>NC_134571.1:59439146-60121646 GCF_050947875.1 Dermacentor variabilis | reverse complement strand
CCAGAATAAGTTTGACCACCAGGGGATCTTTAGCGGGCCCTCAACGCACGGGACAAGGACATTTCTTTTTTCATTTCAACTCCATCAAAGTGCGGCCGCCGCTGCTGGTATTTGATCCCGCGACCTCGTGATTAGCAGCGCAACACCACAGCCGCTAAGTCACCGTGGCGAGTTGACCAATTCTTGAGTAGGTGCTCGGAGCAGATAACTTCTGGTGACTAATTTCCACTCGTTCAATAAGTATGGCTTCCTTTTAGGTAGCCTGTATACGAATTCGTTCGCACTTATTATTTCACCAATCTCACCATGCTTGTATCCCTTTAAAACAATGGGTGGAGAAGCAGTATCAGTGAATGCAAGGAACATATAACACTACGCGTTAGGGGAACAGCAGGGGGGGGGGGGGGGGCGCTTAAGGGGCTTCAGCCCCACTGAAATTTTTTTCGTGCTGTCATGCACCGCCGACCAAAACAACCCCTGGCGTCGAAAATCATTGTGGATTTTGTATGGAACCACGTTTTCACGCTCGCAAAGACATTTCGGCGCGAAGACTGCGAACTCGGGCTGGATTTCAGGGCAACGCCGATGCACTTGGAGTCATATAACGCAAGAACCCCATCCGAGTACAAAGTTTCAAGGCCGTTTTCATGGCGAGTGGGTTCGTCGCGGCATCTCGCGGAGGCTGCGGAATCTACGGAGCGCATGGATTCAGAAACGTTTGGGTGTAAAGTTTCCGTGAACATTTGATTCGAAAGGTGCATTAACATTTCCAAAGTCGTGCTTTAGATTTTCAATTCCGAAACTTTGTGGGTTTTATGTTGTTATAAACTCGTGCCGCCAAATGTGCCTTGACTTTTCTAAAGTCCTACATCGGACCATACAACGAGCCAAGCCAAATAAACATGCTATCAGACAAGTTGACAAAACACGCAGCGAGGTCCGATGAGACGAAGCGTTGTAGTGGTTCATTTGTGCCGCCACATCACAGAAAGGAATATCAACATTTTTTTCACCTGCGCCAAAGCATCAACGTCAGAACACTAAAGCCAGCAAAGGTAACTACCTTCTTATTTATTTTTTTCTACTTGAGACATTTATTCGCGAGGACACATTGAACGTCTTCAATTTTCTTGTTCTCGCTACCTGCGGGCTGCCAGAGCCAGCCAGAGCGCATGCGTTTATCTCGTATTGCCCCGACCACCGCGTGGCACACTTCGGTACGCGTTCGTATTTTCTTTCTTTTCTTTTTTTGGTCAAGTGGATTTTGGCTTGGCAGAGTTTTACACGTTTTATAGCTAGAAGACGAGAAAAGGGAACAATGATCGCTCGCCGTCATCACTGTGGGGACTCGACCTATTACAACGCGTTCGTTTGAACGCAACCTCTCCAGAAAGATTTGTCTCGCCGGTGTAGGGCACCGAGCAGTATGCGTGTGGTTCTCTGTGCACCAAGCGCCTCACATTTTCTTCGATATTCCATCAGTAGGTGCCGAAAGTAGGCATTCGATTGTGGCCAACATGCTTTCCGTCGGGTTTCTTAATTTCGGTGACCCCGCCCCACAAAAGAAAAATAAACATTGTTGCGGCGCAGCGAATCGTCGCATAGTGAAAGTTAAATTTTGTTACTTCTTTTGCGGAAAGTAATAGGCCACGGGACTCTTCATTTGTCGCATACACTTATTATATTGTTGTGATACCCATTATATGGATACTCCAGGCGCATTCTTGCCGTCGCCGTCATGCTCAGTATAAAGTCTAAGGGCGATAACATCGTCACTGCGCGCCGCATGCTGTATGTGCGAGTGAAAGCGTAGGGAGGGGGGTGGGGGGGCGGCGATGGGTGAGCCGACGATGGTGTCAGAGTCTTGTGTGCGCATGGAAGAAAAGTGGGGAGGTAGCGTCCGCCTTCCGTCGCGCGCAATGCATCGGGGGGTTGTAGAGGGAGGGGGGCGCGAGCCTTAGGATTCCATGATCTGTGAATATGCGATTGCGCAACATGTTTATTCGCCTTGTTTGACGCATTATATACAGTGACATTTGCTTAGATAAGTAGATTTATTGGAGACTTACACCTATATTTAAATATCTTGTTGCGAGGTTTTGTGTATAGATGCAGTAAACGTTTGTTTCTAATGACACCTTCTTGCTTTTTATCAAGCTGTTTCTTCGCATTTGTGTATTCCCTTGTATATTCGCATTTCTAATGTATATTTTGCAGAAGTCCTGCTTTTTATATGTTGTCTTTGTTGCGACTATAATTTCGGTGGACTAACTCACAATACACGACCGGTGACAGCTTCTCCTACGCATTACATTGGAACGAAGGACAGCATCATTGAGATATTTTCCTGGCCGTTGCATATGTACATAATGTAAACAAGGTTATTGAATGACAAAGTTTCATTGAAATATTTGTCCTCAACTGTTCCATTTCATGGCCTTTACGTTTTAAATGCGAAGAATTTCTTGGAGAACATTTGACTCTTTGACAGTATCTATCTTGCCGCCTACGGCAAGATAGATACTCATGATCTTGGTGATCTCATGGTAGTTCTTTAACTTCGTATGTACCAAAATTGGCATAGTATGAGAAGAGGGTATGACGAATATAAATGATAAATGACCTACATGGCATGCGTGTCATGTAGGTCATGAAACAGCCACCTACGTCTTGGTGCTCTCGTGATCTTTTCGGAAACTTAGTAGGCTCCCCGCCCACTGCTTCACATAACATCGATTCCCACAGGGCGTGGGTTCGGCCGGCTTTTTCATATCAGTGGCATGCACTGCTTTGCTGGCTTCGAGCTGATTAGTTTTTTTCGATATTTTCCTTACTTATTAAGTAGATAAAAATCATGGAAGAATTTTTATCAGTTATTTCTGGAATAATTTTTTGGACACACGATTATGTTATTTTATTGAATAATAAGTATTTTACTTGTCTTCACACTGCGTAGCGTCCAAGAATTCGTTTGTGGTATCTCTGGCAGTGACGATGCAGTTATGATTCATGTATTTGGTCCCTCGACAAATTCTATAAGGAGGAGGCCGACCTGCAACGTGAGCGCCCCCTCCCCCTCGCCCCCGGAATGAAATTTCTGGCTGCGCCACTGATGTGCGTGCATCTTGTACTGTGCTGTACCTTTGTTTCGTTACCTGGGACACCATCGTAGTGGTGTCCCAGCTACTTGAAAGTAAATCTTTTTTTCTCATATACAAGCTCCTTAGTTGTCCGGACGCCTAATTTTCAATGGTGTTACATGCATACATACTACTGTGCAGAATATGGTTAGGTTGCGAATCATGAAGTACTGCTGTTGTTATGACTCTTTCTTTTGCAAAAAGCTATAATTAGTTTGAGGATTAGACACAGTTAAAGTGGTGTAATGAAAATGATAAAATATGTTCAGTACGTAGAAAGTTTTGCCGCATGAATACGTTTGTAATTCAACGCTGACCTCAAGTTACATATATTTTTTACTGAAGCGTAAGGTATTAATAAAGATCCTAAATAGCATGTACATGGCATGTGATAGCATGTTTCAGGTCAATCAGTTCATAGGCCATCTGTTCCACTGATTAGAAACCTTGTGCTCCAATGGAAGCGTAGCTGCCTCATCGACACATCGCCTGCGTGCGCCGCTCCGTACACACCTGCCCGAAACGCGCGCGCAGAGTATTGAGCCGGCTATGACAAAATCATGTCAGTCGCGTTACCCTTGAGGTCGGAGACGTTAGCTGATTCCTAACACTCTACGCGTTGAAGACGTCGCAAGATATTTGCTACGATAGGTCTTCCGTTTCATGTTTATTATTATACCTTTTTCTTTCTTTTCTTTTTTGTTATGCAAGTGAAGGGTCCTGTGAATAACGTTTTGCGAAACAATCATTCCTTTGCTTCCGATCGTGGCATTTTGATTTCATGCGCATCATCCAAGGCAAGGGCCTACGTGTTGGAGCCACAGACCTGTGTTGGGTATGACCTCGACTCCAGCTATTGCATTGCTGCTAAAAAAAGCATGTATTTAACGTCTTCCGTGAAATGCCACTCTCGAGCAAGCCAGTCGTGGATAATACAGGACCCTATGACTCAAGTTCTTCCTTTAACGTTACATTCGTTACGTCACAACCCGCACAGCAAACTTTGTCGATTAGGCTGCCATGTTCGGAGTAGGAAATATAGATGCATAGAGATATCGACTGGCTTCCAGCAGCAGAAGCATGCAACATCGTCGCTACCCAAACCGTCCGTCGCGTCGTAAATGGGTTTCCGAACAGGTGGCAGCGCAAGAGAGACAGTAGGTATCTGTTCGTCTGCAGACAGATTCAGCAAGGCATTTTGAACAGCGCCCAAGTAGACTCTACCTTCCTATTGGCCCTTCTAGGGATGTTTTTGGTGACACTGCATTCAACTCTTCGGTCGGCACTGCTGCATCCCTCGGCAGCGGCCTTTCTTTCTGGAGGCAACACAACAATAAAGCGAGCCGCGGCGCCGCGAAACCTCATAAGCATGAAAGCCGCGGCAACGACAGCAGCCACCCATCGCGCGAGGAAAAAAGGAGAGCGGCGGGGACGAGGGGCCGTCTGACTTGTTGCTTTTCGCTTCGTCATCATGTTAATGACGGGCGTGGGTGCGCGCCGGCCACATCGGCACGATGGTCTTTTCGCCTGGCGGCGAGTGTGTTTTCGCTCGCCCCTGTGGACGCGCGGCCGAGTTCCTTTGTTTCTCCGGTGGGGGCGCCGGCAACCATTAAGGGGAGGCGGCCGACGGCTGCATAGCACGGTGCACTCCGCTTGGGCTTCCCCCCTTCGCCCCTTCGACCGCGCAGGCGCGGAATCCCCCTAGGACGTGATTAACGAGGATCGCCACCGGGCCTGATAGCATCGCGAATTACAGTGATGGAGTCGCTGCTCTTCTTGCACCACCGCCATCGCGGTTGCCACCTCCGTTTTCTTTTATTCTTCTGTTGTTGTTTTTTTTTTTTTGCGCACACGCACGCGTCACTTCCCGTGAGCTATGCGACGAGGTATATAGGTAGCAGGCAGCCGTGGATATATATATATATATATATATATATATATATATATATATATATATATATATATATATATATATATATATATATATATATATATATATATATATATACATACATATATATATGAATAAAGGGAAAATCAGACATCCACCCGTTCGTAGCAATTGCTACAAAGGAAACCCATACGGGTTTTTCGAAAGAAAAAGCCTCATAGTTGAAGAAAAATTCGTCCTGTTCGCGCTGACCGGCGTCAGGAATGCTGTCAGGATTAAACAGGTTGTAATCGTTCGTTTTGATGAGACTTCCACGTGTAATTCAGTATTCGTAGTGACACAAAGAGCACCTGATAAGAAAAATGTTTCATCCAGGTATTATGTCCCATGGAAGATAATTATACTGTCCTCGAAGAAACAAGGAAACGACTAGCGCATAGCGTTAGTAAACGTATTTCTTCAGTGCTGCTATATCCCGTTACCGGTAGCCCGAATAAACTGTGGGGGTCGCCGACGGCATTGTGGGAGAGAAAGGGGGGGGGGGGGCACTGCCAGGATTAGTGCGCGACGTGGACGCAAATCGCATAAGAAGGTCAAACCAAAGGCGAACCCATTCGCGAAGAAATATTAAAGCGTGCAATTGTCTCTTTCGGCAAAAGCTCTGCGTCGCTGCAGCAGTGTAATCCGCAAGCAGCGTGAAGAAGCACCCAAGTTATACCCGCCTCCTACATAACGCCATGCAGCTCTATACATAAACGACTAGGTTCTGCAGTTCGTCACTCAGTACATCAGAGACAGCGTTTCCTTACCTTTAGGCACAATAATCGCCACAGAGAACACACGGAGCTCTCAGCCATAGACCATGCAGCCTCAGGCAACGGGCAGCTACTTTCCTGTCTTAATAATGCAGCCCTCCAAGCCTGCAGCGGTGCTTGTCGGGTACGACAAGAGTTGCAGTCGCCGGTACTCTCTGGTAGCAGCAACATTTAAACATTTAACATCGCTCATGTAGTAGCGTGCCGGATTATGCCGCAAGTGAGTTTTCTGCTCCGCCGTCGTGCGGCACCCCCGTGCACTTAACAGATTTTCGTCTTCTGCCAGGAGGCATTCCTAAGTGCGGGTTGTCCCAGTGCGGATCAAAGATTCAAGCGCGCCAAGAGTAGGTTCTGCTCCGCTTTGGTTTCTGGCGGTCTAGTCATGTCTACGCCTCGTTGGTGGCGAATTATGCACGGTTCGGGCACTCGGAGATACGCACGCGCCATACAGAACCTCGATTTGCCGTCTCTTAACCGTCCTGAATTATTGCCATCACTGAAAATGGGAAAGGTTTCCGAAAGACTGCGGAGCTCACGTGTCCGAAGCCGGCTTTCCGTACCAGCACCAACGTTGCATTCGTCGCGAAGCTCACGACTGCAGCGTCACCCGACGTCTACAAGCATTTCCCTGCAGCGCGAAACAAGGGCTGATAATCAGTACTACGTCGCGGAAGCGAAGAGCCAAATAAAGAGAATGAACACCGCTGGTTTGAAAACGCTTTCATTATGAACGCCCGCCGCGCCTGACGTGAGAACTGTCCACAGCGCCCCGTCTAAGGCAGTCTCCCCTTCGTTTGTCTACCGTAGAAGGCTCCCCTACCTTGTTGTTTCGAGCGCGGCGCAATCCGTCTCCGAACTCCTGTCAACATGATCCCACCTTAATTTTTCAGCGCGCTGTGAGTTCTTCTCGACACGGCCATGAAGAGGCGCTCGTCTCCTAAACTCTGCAACTTGCCAAGCCGTTTCGCGACGTCCTCCAGGGCATCCCAGTTTCAACCTCCCAAAACCGAGTGGTAGGGGGCTGCTCGAGACGGTTCGTACAGAAGCGAGAAACTACGATGAAAATGTACACAGTTCAACTGTTCTGCGTGCAGAACTCGAGTTAGCAACTATGTGTAGTGGTTCCGCGTTTCTCGTCTTCCCCTCCCACTTTGTGCGAGTTTGCTTCTACACTCGCACACGAAGTGCCGTAAATGAGTAATGGTGCGTCCCACCCGTGAATCTCATTAGTGCGTTTCAAGTCGCCGGGAAAAGACTTCCCGATCGCTAGAGCACGGGAAAACTACGGCAAGTTCGTGCTTCAAGAAAACTTCAGTTTCCTCTCCGACATCAGGTCTCGCGGCATTTTGAACGTGGCGAAGTCTTATGTACTGTTTCTTTTTTCTATTTGCCGTAGACGCACCGAGATTACTGCTCCCGTGCTACAGTTAGAAAGCTGCTTTTCTCATACACAAAAGGTAGAGAAAACTTGGACGACTGTGTATTAATCAGAGCCTCTTGCAGTCAGACAATAGTGTGACCAAGGTATATATTTAAAGGCCATTTTCCTTCAAGATACACTTGCGCGAGACATGCAGTCCTGAGAACCATTTATTAAAAGGTACTTTATCATGACAAGGTGACACAGTATGTCAACTTCTACCAGAGACAAAGAGCGCAACGTAATGTACAAATGGTTCGTTGTCCGAGCCATCGAGATGGTTAGAACGTTGGGAATAAAAATCACTCACGCGCCCACGCACGCAAGCACGCAAAGTTCCCGCCCCCCTTTATTTTTGCTCGCTTTCTCGTGTGAAGACTGTGTAAGCCAGCCCTACGAAATCGTCTGAGAGAAGCCAACGAGAGAGGAGTTGCTCGATGCCGCAGTCGTAACAGACATCATTGTCAGCCCTTCCGATGGGGCATGCAAGTGTATTCGGGAAATATGCACAAAGCCACAGTCGGCAGAGGACAGTTGTCTCATTTCGAGATAGTCCAGATGAAATGAGGAGACGGAGGGTGGTGCAGACAGGTGTTCCGAATACCTGGTATATTTCGCATGTTTCACATTATGGTCGGGCATACGAAAATTTGTTGCTGCACCTGTTCCTAACAGCGGGTTGGGTTTCTGCCCGTCATCTTCGTATAAGCATTCCCAGTAGTTTCATCGGCATGTTCGTCGCTCATCATGCCGCAATCACTTGGGAGCCACTGAAAAATGACTTGTGTCCTTTGTCTGCTAGTTTATGATATCCTCCTGAGACCCCGCTATGGGGATTTGTCCAATGTATTGGACATTCAGAAGTGAGACAGTACTCCTGTGACAAAGCTTTCATCCTCCTAAAACCGTGCTGTCCAACTTATTGGACGCCTGCTTGCGCCATCTATGCAGCATTTATGAAAATACATCGTACAAATTCCCACCGAAACAGTTCCACAATGGCGGCATTCAGCCGCGCGGCGTTTTACGGCAGCTACCGGAGAAGTAAGCACTATTTCTCGTATTTCTACCAGCTTTCAAGACATATCTTTGATTTTATATTAAAGTTAATACAACAGCGTACGCGCGGAATACGAAATTTAAACTGTTCGCGCGCTTACTTTTTTTTACGCTTCCTTTGATTTCGCGTGTCCATTACGTTGGACGCTAGGACTCAACCCGGTTATTCTGACCGCGCTTTTGCGATGGCCTTGTTATGAACAGCAGGCGAGTACTGTTGGCATTTAGCGGCTTGTCGACGAAATCGCGTCTATTTTTTTCTTTGGGGGACCGGCCTCGCGTGTGAAATGAATTAAGCCGATAACTTTTCTTTTTTCAGTCTATGGCTAGGACCCGCAAGGCAGCTGTGGCAGGCGGTATCGTAAGAGAAAAAAAAACGTATCGATCTCCCTCAATCAGATGTTGTGCGCATGTACAACATCAAGATGGGTGGTGTCGACAAGGCAGACCGAATGATAAGTTACTACAGGATAAAAGCAAGCCTTAACAAGTGGACAATCAGAGCCTTCTTTCACCTCTTCGACATTGCCGTCAGCAACTCCTGGGTGCAGTACACGCGGGACATACGCTCCCTAAAGAAATAGCGGAAAGAAATACTCAAATATATGCAGTTCTGCCAATCTGTTGCTGAGACACTCGTGGCTCAAGGGAAGCAGGATGAAACGGAGAGTGAGAACGAAGCCAAGCTGGCATCCGCCATCAAAGCAGGCTCGACTGTCTCCTCGAGAACCCCAAGAAAAGAGCACTACCCACTGCTCAATGCAGGCAGACACTGCAAACGCTGCCCGTTGCAGCCTACAGGGCTGCGACATGAAAACAAAGTTCTTTTGCACCAAATGTCGGCTCTTGTTCTGCATCACCAAGGAAAAAAAGGTGTTTTGAAAATACCCACAGGAAGTGAACACAAGAGAAAAATTTTTGTTGAGCAGAGGAATGCTCTCTTTTATGTACTCCATTCACTACTTTCTCTTTCGAGTTATTAAAATATTTTTGCACGAGAGTTTGAGCGCAATATCTGCGGTACGTCATTACGTGCGCGCTGGGTGAAAAAAGACCGGGTAGCATCCCAGTGTCCAATATATTGGACATCGCGCTGTGCTGAAACTATCAGGGCTATTGAAAAAACATTTAACACTTTTCACCTTCATAACCCTACTGACCTATTCTGAAAGTTTGGGAAAAATCTGTGCACCCAAATACATCCCGGGTCTCAGGAGGATATAGCTGTTTTATTTAAAAGGCTCTTTGGTGTTGTGGCCCACGCCGTAGAGAGAAGAGCATACATTTTAGCAGTGGGTCTATACAAATAGCATAAAGTGCGCTGCGAAGTGCAGCAAGCTCAGTGACAGCCGACGTTGTCCGATGACAGGTCTTAAACTGTGTGGTGCCCGCTTTTGCGGGGAAGATCACAGCTCCTGCAGATTCGTCCCCTTTTGAAAAGCCATCAGTGTACATCGGATGATGTCCCTTGTATGTCTTGCGCAGCAGGAGTAGATTCACAAGCAGGCGGAAGCACTGCGAATCTCTCGGTGGAGACGAGGACGAGGAAATCATGGAGGGTGAGGTGAGGGTCGAAATACTCAGGCTATGCACAAAATCGTGCGAATCACGAATAAAATTCTCCGAAATCTAAGCCACGAATCCATTGCAGCAGTCCTAAAGTACATGAACGAGTGCTGGGAGCGGGGCGCATTACCGCGGCGGTGGGAAACTGCATACGTGGTGATGATCCCCAAACCCGGCAAGAAACTACTCATTGAAAACCTCAGGCCCATCTTTCTGACCTCGTGCGTGGGGAAGCTGATGGAGCGCGTCGTTCTCACTAGATTAAGCAACTACATGGAGGACAGAGGCCTGTATCGACTGATGATGATTGGGTTCAGGTCGAAACTGTCCACGCAGGACGTCCTACTCCAAATCAAACATCAAATCCTCGACTCCCGGGGCAGAGGAGCGAGGTTAAAATCCATCTTAGGGTTGGACTTCACCAAGGCTTTCAATAATATTACGCTCAAAGCGGTCCTAGGGAACCTCGGGACCTGGGGATAAGTCGCAAGGCCTACGATACGTCCGGGACTTTCTCTCGAACCACACAGCTCAAATCACGATAGGAAAAATCAAGTCGTACGACATAGAGCTGGGTAGTAGGAGAACGCAGCAGGGCTCGGTATTATCGCCCTTTCTCTTCAACGTGGCCGCGAACGGTCTGCCGAAAATCCTCAGTAAGATCCGCGGCCTCAACCACAGCCCCTGTATGCCGACAACATAACGCTGTGGGTGATAGGCGGCAGCTAGGGCCAAATCGAGGAAACCTTCCAGCAGGCCACGGAGGCCGTCGAACACTACGGAGCAGAGAGGGGCCTCGGCATCTCCTCGCAAAAGTCCGAACTTCTGTTGGTGTACCCTACAACCAGGAAACAATACGGGGGAATACGGAACATTAACATCAAGGTGAACAGTGGCCCGATACCTATCGTAGATCAGATCCAAGTCTTAGGACTCGGGCTGTATGCGGAAGGCAGAAACCACGATACCATCAATGCGCTAGAGAACAGCCCACAGTAAACACTAGGACTGATCAAACGGATTGCCAATAGATACTACGACATGAGAGAGGCCGGCCTAATTCGTTTAGTAGAGGCCTTACTCATCAGCCGCGTCGTCTATGTGGCACCGTACTTAACATTTGGCGTGGCAGAAAAAGCAAGATGGAATGCATCTTCAGACGAGCGTTGAAACAGGCATTTGGCATTCCAGTCACAACACTCAATGACAAACTCTTAGAATTGGGGCCACACAACACTCTTGAACTAATTGAGGCGCGCACCACCGCCCAATACGAAAAACACACAGAGCCCCATGGGGCGACATTATTCTATGGAAACTAAACATTCTCTACGAAGCACAACTCTATATGAAACTTAGCATTCCATTATACAGGTGGAGGAACGTTAAAATTCCTCCACTGCCAAAGAACAAGCACCCGGAGCACCACAAGTAGCGACGAGAGGCAAGGGCGCGCCACATTGAGAGCAAATACCATGATGCAGAGGGCGTGGCCTACGTAGATGCCGCGGAATGTAGAGAACGAAAAGGGGTGGCCATCGTAACGGTAGACGCGGACGGAGAAGCCCTAGCGAGCGGAACCGTGAAAACGGAGAACCTCGAAGTAGCGGAGGAACGAGCAATAGCATTAGTGGTGGCCTCCACCAAAGCTAGAATAATCATAAGCGACTCAAAGATCGCAGTCCGTAATTTCGCAAAAGGACGCGTCTCGCCAGAGGCGCTCCAAATTCTAAATAATAAGAGCGACAATCATCGTGGGACGATCCAAATTATTCGGGTGCCTGCGCACTTCTGCCTCTCTGGCAACGAGGCGGCTCACAACGTAGCTCGAGAAATTATTCGCTGAGCAAGTGAGCCAGCTGAGCCGGGAACGAGAGGAGACCGCTACAAAAAACTACAAACGCTACAAAAACAACTAAGAGACAACTAAAAAAAGTCACCGATTACTATCGACCGGTAAGGGTATGGTACCTACCACCTCATCCAGAGCTAACCATGAAACAAGCGGTAGCCTGGCGCCTCCTGCAAACAAACATGTATCCTAACTCTGTGTCCTGCAAGATATTCTATCCACGGCAATACAAGGATCAATGTAAATTATATATGGGTAGGGCGGATCTGCCACATATCCTACGGGCATGCTCGAATTCGGCTCCTTTCAAGGGCCGCAAAATTCAAAACCGGCAGCAGTGGGAGACCGTGCTGCTCAGCTCAGATCAGGGAGACCAGGTCTGAGCCGTTCAGGTAGCCGAAGAAGTCGCTGAGAGCCAGGGGATCTCGGCCGTATGCTAGGCGGAGGGAGGCTGCGTCGGCCCTCGTGATTGCTGACAATAATAAAAGTTGACACTCTCTCTCGCTGGAGAGCACTCTTAGCGGCTCACTTTCGAGTTACCACGAGCAGGCTTAGCTGGCTCCGGCCCATGCCACGTGAAACAAACTGTACTCATATGCCGCGTCAACATTGAGGTTAGGCTCAGGCGTACATAGATTTTCGCATGTCTGCGGGAGGTTCCAGCTACACTAGCGCCGTACTAATCGACAGCGTCAGTGATTCGATAAAGCTGTAATGTATAAATTTGTAGAGCATATCCTGGACGAGTACGATCCTGGACCTCTTGCGCGCCCTCGGAACTGTTACTTCCGAGAGCTGTTATCAGTGAACCTGTGAGTGCCATATTCTCGGCGGTAAAGCCTGTCTGACTTCTCGGCACCAAGCAAAGAGCGCTAGCCCTAACGGCCGAGTGGTTTGGGTGCCTCACCGCAGCGGAGACGCAGGTGCTCCCGCGGATGCGCGACATGGCGTTCGCGCAACGCTGGGTCTAACGACGTTGGCCAGTGAGTGCTCCCGCTTAACTCATGATTACCACGACTGCTATGAATTCCCTAAGAGGCTACTACCCGACGGAGATGGACTTCAGTCATGTACCAACATCCCAGCAGCAGCTGATGCCGCCGCAGGATCTCCCGAAGGAAGACAACAGCCATGAATGGAACATATGGTCCCAGTGCAACAACAAAAGAGCGGCGCAAACTAAATCCACAGCTCCCAAGCAAGAGCCGGAGCAGAAAGAACGCCGAGAGCCTTCCGCACCGAGACCTCCGCGTCTACCGAGTTAAGGAATTTTCCATACAAGGCCATCATCCGACCTAAAACCACGGTGGATCTGCAATCTGTGGATCCACGCTCCTACGATCTCGAATTAGGGATCCAGGCGGCCCTCGACATCCCTCTACAAGAAAAGCCAATGCTGCGCGTTGTTAGCTAGCAGAACATTATAATGGTGTGTACTTACTGTGAGGAAGACGCGTTCCGACTGGCCAAGCTTAATAGTCTGCACCTCGACGGCAAGAGTATAATGGTCCCCGCCTACGTTGCCTTGCCAGAGGATGTTTGCAGGGGTGTGCTACATAATATCAAGCCTGAAGTGGATGAGGACTTTATCTTCCATGACGTCTCCTCACTCAGCCATACAATCCTGGGAGCGCCCCGACTGGGCAAGACTACGTCGGCAGTCATCGTCTTCGCCGGCCAGAAGGTTCCATTCACGGTGAACTACGGGTGGTCAAAGCGCGGCTGCTTCATCTACTGGAAAACGAGAGCGGCTTGCATCAACTGTGGAATGCCAGGTCAACGAGCAGACGTCTGCCCGAAACCCAAGGGCGCTGCTTGCCAGAACTGTGGAACGCTGAGTCCAGATGAGACGCACGACTGCGCACCCGTTTGCGCGCTCTGCAAGGGCCCGCACAAGACTTATGCAAGGGACTGCAAGGAGAAATTCCACAGACCGCTGAACAAGAACGCTAGTGCCACGTCATCGAATGCGGCATCAACAACGGAACTTGAATATGAAGAAGGTAGGAGCAGGCCGAGACAGAAGAGGCAGCCTGCACAGCGACGGCGAGGAGCGTCGTCATCAGTCTCCCACTCTCGTTCCGCCTCTCGCGGCCGTTCGAGCTTGAGACGCCGGGAAACCGGCTCCAACCAGAACGCCAGTCACGTGGAGGCGGGTAAAGAACAAGGGAAGGAGAACTTCACGAAGACCACCGGGGCGCTGAAGAGGACGTCCTCGGGTCAGCTCTCAGATTCGAAGGCGAACTTTGCAGAGTGGCCTCCCCTCCCCTCGTCCTCCCCGCAGAATAACACGCAGTTGGCAGCACTCAAAAAGAGATAGAAAGTCTTAAAAACAAGTCAGCGCGTTAACAATCGAAAACCAAGAGCTTAAGCGAGCCACTACTCATGGAATAACGACGGTAACTCAGCCGACTCCTCAAAACCAAACACAGCAGGTACCTAGCTCCCAGCCTGCCTTAGGCGAGGTCTACCAACAAATTATCCAAGAATTCCGATCCTTCAAGGAGGAGTTTCGAGCCTTTCCAATTTACGTGAACGTCCAATTCCAAGAATTTCGAGGGCGGATTGCAAACAACAGACGATACACGGAGACGGCAAGTTCTGCACTTCGCTAGGAACATGCGGATAAAAGACATAAGTCCAAATTCGCTCGTACAATGCATCTATCTATGCATCTATCTCAGGAATCTTACCCACTGGCAGCTATCCTAATTCAAGAACTCCACCTAATACCTATTAAACTCCAAGACTATGTCACTTATCAGCACGACCAGTTAACGGCCACGTTATTGCACAAATTATACGCTGCCATACTGCACGACCCTTTCGAGCCGGATATTGCGCACTGCTATATTACTATTCTTCCTCTCCAAAGAGGAGCGACAAGCACGCATCTATCGAATGTTTACAGCCCTCCTAAAGACAGGCACGCAAGATTGGGTTCCCTCATAAAGAAATTTCTGAGCTTAGCGGGTCATGCCCCCTGCATGATTGGGGGCGACTTCAACGCACCGCACCCTTCATGGGGCTACCCGGCGGCGACACCAAAAGGCAGAAAACTGAAAGAAGTAGTGACGCAAGAAGGGCTATCGATCCTCACCGATCCCACTTATCCTATGAGTCTGGGAAACAGTATTAGTAGAGACACATGTCCGGACCAGAGGTTCACCAAGAACATAAACAGCGCCGTTTGAAAGAGTACAGAACAGCACCTGGGAAGCGATCACTTCATCCTCTCTCTGTAGATAAGCACAAACGTGTGCAAATGCAAAATAGGTATTGCAAGAATTACGAACTGGGACAGGTGGAGACAAGCCCGGGCATCTACTGCAAACCCTATTACAGATCTAGAGGAATGGCTTAAGGGTAAGGTGCAAACTTTGAAAGCGTTTACGAAAGACGTCTGCACGATAGAAGATTGCCCAGCGGTCGATCCGCACCTTCTGCATTTATGGTACGCAAGACGCTCATTGACAAAGAGATGGCGAAGACAACGGCTTAACTTCAAACTCAAGAAAAAATAAAGGAGATAAACAAAAATGCAGAATCCTACGCCATATCCTTGGCCAGACAGAACTGGAATACGCTCGGCGATGGTATTCATTGAAGCTATATGTGTCAAAGACTTGGAATCTCCTGCGTGTACTAATCGACCCCAGCAGCAGCAAGTCGGCCACTAAAGACAAGCTCGCGAATATTGTACACAGCATCCCGCGTACCGACACAGAGTTGATGGAAAAGCTCAAGACCAGGTATCTGTGCACGGCCCAAGTCGTGGAACAACCGGAGTATTCTGGGCTGCCGAATGCCAAGTTGGAGATCCCACTCACGAAAGAAGAAATCAAAGCAGAAATCGCGGCCATGAGAAAGAAATACAGCTCCAGGTCCAGATCAAAAAACAGCAAAGCTCTTATTTAACCTCAGCGATGACACCATCACCTCGCTGGTGGAACGCTTCAACGAGCAGCATTGGGCTACAGGAACTCTACCAATATCCTGGAAGACTGCCGAGGTTCGGTTCATTCCGAAGCCGAACAAACCCCTCAAACTGGATAATCCTAAGATCGATATCGCTGACCTCGTGTTTGGGGAAGCTCATAGAGAGGGTCATCAACACGAGACTCAGTAGATACTTAGAAGAGAACAACCTCTTATCTAACACTCAATTCGATTTTCGCCCTCACCTATCGACGCAGGAGGCCCTCTTGTACCTGTACAAAGATCTCCTTGAGACACCTCCCAAGCCACAGACAAGGGCCATCCTGACACTTTATTTGAAAGGAGCGTTTGATAGCGTTCTGCATAAAATATTCTGCAAAGTCTCGCCCACACCAACTGTGGCGCCAGAACCTACTATATCAAAAACTTCTTATCAGCAAGGTAAGCCACTATAAACTTCGGTGGAATAAAATCAGATCCCATCAGTCTAGGCCCGAGAGGAACTCCGCAAGGTGCGGTACTGTCACCCCTTTTGTTCAATTTGGCTATGAAAGATCTCCCAGGCCTTCTCTCCGAAATCCCGGGTATCAAACACACATTGTATGCAGATGTTATCACTGTCTGGTGCAACTTGGGAAGTGACGCCGAGATTGAGGAGCGTCTTCAAGCAGCAGCGGGCACAGTGGACCGGTACGCCAGGGAGAGAGGCCTCCAGTGTGCGCCGGAAAAGTCCGAGTTGCTCATCCTGAAGAGCCCGAGGTCACCCCTGGCGCAGAACATCACGATGTATATAGACAACCACTCAATACCGACACCCACGGAGATCAAGATCCTAGGGCTGTATATCCCGCAGGGGCGACAGAACACCGCCACTAAGAAGAAGCTTACAACATCCACGGAGAAAATCCTCCGGATGATACATCGTATCAGAAATAAGCACCATGGCATGAAGGAAAGGGACGCCATCCGCTTAGTGCAAGCTTTCGTGATCTCTCGGATTATGTACGGGACGGCATTCCTTAACCTCTCCAGGTCGGAAATTGAAATTTGGAGACACTGATCAGGAAAGCCTACAAGGCGGCACTGGGGCTACCAAACTCCACGCCAACGGCAAAGCTCATGGCTCTAGGAGTACATAATACCCTCAAAGATATGTGGGAAGCACAATGACTCTCACAACTCACTAGGTTCGCACTCACAAAACCAGGTAGAGATCTGCTCGAAAAGATCCATATTAATCTGCCCTATACGATATACCAAAGGGAAGAGGTACCACGTGATGTGAGGAGACACGTCAACGTGTACCCCAGTCCACGGAACATGCATCCCGCATATAACATCGAAAGTAGAAAAGCAAGAGGGGAAGCTCTGCAGAAAAAATGGGACGAGTAACCTAACACCCTTTACGTGGACGCCGCAGGACCAAAGAGTGGAGTGATGACTATTGTGGTCTCAACGCCTTCAGGATCAATGGTGAACTGCGCCTCGATGAAAACATCCAACCCCACTTACGCAGAGGAAGCAGCTATTGCATTAGCTATAGCATCTAACCACAACGCCGATGTGCTCACTGATTCCCAGAACGCCTGTCGCACTTTCAATAATGGAATAATTCACAGGTCAGGGTTGTCATTGCTCATTAAGCATCCACCCAGCCAAGCCTCAGTCATTTGGTTTCCCGGTCACCTGGAACCACCTGGAACTACCAGGAGGAAACGAAGCCGCTCACAGCCATGCCCGAGCTCTTCTATACCGGGCGTCTCCCCCTGATGACCTTGAAGAGTGCTGCGACCTAACTGCTTTAGCAGTGCATGCTGACAATCTGGCACCATACAGAACAGCCAGGTAGGAGTGCCCTACAAAACTTAAATCCATCAATAAGTTAAAACGGAACACCCTTAGGAGACTACAAACCAATACATACTCAACGCCAGCTAAGTTACACCAGTGGCACCCTACACTATATACTCCGCAATGCTCACACTGTGGAGAGGAAGCTAACCTCTACCACATGGTGTGGGCATGCCAATTCAATCTCATAGTTGACCCCATTCTAAATCCTTCAGAAAAGCAATGGGAGGCTGTTCTGCTCAGCGATGATCCTGACCGTCAGCACTGGCTGGTGGTGGCCAGCGCAGCAGCAATATCCAGCGGACTATCGGACTAGGCGGCCCACCCACGAGTTCTATGAATATTCAGCAAATAAAGATGTTTTCAATCAATCAAATACTAGCTAATTTGCACCCCAAACAAGCACAGCAACAATGAATGACTTTTCTAGTTTTATTGACACAGTTGTTTTGGGCGCGTTTTTCATCTCTGAATGTGTGGGCGGCTGCGCTCGATAGCATCAGCTTGTGATCTTCTTGGCCACTTTGTTTTCCTGTACCTCGTTCCCGCCGTTGACCGAAGGTTACGAAGCGAGCCGGACGTGTCCAGGAGTTTTTGTTTACGCTTGATGTCCGCCATCACAGTACCGATCTTATCCGTCACATACTCGTCGGCGATGTCCTTGCTGTAGACCTCCTGGAGAGCCGTTCTGAGGGTCGAGTTCAGTGATGAAAGTTCCACAATTTGGGAATTCAGATTCTTGACGCACTCCTTGCTCTCGTCGTGGGACTCGTCGTAGCTGGGCTTGCAAAGCGGCAAGTACGGCAGAAGATCCAAGTGGTGTTTCAGCGTCTCCAAAGCGTGCAGCTCGTCGACAATCGCTGCTCCAGGAAATTTGCAGTTCACACCCTGCATCTTGTAGTCAACGTTCAAGTCAATAGTGCGGTTGCACTTTAGGATCTGTTCGATCGGCGATGACCCGATGTTGACAGTGGGCAGCTGACCAGACTTGCGGACTACAGCAAGGCAGACAGCCAGAGATGGCAAGCTAGTGGGTAGCAGCTCGCGCAGGGGCGAGTCGTGACTTGTTCGCTGCGGACCCATCAGGGCAACACCCGGAAAACGGACGTGGTCTTTCCACTCGCTCATGGCCCCAACCCAAGTGACGTGACTTTTGACACGCTCCTTGAGTCGGGGGTAAACGACTGGAGCTTCGCCAACGTCTTTGAATGAGGTAGCCACCCACAACGAGTCGCCGAAACGCGATGCGAAGTTCAGCCACCCGCTGAATTCCAAATCTGTTCTGTAAGTGGCTACCATGACCTCCACGTGCAGGTGAATGGGGAGGAGCTGGTACAGTTCGTTGGGGATCTTCGCGAGGGTGTCGTGCCAGACGATCGTCTTGACGCCGTGGTGCTCTTTCAGGTAGTTGGTAATGAACTGAACGTAGGACATGTAGAGCATGTACTTGTCGTAAAGGCCGAAGCGCCCGCCGGAGCGGGAGTTGCCCCGCCGGGCAGGCTCGAAGCGCCTCGCGGAGCACCGTCCGCACAGACCGAGCGCGGCCACGTCTCCACATCCGATGTGCACATAGTAGAGCTCCTTGGAGTGGTGGAAGTTCAGTATCTGGTCCAGGATGTCTTGAATGAGTTTCGCTCCGGCGGGGTTAGAGGGACACAGCGTGTCGGGCACGCTCGGGCTTTCGCGGTACTTTGCGAACTGCGGGTGCTTGAGAATGTACTCGAGCTTGTCGAAGGTGTTGATGAGTGGCACCACCGTCAGATCATAGTCTCTAGCGGTGTCCAAGACGGCGCGCAATTCCTGACGCGTGTAGGCCCGCGGTGACGCGAGAGCGTGCAGCGGCTGGCCGACGAACGGGAAGCTGTCCTCGTATTCGATCAGCAGGCCCGTGGCGCCGAGACTCTTGAGGATGGGGATGAGCGTGATCAAGTAGGATGCCTTAGGCGGCGCCCCCTTCAAGTCCAGGTGAACCAGGCGGTGAGGCGGAATCACGTTTATGGCCGCCAGGACGACCTGCGGCAGCAGGACGGCAAGCAGAGCAGCCCGCGCCATGGCTGCCAGAGACCGAGGCTTCTACTTCTTCTTCTGCTGTGTGGCAAGCTTGCTAAATAGCACGTGGGGCATTCAATCCTCTTTCTTTTCTGTATGCGCAAAGACGAATGTCCTGCTAAATAAATTTTTTATTTCTGTACTTTTAAATTAATTATTACTCATTCGATATGACTTTCCTGATATTATTTTAACAGCTAATTCTACACTATTCAATGCTAATTCCATAGATATTAGAAAATTTATGCTCCATATAATTTGGAATAACCACCCTATTCTTGGCCAATCCCCCATCGTGGGTAGGAGCCACACATGTGATGGGCAACAACAACAGCTCCACGCAGACAGTGGCTAGTGGCGCTACTCCACTGACCTAACAGGGGCGCTTCTAAGTGCTCGAAAAATGCTCTTGCAAGCGCTTACCCACATCGCTTTCTTGGATCCTAAGACCTGAAGGCATCTGTTCTCTCCGTATTATTTTGGTTGTTCAACGCGGCATTGTTTTCCACTACAAACTACGAGGCCGTTACCGTATAGGAGTGGTTGCAGTCTTGGATGCACGACAGTTTATGCTGCACAGCGATTCGAGGCCTGGCCGGTGACGTCATGAGGATTTCTGCAGCTGAAATAGCTCTCTCCTTTGCCCGCAAAAAAAAAACAAACAAAGAAATAAAAGGCCGCATGCTTTTCCCTTTTCGCTGATTCCAGGACTATGGTTTGTGTACGAGGGCTGTGAGAACCAATTGGCTCTTCTGAACCAAGCCCAGCCAGCCGCTCGCGCCAGTGGGGCTCTGGATTAGGGCCTCAACCATCGTGCCTTCTTTTATTTATTTTCAATAAGTTTTCTTCCCTCACTCACGACTGCCGATTTGAGTACGGTGTTCACGCTCGCTGTGTAGGCTTGTGTTGTCGAGATCAGACGATTCGGGTCACGATGCGAACCTTAATTGAAATCACACAAAATGCATAACCAAGAGTTGACATCGAAGCATTCCTTACCCTAATTTAAACCGCTTCTTAGAGACATAATGCAGTATACGGTATGAAAAGAAGCTGTGGCGTAAATCAGTATGCTGTATAAATCATCCCTTTGACGAACCTGTATAGTGGCCGAACCAGTATAATCCTTCCTTTGCTTTAGACTACGACAACAAGATGCAAGATGGTGCACACGAACCATGTGCGGACTACGCGAACATTTATACCCTCGGCTAGAGTGAAGCAGCGAGACAAGGTCTTTATTTGAAGGCAGATATTTGTTTCCGGTTACGTATGCCCGCTGACATACTATACTGCATATGAGGATACACGGATGGATTGTAAACTAGGATTAAAGTAGTAAAACAGTGTGAACAAGCGTGAAAAAAGAGTAAAAATAATGGCTCTGAGTAAAGTGATGAACGTATCTACAAGGGATACGATGGCGCAATTTCAGCCGCTTCTTAACCATGAATCGAACTCCGGCTACAGATTTTCGAGAAGGCCGATTTTCAAGATGTAAGAGAGCCTCGAGACCTGCCGTTGTTTTGAAGGGCAGGGCAGGAGACATAAGATTGCCAAGTATCATTAACGGGGGCGTAACAATTCTGTTATATTTCGTTCTCAAAACTATAATTTTCGTCATGATACGCGGTGCATTGTAGTTATACATATGACCACGATTTCTAAACAACAAATATTGCAGCAGAAAGCGGGGATTCACCCTGGGCGGCACAACCTTGTGAAGGCTACGTTCAGTTGAAGCTGATGGTTACATTATCTACGATTAACGACAATGTAACCGAGCAGGTTTTGATTTTCCCTGGGTCAACCAAACGCAGGAAGTTTACCTACTGAAATTATAAATTTCGGAGGCAACGCCTTTTAGTCTTCGTATTTATAGTAAGAAAGATTATTCTCAAATTTTTTGAACGGAAGAAATTTTCGCTGCGCGTGTTCGGGTAGGCGGTAAAGCGGATCGATATGTGTGCAGTTTCAATCGCCTTCGTTTTCCTAGATACCGCATTGGCCAGGAAAGAAAATACCGCATGAAAATCGTGCGCAATATGTGAAGCCTTCTATGAAAAGTTTAGGATCGGTTGAATACTACTCGCACATATATTCCGGAGCACATTGGAGGATCCCTGCTTCAGGCATACGTCTCCTTTTTTTATTTTGCACTGATTCCAGATGTAACATAGTCTGATTGGATGAGAGTGTCAATCGCGCGCTCTACCGTATTTCAACCCGAATCTAGGCAGACAGACCACTGACGGCCTTCACAAAGTTATAAATCTAGTAGATATTCTTGCAATAAATTCTTAATTTTGTGCCTTCGCGTGAACGACATGCCAGCTAGATATTGATACACAGCGTCTTTTGTGCAGGCAGCAAGCCAAGGAACAAGAATGCGGCTTTCGCTACAGTCCACAAGCAGGGTAAGACCTTCGGGGCATCGATGCGCATCCACATACAGGTGCTTCATGCTGCCTCCAGTTTCCGCTGGCTCGTATAAAAAATAACTGTTGCAGTGTCGTCAGACATCAAGAAAGGTTTGTTCAATGTGAGCCTTATAGGGTTGCACCATTGATCGGCAATTGTTACTCCACCCCGATCTGGCTGACATTAGCAAGACACGGAGATGCTAGCAAAATTTTCTCACTTAAGGTTATGATGAGAGATTTTTGGTGATCACCACTCCAAGAATAGTATTGTGCTCGCACATCTTGAAGAGCGTGAACGCCTAGTATTAATGAATAATGTTTTTTTCGGCTTTCATGAGATAGTCATGGCAACGCTTCTCTATGGATGAAACTTAGACACGTTGAGCTAAGGCAAGCCAAGAAGTTGACCGACGCTCT
Source organism: Dermacentor variabilis (assembly GCF_050947875.1). Taxonomy (NCBI): domain Eukaryota; kingdom Metazoa; phylum Arthropoda; class Arachnida; order Ixodida; family Ixodidae; genus Dermacentor; species Dermacentor variabilis. The sequence continues at coordinate 60,099,224 of NC_134571.1, read as the reverse complement.
CTCGAGACATTGTCGGGTGGTAGGGTGAGAACATGCAGTGCTTCAAATACAGATATCGTCAGCGAACAATTATGCTCACAAGCAATGCGGCAGGTTTCTCCTCAAGTCGAGGTGTTTGTTTAAAAAATTTGCGGATCCCACGCACTGTAGGAATCGATGTAAGCGAAGCTTTGTATGCTGTTTGCATTGATTGGCGATAATTAGCGGTGATATTGGCGGCGAATGTGTAATTTTTTCAGCGTTTAGTCTGATACGAAAGTGATGACTTATGTTAACCGTTAGTTCGCGTGCAACACTGATGTTTGCGTTCCACAGAACACACAGGGAGGCACGTTTGCTTGAGGCGTTGTTGTGTGTCATTGCTCACGATCTCTGAGGGGGTTGAGCATTATCGTTGCCTCACATGGCACATAGCATCATGGCAGAAGTGTTAAACATTAAGTTAATTATGGGACTGCAGGTAATACAATTAATTATTGGAATTGTATGTATACATTATATACATACATTCACGGTCTGCATCGCATTTCGCTGCGTAGCGAAGGCGCTCCTGTTCCGCGCGACGCTTCTTTCGGGCCTGAGTGTCCACGACGTGGAGTGCACGCTCTGGAGACATTTTGCCTTCTGCATACGTGGCCAGCACGCTGTTGAGACGCCAGCTCCAAGCGCTCTCTTAAGGACATGGACTGTTGTAATGTCCACACGGTCACAGCCCAGTACGCGACCTTCACAGCCCAGCACCTGCATTTTTGTCGCATAGGAAAGCAGGCAAATCACGCGCAATGCCCACAAACCGTGAAACGCTGCCGCGGCGGTGCCGGCCACGTTGCGCCGAGGCGAGCCCCATCTGGTAGTGTTGCAAGAAACCCAGGGGTGTGCACGAGCAAGACCACAGCAGCAGCAGGAGCAGCGCCCGTAAAGTCAGGAGAAGAGGCATAGAAAGCTTCGCTTTAATAGTACTACACTGAACAAGGTAAAATGTTAGGCTAGCTGGAATGAATGCGCACTTGGAATCGGCGCAGAAAAAAAAGGATGTCAGCACGAATGTAAGGACACTGCGCGAGCACCAAATTTTGTTCGGTTAAAGTAATGCTTTCAACCACACGCGTTACATTACAATGTAATGAGAGATGTTAGGTAGACGTTCCGTAATGTATTGTTTCGCTGTTGTAGGCGCTCATTTGCGCAGTTGTTAGTGGTTTACACAGCACTCCCACACTGTGTGCTTTTTTTCGCGTTTCCGTCTTTTGGCGTTGACTTCAAGTATGAAACTCAACATGGCTTCTTGAGATGGCTCGTCATTAACAGTCTTCCGTTGTGAAAATGTGATCTCCCGAAAACTTTATAAAATGTTGTACTTTTCAAAGATAATAGTTTCATTAAAACAACCATTAAGATAGTAATTTACCTGAAGTGGTGGCATAGTGGCTTTGGCGTTGCGTTGCGAAACCCAAGGGCGCAGACTCGAATCCCAGTCGTGGCGGTGGAATTTCGATGGAGGCGAAATGCAAAAACGCCCTTGTATTGGGTGCACGGTAAAGAACACCAGGTGGTCAATATTAATCCGGTGCCTTCCAACTACGGCGTGCTTCTTAATCAGATCGTGGTTTTGGCAGGTAAGATACCCGAATTATGTTTATTTTAAAGTAACCATTCGAGACAAGCTGTCATTAATCTTTTATTCCTAGTGGTATTATGTGATTATTGTTAAGTGCTTTGACAATATAAAAAAATCATAAAGAGAAGGAGGGAAGGGGCAGGCTGACAACTGCCACCGGGAAGGGGAACAACGCCTGCGTATTCTTCAGAAAGGAAGAAATACAAGCACAGAAATGGAAGATAGGAAGATGGAAAGGAAAGAAAGAAGATGACAGATCGCTACAATGACAGAAAAAAAAATGGAAAATAGATGGCATCATGTATGGGAGCAGGAAAAATAGGAAATGACACACGAGGTCTTGTCACTCGCAAACAAAGAAAGTATAAGCTCTAAGCACAAAGCCAAATCAGTTATATCCAGAAAAATAAGCATAACGCGTCAAACATGGTTACGTCGAGACGCACAACCACTGGGATACATGCATTCATTGCAGGCCTAGTTGATAGTCCCTCGGAGGGACGTACGCTGCACAAGGAAATCAGCGCACACCATTATTAGGTGTTCCAAGTTCCTCGAAGTAACCACAAGAACATGATGAACTGTTCACATGTCCTTGTCGGGGTAAACGTTAACAAACCAGGACACAGCCAATTCCTTGTTTGAGTAGTCTGAGTATTAGAGCCTTAGCGCGACGAGGCAAGCTGTGACCACCAACACGGGGCAGAAATCGGCTGCTGGTCGCGGATATAGCGATTAATCAGCAGACCAGTATCGTCACGCTAAAACAAATTTTCAAATTGATAAGTGATAAGTTCAAGTAAATAAAAAAGCAACCTCATTTACACGAATACTGCATTTCCTCAACCAATTTCCCACCTACAGTACATGCCGCCCCACACGCCTTACCTGCCGCTCTTGGCCAGTCACCTCAGCGTAAGGCACTCTTAGCTTCGGCTCACTAATTGAAGATCGGCTTTTGCAACTCCTATAGACTAGCGTCGTCACAACGGTGCCACAAATAGGCGGGCTGTGACGAGCGTCCCAGCCCACTTCGAACTCATTCCTTATATGAGCTCTTAAACCAGCCCCGACGGAGTCGCGAAAGTCGTGGTAAATATGTATTATGGGTCAATGCTTCTTAATTTTTCGGCGCACTCCCACCATCCAGCACCATTATACCTAAGCTAATAAATGCGCATGAAAAAAGGCTGTCTTGACGACGTGCGAAACATTTATCCATGATAACCGTACGCGAGTTGATGTGGGTGCATTACGGCACGGTCCATAGGTGCCGACTACGAGGAGGCTCCGGGGCCCGAGCACCCCCCCTCCCCACCTCCTCCCGACCGATGCGCGAAGCCTACGCCTCCCCCCCCCCCTAATGTGTCATTACCAGAGTTTTGTCACCCACATCATTTGAGGTTTCTCTTGACTTGCCTCGACCTTCTCACTTAAAATTTTATTGTGGATAACAGCTTACTGCATCATTGTTGGCGCGGGCGTGCACGGATTTTAATTCATACTTCCCTTTATTTCTGCAAATCCTGACAATAGCAGGACAAGCGCACTAGAAGTACTAGCAGCGGCTGCCTCCTCCGTATTTTCTCGATTCTACATGCGTTGTTTTAAATTTCCACGGTAAACACCACGCACATACGCGGTATATTTAAATATACACACAGGACAAAGTTTATGATATCTTTTGAAAGAGAAGGAAGTCGCCAATTAAAAATTATTTCTAAAGGTATGGATAGCCTATTCTTAGAGCATGAATATGTTGCTGTGTGTTCACCTCATTTCAAATTGCTTTGCGTACTTTTCGACCCAGAAAAAAAAAACTGCAGGCTTCAGTGACCCCTTCGGCAGACTCTTTTATCAACGGCGTGTGAAATGCACGTGAATGATATATGTCTCAGTATTGCTTCTGTTTTCATTAAGCAATGCTAACGACTCATGAAAAAGAAAAACTCTTCTCATAATTTACAACATTTATTAGGAATGGAAACATCGTCGCTTGCACGCAGAAGTCATAAATATGTACGGCATGTCCCAGTTAACTATCATGCACTTAATTAAAAGAAGAGTGATTGCGTTACTCGAAGAATATCTAGTGCATATTGTTTCCGGTACAGTAGAGTAGCTGCCAGTAATTTTTTTCATTACTGAGATTTGTTTAGGTAATTGTAATTAACTTTCTCACTCAAGATGTAATATCCTAATTACCAAAGTGTCAGTGAGGCATTTGTAGGCACAGCCAAAGGACATCTGATTGCGGTAATTTCAGCAACGTACTAATTACTGACTAATCTTTTCCAAAGATAAATAAACCCCGCGAAATATCAAAAATACCACGTGACTGCGCTCCCACCTGCATCATAATGAAGCGCCCTCGCACCGGCTCCTTCAGAGTTATCCAGAACGAAATAAAGGAAATAAAGAAAAACATCGTGATCGAGATATAGTGCCTTATCTGCAGCGCCTAGGCCGAAGTAACACGTCGCGTTTGGTGTTAGTTGGAAACAAGCTGGGATAGCTGTTGCCTTAGCGTAGATAAAGTGGGCGGATGGGTCCTATCTCTTTTTTTCTTTTTACTTGTTTTTTTTTTTGCCACAAAGCCTATCACCACAAAAGCGAATTCACAACGTCAGTGCAAATGTTTAAACGAATATTTCGCTTCGACCCAGTCGCCATGTCTTTCTCTAATGAGCAGATGGTAAAAATGATCCTTGCCTTGAGAGCTGCAAATGACAAGAGGAAGGCCGCAACTATATATAAGTCATGGGAAGTGTGGCGGTATACCAAACGCGTGGACTATCATCAGAAATGACGAAAACTTGAGACAAAACGGCAGCTTCAAGAAACAGCGGCGTAGGATTCCATCTTTGAGTCCTAGCTTACGCTCGGATTTGCTAGCATTTATGGCCTCAAAGCTTCATGCTAGCGTGTGGGACGTCGACGCCCAGGGGCGGCTCGCCCGAACATTAAATAACGAAAATAATAACGAATTTAAGAATGCTTCTAGTGCGCTCTAGACATTGTCTAGGGAGCATTTAGGAACGCATTCTTAGATTCGTTATTATTTTCGTTATTAAGTGTTCGTGCGAGCCGCCCAGGTACCAATTTGCAAGTCATCAGTTTGGAGGATTCTAAAGGACGGCCTTTCACTCATACCACCTCAACCAGCACCAATGCTTGGAAATAAGGGACCTGCAGAATTGTCTAGGTTTCTCGAGTTGGATCCTCACAAAAGCCGATGAGACACCGGCCGTTTTCAGCAACATCACGTTGACTGATGGAGCCAATTTTTGCAGAAACGCCCAGGTATATTTCCATAATGCACACTATTGGAGTGACTACAATGCGCACTGGGTAAAGCGCAATCGCCACCAGTACCAGTTGTCGTTCAATGTGAGGTGCGGAATTTACGCTTGTGTTCTAATCAGTCCCATCTCCTTCGATCACACACTGACTGGACAGCGTTACGTTGACTAAATCGTTCAAGGAATGGTGGATGAGTTTCTCAGCGAAGTGCCGCTGTCACGTCTTCCACTTCCTTGGTATCAACAAGATCGAGCACCAGCACACAGCAGCAGCCGAGCACGAAACTGGCTGTATGCGACTTTTCATGCGCAATAGATTGGAGAGCACGGGACTGTAAAGTGGCCCGCTAGGTCACCTGACCTCTCTCCACTCGATTTCTTTCTTTGGGGTTATGTGAAAGATCGTGCTTACATAATCGAGATGGACGTCAGATTAGCTCAAGACAATGATAATAGATATCTGCTGTAGAACTTGAGCGTCTGTCATCAAGAAAGCCACTGAACATGGGATAAAGCGGACTCAGTATACTGCGTAGCTGCAAAAGGACACCTATTCGAACACGTCCGCTAGAAGAGGTGTTCAGTGACGCTAAGAATTCATAGATAATAAGGGCACACAGAAATCTGATGTATTTTTGTTTGTTTTTCGTGCAGTCGTCCCGACTGCCAATTCTGTTTATTTAGAAGTGGTTATTCTTCTTTCTTGAATGCATTGGCTTTGCCTTTTCTCAGCATGTGGGTCGCTTCCCGGTCTGTTTATTTCGCCTTTATTTTATGCCATGAACCTGTTTTTGCAGCACGTATACACTCTCATGAAAACTAAAACCGTCACATTAATTTGGCTTTGGTCCGAAGCAAGTTTCTGGGGCGAAATACAAAGCCGGGATTTTGAAACATGCTGTGCCTATTACATTGCTTTTTGCCTTTCGTGCGTGGTCAGAGCGGCGCTCCGGCCGCGTTATCGAGGGGCTTTTAATTGTTATCAATGTGACCAGATGGCCTTGAGAGACAAATAATAAGTGTGGCGTAGCGAGGGAGGAATAAATGCGAAGCCGCGGAACCTGCTGTTGGTGCTCCTCCCGTACCATTATCAACGTACGGTTTGGTTAGGTAAAGAAACACGTGCGTATCTCTCTGGCCACGCTCGCTCGCCTGCAGTGACGATACAGTGGCGTGAAAGGTGCATCTCTGGGTTTGCCATCCACATGTACTGCAATAGGTTTGGCGTGTAAATGAAACAAAATGAGAGAAAGCGGCCGCCAACCAGTGGTCGCAACGAACCCGGTGCTTGATTGGACTGGCAGATGTTTGGCGAAAGCGCTTGACTGAAGACGTCGCTGCATAAACAAGTATTTGTGGTATCTGTGACTGGTTATTTCGAACAGAGCGTGTGTATTGCCAATGTGTACGGTTTACGGAGCGCTTAGAGGTCGAACTTATTAGCTGTAGAAAGTAAATTAACCTAGAAAAGAACGACAGTCAACGATTTTAACGTCTTCGTGCCTTTATTTTGGCTTTACGCTCTTCGTGAATTTCAGCGTTTGGAGTCGCTGTTGATGAAACCACATAAAAGGCAACTCTACCACTGTATAGCACCCTCATGAACACCTATATCGTCACCGTGGCCCGTCTAGGTTGGTTAAAACCAGACGCGCTGCGCTGACAGCCTCGACGGCTCGATTAACCAAGCAAAGTTCTCATTCTAGCAGTTATGTCCCCTTCTAAACGATTCATTGAATTTAATGAACGCACACGCACGCACGTTGCACAACGAAGGAAGTGTTGTGTTAATATCCGCCAACAGGCGTCATTACCGCGTTAGGGGAGGAGAATGAGGTATTATTCAGACTGCAGTAGCTCAGAGATAAAACGTTGACATTTACAAAGCCCGATTGCCGTAGAAGGCATCGAGAAAAAATTTCGACGGGTTTGCGAAGTACTATCACAATAAAACAAAAGAATAGACATATTGTTTAAACATTGCGTAAATTTTGTAAAGAAATGCGTAAGACTTGCGTAAATTGAAAGCGGCATGTTGCCAATTGATCATTCTAAACGTATCAATGTCTTTTCTAAAGTTCGAAGCGCGAATTTTTTCGAAGAATGCACGTTTTTCATCAATAGCGTTTCGTTGGGCCGCGCTCGCAATTTAAGCTTCGCGTCATTTAACTTTCAGTGAATTACGCTCACACCTACGCGTTATATTTCGGACACCCATTTGGTATTGAGCTCCCCTTACTCCCACGACATAGTTATCAACCGCCGCGAAAATCCTATTTGTTAGCTACCGAGAGCTGGAGAAAGGAGGAGAGTCACCCCGCCATATACTGCCTGCTCATTGTAACCTGGCAGAGTTCTGCCTGTCTCCTCTAGAGAACGGTGCTCTCTTCTCCTCCTATCCCTGCTATCACTTCCGCGTCCCAGGGGAAGTAAAGGCAATCACCGAGACACGGCATCTCTCCTGCACAGATATTTCCAGCGTCCTTATTTCGTGCCTCAATCCACGCTACATTCCACGCAGAGATGAGAATGGCGGCTAACTCGTGAGCTGACATCGCCGTGACCGCGTTGGCTCTGTCAGTGGCAAGCAGGCAGCTCTGGGTACATGCAGTTTGATGCGCTCGCGCGTCGCTGCTGATCTTTTGAACGCGGGGGCCCGTTTGTCCAGACTGTCCAGGCTGCGGCAGCGGCCGGCCACGATTGGTTGGGTGTAAACCAATTAGGGGCCGCGATGGCCTGTGCAGCACCTCGCACAGGCGATTCCCCATCGCGGCGCGGAGGAGTCTCGAAAGGCGAAGGTGAGGCGAGGCGAGGTGGAGGGCGTACGTTAGAGGAAAGCCCGGATAGCGTGGTGGTGCGCGCGGTCCGAGAGAGCCAAGTCGTTCATCCACAATTCATGGCCGAAGGCGTTCGGTATAGGCGCTCGAGGAGCCGTGGGTCGTCATCGCGCGGTCTGCGGCAGCGGCGGCGCCTGGGCCTCCCCCTTTTTGGCGCTTGTAAACGGCCGCTATCGTAAAAACGCGCCGCCGCGAGAAGCACAGCGCGCGGCCGCGAGCAAGCGAAGAAGGAGCCAACAGCAAGGATGGGAGGCCCGCTGGCTTCTGCGGGAGCGCCGCACCGCCGGCAGGCCGGCCGCAGCGCTGGCGCGGAATTATTGATGAAAGAGCTAGACGGGTAGATTCATTTCAGGGAGCCCCCAAATGTTCGTGGCCGCGGTCGTAACGGGAGGGGGCGCGTCATTTTTCTTAATGTCGCGGAATGGTTTTCTGGGACACATCGACCGACCGACCAACCGACGCGCGCTTCTTCGGCCAACTCCGGCAGTAGTTGGCGGAGGCGAGCAGTGAGGGAACAACGCTCGTCGGCGACGGCTCTCTCTCTCTCTCTCTCTCTCTCTCTCTAGCTTTGCCAAGCAAGTGTGCGTGTATGCGTTCCTTCTGTTGTTTCGTTGCTCGAAGCAGTGACCACCTGCTAGAGCGAACACACGCGTGGCGGAGTCGCGCACCACCGGCGGGACCTGCGAGAAAAGCATCGCCCGCTGAACTGCGAACGCGGGTCCAGAGCGCGAGTCGTATACACTTCTGGGGAAGAAAGAAAGGCCGGGGCCGACCCCTGGGGTCCACGGGGACGTCGCTCAGGTGGCCCGGCAGCGCGCCAACGAGCGTTTCTCTATATAATTCAGAGAACGGTGGTGTCCGATATACACGAGCAAACGCACGCTCGACCGCATTTCATGCAATGTAGGCGCGCGAGACGGTGCGAGACCTCTTGATGGGGCGCCGGGGTGCGTATCGATGAAAAGGAATAGCCCGCGTGCCGCGTTTGCCGAGCGATTTCGTCTTTTTGCTGGGTTCATCTGCTCGCGCACCGATGGGCAGCGTTCAAGCGAAGCGCAAGCGGAAGGCCTGAAGCGATGAAGCGTTGCCCGTTGCTTTCTCTTGCCGAGGAAGCAACCTGTTGGAATGCTGTACGCCTATCACCATAAGCGGTATTTCTATGTGATACCCCCGAAGAATTTCACAAGGTCTTATGACCGAGGAAATCTTTAATAATAATAATAATAATAAAACCAGTCGACGCTACTGTCACATTCTTGAATTTGATATTTTACGAAAGGCTGGGCGGTTTGGTGGAGGCTTGAACCTTGTAACCGCAGCGCTACACAAAACGAAGGAAAGGAAAGGAAGACAGGAAAAAATAATTTGAATAGGAGCCCTAATGTATCGCTTCTATTTTCGATGTCGCACTGACTGTTACAACAGTGTAACCGCCAGATGGTCTGTGCGGTTTGTCTACTCACGACCTCTGAGTCAATACATGAAATTTAGTAGCCAGGTCCTGCTTTCTAGGTTTTCTGCATAGGCCACTCTCATTCGCCGCTTTAGATATTGACTAAATTGTTCAAAGCCTTATGATATCACCGCCCGAATATGTCGCGAAACCGGCATCCACGCTCATCCGCGACTGCTAAACTCCGCGAATTTTTAAAACTATATATTGTTAATATGATACGATATGCTCAGATGGCATAGCTAGAGATGCAACATTTTATGGATGTTTCCGGGGCGTGAGAAAAACTGGTTTTATCATGTTTCTTTTCTTTAAGAAAAATTTAAAAAATAACAAGATGATTGCGCACAGGGGAGCATAAAAAACCCGACACATTTATTTCTCTAACCCTGAAAAGAATATAAACGTAACATTATTACATCATATAAGTCCTAGCAGAAGTTCCGGGTTCAAAAATGTAGCAATATTTCACGTTAAGGCATTGATTTCACATCAAAGACCGACATCTGTATCAATCCGCGTCCGATTCATCTCCGCTTGACGCTCCAACGCTTCGCTGTGCAGCGGACGAAGCCCTCCGGACACTGAAGTTCGAGTGCACGTACACAAGTTTTTGAGCGCGATTCCCTGGGAGCCTGTTGCGTAGCTCGGTGTGCACATTTCCAATGTCGGACTAGTTTCTTTCACATGCCACAGAAGTAGCGGAAACCAGCAGTACGCGACAGGCGAGGATGCTCAAGGGTTGGTTGAAGCACAGTCCTTGCCACCACCTGGATGGATCCAGGTGCTTGTAAGAGTTGGAGTCGGCATGTAAAAAGTGGTAGCTCGCCCATGCCGTCATCCGACTCATCCACGCTGAGGACGTTGTTGAAGGGAGGAACATGTTCTCATCGAGAACGAAGAGTACTGGGTTTATTTACAATATCTACATGACGAGTGAAGAACCTTACGTCTCATCAGTCTAGCATGACTGAATTTAAGCACATTGAGGAGCCGAAAACGACCGCTTAAGCTCCCTCTGTCCTCCTTAGATCCATAGGTCAGGTAAATCTGCCTTCCCACCTTCGTCCAATCGGAGCGTCCAAAGTCGTCGAACAATCCGCGATTGAGGGCGAGGGTTCACACACTCCCTCCCGCACCTTTGTTCGCTGAACACACAGAAAGGAGGGGAGCTCCGTAGACAAGGATTGACTTGACTACGCTTGACTCAAACTGAGAATGCCTGCCAAATGCACCCCAGCCCATTCTTATTCTTCTGATTATTTCCGTCTCATGATCCGGATCCGCCGTCATTACCTGCCCTAAGTAGATGTATTCCCTTACGACTTCCAGTGCCTCGCTGCCTATTGTAAATTGCTGTTCTCTTCCGAGACTGTTAAGCATTACTTTAGTTTTCTGCAGATTAATTTTTAGACCCACTCTTCTGCTTTGCCTCTCCAGGTCAGTGAGCATGCATTGCAATTGGTCCCCTGAGTTACTAAGCAAGGCAATATCATCAGCGAATCGCAAGTTACTAAGGTATTCTCCATTAACTTTTATCCCCAATTCTTCCCAATCCAGGTCTCTGAATACCTCCTGTAAACACGTTGTGAATAGCGTGTATACAGGAGGTATTCAGAGACCTGGATTGGGAATGGCGCGTCTTGGTTCCTGGGATGACCCAGCGGTTAGCTGGAACGTCTGTCAAACGAAGGTGGTGGTTACCGGAGTCCGTGCGGAAAACCGTAGAACGGCCTTTTCCAGGAGTTTCTTACTCCCATCGTCCGTGACGGCGACAGTGAACCAAGGAAAACACTCGATCCGCCAAACGTGTCTCGCCTTCTTGCTGCCGCAGGCCTGTCCGAGTGGTGCGCATTGTTAGCTTCACTAAGCGATTCGTCGCAATAGCGCAGGAGGAGCTGGACCCTCGCTAGCCGATCGTAACATGCTTCGCAGCCTCCCAAATTCCTTCGTTTGACCAAACTTTTAGGTACGTCCAAAGGAGTGGCATCGCAACAGAAGAATTCTGCGGGGAAGCTCTGTTTTTCTCTTTTTTTTTCTATTTTAACCTGGTTGAAAAAGAAAACAAAAGAAAAATTTTTCCCGAAAGTTTGAATAATTTTTTTCAACCGTTTACATCTATCTCTATGCATAGCTCACGAAACCAATACACTTGGCTACCTTGTGATTGTTAAAGGAACACAATAATACCACTATTGTAATGATGCCCGTGAATACTTTACCTAGCCACGCTATGGCAACAATCCGCAGAGCTACCTTGGGTTATGCATTACGGCCGGTTTTCGAACATATCCGATTCCCTAACCCTAAGTTTTGAAAGTGGACCCTTAAGTTTTGCGATGCTTCAAAACCAGTTGACGAGTTGCGTGCCTTCACCCGTTCCTCGGAAACGTGGCTGATATTGGATCAGTTTGACTCGTCCGCTGTTACCGAAGTTCGCACAGGCATACCAATAGCCCCAAAATAAGATGGTGGATGGTCTGGCAGAATGGCAATGCTGAAAATGACTTTGCTGGGACAGCCGTGTTTCGCCTTGGGAAAGCGAGTTTTTCCTGCTTTTGTTATGTATTTATTTTAATCCCTCAGAAGCTCCAGTGCTTCGCTCTTGTTCTGTTTTAGGCTAGTTTCTTTCTTATTTTAAAAGCTGTCGATTTTACTGCAAATCATTCCCTGGCTCATTTCAGGCAGTTGGCGGGAGGTAGGTTCCTGTCTCGCATGTTTTCTGCCTCTTCCGTAAAAAGAAAATTACTCTCTGATGATGGGAATGAACCACCTACTGTCTTTCAGTACGACAGCCGGAATTGTTTGGCCATAACTTTTTTTCTTTGTTGATGTGAGGCAATTAACCAAAAAATTGTGGCCTAATGTCTCGAACATCAGGCTGTTGTGCTGAAAGGCAGTAGTTCAATCCCACCAGCGAAGAGTACATTTTTTGGGGGTGCAGAGACATCGAATGAAGAAGCAAATCATACTATTAAGATTATGCATCCCAACACAATGCACGCAGCTTAAATCAGGGGAGACGACGACGAAGTTACTGTGCTCGGTTGCTGGTTTTCTTCTGGTGCTGCAGTTTTTCTCTATTTACCTTATTTTCGTGCATCAGTAACAGGCAACGACGTTTGTGCTGAACCCTGCAGTCTTCTACTCTGCTGGGAGATCCTCCCCGCGGAGCTTGCCATGGAAGATATGGTCTTGGACACGTCCGGCGGTCAGCATAGACCGCCCGCGGCTCGGAAGCGGCTCAGTTCGGCAGTAGGATCCGACGCTACTGATTCCGAGCTTTCTGACTCAAGATCTGAAGATTCGGATGCTTTCATACCTGTCAAGCACCGCCGTCCACGACGGACGTCACCGGCATCGTCCTCAAGTGAAGGGACTGTCATATACAACACCATCAAGACTACAACAGTAGCTTTCATTCCCGTCGACGCGATGGTAAGCCTGAATGCTATCTCTCGACAGAAACTTAATGATTTCTTCTTCAAACTTGCCCCTGGACTAATCCAAGAGGTTCGCGTGAACCCCTGGAAAAATGTCATTGCTGTTGACACAACTGATGACAAGATGGTGCAAACTCTACTTGGTTTGTCTGAAATCTGTGGGGTCCACACTCGTCCCTACATACCACAGGGTACAAATATAGCAGCTGGTGTCGTATCTGATGTGGACTTGGATCTCAAAGACGACGTTTTTAAGAACATGATCGTTTGCACGCCACCATGCAAAATAATTAGCGTTCGAAGGCTAGGCTCGTCAAAGTGTATGAAGATACTTTTCGCCTCTGGAAAGCTGCCTAGTCATATAAAGGCTGGACTTGTGCGCTATCCTGTTCGACCTTTCGTACCACGGCCTTTGCAATGCCATAAATGTTTTAAGATTGGTCATGTTCAGGGCTTTTGCACCAGAGATTTGGTCTGTGCCAAATGCGGTGGGAATCACCATGTAGATTCCTGTGAAAGTCAGGCATATCGGTGCCCTAACTGTAATGGTGAACATTTGGCAACAGATAAAGGATGTCCCTCATTGAAGAATGAACTAAAGGCACTAAAAGAGAAAGCCAAAAAGAAGGCAGCAGGAGATGAAAGCTCCCGTCGCCGTAGTGCTGCCCCAGCGACTGGAAAGGCAGCGCGTTCAAAGAGTGACAAAGACACAACGCATCGGAAAGTAGGGGGGCGGAACTTCTGCCTCTCAGACACATCGTGGCCAGCGCTTCCATCGAAACCGTCGGAACAAGTATCTACAAAGACTTCGACCACGGTGGAAAGCACTGCAAACACATTACCTAAACCGGTATCAGCCAACGACGATGTGCAACTTGTCAATCTTCTAAAGATGCTTGTCAGCGTCATCAGATCTCTAATCGCCGGTCGCCAGACACCAGCAGCGTCAGCAGCAGAGCAACTTTTGGAGGCACTCGTTCCTGTCCTCGACGGCCTTCGCTAGACGTTTTACCGGAAACAATTCCAACAGTTGTCAGCAGCCTCGCCCCTTTGTGCTGCAATGGAATGTCAGGTCGATGCGACCGCGGCACGCGGATTTAGTCCTTCGACTCATCGCTATGAAGACTCCACCAGACGTTATAGCGCTTCAGGAAACTAACGTAAGGAAAGACGAATATCGATTGCCAGGCTTCGTGGGTGTCCACAGTAACACTCGATGCGCGGAACCAGCTTGTGGCTCTTTCCAGTGCGTGGAGGAGGCGCATACGCGCAATGCTTCAAAAGCATCAGTGTACGTTCGTGCTGACTTGGACTTCGCGGTTATTGACACAGACGGCATCTGTGACGATGAGTTTGAGTGTGTAGCTGTTACTGTGAGCCTCAGAGGTGTGTGTACGACGGTGGCAAGCATATACAACAGGCCTACACGTTCTTCCGATACCTCGCTACTTGACAGCTTATTGTCTCGGTGTGGGGCATCGTTTGTGTTATGCGGAGATTTTAATGCCCACCATCCACGATGGTGTAGCCGTCCCCAAGACAATCGTGGGACAGAGATTAACGAGATCATTATCAAGAATGATCTCCAATTACTGAATGACGGTTCACCTACATTTATAGGTAGAGGAAAGGAGCATTCCACTATAGACCTTGCGATATCAACGAGAGATGTGTGCTTAGCCTGGTCATGTGAACCCGACCCGTGGGGCTCAGATCACCTTCCCATTTGGTTAACACCAACACATACTGCGGGTCGCCAGGATGTCGTTTATACAGTGACTAACTGGGACAAGTTCCGACAGCTGATCTCAGAGGCACCATCTCAAGACAGCCTATTTAAACTTATGAGTGAGTGCTTACGGAAAGCTACAGTACAACGACGACGGAGTATCGGCAAACCAAATCCCGATCTAAAGCTTTTGCGGCTCCGCGCATGTCGACGGCGCGCTTATAGACGGGCACAGCGCTCTAAACGACGCACCGACTGGACTATATACAATCGCATTGATGCAGCCATACGGCGGCATACAAAACAGCTTCGTCGAAAGTGCTGGGAAGCTTTGTGTAGTTCGTTGCACACTGGAAGTGGTTTTGGAAATGTATGGCGCATACTGAAGGCTCTCCGCACTCCTCAAATCTGCAAGAATCCTACGGCTGCATTGAGCATAGCGACTAACCAGTCACCAAAAGTAATAGCGGAGGCATTCGCAGACATTTTCGTCTCTTCTGCATCCAGTGACACCACAATTAGCGACCTTCGTTCTTTGACAAGTCACAGCACCATAACCGCTTCCTATGGTCCAGCCTGCCAGATGGATGAGGCAGATTTCACTCTTGAGGAGCTGCGACACGCGCTGAGCCTCTCCAAACGCCGCACTGCTCCAGGCGAAGATGGTGTGACGTACCAAGCATTGCGGAACGTTGATAAGAGTTTCCATGACCGTATATTGGACGAGTATAATGAAGTATGGAGAGCCGGTGTAATCCCTGCTGAATGGAAATCGTCCGTGGTAATACCAATTTTAAAGCCCGGGCGTCCTGCAAGGCACCTAAAGTCCTACCGACCAATATCCCTAACTTCAAATGTCATCAAGTTAATGGAGCGAATGGTCTTGTTTCGTTTAGATGTCAGGCTAGAGGAGCTGAATTTTTTCCCTGATGTCATGAGTGGCTTTCGGCGCCGCCGTTCGGCTCTGGACAGCATATCAGACCTTGTCTCAGCACTCGAATTTGCTAAAGAAAACAAGCACTCTGCCTACATGCTCTTCCTAGACATACAGCAAGCTTTCGATTCAGTTCCGCATAAGGCGATTATTTTTACTCTTGCAACCGCGGGAATTTCGGGTCGTCTGCTACAATTTGTGCATAATTTTCTATCGGAGCGCCGTATGAAAGTGCGTGTCGGAGGAGTAACTAGTGAATACCGATATGTGAAGTGCGGTGTGCCACAGGGCAGCGTATTATCGCCGCTTTTGTTTAACACCGTACTCGCCGCACTTCCAAGTCGTTTGCCTCGGGACACTGATTTCCCTGTGAGCATAGCTGTCTACGCAGATGATATTGCTCTGTGGATAAGCGGCCCTTCGCACCTTGGTCCGCGGCTTCGTGCAAGCTTGCAAAGAGCTCTCAACGCTACTTCGGAGTATTTGGGTGAAGTTGGCCTGCTCATATCACCTGCTAAGTCGGCTGCAATAGCATATCACCCTAAACAACGCGCTCGTCGAACGATGAGCCGACTGTATCTTGACGAAACGCCTATAAACTGGGTGCGACAACACCGTTATTTGGGGTTAATTGTGGATGATCGCATCTCTTGGCGTCCTGCCGTTAAATCTGTACGACGCAAATCGCACTCCCTCCTTAAGTATGTGGCTGCCTTGACTGCTCGAGGTGCTGGCTGCGACCAAACAACGGCTCTTCAGGTGTACCAGTCATCTGTACTCTCAGGCATGCTGTACGCATTACCAATTTTGAACATACCACATAGTTTGATGTCCCAACTGGAGCGAGATCATCGCGTTGCCCTTCGACTAATGCTTGGATTACCTCGTGAGGCGCAATCTATTGCATTACTCACTGAAGCGCATCAGTTACCCCTGAGGCTGCAAGCAGATCAGAGAGCTCTGTATCATATTGAGCGTCTGCACCGCGCATCGAATGGTCAATCGCTCCTTGATCGTCTCATTAACCGCCCGTTATCTCGAATGGGAAAAATGGCGGCTTTATTTATGAATATCACTACCATTTCTGAACATGCTGCTTCAGATACGTCTCCGCCTCCAAAAGGTATCACGAAACACGTACTTCCCATTTACCTCACAATCCCTGACATGCACAAAAAGTCTGATATGGCTGTTTCGGCAATATTCCAATTGGCTCAGTCTCACATGTTCGAAAAGTTTCCAGATTATCTTCAAGTTTTCACAGATGCATCTGTACACAACGACGGTCAAGGCGCCTCTGCAGCTTTTTTCTGCCCTTCAACTAAAGTACGACGTATATTTCAAATACCTCATCCAGTTTCTTCAACAACTGCAGAACTAGCAGCGATTAATGTTGCATTGAAATACGTGCAAGAGGAGTTAACTACATCGAAAGTTGTCATCTTTACGGACTCCCGTGCTGCCCTTAGCAGGTTACAACGCAGTGCGCTTGATTGCCCACTTGTGCGCAGCATTACTGACTCTGCGAGCAAAATTACATCACGTGAGGTATCTGTCGTCGCTCAATGGATACCTTCACACGTAGGAATCGCCGGAAATGAAGAAGCTGATCGGCTCGCTTCCAGTTGCGCTCATAACAACTGTGACTGCCCAGAAATTCTGTGCAAGCTTGATGACGCTCGTCTCCTGATACGTCGCCACCTACTTAAGCAGCATCCAGATCAGCGTGTCGCAAATGGAACGTTCCCGCCCCGTGTTCGTGGTCGAGGCTTGCCTCGTCGCGCTAGAGCACAACTGCTCAAGCTGAGGGTTGGTTGCGTGAACGTGCACGAACGTTTATACAGACAAGGGCGTGTGGCAAGTCCATTCTGTGCGTCTTGTGGCTGCTACGAGACACTTCAGCACCTTATATTTGAGTGTCCCGCTTTCAGTGCGCAGCGCATGTCGCTAGTGAGAAACTATCACCTCCTTGGCCTGCGGTGTGCGACACTCGAGGAATGCTTATACCCCAGTGGTTGTGCATCTAAACGTGATCAGGCCCATCGCGCCCTACTAACCTTTCTGGAGCTAACTAACTTAAGTTCACGTTTGTAGCGTGAACGTTCAACATTCTGTAGTAGCGTGACCTTCAGTGACCGGCCCTACTGTGTGTGATCTGTACTGTGTCCTAACGCTTCTTCCTTCGAAGATGGGAAGTGGCGGGTTTAAACACCTTGTAGTGTATATTGTGAACCGACTACCAGTGAAACGGTGATTGCGTGCAGCTATACTTGGCGTCTCATCGTGGAGCGCACAATTAGCCGCGTAGCAAACTAGCCATGGATGTGATTGATAATTGTGGAGGCTGTTCGATGCGGCGTCACTTTAATTCCGGCTGCAGAGTCGAAACTCGGCGGAACAACGAGCTAGTGTACTGTGTTCTACTTTAGTCTTTAGATTTGTCCTGTTGCTCTTCCTTTCCTCTTTCCTCCCTTCCTTCCTATCTTCCATTTCTGTTTTGCTGTCACCTCCCTTCAGAAGAGTAGGCAGGCGTTGTGCCCCTTCCGGTGGCAGTTGCCAGCCTGCTCCTCACCTTCCCTTTCCCGTTAACTGTATATATGTGTATATGTGTTCAAAACAAATAATAATAATAATAATAATAATAATAATAATAATAATAATAAATCAAGTTCCATCCTAAAACCGCTAACACTGTGTGACTGACAAGTTTTAATTAAAGTTTTATTTACGGAGAAGCACTTCCATTCCAGGTACCCAGTGTGGTGGACATGTCTGGCATATTGTGCACTTCCAGGGAGCGGAACAAGTATTGACTGAAGCACTCGCGTAACAGGTCGTGTGGCAACATCTGCATGTCTGACAGCCGTTATAGCTATCCCATCAAAGTTACAGTGTCTAATATAGCACCTTCTACTTTTCTGCTGAGAAGTACCGAATACTATGAGCTTTAGGAGGTAAGTTTCTTGAAAGATCTGCGCCCCCCATGAGATGTCCCAGAAAAATTCGCTATTCCAACATTATCGAAATACATGCTCGATGGTATCCGGTTTTCGGTACAAGATACAACGCGTCTTCTTCGAAACCAACATACTTCTTCGACGATGTTTTAACTGGCAGTGTTACAATACGCAAATTGAAAAAAAAAGAAGGTATTCACACTTACGGGTAAAACTTATTTTACACGCTTTAAAACTAGGGGCGGGCAAATATCCGAAGCTTAGAATACGAATCGAATGTACACGCCAATTATTCGTATTCGTATTCGAAAAGAAACTATTCGGTATTTTCGAATATTCAAGGCTAACCAAATATTTCGCAACAAAAGGCTATGTCTTGTCCCTGTTCTCCGTCTGCTAGACAGTGTGTCGCAAGCTATCAGATGTGAGACAAGGACAAATGATTTTGAAGGAACGCAGAAAGAAAATTGGTAGTGCAAGCTATGTTCCAGGTTTTGTGGCTTTAGCCTACATGCCAACCTGTGATTTTTGTATCTAGACTGTCATTTAGTGTTTCTGGGAGTCTAGTCATGTAGCACTTTTATTTTTTGCGCTACGACCGGGGATGTTTTTCTTGCAACGGGCCCTTTTAAATGTGTTTATGGCGCACAAGTCCTTCAGCGGCTTTTCTTTTTAATTTTTCCAGAACTTTTGATTGTTTTTCGGCAACAGATTATTTAGCGTCCTTCCATGCAGCAGTAATTCACTCTTGTGAAGCTTGTTTCGAATCAGACTCTAAGAAAGTTGAGAGGCTTTTCATGCATTTTCTTTAATGAGTATGAGTTACCTCGTGCTTAAAGTTTATAGTTAACTCTCATTTTTTAAAAATTAACAGTACAGACATGGCACCTAATTATATAGAAATCAATATTCCGAGTGTAAATACGTATATGCATCTGCGTTTGACTATTCGGTATTCGGTTCAATATTCTCTACTTGCTGTTCACATTTTATTCACATTCCAAAAATATATTCGCCCACCACCAGTTAAAACGTTTGTGCCAGCAAGGTATCGGTGCGGTTATTTGCGTGACACAGGGCTTAAATGTTCCAATGACAATCGCGGCAATAAAAGTCAACACGATGCAACAACTTCCTTGAAGTAACCATAAGTGGATCCATGTATGTATAGTATAGAACGTACAACAAACTCAGGCAAGTCTGCCTTAACTCACTTGACGAACCACTCTCAGAAAAAGGCGCCGTTTCTTGCCAGTGTTGATCGCTGTGTCCCTGTGTATTTCACTGGAGTTGTTTGCCATTGCATATTCACGAACACGCTGAGTGTCAGTTCATGCTCCACACATACACACACACACTCGCACCCACACACATGCACGCACACATACACGCGCACATATACAGGCACACACACGCGCACATACACGCACACATGCACAGGCACACGCACACACACACATACACACAGGCACGCACATATAAGGACACGCACACACACCCGCACATACACACACACGCACCCATTTAGACACACACTCACACGCATGCACACATACAGACACGCCTTAAACATACAGACATACATACATACATTAAACATACATACAGACACCTTAAACAAACACGTTGATCCGATAACACTTTGCTGGACCCCAAATAATGCTTAACAGCCACCTACCTGCAAAATGCTTTGCAGAACATTGCTTCCCACAGTGCGTGCGATTAGAATCATTTTATATTTCATTCATTGCGAACCACCGTTCCTCCTGCTGGATCTCGTCAGAGCGAAGACCACACTCTTAAAAAAGTTTGCATTCTTTGTGGCTTATCTTGTCCCACAACAATAATCGTCATCTGCCTTGCTTGAGTTTCCTTTCTTGAAAACTCGGCGCTCACTACTTTCCTGCTGAGGATGATGTGGCAAGTTGATAACGCGCAAGCCGTTCTTGACTAGGATGTACCGGTCTCGCAGCGTTAAAGAAAGGAAATGTGGGCAAGAGAGATGACGATTATTGTGGGACAAAAAACAACCCAAAGGGGGTAAACATTTTTAAGAGTGCACACTGTAAGATTTAACTCGCTGGCCATTACGACAGTAGAACGATCGTTTGTCGTAGCGTGCAATTCTGTGCACCTGCAGCACGACGCTGACTGCCAGTGTCGCCATCGTATGGATCCTTTTGAGAACTGCGAGACTAGTGCAGACGTTCAGAACCTGGCCCTTTCAGATTTATGTGACAGCCTTAACAAAAAAAAGCGACTGGGTATTGCGGCAAGCCACTTACCTCATATGCCTACATATATACATCAGCTGTCAGAGAATCTACATGAGCTACTGAACGGGGAAATAAAAAATAAGAAGTGTGTTGCACCGTGAGAGCTACTGTCTTTCTACAACGATGATCGGAGCAGCAGCAGACAGTTTCCCATAGAATAAACCGTCGCTGTAGTCGCTGTGGACAAGTGGCAAATAAACGTACGTTATCGTGGTAGTGGCTCTTCATGTAACATAAAACCAATGACTTAGCTTTAGCTTGATTTGTTGAACTTCTTGAGTCGTGATGCCACTGCGCATTTTAAAAGGGAATCCGCAGTTCAAAGTAATTCTAGAACTGCTTTGTTGGCCTCATATGAATCGAAGCCAGATTTTTTGGGGAATAAACAAGGAGTCAATGGAGGGAAGTTCGTGAAGAAGCAAGCAGTTGGAACACGCTCAGCAACACAGAGCGACGGCTGCTCTAAGCTAAGCGTTTCATTGTTCAAGGCAGGAACAAATGTTCGGCCCAAGTACATGTTGAGGCAGGCGACCTAATACGTAAATACACCCGAATGCAACTCAAACAGAAAAGCTCCTGCGCTGCCAACGGAGATTGGTGAAGGGTGCCATCTCTTGACGACACGTTCATCAAGGTACGAGCATACTGCCTCGTCACTATTTGTGCCCACTACACCCTGACGGGGACAAAGACGACGACCGGGCCACTCGAGAGTGCGAGCACGAAAAAGAGAAGACAAAGACGTTCTTTTGTGCTGGCCTGCATCCTGCAATCTTAACTGGCAGCCGTATATTGAATCATCATCATCATCATCATCATCATCATCATCATCATCATCAGCCCGGTTGCGCCCACTGCAAGGCAAAGGCCTCTCCCATACTTCTCCAACTACTCCGGTCATGTACGACATATGTACGTCATATATTGCGACAAAAGGAGCTCGTACAATGGGCTTTTTTCCGCAAGTTAAGCAATCGAAGAACAGGTATGCGAAGAAAATCCCTCTTGATGGTAGATAAAATACACGTTCGTCCGGTGTTAGAATTTGGATGTGTTTTATTCTCAGGTGTTCCATCATACAAGCTTCGGCTGCTAGTTTTGTTAGAACAAGAGGCACTACGTCTGTACTTAGGCCTTCCAAAATACGTTGCAAATGCCGTATTATGCCTGGAAGCAAGAATCCCCACCATGTTATGCCGATTTCACCTTCTGACCGTTCAGACTTTCTTAAGGCTATATGAATTCCCATTAAACCTTCCTCAAATAAGTTTAATCTCCGATCCAGAATTATTTTTTCCTCTTCATTGGCCCAGGTTTCATAGACCACATATTATATTTGTGCAAACGTTGCTTGAACGACTAAATGTGCAAATTCGCGATGCGCTTCCTAATAATACGCGTTCAAATTACGCAGAGATCAGGTTCGATGACATTTTCCCAAACCACGCGAAACTACTCCCTTACGGCATCTTAAACATCATGTTGCAAGACCACCTAAGCACCCTAAAAACAGACATTATCATTGCAGCAGATGCCTCAAAGTGCGAGGAAAAAGCTGGCATCGGAATATTTGGTCCTGCACTCGACTGGCTTTTTTTCTTTAAGATTGCCTGATTTTGTGCCTGTTTTCCAGGCCGAGTTTTTAGCAGTAATCCTATCCTTACGTAAATTAGAACAAATGATTACACAGCTGCTATTCTTACTGAATCCCTTTCTCTATGTTCTTGCCTTACCGCTACTAATGAGTCACCCATGCTAAAACTCTTCCACTTACTAGTTCCTGCCCATGTGCAATCTGTTCATTTCATTTGGGTGCCTGGTGATAAAGGTTTGTTTTTTAATTAAACTGCTGATTCACTGGCAAGGACATCACTATACGGCCCTGTTCTTCCTATTCTACTAGTGACAGCACAGATCATGGCGGCAAGATTTAATATGCGACCAATTAGATTAGCCTTAACAAACCCACATTTGACTTCTTTTCCAGATTATAAGCACCTGGCATTTCCCTGGCATAGCGAATCCTGTTACACAAAGATGCTTGAGGTGTACCTCACCAAATTACCCTGCTGCATTCCCTCCCTGAAATTCTATTTACAGAGGTCGGGTTTGGTTCCCTCCCCCCTTTATTTTATAACGAAGAGGAGACGATGCAGCACTTTCTTCTATCTTGTCGCCGCTTTACTGTGGCAACAAAAATATTGTTGGAAATACGTTTTCGAAGAACTGGCCTGGACTTGACAGAACCTGCTATTCTTTCGTTCGGGCTAAAGTGCAAACGCGAAGCTGAACGCAAAAGTGATATTATCAAGGAAAATGACGAGCGTTTTTAAAACAGTTCACTACTGCTTCTTGGGGACTTCAATGACCCTCACACCAGCTGGGGTTACCAAACAGACACCCCCAAAGGCCGGGAGCTCGAGCGAGCGGCCGAAGCATATGATATCCAACTCATCATTCTCCCTCAGAACCCGACGAGATAAGGTAACAACGTCAGTGCAGATACATTTCCAGATCTCACATTCGCAAATAATGTCGGCGAGGTATTCTGGACCAATCTAGGAGAGAATCTAGGCAGTGGCCATTTCATCATCAGCGTGTCGGTAGGCTCCCCGAAAATTCAGCGACCCTGTGGCCAGGTGGTAATCACGAACTCGGTAAATTATCGCAAAATCCCCATGCCGGAGATATCCCCTGAGAACGCTGAAGAGTGGGCAACGCACATACGAGACGCTCATAAAGAAACATCCAAGCGGTTAGCGCTCACAGCGGAAACGCCGGTAGTTGACAACCATCTGCTACATATGTGGGAAGCCAGAAGGGGGCTGGCTAAACGATGGAAAAAACAGCGACTTAATCGCGAACTGCGCCACAGAATAGCTGAAATATCCGAGCGGACAAACGTTTACGCACAGAAGTTAGAGGCAGCGAGTTGGGCGAGTTTTTGCGACTCACTTCGCAAAACGTTACACACCTCCAAGACATGGGCGATACATCACAGCATAATGGAACCAGGAGAAATCAAAACGGCCAGTAACCGCACCCTTCAAGAACTTGCCGGAGAATATTCAGGAACAAATCAAGCCCTCCTCACTAAGCTTAAAGAGAAGTACGTAGGAGCAGTAATCACTCCCCCATGCACCTTGCCATACCATGAAAACGCGGTGCTACACACCCCGATAACTAAGGCAGAACTCTTCGCGGCAGCGCAAGCTGCGAAGAGAAATGCTGCTGCAGGACCAGATCTGCTTACAAATGCTATGATCCGGAACCTGAGCGACTAGCACCTAGAACAGCTTACTCGGTATCTTAATGAACAGATATGGGAGAGGGGCGTAGTTCCACAACAGTGGAAGGAGTCCGAAATCGTGCTTATTCCGAAAGCAGGAAAACCTCATGATCTACAAAATCTCAGACCGATATCACTAACCTCCTGTCTTGGCAAATTATTTGAGAAGGTGATTCACACACGTCTCACGTCTTACATTGAAGACCGCAAGCTATTTCCCACAAACATATTCGGCTTTCGCCAACATTTGCCGACACAGGATGTTTTCCTGCTACTTCGCGAAGAAGTTTTTTGCAACACCACGGTTGGTGCAGAACATCTCGTCCTAGCTCTTGATTTGAAAAGCGCATTCGACACGATTTCACATGAACTTATCGAGCTAAATGAAATCCATTGTGGACAAAGAATCTATGACTACGCCCGCTCTTTCCTGACCTCTCGCATCACGACTATAGGCATCGGCACTACGCGCTCAGACCCTTTTCCCATGCCCAATAGAGGTACACCGCAAGGGGCGATACTCTCCCCCCTTCTTTTCAATATCGGCATGAGACGCTTAGCCAAAACACTCGACGTCATACCGGGGCTGGGGTACGCGTTATATGCAGACGATATTACCCTATGGGTAACCAGCGGCTTGTTAGGACAAAAAGAACAAACCCTGGAAGAAGCAGCGACCGTTGTTGAAACCTTCGCTCGCAGCAGCGGAATGAGCTGCGCTCCAGATAAATCAAAATTTATCAAAATCCGAGGTCGAGACCGTCAAACTCACGAACCGGTCAACCTCTTGCTAGGAGACAGCCAGATAAGGGAGGTCCAGAAAATGCGAGTCCTCGGACTGTGGCTGCAAAGCAATAAACGAGTAGACCACACCATTAAAACCCTTAGAACTACGGTGAAACAGATCT
Organism: Dermacentor variabilis; assembly: GCF_050947875.1. Lineage (NCBI taxonomy): Eukaryota > Metazoa > Arthropoda > Arachnida > Ixodida > Ixodidae > Dermacentor > Dermacentor variabilis. Next base: position 60,074,478 of record NC_134571.1, on the reverse strand, counting down.
CCCGTATGATTCATAGAGTAACTTATCACCGAAAAGGTTTCAAGGAAACAGAGACAATCCGGCTCGTTCAGGCTTTTGTGCTAAGTCGTCTCACATATAGCCTCCCTTTCCAGGACCCCACGAAAGCAGAACTAAAGGCCCTAGATGCGTTGATCAGAACATCGTACAAAGCAGCTCTCGGCCTACCACAGGGAACCTCTACTGAACGCCTGCTGGCCCTCGGAATTCACAATAACTACGAGGAGCTACGGGCAGCTACGCTCATATCTCAACGGGAGAGGCTTAGCTTAACCTCCTCTTGCAGAAAATTGCTTTGCCGCGTAGGTTACCCCACTCGTCCACAGTATGCGGGAAAAGAACTCGAATCTCTGCCCAAAGTCCTTCGTGAAAGGATCGTAGTAGCCCCAATCCCTAAGAACATGAGTCCGAAATACCATCGGGGTCGTAGAAGTGCTCGAGTGCGAAAGTTAATGCAGCAATTCGGTGGAAGCCCGGATGCAGTATACACAGATGTCGCTCGATGTGGTGCTTACAAGCACGCCCTCACAGTAGTAGGAGCGGCCGCAGGTCAAGGGCTTGTGACTTGCGCCACGGCTAGAGTTGCATCTGCGGATGCCGCAGAAGCTTCAGCCATCGCGCTAGCTATTAAAACTAAGGACGCTCTGGGACAATCGTCGATAACTCTCACAGATTCCCAAGTCGCATGTAGGCTCTTCCTCACCGGGAGGCTACCACACAGCACCGCTCACCTATTAAAGTCCAACCTAACGCAGAAACACATGATCATCTGGTGCACGGGTTACGCAGGACTCGAGGGCATTGAGAGAGCGGACGGCGCAGCTCGTGCTTTTGTCAACCGAGCGGCCAACCACTCTGACGAAAACACCTTCTTACCACGAGACATGCTTGAGCACCAACGGCGCTAGCGAAGAAAGTACAGTCAACCACAGCCTGACCTATCCACGCGGGACTCTTATGACTGGCGCTGAATACAGGCGCACACATTTCCAAACCTTTATTTGAAACATGCCATTCACCCAACGCTGTACAGCGCTCGCTGTCCTTGGTGTGGAGGCCGGCCAACTCTCGCCCACATTATGTGGGATTGCCAGAACAGGCCACCCAAAATGAATACACCGAAAATAGCCGGCAAACTTTCCGGGAGGGAGCAGTGGGAGACTTGGCTCGCCAGCGAGGATCGGGAGATGCAACTAGCGCTCCTCGACCAGGCACGGCGAACCGCTCAAGCCAGTGGGGCCCTGGACTAGGGGCTCCACCCACTCGCTTTCTGCACTTTTTTTTTTCAATAAACGTTTTGATATATATATGCCAGTGAAACTAAAGCACCGATTTCAAGTGCGGCCTACGAGTCGGAACAGTGCAAGCATTTTTAACGCTAATTTAATGTCTATATTTCCATCTAATTTGGCTAGAGCAACCTTCCGGACGATTCTTTTACTGGTAGGCAGATCAGCAACTACTTCTTGCGTGAAAGAAGATGTAAATTGTTGATATGGGCACTAAATATGTTTCTTAACCAAGAGATGCACAGCGCACAACGCTGCTTAATGATCACTGTATGCAACACTCGCTATTCCTTGATCCAAATTCACCCGCTTGCAAGGTGCGTTGTTCATCATTTGCCAGCTCCGGCATTGTTGTTTTATGAATCGATATGACTGAACATGGACATGCCGGACGTTTTCCACAGAGAGCTTGGCATCTGCTCCTCCTCTCACTGCCTTAAAAAAAGCGGGTAATGAAAGCAAAAGAAACATGCATACCCAAATAAACACCCACGGCAGCCTAGTAAACCGAAACGGCATATAACGCTATAGTGGCTGGTTATATTTAAACACGAATTCAAGACTTCTGGTTGTTATGGATCACTGTATATTTCTCACGTATGTTACTTACTGGGACATGATTTATTGTTTTGTTTCTTGCATCTTTCATATGAAAAACGGACATTAATTTGCGAATTCGCCAGTTATCTCGTATTTTCAGCATTACTTTGAAAAACAGGACGTTTGGCGCAATGTTGGAAAGCTAAAAGGAACCGGCGTGTCTATCCAGAACGACTATTCTGCTGAAGCAGTGAGAAGGCGTAAATTACTTTGGCAGTGTGCAAAAAGTGAAAGCGGTAGTGGCAAGAAGGTTTCCCTTATTCACGACAAACTGCGAATTGACAACACCTACTACGTGTGGGATGATGCATCCAGTACGCGGGCGTCAGTACCTATCAGCAGAGTTGATAGTTCTCAAAGGTAGCGGTTGCAGGACCAAGCGTAAGAACTACGGATGTTGTCTCTAAATGCCAGAAGTATTACGAATAAAACTAACGCCCTTGAACTACTACTCCTTTCCTATGACCCGCACATTCTTGTTCTTTCAGAAACATGGTTACATGATCCAATAAGTAACGGTGAGATTATTCCCCCTGGCTATCATATCTTTATAAGGGATCGTGGTCCAAGGGGCGGGGTGTCGCAGTTATTATGAAGTAGTTTGTCTATGTCAGTGTCCTTGACCAAATTCCAGATCACGAAAGCCTGTTTTTAAATGTGTCATGTTGGGGCTTGACCTTCTTATTATGCGCGGTTTATTATGCTCCTGAGTTTCAATTAATATTTCTTGAAAGCTTATATGATCACTTGTTAACCAAGCTTGAAAATAATGTGATTATTACGGGGGATTTCAATGTACCAGGCTTGGACTGGAGCAGTTTAGCTTACGGGAGCTGTGCGACCGGTGATGTAATTATGGACACCATGTTAGCTTTAAATCTTAACCTAATTGTGCGTGACTGTACCCGTAAAGATGCTGTCTTAGATTTGTTCTTTGTCAGTGAATTGTTCTCTAATGGTGAACTCAGAGTTGAGCGTGGCACTTCTGATCACCATTTGCTCTTTTTTTTCTTGTCGTACCGGTTGCGTTGAGAGTACTCGAAATTTGTCTGTTGCCTACGTCCATGATTTTGATCGCACTGACGACGCTTCTATTATTGATTATTTGGATAATGTACTGCTGCGTACCAATGAGGGTGATGTACACGGCTTATGGAAACGCCTCAAGAAAGGCATCTCATTTTCTATCACAAACATTGTACCTCGACGGAGAGTGAGACGTAAGCGTCGAAACCCTTAGGTGAGTCGTGATATTATTCCTTTGAAGCGGATATTTAAACGTCTTAGGTGACGTCATTCTATATCTTCTCAGTATTTGCAGAATTTAAAATATGAATTAGCACAGAAACAGTCCACTTCGAAATCCCATTATTTTAAGGTTATTCTTCCTTCATTCACAAAAATAGATCCCTGGAAATTTTGGAGTTACTTTGGTCATTAAAAAAAAGGTCATAAGAGAAATAACAAGTGATAATGGGAACCTCATTACCGATGAGAAGGAAATTGTACAGCTCTTTAATCGGTACTTTAAAACTGTTTTTGAGGGTCTTTTAAATATGGTTTTTGAAGCATCGAAACGATCCGTCGATCCTTGCTAAGTTCCTGTGATTACCACCTTTGCTTCGTAAAATAAATATTCGGAAAGGCCATGGTCTTGATAGCATTCCAAGCGTTTTTTAAAGCGTTATGCGGACCAGATCAGGGAGCATCTTGCTAAAATTTTCGCTTTATCTCTACAAAACAGTGAGTTGCCTAAGGATTGGAGGAAGGCTCGTGTTGTACCTACCCATAAAAAGGGGGATAAGTTACTCGTGTCTAATTACCGACCGGTATCAATTATTTCTACATCCTTTAAACTTCTAGAGCACCCCCCCCCCATCGTGGCCCGCTTTATAAATAACTTTTTAAAGGAAAAGGACATCCTATCACCTTTTCAGCATAGATTCTGGAAGGGCATGTCAACCACTACTCAACTAGTTACGACGGTTCATGACTTTCTCAGCGTACTGGATAACTCGGGACAGATCAATATTCTTTTTCTAGATTTGGCAAAAGCTTTTGTCAAGGTACAGCATTCAAAGCTTCTTTATAAATTGCAGTTGATTGGTCTTCCGCTGTAGCTTGTAGAATGGGTCAGAAGCATACTTAAGTGGTAGAACGCAGCCCTTTGATGTGAATGGCGCCCTCTCTGAATCGCTTCCTGTTACTTCCGGTGTTTCATCAAGGTAGTGTGTTAGGAACATTGCTGTTTTTAATATATATAAATGATTTAACAAATGTAATTCCATGGTCAGTGTCAATAAGATTTTTCGCAGATAACTGCTTTGTATATAAAAATAGCATCAATAGATCAATAGCAGACCGTCAATTGCTCCAACAATTTTTGCTCAAGATATATAACTGGTGTGAAGAATGGAATATTAATTTAAACATTGATAAGAGTGTGCTTTTCCGAGTTACGCGAAAAAAAAATGTTAGCTGTTACCAATATTGCCTCCCCAACGGTCACATGAGCGAGGTCTCACAATCTAAATATCTTGGAATAACTCTTAACAGCCGATTAACCTGGGGCACTAATATCTCTGAGATCTGTTCAACTGCATTCTCGAAACTCTGTTTCTTGAGGCGAAAATTAAAGCAAACTCCTAGCCATATTAAGCTCTTGGCTTATAAAACTTTCATCAGGTCCAAACTAGAATATTCGTCCGTAATTTGGGACCTGAACACTAAGAAAGACATCTATCGATTAGAGCTCGTTCAGAGAAAGGCAATACGTTTCATTTTTCATAAATAGAAAAGGTCAGACTCCGCAACACAGCTTATGAAGACAATAATATCCCGTTGCTTAGCACACGCAAAAAATTGAACCGCATTTCTTTCCTTCATAAAATGTTGGCAGTAAAGCTTAGCATTGCTCCCCCCTCATTTCTCAGGCACTCCACTATTCGAAGGACCCGTCATAATAGGGAACACTCATTACAGCCTATTTTTGCTAACACAAACTCATTTAAGCACAGTTTCTTCCTTCAAACAATAGCTGATTGGAACGCGCTTCGTGAATCGGTTTTTCACTCCCCTGACGTGGAACAGGCCCCTCAAACTTAGTTTTTTTTCAGTAGAAAGGAAACAATTTTTTATGAGGAATTTCAATATTAATTGCTTTTTGTTTTTGCTCTGTCATCTTTTAATTTTTTATTCTGTTGTATGTCACATGCAATTTAATTTTTTTTTTTGCATGTACGTGTTGTTATGATTTGTGTTTTTCTGCGCCTCCTGCTTCGGCCAATCTGGCCTGGAGTATTGTGAAATCATAAAAATAAAAATAAATAAACTGGCACTTACCTAATGGTGGTATCCGAGGCGAAGTAATTCTGGGACAAATGTTCAAAAATATATGAAGTGAGCGCACATTTCCCGGGGAAACGTTACTCGTAAGGTTAGTCCCGTATTGACAGAGCTGAAACAACCGCACGATGGAAATTATTTCATCGCGCATATTATAATGCTATAATTGTCGGATACTTCGTGAAATTACGGGTAAAATTCCCGAACTGTCATTGGCCAGCTACCTTCGTGGAAAATCTGTTCCCTATCGCGATTGGCCAGCGTCTGTTCTTACATTCTCTAAAGGTCATATTTCTCTGTACATTCTCAAAGAAACCGATAAGCTATTTTGGGCGATTCTCAAGAAAAATTCCTGTGTGCTCAAATTTTGGAACGTTCTTGAACAAAATTCACGGCATTGCGCTGCAGGCAAATCTTGATTCTGTCATGTTATTGCAATTATTGGTACTACTTGGCATGTTTAATTTACCCTTTTTCTTCTGTGAAAACTGTTCTAGACTTGCGAGTTTTGTTCAACGTAGGTTGATGCATGACGTAACAGTCGCAATCCTAGTGAACCGACGTAGCGAGGATTAATTGCGCCTTCAATTTACCATTTCTCTGTCTCTTTCATTAAAAAGAAAGCTCGCACATTAGACTATGAAATACCGGGGTAAGAGTAGAGATTAAAACGCCCAGAAGGTGCTAGAATGAGGGGTCATCTAGCGATCTCTAATATCAGCCGCCTGCAGTGCCGAGATCCGCTCACAGCTCTCACTTGGGTAAAGGCGTAGTAAACCTGGTAGCAAATAAAACATAATATGAAGCTAGCGCTCAACGTTATGTGGTGCTTGGACTCGTTTGTGGTAGCTGCATTTTGGCGCCAAAATGCTGTTCGCACTGCTGCTACTGCGCTACTATACGCGACTACGGTACCTAGCGCCCTCTCTTGGGGATTTATGTAGGCGAGGCGGAAAGGTATCGATTATTTGTCTTCGTCGAGGCTGCGCGAGGTGTCACTAGCTCCTCACTCGCATCGGCACCCGTAAAGGTACGCGCGGAGGTAAAATAACAAAGCAGAATCCTAAACAGTAAGTAAGGATGTATGCAAGCCTTTATTTACGTCTAAAAACGAGCAAAACACTTTGTTCGATTAGTTGATGAGTATGTAAGAAATGAGACATGCATGGATGAAAACAGAAGTGTGCGCGCCAAATGGCTCAGTGCATCAAGCCGTAGCAGCAGAACTATATTAACGGAAAGATTGTCCAACACACGTCCTCTATGGTCCAACATAACCAGCGCTGTGAATCTTCACTGCCATAAATGTTTTTTTTTTCTGCATAAAGTCTTACGTGTGAATCTCATTTAACCATTTAAATAATACGCATAAGAATACGCATAAAGCAAAGTAACACCGTAAATAACACTCGTATATACAGCTCTATCCTCGCACCGTTTTCCGCCTCCCCCCTTAAGTCTATCTGGAAACTGAAGTTCGTGGAGGCTCAAGTCAATAAATATGCGCGAGAATTTTTAAATCCTTAAAAGTTGTCCTGAGCGAAGAAATCGAAATCAGCTGGGCTGCATGAAGTAGTATTCAAATTTCATGTCTTCATACTGATTCCCCTATCCTCCCCCATTCCTCATATATTCAGTATTACGGTACTTGGCTCTTTGAGTTACACATTAAGCTGCATGTATACGCGGCATCGTTTGTTGTCGCGATTTATGGCGGACACGAGTCATGTCCTGCTATTAAACGAGGATCGTAGCCGTGACATTGTCACGGTTTCCGCGGTTTCGTTTTGAAATCAATAGGACAGCCACGAGTGCTCTTTGCCAACTTGCTGCTCAGTCACCGTGCACAGACATGATATATGTTTCATTAGGCGCTGTTTTCCTCATTTACGTATAGTGTAGTATAGTGGAGCGAGGTATAGTGCAGCGAGTAATGTTCAGCGCGGTAATTTACTCTCGTACACAGGGACTGAGTATATGGCAGAACTGGAACCGCGAGCATTCCTCCTCTCGCGAGCTTTCACCTTCAGCGAGTACTTGTGTTTCTCGCACGGCCAGCTGCATGCTGGGACGTCATGATTTCGGTAATGAAATGTGCGAATGTATGCTGTCGCTATGAATGTCACTCACAAGGAGCATCACGTTATCGGTAGCTTGTTGACTTGTCCCATGAAAAGGATGTCGTCCTGTCGCCCAGCCGTAACAGCGAATATGAATGGGTGGTCGACGACTACTGACTCGCCTTCTTCGGCAGCCTTTCCCGAGACCCTCAGGAGCGTTGCGCTGTCAGCCTCGCTGCCTTCTTCGTCCACCCTCAGTTTCGAAACCTGTTCGATCGCAGAGACGAAAAGGTCCCCTGTCCCTATCATGCCAGATAGATCAGCTTTGTCGGTAAATATCTTTTTGATACCGAGATACTCCAACGGCTTCATGAGGTTGTACTTCTTGGAGACGGCAAATTTTGGCATCGACAGAGCTACGCTCGTATTCCTCAACGTTCCCAGGATGCGCTTCCATTCAGGTGCAGTCAGTAGGCTGGCCAGCGTCTTTGCTCCTGCACGTTTGAGTGGAACCAAGAGGATGAACCTTGCCTTGACGTCCCTGTAGGGAAGTGAGATGACGTGGGTCTTCAGGGTGGCATCCAAAGCGTACTCGAAATGTCTCCTTTTGAACATAAATATTATCGGCGTATCGCTTCCGTCATAGTTCTTAAAGGTACCGTTGTAACCGAGCCGTTTTTCAAATTTCTCCTTCCAGTCACCCTTGAAGTGTATGGCGTTCACTAAGAACATCTTCGCATCGTCTTGTGTACCATCGCCATCTAGTATTTTGGTTATTTCTCCTTTAGTCTGAGTACTAACCCATTTGTTGGATCGGCTGGCCAGGTTGTCGTCCAGCTCATCGACTAATGTTAGGAAAGGTCCACCACCACCGAGGAACTTTAGAAACTGGGGCAGCAGTTTCGACTTTAAGCCCTTCTTGACTACGAGCAGATTCCCGAGTGACATTGAGGATTTTCTTCCGGAAGTCGAATCACCTGCGCACATTTCTTTGAACACACTCTCGATGTCCCGTTTCACTGTGGCGGCATCGGAGCCGAACGCACTTTCGATCTCCTTGCCCGTGTCTCCTTTGGTACCAGCTGAAAGGATTGCCAGCAACGCAGATATGCCGAAGGGAGAAAACAGAACATTGTCGGAGGTATCAGCTGAAAGCTGCTGGAAGAGGCCCAGCGCCAAGTTTGTCGAGGCCGTCACTTCGCCTCCACTGCACAAGCGCGTCACACACGTCCAGCAGAGAGGCACAAGGATTCCTAGCTTCATTGCTCGGGCTAGGCGTCTGGATCCTGTAAAGAAAGAAGGTCGTTTAAATCGGGAGCGCTGTTTCGAGGCGATTTCGCCTAACAGAAAGTCTGAAGTCCAGACGTGCAAGGTCTGCAAAACTGAATCAGCAACACTCCCCCACATGCTATGGGAGTACAAACGTCAATACCCAGACCTTAATCCCGTGACCCTCTCGTCGAGATGGCACGCCGCCCTGCGCAGCTCCCATCTCGACGACCAACTCTGGGCGACCCAGCAGGCCTAGAAGCGGCAAAGAGGCAAGACCTCGACGTCCCATCGTGGGAGGCCTAGGCCCAGTCGACTGAACTGCTGGTGCTCATTAAAGTTCACTCTCTCTCTCTTCTCCACGTGAGTTCATTATGCATGATGTCGGGAATGCATTCCGCTCGCTGGCCTTCTTTATTGTGATCTGATCCCGTAGAACAAATCAGTAACGTGCAGGGGATATTAAAGCGGCGTAATAGCTTGTCATTGTAGTCAACATGTTATTTTCGTTTTCTTTGGCCAGTTCCGATTCTGCTATCCTCAACGTGTGCAGGCTTGTATCAAGCATACAGTTGTATTTATCTTGCATTGATCTACATACCTGACTTACTCAGAACTTATATTATTCAAAGAAATTATTCGATGACGCTTCGCCTGGAAAACCGCTGATCATCCGAAAATGCTTGTTTTTTCTTCAGATTACTATTCTTCTCCTCTTCAAAAGTGCCCCTTATTATCTTTTGTGTCTGATCTCCTACGGTATTAACACTGGATCAGAAACAATCAAAAGTAGCTTGCATCTACGATCAAAAGCACCCGTCTTCTTTATTTGTACGAATTTCGGTCTGCGCGCTGAAGTACGAGACTCCTTTTTCTTTTAACGGCGCGTAAAGTATTTTGCAAGGATAAAATATTTTGCATGTTGCCACCGGCAGCTGTGCACCTGCTGAAGTATTGCATAAATAAACCTGCACATTGCACGAAAATGTGAAGATTACGAATAGTGGATGTCTCAAGAATTTCCTACGAAGGTCATGACATGGCGTTAGGGGCGCCGGCATAAGATCGTACTTCAGAAAGTTGCTGCTTTAAAGAAAAAGCTTGTCAGTGTCCCACTTGTGAGGATTTAGCAATGTGTCTGTACTTTTCTTTTTTCCTTCTGAGAGCTCCGCTTTCGCCATTTCGGCGCTTGCAAGGATTCCACTCCAGTCATTCCCTTTCACCGCCTTAATGAAAGTGATGCGTAAAACCACCCATTGTATTCTTCGGTATAGTATCTTCACCGTCACAAAAATTAGCAGCTATGAATTCTGGTAGCCCAATAATTGAGAAGCGCTCATTGACGAATATTCGGAGATTAAACCTCTTTTGAGTGGTCTTTAGATGAATATTTTCAACGTACAAAATAATGGAAAACCATGACGACTATGTTAAAGTAAGCATATAAAGAATAAAATATGTTTACCATACTTGCGTGTATACAATTGATTTCTACAGAATTCCCCAAACTACTGTCATGCTGCAACATACATGAGGTTGCCAGGACCCTTCACGCTGCCTCGACAACATTCAACCTGGTCGTTCAAAAACTTTTCTGAGCTGAAATTTAACAGCCATTTCATATCCTTCACAATTACCTGGCGCAGGACATACTCGCATCAATGAAGGACACACAACTCCAATCGTCCATCACGAGGAAAATCGTGGCACCAGACACTCACTCTCACACTTGCCGCTGACACATATCCATGATTTTTCGGACGTGTCTCTGCGGCGAGCCGACCTTGAAAACTTCACCACCGAACACACTGTAGCACCGTACCAGCCTTCACTTTTGAGCCACCTTTTTTCGCCGCTGCGAAGGGTGGCACGTCTACGAACCACGGCGGTGTAGCCGGAGCACGGGGAAACCACACTATCGCAGTGGCGTCTTCACTTTCGAATCGAGGGCCCACGCTTTGAAGGGCCGCACACCTTTCCTTCGACGGCTGAAATTTCGTGGGCGTTTTACGACGATTCTCGCCGCAACACGCTTGTCTACCTGCTGGAGTGGCCAGCAGCAGGAGCAGACCACGAGACAAGAACTATCTTCCTTTCTTAGAATGGAGCTGGGTTGTTGCGACGCGTCCAGCTGCTCGACGGCAAACGAGCGTGCGTGCGTGCGGGGGCGAAAGGCAAAAAATCCCTGCCGTTTGCCGCCCGGCGATAGTTCTCGGAGGAGGGGCCGCCAGTAAGCAACAGCTGCCTGCTGCGCGTCATCGTCGCCCGTGCGCTGCCGCCGTGGAAATAAGCTCGCGGGGCAGCCGTCGCTCAAGTCAACGCGTCGGCGGCACGCTGGCGTCGGGGACGCGCTTATTAGATTTTGGTCGTGAAAGGAGACTTGAAACCCGGGCTGAGTAAATTGGAAGAACTCTTCGCACTGCGACGTGCCAAATCTATTTATTTTTTTTTTACTTCTTACACCTTTGTCTTATTTTCGGCCGCGATTTTCGCCCCTTCCACGCGGATGCCTTGCTCCATTGTTCAGCAAGGCTTGTACGTGGAACCAGAAACGCACAACGTTCATTTGAACGCACCACTTCGGACGGCGTTCTGTTTCTGGTTTCCTAATTATGATTTCGTTCAGTTATCGATATTTTTTTCTTGCCTTACCTGTCGGCAAAAAAAAAAAAAAAAGGGGGGGGGGTAGATGGGAAGCCATCACCAAAGGTCGAAAAACTCAACTCAACTTGCCAGATATAAAAGTTATGAAAAGATAGTAACAGAACAACAAAGACAAGCAAAAGTATAAATGAAAACAAATCAGTGAGACAGAATTACAAAATAGGCACTGGCACAGTCAACCGCCGAGCGTCTTGATGCGGGCTGTCAGGTCTCTTCCAGATATGTCGCCAGCGCAGCGGGGAACTTCTTCGCGAGTCCACGTCGTGCCCCCAGGAAAGAGCACCGCTGTCTCGGAGTCAGCGGTAAGGCCCAGGCTGCTGGAAGTATACACAAAATATGGCGGCGCGCAGGGGTGTGAGGCACGCAGCGAAGAAACAGGATCTCGAGAGTGTCCTAGCTGCGAAGTTTGGTCGGTACAGGCACTGTACGTCGCATGACCGAGCCGATGCAAGTGGGTGCCGGTCCAGGCACACAACCCGTGCGCAACTCCTCCAGCATGGCCCGCTAATGGCAAGTGAGACGACATCGACTGGTGGCTGAAGGTGATTTCCCCGGCGTCATGGATGCGTGGGTGGCAGGCGACGGGGCACACACGAATCGCCTCGTCATCGTCGTTCGTAGGTTCACCGCAGAAGCGAGGCGATCGCGTTTGCTCTTTTAATGCGAAGGATAGTTGCGATAAGTAGGTAGGTTCCTGTCTCGCTTAGCTTTAATGAAAAGAAAATAATATGTGCCCGACGGTGAAACCGAACCTCTGCCGTCGAGCGCAGCAGTCATGCGCTCTATAACCGTTAGGCCGCAAACGCTTTTTCCTTTCTTTATTGCTTGCTATGGCTCAAATACAGTCGTATGTGTGTTGAAAATAGTAAGAAAGATTTAAAGATGTCAGCCAATCGTTCGCCGATTCAGAAGTTTTGGAATTATTTTAAGCCTTCAAGTGGCTCCAACTGGTTGAGCCATTCTGGTACAGGGTTTTACTGTGCACATAAGAAATCTTGCATTAAATTGAACGCACACTTCTCTAGTTCCAAAGCCAGCCAACTGTTTCAAAGGCTCGGCGCGTGCGTCCTATATATATTCTACGTCTTCGTCCTCTTTTCTTGTGCCAGCTCGTGCTGTGCGGCGCCGTGTTTGCACATTGCAATCTCCGGGACCGGCCCACTTCCCTCAGTTATTTTCTCGTAGCACGCTACGTAAAAATAGTGTAACGTTCTACCGACTTAATGATCGGCCACGTTAATCACGGTTCAAGATTTCTTCTCCGGAATAGAAATGTCATCGTCGTTAACACTGGCGTAATGAGAATGATTAGACAATAGTGACTACCCGCCGTGGTTGCTCAGTGGCTATGGTGTTGGGCTGCTGAGCACGAGGTCGCGGGATTGAATCACGGCCACGGCGGCTGCATTTCGATGGGGGCGAAATGCGAAAACACCCGTGTGCTTAGATTTAGGTGCACGTTAAAGAATCCCAGGTGGTCAAAATTTCCGGAGTCCTCCACTACGGCGTGCCTCATAATCAGAAAGTGGTTTTGGCACGTAAAACCCCAAATATTATTAGACAATAGTGACTAGCGGGATTCTGAACGCTTTCAATGAGTTGTACTACTGAAGTTTGAGAAGTGTCCCAGGTGTTGCCTAAGTATACTCTAGTTTAGAGCCAACAAGTGTCTTGTATAGGTTAGTTTGAGTTCACTCGATACAGGCTCACGGAGAAGGTATATTAGTGCACGATTGGCATTGTTAATCACGTAGCCCATGTGTACGTTCCACGTAAGCTTATTGGCGCTATAAAGCTCAATATACTTGTGTCAACATAGTCTTGTACCATTGTTGGTTTCTACCTATGTAGAGACCAACAACTGCCATGTCGTAAGCTTGTGCAGAACGACAAACGAAGAAATCATGCCGTCGCTGCCGTACTATCGTTCTCAACGCGCTCGTCGTCGTAGTAGCGGACTGCTTGTGCAGATTAAACGCGGGGTGGGAAACGATGGTTGCAGCGACATTTACTGTTCGACCTCTGTTATCCACTTCAGCTTCCATCTTTGTGCGAACTTCTGTCTTCTATGAGAAAAAAAAATCCCCATAGACACTTAAGACTGCTTACGTGTGAGAATTCGAAAGCATTACAGCCCCTTTGGTGAAGTGTTTTCGATTGACGTTTTCGACACGCATTAAAGTTCTTGCGGCTGATTCGCTTTGTGTGTTTGCGTATACGTTGGCCACAGACCGCAAGAAGTCGGACCATTTTGCTGCGGAACGATGAATTTTATTTAAAGCTAGACAGTCGATCCTCTCTGTCTAATGGTAGGTCTGTCGTGATTAGGTCATCTTCTTCATCATCATCTTTCCATCGCAGTAGAGACAGCACCGATGAAATCCGAAGAGCAAGTGACGCGCTGGAGGCAAGCCCGCACGCTTTATACACTCATGACGTGGCGCCACCTCCTACGAATTGACTGCGCCGTCATGTGCCCAATGACGTACGCAGTAGGCCACACCTTCAGTCGGCTGTGACGTGACGTGTGCAATGACACGCGCACTAGGCACACCTTTACTAAATCAGAACCGCGCAGCCACCGTGGGCTCGGTGAACCGTGCTAGTCTCGAATCCCGGAGGCCTGGGTGCGATCATCCCCCCCACTCACCTAGCGAAATGTCCCAAATTATCTCTTCAAAACCATTAATTTACTTCGTTCACAGAACAACCCTGAGAAATTTGACGTCAATTCGTGCAACCTTTTTAGGCGTTTTTAATCTTTGCGCCGTCGGCCATTTTCGGCACCATCACTAATATTTTTTCGCGTAATGGCGCATATAATGCTTTCGCATTATAAACCTTGAAAGCAGTACGCCCATAGCTCAACTCCGGCTCTTCCCGCTGTCTCGCACATGTCGATCTCGTTAGGCCCTTCCAGTCAAACGCAAACTAATGAAGCCGTCGGCTATCGTCTCATGCAAACGCCTCTCGACGGAAATTCCTCATTTCTCTGCTTCGGTTAGCGCTGATAGCGCTGCACGCTGAACCCGCCGGTCGCTCACAACAAGCATCACGCCAACGTCACTGGAGCGGGAGTAACAAAAAGAAAGAGCGTACAGTCGTCGTCCTTATCGCGCTGCGGCGGTTACGCGGGGCCGGACGAGCCGGCTTCTCGCTCAGCACACGTGCACATCCTTTCAACGAACTTGCGCTTGCTCCATTTTATCGGTGCATGTCGTTGTTCGCGTGCTGCTTACACCTCGTCCAATTAGGGCAGGATGCCGGCGGGCTCGCATGTGCCAGGATATTTGGCAACGTCGCCGCCTTCCCGAGAAACTTCGAACAGGCACGGGGCCGTGTTTCTTTTTATTATTAATAATATTAATATGTTTATCTTTGTCTTTCTTCATGGTAACGTTGCAACAGTCTGTGCGGGTCAATACTCAACATTGCACTTAAGGAACGCACCGTCATGTATTCGGTCTGCAAGCCGAGCCAGTTTAACGCCTCGGTGACGGAAGCGGTGATTGAAGGTCATGACGACTACAGTTGCAATGTCTTTGTTTTGTTTTTAAAGCACAGGATGTTTCGACATTTTGCCCTATACTCGCCTAATCTGTTTTGGCGATTTTCAAGACTTTATCACACATTAGCACACTTGAAGAATGAGAGACAAGCTCATTCAGGAGTTTCTTGAGAAGGAACATATTGGAATCGAAGAAGGTGGGTTAAAGTATATCCTAAATATAGGCAGCTCGCACCATCTGACAGACAAGCTCTGCCTGGAGAACCATTGACTGGTGCCGACCTTCCAAAGTGTAATTGGGAAGGATAGTGAAGAAAAGTTTCTATTTCACTATTATAATTGTCCGAATTGAAATAAATGTCTGATAATGACTGAATTATTACATGTTCCTGTTAGGCACCATTTGAATTTTTTCGCCATTATGCAGGGAGAACATTGAAGTTAAGTCGAGCTTAATATAGACACATTGAATCGTGCTATTCCCGGGATACTTAAACCATGTCGTGTCCAACTTTCTAGACAAGATGTAATTCATTCAGAAGTGCCATTGTGTATAAAGTGTCAAGGACCTTCCATCATTTTCGTACCAGCATTTGTTTCGGAACACATGGGAACAACGTCTCCTCAGAAACTCTCTCAGTTACTGCATAGAAAAATCTTGTTTACCGAAATTTTCGTAATGCGTTTGAAGGAAAAAAAGTCAGTCACAAAAGACAAAGGACAAGAAGAGATGTTCACACCACAATGACTAGTCCAGTCGTTGTGGTGTGAACATTTATTTTCCTTTGTCGTTTGTGACTGTTCTTTTTTTTTCTTCAACTATGTACCAACTGGGCCCGGATGTCAACTCTTCCGCAATTCATAATATAACCCAAATCAGCGTCTCTGCAGTGCGTGCTCATTTTGCGCATTTTTCGCCAAAAATTGTTCATAATCGTGTACCTCAACTGAACGAGCCTACATCATCTAGCGGATGGTGTTATGCAGAGTGCTTTAAGCAACGGCCGTGGCGCTGTTATAGCACTTTCGATTCGTACGCAAAAGTACCGGGATCGAATCTTCAAGCAAAATCGTAATTTTTGCTAGCGTGTGGCTCACTTCAAGTGCAATCATCGCCTACTACGACAGCAACGCCATTCCAATATAGCGAAGAGAGCCCATAACGCTTATCGCAGGCAGGCACCTCAGCATGAAGGCCATAGCCTAAAAGAACAAAAAAGAACTCTTTGCAACCTCACTTCGCATTGGCACAGGAGTCATTCAAGGTGAACCGTATCACGTAAGAAACTTGTGACGCCTGGACGTGACAATACAATGAGATCGTGGTTTTATGGCCCTCAGATGCATAAGCAACGGGCGCCGCCTCTTCGCCTACCTGCTATGCGAGCGCTGTAGCAGGATCCACGAAACGCGGAGTCAGTTCAGCCTGTACGCCACAGTTGCATGCGTGTTGGCAATGGACGGGGAAAACAAGTTGACATTCAATCACGTGCCTCGCAAAACATAGCCCTCACGTCGGAAATTCCGCGGTCGCAACACGACGGGCAGAGTTACTGGTTGGCCAATGCTATAACCCTTTTATTTTTTGTCAGGTTCGCCTTCTCTATGGTCACGCGCACACTTCATACATGCCCAGCAGCAACGCAACAAGGCGTATCCTACTCAGACACACATTTACGAAGAATGTTTACTGCCTTTCCATAGGGAGACATTTTACTTTGTGACTGTCCAAAGGCTGCGTATAACAAGGCCGCTACGAGCGACACCGGTGACACCCTGCGCAACGTGACAACCATGCAGCAAACGTTCAGCGTCTCGGTATATTCTGCTGGAAAAAAGTCGTAGAGATGCTTCATATTGCTTGGGGGTGGCTAGCTCAACTCCGATCCCTCCCTGTTGTTGGAGAAAATGAAAGTAGGGCAAGATACTCGTATGGTTACTTGCATAAAGTACAAGGGGTGGTTATGTGTGCCTGTGGAAGCGTTACCACATATGGACGCAATAACACGCAAGCGGTCGGGCGTAACTCGCGACTGGAGATATCAAAAAAAAAAAAAGAAGACGTGTACAACCACGAAACGAACGCCAAGTACACCTCTATTAATTCAGCAAGTCAGCAACACGCTGATTTTCACCTCTTTCCCGTTGTATAGCCTGAACTTCCGAACTCCTGCAGCGTTTCGTACTTAGAGTGTTTCGTACGCAAATAACTTGACCAAACTGTGGCGTCGTAATTGTGCAGCCGCTGCTGGAGACACAGGTGGTAGAGAGAAAAATTGCCGTCATGGCGCATTGTAACCGAGAGTCTATTAAAGAAACGTACACGAATCAGCACACCTTCACATTGAATCTGTTTTTGTAATCGGTGCTAATGGCAATAACACCTTCTCTCTTCATACTCATCGTTCCCCTTCATCTCAAGTGAAAGATACCAGTCAGGCCAGGAGAACATGATTAACCTCCCTGCCTTTCCTTCCCTCACTCTGCTTCTCAGACGCAGCTTGAAGCGGCGACTCATCCACAAAGAATAGCATCCCTGTACGCGAGATGTGTGGTTCAGCTTACAGGATCAAAACAGTGTTGTAACGCAAATCCATTCGGATGATCGGATATACGTTTTAGTCGAAAGTGCGTGTGTGTATCATCCTCTCTCCTGACATTCTTGTTTCTTATGTATATCAATGATGTTGTTGAGGGCATGGATGGTTCTTCTGATAAAATGAGATTAGACGCCGGTGACTGCGTGCTTTACTCCAGTGTTTGTAACCCAACTCACCATGAGAAACTAAACGAGGCGTACTCACTCTCCTGTGACGGGAGCAGGAAGTGGCAGATTGCTATTAATTTTAAGAGAACTGTATCGGTAACTTTTACAAACAAGAAAGAAATATCTGAGCTTGATATACGGTTATAACTGTAAGGTACTGGTCAGTGCTATGTGAATATAAATACCTAGGAGTAACCTTCACGTCTAATTTGGCACATAGACCTAATTTGCACGAAAGCACTGCGAAAGTTAGGCTACATAAAGCGAACCCTTAAGAGCGCACTTAATGCACACTGACCGCCTACAAAAACTTGGTAGCACCAATACTGGAATACGTGTCCGCTGTCTGCTCTCCTCATCATGTTTGCGATGTACATAAAATTAAATCAGCGCAAAAGAAAGCAGTTTTATTTATTTTTCGCCGCTATGACCGCCTCTTCTTGCCTATCTTTTATGCAGCCGAACTATCACTGCCCCTATTAGCAATCAGACGTAAACACGAGCGCATTATTCTCATGCAAGAAATTGTTAATGAACACTCCCACATTAAATCCACCGCTGTTTTCACACGTTGCACCTTATACTATTGCTTTATGTATACTAATATTCTTATTTTAAAGAATTATGTACTCACTCCTGCTATGTCTTGCATATGCAAGATGACAGTATCTATAAATAAATAAATAAATATATAAATAAATAAATAAATAAATAAATAAACAAACTCGAATCAGTTCGCGCCAGAATAATACGTAGAATGAAACCAGGACCATTATCCCTATGGAGGTATCTGTTCGTCCTGGCAAGCCGATCCTTTGTGGTTGCCTGCGCGCTTAGTACCTCTTGTAGCGTGTGCCGAGGTATGCGTGGCTGACAGGAGGTTTGGACCCCACTTCACGCAAGAGTCAGAGACGAGGAGAGATTGCTCGGTGAAGAATTTTTTTATACAATAGTTTACATGGTTTGGTGGTAACACGGAGGGCCAAGACAACAGCTGCAAGCTGCTAAAATAACATTTTTACATCCCCAGATTCCTTGGACTGTCCTTAAGGACGAAGAAAGGGTGAAAGAGAGAGACAGTGTGTGTGTGTGTGTACGGGCAGCATTCCTCGCCCCAACGCCACTTTCGCTGGTCGACACTTCCAGGAACCGCGCAGTGGCGTCGTGCTGATCTGGCGACCGGTCAGAGTAATGCGCCTGGCGTTGTTTATGGCCTGGCACAGACCAAAGGAAACTGTCACAGACCGGGTTGAAACTGAGCCTTGGTTTGCCGCAGCGGGAGTCCTCCGTGGGTGCGGTCGCCACCAAACGCAGGCGGGGGTGCATCGCTGTGCCGGCCCGGGGAGGAGTCGAACGGCAGTCCTCCGTGGGCATGCGGCCCCTTCCGTCGCGGACGCCGTGCTGCGCCGAAGAAAGCTGAGCCCCTGCACGCAGTCGCTCGGCTCGAAGCGGGACCATGCGGAGACGAATGCGACCTCCATGGTCGCCACACCCTAACTTTGGCCTCCCGACAAGTAAACCCCTTGGCAAAAACTTAACGTGGTTGGCGAAAAACGATGCTTTCTCGTGACACTGCGGCTTTTTTCAGCATACATCCCCGTAGATGCGTTAAATGGCTACTGATGTTTCACTTTCGGCGAGTTTCACACTTTGGAAATCCCCAAAATTGCTTAAATGTTACGTATATGGTTTCTTTCTCTACCAAATTCATGCGTGCTATTTTGCGATCTTCTACACGTAGAAAGGGATGGGGTGTGTGAAAGTGCTTGATCTGCTTGCTCTGATCGCGAATGTTCCTATATTGCACAGTATAATGCCGTCATTCCTGTGAATCAGTGTTCGTGGCTAGCATCCACATAGCCATGAACCACAGTTTCTGAACAGTAGAGTATTCTGCAGATTATTCATGGCACGCGACTTACTCATCACGATTTTTCTTTCTTGTCTTGACGGCACAAAAGGTACTCCGCAAGATATTGCTGTCCACGCCACTTTGTAGATGCTGAGCCTCTTGTTTACAGCCCACTGCCCTCAGAAGTTTTGAAATAGCAATTTCTGTAGCAGTGTACACGTATACTAACCTATAAAATACTATGTGAAGTTTTTAACTAGAGCTAAATGTGCAAGTGAAACTTTGCACGCGTGCGAGATCCCCTTCTAAAGCAAGCTACGCGTGTGAAGCAATTCATCAGAATACTGGAATATGTGGTAGCTTCTGACGCTAAGCAGCATACTATGGGAACAACTCCCCCTTTCGGTGACTGAAGTTCTCATTCCACTTATCAGCTAAAAGTGTTCTTAAACACACTAATTATATTATCCGAGGAGATAAGGTAGCCTGTGAACGATATTTACCTACTTTCTTCTCCTTGAATTCTCTCTCTCTTTCTTTCCTGAAAAGAGGTGAGAGTTCTTGAATAATTTGTGGTTTTGTTGACAAGACGTGCGGGGGATAAAGTCGAAGAAAGTGATGTTGGAGAAAACACTAATAAACTTGAAGTGAAATACGCAAAAAACTATGCTTAGTTTCCTAGAAGTATTTCAATTGTGCGGGAGTCTGGATGAAAAGTTTGGTGTAACTGATTTTAGGTCGCCGGACAGTTAGCTTCCAAGTTACAAAGGTAAAAAAGTTATTCGCGAATATCACGCCTTTGTTACTGGACATTAATAAGGTTGCGGCAACTTAGTGTGACTTGTGCGAACGGGGCAGTCAACTTACACAGCTTTCACTAATTCGTGCTGCTATCGCACAGGAATGGTTGAATCTCTTGCTTGAGCTCAATGAATATGTGAAGAAACTAGCACTCGTCTTCTCTTCTGACTGTTGCCGCTTCGACAAACAACGACAGACTCCCTGGTGTGCCTTGATCACATTGGACGATCGGTTTTTCATAATGACTCTTAGTTCCTAGGAGCCTGCCTTGTCCCAGTTCATTAGTATAGAAAACCGCAC
Organism: Dermacentor variabilis; assembly: GCF_050947875.1. Taxonomy (NCBI): domain Eukaryota; kingdom Metazoa; phylum Arthropoda; class Arachnida; order Ixodida; family Ixodidae; genus Dermacentor; species Dermacentor variabilis. The sequence continues at coordinate 60,054,005 of NC_134571.1, read as the reverse complement.
GAGCGGTTGTATAGTACCTGAAGGCAACGGGCTTTAATATCCGGCTTACTATAGACACGGTGTGCCTTGTCTAGCGCACGTGATTTGTCCGAACCTCTTGTGTTTTCTCTCACTCTCTTTCTTTCACTCTTGAGTCCTCCTACCCATTTGTTAGGTTAGCAAACTGGACAGTCTGCCTAACGTTCCTGTTTTCCCTTCCTTTTTTTTTCTCTCACTCTCTCAAACACACACACACACACGCCGCACGCACACACACACACTCGCATACTCAGCTGCACGCAAGCACGCACAGATAGAGAGAGGGATCGAACACGTATACTTTATTCCCGGTCACGTTTAAAAAAACAAACTATTTGAGGTAGCCGCAGGATGTAGAACGTATTCCATATTATAGATGTGAGCCATTGTATAAAATATGTGGCTGCTGCATACAGTAGCCAACTGGTTAGAACAGGATCTACATTGGACTACGTCAAGGCAAATAAAGCGTCCCTCATATGTCGGCCTCACTACTGTCACGAGATGTGTCGGTGCCGCGTAACGGATGCAAATAACGTATAGTTGACGCTGCGTATGTGGGACTGGTGTCCTACGGGGCAGCCATAAATATGGGCCTGAACTGTGTCGTATATTTATGCCCGCATTGTAAGGCATCTTGTGAGTGTAGTTAAATTCAACATGCTCAAATGCTAATTGTAAATTGATAAGGGAAGTTTCAGCCAATACAAGAACCAGCATAAAGATATTTTCCTAATCCAAGAAGTCCGTGTGCACTTAACGCAGATTATGATTACGTGAGGCGTCTGACATTATGACCGGCATGTTTCATACCATTAAAGCTTTAGCATATCTCAAATCATGCTGCACTAATTGTAAGTCGTCAAAAGGAGCAATAACAGAGGCCCTGTATTTTTGACAAAATTAACTGCTGGGCATGCATATACGACGATCAGACTGCGTAACTTCATGCATGTTGGTTCAATGCTTTTTGTAGTATTCAAGTTACGCTAAATCTTAATTGCCCATGGTTCGCAGTGCACTTCGCTACGCCAAATGCATAACGACACACGTGCTTTGATGCCGCTTGCATTCCTCACGTTTTTCTTCGTTAATGTTTCCAAAGTTGTTTTGCCTGACAGTCACCAGTGGTGACTGTCAGGCAGCGAGAAATATTTCCAGAATTTACGTGTAAACGCTCTCCTGGTTACAGGACTAAGCTAAAATGTCAAAGAAATGTCAATGAAACATTCATCAAAATAGATGTATGCGTCCGACCTGCGCAGACTCGTAAGAATCACTATGCTGCCAACGTATACACAATGTCTCTAACATCTCTTCAAAGCATGCACCCGCAAGCTTCATACCGCATCTTGCGGTCTGTATCATCGCGGTGCCATTCTCCTATGTAAGTAACTCACATCTGTGTAGGATCAGCTAACGACCCACAGATGAAAGTTATGCATGATTGTTTTGGTATTGAAATTGATTGTTCTATTTGCAAGAGCCCTACGCGTGTGCTAACACAAGTAAATGATGCAAATGAAAGTTCGGTTAAGCAGATATATAGCATTCACTAGGTTATGTGCACGCTCAAGAAACGGTAGTGGGCCGTAGCAAATATCACGATGTAAAGCATTGCGTTAAGCTACAGAACATCGCTTTCCCATACTTCTCACCACAAATAGATGGTGCTACTTTGCCCAAGTCACAAACCTATACCTGCTCCAGAACGCAGTTCTAAAGAACACTACCGTTCAGATGGAACTATTCACTTCGCCTATACTTCCAGTTCATGATTGTCACACCACGTGTTATAGGGAATGCAGAAACAGCACACTCTGTAAAACGAAAGATAGATACGCATTTTATTTCACAGCATTGTCGCAGCATTGTGACCATGATCTGTATATTGACCCGTAATTGTCCAGATGCATCGCTGTACACATATGCTATAAACACGCACGGACATGAACATTTTCACAACATCGTATTCTTGGTATTCTTATGATTATGAAGGGCTTGCAGAGACGACGCACTGAGGGCGGATGGTGAACCCCTGCATGACATGCATTCAAGACGTGTGCCGGAAGACTAGACTAAACCTTTTGGCCCTGCATCGATGCTGAAGCTTTGGTGCGCATTATAAAGCACGAGGAAAGATAAGATAAGTATATTAATAAGTCCCAGCGTAAGTAATATCAGATACAAAAGGAAATTCAAAGGGACCATCAAAGTATTGCCGCATCTAATGAAAGCGTGCCCCTTGAGAAACAGGCTGTGGACGCTAATGCTATTGAGGAAAGCAGTCACAGTTCTTATCTATAATATTTTGCACTCAGCACAAGGAAAACATACCAAGGTCGTGGTTAGGTCCAGCGGCAACACTTCACGTCGTCACCAGCGAAGTCCACAAAGTGAAAGAGAAATGGCACGATATGATGGCTTAAGCGAGTGGGACGCGGTGACTTAGAGGGCGTTGATCTCTCCCAGGAACATGATAGTGTTGGTGTTGACGTTTCGGATGAGGAATATGAACGGGTGGTCGACGTACACCTTAGGCAACGGCGGTGGCGTTACGAACGCCGCCGTGCGTAGCTGGATCACAAACCCGGTCACGGCCGCGGCCTCGCTGCCTTCTTCGTTGACCTCCAGCACAGCCTTGTGCAGCACGTCCGAGACGTACAGGTTCTTGGCGCCGCTGATCCCGGACAAGTCTGCGTCTGCGGAGAAGATCTTTTTGATACCCAGTGACTCTAGGGTTGGCTTGAGTGTGTATTTGGTGTCCAGCTTGAACTTTGGCAGCTTGAGCTTCATGTCTTTCGGGTACATCCTGCCTACGGCCTTGTTCAGGTTCTGAGTGGTGAGCGCCGACTTGAGGTGTTCGATGCCGTTGCGCTCACTGGGAAGCAGGATGGTCATGGCAATGTCGCCACCAACGTATGGCAGGTCCACGACGTCTGCGTTCAGCGTCGCGTCGAACGTGTGGTTCAGCGTTGACTTCATTTTCATCATGGGTACCAGGACCTTGGTGACGCCGCCGTTGTAGAAGGAGCGCGGTTTGGTCCGCAGTTTGTTGAACTCGTAGAGCCATGTACCCTTGTAGTAGACGGCGTTGAGCAGGATAAGCCGGGTGGAGAAATCCGGCGGCTCGTCGAAGAGGCTGTGAACTTTGCCGTGCGTCTTTTCGCTGACCCACTTGTTGATCTTGTCGATGGCCTCTTGCCCCTTCTTGCTGAAGTCGGCCTCGAGGTACTCGGCTCCGAACGAGCTCATCAGAGCCTCCGTGTAATTGGGTAGGACACCATAACCTTCTTGAGCTACCGCTGCGTTGGCGATGTCTAGCGTGTATTCGTGAGGCAAGTCGCGCGCCGCTTCTAGCTGCTCCTTGAACAGTGCCAGGACCTTCTGGTCGTTGAGTTCGTCGGCGGCGTAACCGAAGTTGAGCGTAAGCTGTTCCAGTGTGTCACCTCGAGCGCCAGCATAGGCCATGCCCATGGCCGTTGCCACGCTGAAGGGTGAGAAGAATACGTTCGTATTGGCGTTGCTTGGCAGGGCCTTGAGTAGGTTCAGGCCGAGGAAATTGTTGGCGCGGGCTAGTTTCCATCGATCCTCGGGCTCGGGATCAGCGGCCGTCGCCATCACGGTGGCAGTAGCAATCAGACACAGCAGGCGGTACATGGTGGTTTCGTTTCTGAAGAGAGAGAAAAAAGGAACAGGAGAGTGTAACGAATTATGAGTGTGCGGCAAATGAGACTTGGAGCCCCGCCAACGTCCTGCAAAGTAGGCACGTCCTGGCACTCCTACTCCTTTCTTTTCTTTCTTTGCTCCTAAGAGCGCCATTGGGTTCGTCTGCGAATAACGTTTCGACGCATGTCACCGCTTGAGAACTTCGATAAGATGTCACCCGTTTGTTCGGTCGTCATCAGCCGTCAAGAGCCGTTTTGTCAAGAGTCGATGGCATGCCTCCCAAGAGTGGCACGACGACCATTTAGAGCCCTAACTCGCCATTAAATAGGTGGCTCCAATTGACTGTCCACGTCGCGTTTTTTTTTTTTTTTTTATTCATAGAGCTCGGGCTGGTCTCGTAGGAAGCCAGCGCACGCGTGCACAGGCGCCAAATAAAACTCACGCCCGCTCTGAAGGAAGCGGGCGGCCTGGCGATCGAAAGACAGGCTCCAGCTGCGCGTCTATCAAACGGGCACCTCGGTGGCTGGCTACGCACGCGGGATCTCACAATGCCTGGCCGGAGCCTCACTCTGTTCGCGAGAAACGCACGAGACACGCCGGCTGGTGCGGTTCGTAAATCAACGCCGCTGCGCTCTTACCTGTCGGGTTGGACTGGTGGATCTCTGCTGCCGCTGCGCTCTTCACACTCCCGTGCGGGGGGCCTTCTTTTCTAGACGTGCCGGGAAATCCAGCTGCGGATGTCGTAAGCGTGCCCGCCGCGCTCGCGCCGGAGGTGACGTCCCGTGCCGACGGAAAGCGGACGCCCTCCCTCCCTCCCTCTCGCCTCCTCAGCGCCCCCCTTGCGTTGTTACTTCCCGGACAGCGCGTGGCGCCGGAACCTTCCTCAGCGCGCGCTCGACAGCGGCCACCCGAGCTAACCAGAGCCGCTTGCCGCTTTCTCTTTCCCTGCTTGACGTAGTTTCTTCGCGGCGACTAGCGAGGAGGCAGGTTTTTTTTTTTTCGTTCGTTTTTTTTACGCTCGCTCGTGGCAAGCGGGGTGCCGCCGCACGCACGCACGCGAGCGATTCTCTCCTCCGGGCGGCGCAATCTCCGGACTTCCCGATGCGAGCTGCAGCAGCATCGCCGACGACGCCGCGCTGACTCCCGCGTCAACCGTAGCAGCTCTCTTTCTCTCTTTCTCACCCTGTTCGGCGACTCCATGTGAGAACGGCAGCCCCGGTGCGGGCTTTTTCGCGGCCAACGTCAGTTGTTGTCATGTCATGCACCGCAGCAAGCACGCCGAACGTGGGAGGAGCGTCGCCCGCGCGTACGCACGTACGATGGAGGCACCGCAAGCGGCACCGCTATGCGCTCGCCCCCCCCCCCCCCCCCCCATCGCCTTATTTCAGCAGTTCCGGAGAGCACACCGGATACCGCGTAAATGGAGTACCGTGCTTTTCACATGTAAGAGCAGATTGCACTCCGCCATTCCGATATTAAGCGAACACTTATTTTGACGGCGCAAAAGTAAGAAAGAGACATGACATGTGGCTGATGTGCCTCCGGGGAAATTTAAGGGCTTGTAAGTGAGAAACTACAGCTTTCGGCTATCCGACTCCTCATGACAATGACAGCAATAAAACAAACGAATTGCACGTTACCAGATGCACGTAGACCGTTGTGCTTCTTGAAGGAGAGAAGAAGTACGCTGCTGCAGCACAACACATCGTTTTAAAGCGATGCAAACATGCTGAGACTGGCTAAAGAATAAATCTTTGCCCCAGTCCAGACAACAAATTCTTTTACAGGCTGCCTAACAGCAATAAATTCTTATTAAATGACTGAAAGATAGTCATCTCCACGTTATCTTCATCTTGCCTTCGCCCGAGAACTTCGCGCACTATCGTGATGCAATATGATGATTCGGAACGCCAGTAACTTGCATCGATCTCTATCATACGGAACCCTCCCCCCTCCCCCCTCCCTAAAAATTTTTTATTCCTTGCATTCTGACAGAAACGAATATCCGACAAAATTCGAATAGTACGCTACTCGTATCGAAAGCAAATCGAACCGCAAATAATATTTGATTCGTATTCGAAATTTCAAATATTTTCATGTACCAACTGATGATATTTTGAAAGCGAGACTAGTGCTCTCTTTCAGCTCCGCTTAGCCACGAAGCGATTCTTATGAATGCTCCTTAAAAATTGTGGGGTTTTACCTGCCAAAGCCACTCTCTGATTATGAAGCACGCCGTAGGGGAGGACTCCGGAAATTTCGTCCACCTGGGGTTCTCTAGCGTGCATCGAAATCTAAGTACACGGGTGTTTTCGCATTTCGCCCCCATCGAAATGCGGCGGCCGTGGCTGGGATTCGATCCTGTGACATCGTGCTCAGAAGCCCAACACTACAGCCACTGAGCAACCACGGCGGGTTACGAACGCTCCTGACCTATTTAATGCTATAATGCCACTTGCGTAACCTTTCGAGTTAGTTTCTTCAACTCGACCCGCCGCGGTGGACTATGACGCTCTGCTATTGAGCGCGAGGTGGTGGATTCAATTACCGCAGCCGCGAAGAATGCATTTCTACGCGCAAGAAATGTAAAACGCTCATGTACTTAGATACAGGGGCACGTTAAAGAACCGCAGGCGATCAAAATTGATCCGCAACCATCCACTATACAGACGTCGTCCCTCATGGCCCCAGTCTTGCTATGGGACGTCCGTCGCCACGAATCAATCAATGCAACAATCAGTCAACCTGCCTATCAAAAATAAAGCTTATCCTGCGATTGCAGGCTATTTACATTAGAAAGAACAGCCTTAACGTCCACATTGAACGTTCATCAAGGACTGTCAACTCTTGAGCTGCGACACGCCTACGGACTAACGCTGCCTGCGCATCTCACGCAGCGAAGACACTTTTAACCTTACTTAGTGGCACTGGTCTCAATGAGATAGTTTAACCCCTTAACTGCCGATGAGGGAGTAAGTCATCGTGAATTTCAGCAATTTTTTCTTATGTGTAGCTTCTTGTAATTTTTTAGAAATAAGTTACACACAACGACTTTTGCTATGTATTTTTGTCAGCGAGACCAGTAAAAAATGCAATAAACATTCCTGGTATCATACGCTTTTAGAAAAAAATTGATGCCCAGAACATGAAGCCCTGAAATAATTTTCTGTGCTATAAAAATTTTTTCGAAGTTCTGTCACGACAGTTAAGGGTTTACTTAATTTGTATGTTGCGCACTGTGGCATGTGTTGTGCATATGTGACGAACACTGCGCATATCATTTCATTTTTCGGCGTGCCCGTCCCTAGTAGCATGCTAGACACGACGCCAGACAAATTCATTAAAGACTCCCCCCCCCCCCCCTTCTCCCACTTCCCCTGCCTCTCTCTAAATCAATATGCCACTCCCGTTCACTTTACTTTATACATTACGCGAGAAGCATTGCCACGCGCATTAAAGCCGAATAAATGCGGTATTCACGACCGTGGGCGGGCGCGCCCGTGTCCATTCTTAGGGTCCGGACACGGCTGCTACGTAGCTGCGTGCAACTAACGAAGCAATCTACGTTTGCAGTTTCTTCTGCGGCAGAAACGGTTTCGTCTTCGCGAGCCTCCTGCGCGTACGTAGCGGAGCCGCGTGTCAACTGGGCGCGGCCTCTTTTCCGACGTCGGATGTTTTGAGAAAGGATGCGTGGTTACAGCGAGAGAGAAGTTGTGGTTCCCATTCATGTCGGTGCGCTTGCGTCGCGCTTTGCCGGCCTTGGAGCGCGAGGCCTGGCGGACCTTCGCCGTCGTGAAGGAAAGCCGCCGCGAGAGCCATTTAGCATGCGAATGAGCACGTGCTCCCACGAAACGGAGGTTGCTCGGTTAAAAGTTAAAAGAAAAAAGTACGCGGCGTTGCGAGTACGCCCTTGGGACCCCGATGTGCGGGTCGTTGGCACCCGCAAAGCAGTGAAAGAGGAATTTAGGCGGGAGAGCTTTTGGAGAACGGTGACGGCGTCGTATAGCCAACGTAGCGTTGCACATGGAGGACAAGTCGTTGCGATAGACGTCAAAGCGGGCAGAACGCAAGCAAAAAGTGAAACTGAAAGGAGAGGAGTTCAGAGGGAGGGGAGGGAGCTTTTATTACGGCTTGTATTATTTTTTTTTTAGTGCCGTTGCGACGGGTAAATGGCTTTAAACTCGTCTCACGAGCAGGCGCAGCAGAATAATAAATATGCAGAACGTAAAGCAATGAATGTACACTGCTGGGAACCCTAGGTTTGATGCTTCGGGTTACCCTGTAAGAGTTGCTGTGACTGGGATTGTGAATAAGTGTTTGTAACTGACATTCCTACATAATCGCTAAAGTGCAGAGCACTGACCAGCGACAACGAAGACGACTTGTCGGTGTCATCGGCACGAGCGTTCAGCAAAGGGTGTTTTTCTTGAGAGGTTTATGCTAGAAGATTTATTTATTCATTTATTTATTTATTTATTTATTTATTTATTTATTTATTTATTTATTTATTTATTTATTTATTTATTTATATTGAGGTTTACCCGCGACTGCAATCATTACCGCCAAATGGCAGCTTCAGTAACGAACGCTGGCGAAGTTAGTCTTCACGGGTCAGTTTATATCGCCGCACTCTGAAAAAAGCGAAAAAGACATTCTTGAGGAAAACCTTATTATAACTACATTTTCAGAGGTAAAAGTTTTTGAAATTTCAAATACACAAAATTCGGCTTCACATAAAATAATTCGATTCGGGAATTCCGTGCAAAAGCGACGATACCTATACGGTCCGCCGGCCGCTCAAAGCGTTCTTTGTGAGCAAACCAGAAACAACGGAGAAACTTCCCTATTTACTCGTTTACAAGCTGGTCAGCCAAATAGACTTCTACAGCATTGCGTTCGTCAGTGGCGCAACCAGGAAATATTTCGAGTGGGCGTGCACTTGACTGGGGAAGGGAAGGGGTAGGGAGGGGTAGCTGAGCAGGCTGTGTACTGATAAGGAAATTTAGGGGGCAAGGGGCCCTATAACGTAAAACTATTCCAATATGTTTCTATTCCGATTTCCTGACGTCAAATTTGCGTAACCGCCAACGCAAGCACTGGGCGGTCACCCGCAGGGTTGTCTGAACAGATCAATCAAACGCTCTCCTCGTTCATAGGAGGTCACTTTTGTTTGCTTGAAAAACGAATAACATTGCCTACACTGAGCGGCTTGTCGTATCTAATTGGCTGACAAGAGGCGAGAAGAACGCTCAAGTGGAGAGGGATTCGATGGGGCCGAGCCACTGCCCTGAAAGTCGATAACCGCATGAAGAAGGTGGTGCCGGCGTCTACGATTGGTCGGCTTTCCCTTACTTAGCTTGCGGTGGCTGGTCGAAAATCGTGGCGGCATGCAACGGAAGCTCAAGAATGACGCTAAAACGGACCCTCAGCAAAGAAGAGTTGGCAGAATGAGGGGGTAAACGTGCCGAAAGTGCTCGAAAACGTTACAGGGCCACGCAAGAAGTTTTATTATACGCAAATACACCCATGCTCTCCGGCAGGTGCGAGCAGCCAGCTTCTGAGCGATCGGCGGCAGCCACCTTCTATTCCTTTCGGAACGGGGCAGCCTGCTGTTTTCCGAAGAAAAATTCAGTTTTGTTCGGCATATTAATGCATCTTTATCGCGTACACGTCACTTTGACGCGGTGAGTTCTTGTGGTTTTGTGACGTTGCGTGACAGGCAGGTGAAGTGGGTGCAGCCCGAAAAAGTTTTACCAATATCCGAGGGCTAATGGCGAAAACGGGTCGAATCAGAAATAACTGTTTTTCTTTTTTCTGTCAAATCATGCATAATAAGTGTGTACACATCATATCAGATGGGGAGGTATCGCGGTTTTCGTGACGTCGCGTGACAGACAGGTGAAGTGGGGGTGGTCGAAAAAAAGTTTTTGACCAATCATGGAGGGCTGATAGCAGAATTGGAATAGAAAAGTTTGGAATAGTTTTACGTTATAGCGCCCAAAAGCTTACGCTACTGCCATGCGTTGAAGGGAGCAAAGTAGTGCCCGCATGCATAAAACGTTATTTTACGTGAATGTTATGGGCGATTGGTTACGACCGCGGCGACAGTCTAATTATCCCGCCGACCACCTTCGTGAGTGCTTGAGGACCCTACGCTTGTCATTGAAGAAACGCTCTTGCGCAATACTTTTGTAATATTCTTGTGAATACGGGTCCTGAATTACTGTGGCACCTTTTCCTTTCTACACTTGTTTTTCTGCCCACAGAAGCAGGAAGCCGCTCAATGTCGCTTCCGTATCCAATTACCTTGTTGCTTTTAATACTGTTATCTGATTATAAATATTGTGAACACAAAATGCGGACTTCATTGTTTTCACGTGCACCTAATTATTATCGTCTCGTTTCATCTTCGTCCTCGCGTTCGGCTGTTCGCGTGTTTTCTAAATAGAGCATTCGGTTGGCCTGCGTCTCTCAAGCTGTGGAAGGTACTCCTCGATCCCGGCATCTTCGTCGTCTTAGATCCTGCTGGAGCCACGTTCAGGTGGCTGTTTACTCTGCGCCTTGCATAGACGGTGCTTTGGGCAACGAGGCGCTGAATCTTTCTCCAGTCTAGATCTGAGTTCGAGGTACTGGCAAATTATAACGCGTGGGCGCTCGAACGTAAAGCTATTCCAAACTGTTTCTGCTTCATTTCTGCAATCAGCCGTAGACCATTCGTTAATGTTTTTTTTTTTCGGGCCACACCTACCACACCTGTCTGTCGCGCGACGTCACGAAATCGGCTGCTCTAGTCTGCTATGACGTGTACACACTGATCATGAATGATTGGAACAAACAAAATAGTAGTACATATTTCCAATTGTACACCTTTTCTGCGTTAACCTTCCATTATAGGTCAAAATATTTTTGGTCTGCACCCACTTCGCCTCTCAGCGATGCGACGTCGCAAAACCGCGAAAACTCGCTACTTCGAAGTCGCTTGTACGCATTACAGATGCATTAGTATGCCGAAAAAAAAAGGAACTTTTTTTTTTCGTATAACCGAAAACTGCCAGTTCCCGCTCCGAAAGCAATAGAAGATCGCCGCCCACCGATCACTCTGGCACTGGCTATTCGGGGCTGACGGGGAGAAAAGGTTTCTTCGCGTATAATAAAGAAAAAATGCGTGGCATTATAGCGTCGGCGATCCCTTTCAACACGTATGAGAAATAGCTCTGCCACCTCTTCTTCGCTAAGGACCCGTTTTAGCTGAATTTAAAACCTTACGCTGCATGACGCCGCCATTTTCGTCTAACCACCGCAAGCTAAGTAAGGGGGAGCGGACCAATCGCAGGCAACGGCACCACGCTCCTCATCTGGTTATCTACTTTAAAGAAAAAATTATGGCGTTTTACGTGCCAAAAAAACATTCTGATTATTAGGCACGCCGTAGTGGAGGACTTCGGAAATTTCGACCACCTGGGGTTCTTTAACGTGCACCTAAATCTAAGTACAAGGGTGTTTTCGCATTTCGCCCCCATCGAAATGCGGCCGCCGTTGCCGGGATTCGATCCCGCGACCGTGTGCTCAGCAGCCTAACCCCACAGCCACTGAGCAACCACGGCAGGTAGTTATCTACTTTCACTGTGCTGGCTCGGCCCCATCGAAACTTTCTCTACTTGAGCGTGCTCCTCGCCTCTTCTCAGCCAGTTAGACAAGAAAAACTGCTCAATGCAGGCAATGCTATTCCCTTTTCAAGCAAAAGAAAGTGACATCCTATAAACGAAAAGCGCTTTTGATTGGGCTCCTCAAACAAAGCTGCAGCTTACCGCCCAGTGCTTGCGTCGATCGTTACGTAAATTTGACGTCAAGAGATTGGAATAAAAACATATTGGAATAGTTTTACGATATAGAGCCCCTATTTTGACTAACACGTACAGCCTCCAGACGAGTGCTTATATTTATTTATTTATTTATTTATTTATTTATTTATTTATTTATTTAATTATTTATTTATTTATTGCGTTTGACGTCCCATAGCAACACAGGATCCTTGAATAAGGACGCAGTATCGGAAGGCTCCGATTTAGTTTTGACTACTTGGGTATCGTTAAAAAGCCCCCAAGGCTCGGTACACGAGCTCATTAACAGTCCGAGTAATGTGATGTAACATCCATGACGTACAATTGTCCTTCCTTTCTCCCCATTGTCATTTATCCCTATACTCTCACTTCCCTTCCCCCTTGCCCAGTGCAGTGCAGGTTAGAGCACACCAGCTCAGGCTGACCTTTCTGCCTTTTCGCTACTTTCTCTCCCCCTCTGTTTTCCGCTGGCTTATGCTGGCAGCCATTCTCCGTGCCACACTAGCAAGTGGAGACGAAGAAGGGAAGATAGGTTATTTTCTTTCACAATGTATGTGGTAACGGATGTATGGCGGCAGAAGTCATATACTTCAGTCAAGGACGTGTTTCTGTGAATGTCGTTTTCACGCGACGTCGATCGCTTCCTTCCTCGTCATCCTGGCACTTCCGGAAGACTAGTGAAGAGCTTTCCTGCCCATTTGTGAACACGCGGAACCGTTTGTTCATCTAGTGATGCACGCCAACTTATGGGGTGGTAGGCTTCCACTCATAAAAATATTATTGTGTGACATCGCGCGCCGGGGTGCGCTGGATATATTGCGGTTGGTGGCGCATCAGAGCATGGTTAAAGCGATTACGATAATTTTGCGCCGATTCTTATTAACATCCGCCGAGACAACGTCATCGCTGTGCATAAAGTGGCCCGTTGCCTGGACCGAGATAGCCACCAGTGAGTTCTGCCACTTTTGCGTTCGTAGGTCCTTCCTAGTATATAAGCGAAGTGTATTACGAACTCGTGCTCGCACTTGCTCGGCTCACGAGCAGGAGCGGTCGAGAAGGCTTCTATAACAGCTCATGCGATGCATTATGAATGGCTACAAGACGAACTTCGAGGTTGCCAGGAGATCGAGTCCTACACTAAAATCCCGTCGCCACTTTATAACGGTCATGTTTCTATCATTTTTGAGAAGCCATAGACGTGATCCCGGCAAGACGTTTCTATCAACGTGAACAATGAGAGATGGAGAGAGTCGCGAATACCACATGAAAGAACATAATAAAGATCGTGAGCGCGATAGTAATGCGATTTGATTGGCTGCTTTATACAGTTGGTCGCGGTGTTGGTCTTACACTATTACCGCCTGCCGTCATTTTGAGAGTTATATGCTTCGACATAGATATGCCAAGTTATTTCCAGTTATTTAGTGCGGCATTCTTTAGAGTAGAAATATCCCGCATTCCAGAGCCCTAAAAGATTGAAAATCACGAATATGTACTTTGGGTAGGATGAAAAAGAAATTTATTTACGTATCTGCTGGTTTTATTGGCTTTCACGTCATTGTTCTCATCCTGTAATTGTTGCCCCTTTAACTCGACGGTCGACCTGCACTTATTCAGCTACGAAGCACCAACTGCGCATGAGAAAATTAAACCAGGGAAAGTTGATGTCGATCTGTGATGTCACATGATGTAGTATCTATGATGTCACATGCCATCAGCAATCATGCGGAGCATCTACTACACACGGGCTCTCACTGCCAACGTTTTCTTCGCGCTTTGTCCAAACACATTAGGAGAGGGTTCGATTACCACTCGTGGCGATCGTATTCCGGTGGGCGCAGAATGTAAGAACATCCGCAGATTTGAGTTTCGATGTAATTCAAGTGACTCAAACTAATCCAGAGCCCTCTACTAAGCCGTAGCCCATAGATCAACTGTAGAAGTTTGACGTGACATTGGTCAGTTATTATTTCAGTATGAAGATTTGCTTGATGCCTTAGCACCTTTGGTTGTACGTACCTGGTAGAAAAAGAATAGAAACATCTTAAGATACAGCTCTTCTGTTGTATTTGATGTCTCTCTCTATGCTTTTCCTATGTTGTTAGTGACCGTCAACAACTAGTTACTTCTGCAACACGGGGCATTTAAAAACAAAATAAGAGCAGAGCAATGTAATTCTAATAACTTCATTTACCTAAATTCGTTCCCTGACTTGGTGGCGCACTGACGCCCACTAGTGAGGTTATATGCAGACAATAGTTGAGCAGGGTGACAGCAAGCCTTGTCTTTAATCTTTATCTCGCAAACTTATCGTCTTACATGCGTTGTCTTCACTTCTTGGAGAATCTGGGAAATATAAGGCCACATAACGCGATAAGTCTGTATATTCTACGGTATGAAGTAGGTACCTTACATTTTTATTCAATAATTATAGATAGGTGAAACTGTAAAGCATGTTAAAAAATCTGTATACATGCTTTTTTTAATGAAAATAAAAGAAAGAGACGTAGTCACCTTATATTTGTGACGGCTACTCCTTTTCGCATAATGGAAAGAACAAGATAAAAAATGTAAGAAAATGAAAAGAAACCGCGTCATAGGGTCAGAAATCTACAGCGCACAGTCCTATACACTCATGAACACGTGAATATAAAAGGCAAATGCAAGTTGCACCACAATGAGTTTTTAAACACACTCAGAAACACACACAAATGGCCGTGATGTAAACTGAGATGAGCATATAAACAGATGAGGAATTACACAGAGTTAAAATAATGCACGCACAGACTACAAAAAAATAGTATAAGACGTAATATGCGAGCGCTAATATTTACATATAATAGACGTACTTGTTAAGGTTGTGTGTCTCTTCGTAAAAAATGTTCAAGTACATTCATTGATTTTCGCTGTGCTATTTTCGATGGCCATGGGCCCAGCAATTTTGCAAGTAAGAAAGGTCGGTGAAGATCAGTGGAGTGTAGCTCTTGTTCTAGCTGCCGTCTTTGCGTCGTGTATATGGGTCATTCGAGGAGTAGATGGCGAACAACTACATCGTCGTGGCCTGAGGAGCAAGCCGGGGAGGAAGCCCGTTTTATACGATATAGGAAATGTTTGGTGTATGCTGTCCCAAAGCGCAGTCGATGAATTAGTGTCTCGGTACATGTCGAAAGTTTTACATCCAGCTAGTATTTGAGTTAATTAAGGGTCCACTTCGTAAAGAATCGATTCCTTGGTATTTTCATTAAACTAGGTTGACATACACAACTCCACACACACACAAGTTTGGTACCCTCGATATGCGTTTCGTGTTCATTGGTGATAAAGGGATGAGTAGAATTTCTGCATCTTTATGAGCCGACTTTGCCAACGAGTCCGCTAATTGGTTGCCTGCTATAACAACATGTTCTTGGACCCACTGTAATATCAATTCATGTTTTCTTTCATTAGCTTGAGTTAAACTGTTAAGTACTGCGTATGTTATTCGTGCGTACGGTTGGCTCTCATCAATATTTTCAACACATGCTAAAGGCGATAAGGAGTCCGTTTAAGTTACTCACTTTGTTGGTGTCTCATATGACTTAATAAAATAAATGACTTGGAGAATTTCCACTAATTCCGTTATTGTTGGTGACGACGTGCGTACTAGTCGACAAGCGTACTCTACCTGTAGGGATGGTACAACATAAACAGCAGTCGCACTTTCTTTAATTACAGAACCGTCCGTGTAGACGTGAATAGATTGCTGATACTTGTGAAATAGCTCATGTAACGCTAATTTTTTCGCTGTTAATGTGGAAACGTCGCTCTTATTTTTAAGCCCTTTCATTGACGTTTCTGTTTTCGGCGCCTGCAGGATGCATAGTGAGTATCAGAGGTTTGAGTGTATCTGTGCACCCGGACTGTTCTTTATCAGAGAGAAAAGTGGGTGTGCAGAATACTGGGTAGAAATTCTGAAGAGATATCGGAATGTTTCCAGGCTGCGAATTACGATGAAATGTGCTTCCCGCGCTTCTGCAATACTCAGGTGACTGGATGTAGCTTGCGGGACTCCTAGGCACACTCGTAAACTCCGAGCCTGCAACAGCTGTAGTAGGTGGAGGGACGTCGCAGATAATTTGTGCGATACAGAGGCGCAGTAAGCAATTCTCTGACAGACAAGTGCTGAGTGGAGGTGACGCAGGGATGCAGTTGTTCCACCCATCTTCGTGCGTGCGATTCTGCGGAAAACATTTATCACACAACTAATTTGGTCCTTCAAGGCAGTCGAACTATGAGTCCATCGAGGCTGGTTGTCTAAAATCATGCGTATAAAACGATGTTTCCGAACCAGCTCGATCTCATCGCCGTCTGTTGAAAGACCAAAATTTCTAGCCTTTTTTCTTGTGAAGGGCAAAACCGCTGATTTGACATATCTGCATGCTCCGTTCTCTTAAATAATCACCTCTTGTATTCAAAGCTTCCTGCAGCCGATGCTTGACAACCTCTAGAAACTTGTTCGATGTCCATATGCAAATGCCATCAGCATACATAGATATGTTTATGTCTGCTGGAAGGCATCCATATTATTCTATAGATATTTCAGCTGAAGAGAGTCCAAGATGAAGTTCAGCTTTTCGGCCTTATATACAAGGACTCGACGGTGCCTTGTCCCCTGTCTTTAGATTAAACAACCCGTGCTCCTATACGTTACCGTCTAAGGAGATCGCGAAAATAAGTCGTAAGGTGGCTGTTAACAATTGTATAAATGCAAATTTTTATTGGTCGGCCGATCCTTATATTTGCGCTTATGTTATTCCAAGTATGTTTTTAATGTGGCCCCTTTGTTTACGCCGTCGTCCACAGTAAACACAACGAAAGGCGATGTACTCGCGCTTTATCAGGATCACCGTTCCGAGAAGCGCCTAGCACGTATTCACGCATTTAATGGCCGCATATTCTCACGACTCCGCAAAGGTGGGCGTGCTTGAGACGGCCGCACAGCCCGTGTGCCAGCAACGGGGCAACACTTGGGTGTTGCATCGTTGCGCTCTCGAAGGCGCAAGCTGGCTGGCACGATCCCAGGGAGGGACGAGCCCTCGCCGTTCCACTCGTAACTCCACTAAATGCTCTCGCAGGCGTGCAGACGCCCCTTTTGGCGAATAACAGCCCACTAATCGTCCTCTCTTATGCATTTCGTTGAAACGCGCGCGTTGAAACCTCACGCTGAACGTAGTTAACGATGCTGCCTTCTGCGATGCGACCGCGATACGGTGAAAGCGTGCGTATAGAGCCTCCATATTCGACTATATGCTAAGCGTGTTAATTGTGTCCTGGAAATTCTGCCACGAGGCAGGCGCTCTAGGGCGGCTATTCAAGGAGGCAGGTTACAGTTGCGCAATCTGCCAAATGTTGAAGCAACGAGGCCTAAGCATGCACACGTACATGCCTCGAGTCGTTGACTGCCTAGGTCTGCGCATAGCCATCGGTCTTTGTGCCCAGCGAATGATGAACAGAGAGAGAGAGAGAGAGAGAGATGACGAAGAAAGGCAGGGAGGTTAACCAGATATGAGTCTCCGGTTTGCTACCCTACACTGGGGTTAGGAGACAGAGGTTAGAAAGAGGACAGAGAGGAGAGGGTAAAAAAATGATGGCCAGATTTCGTCAGGTGCAATGTGGTGTCCTGTAGGGCCAACACGAACCATTAGGGAATAACCGACGTGAAGCAAAACGGAAGACGATATGTCACTTCCAATCTGCGTAAGTACTGTAATATTTTAACGCAGCGAGAAATAGAACATGCGATCTTCTCTCGATGCGCTTTCTAAGATGAGGTTCCGGTTTTACTAGGTAGGAAGTCTCAGTCTTGCCGTGTGTAAGAGCTCGCCTGCAGGACTGGCATGCCACTTCAGTAGAGGTAATTAAATACGTGTGGTTCGCTCCATCTGTCAGATGGATCATATATTCCGTATTGAGACACCACACACTGGAAATGAAATTTCAGCGATTGGCAAATCAACCGGACAATCAGCTAACGAAAATTTCCTTTACAGTAAGGCTTGTTTGGATCCGACCGGCTGGTACGATCTGTTGGGAACTCGGCGCTGACGCCCGTGGTTGTACCTGGGTCGCAAGCCCCAAGGGTAGCGTTGGCCTGGCGGCCTGGGGTACAACTGGAAGCATCCGAAGGTCCCGGCAAAGCATGAGTCGACTGGTAACAACGAAACAACTTGTTTATTTTAACATCGCAAAGAGTTGGCGGTCAGGTTTGACCGAAGTAGAGAGACGGGAGAGCACTTCACTCAACAGAAGAAATCGGAGCCCTCCTTTTGGCGTCCGGGGGCAGCTGTTTTTATACTCTCGCAGTTGAGGGCAAGAAGGAACCCCTCAAAAGACGAGCACGTGAATGTACAATGGGCTAATGGTGACGCACACTGTCGTAGCGATGCCGTAGCACCATGTCGAGCACGATCTCGTAGCACCCTGTCGTGGCGCTGCCGGTCGGACACAATGACTGTAATGAGAGGATGGTCCCTGCTTTGGCATCGCCTGTTTCGGGCACAATGACTGGAACGAGATCCCTGCTTTGGCATCGCCTGTTTCGGACCCAATGACTGGAATGAGATCCCTGCTTTGGCATCGCCTGTTTCGGGCACAATGACTGGAATGCGAGGATGATCCCTAGGCGGTCGCATCGCCGCAGTCGCGCCTGGAAACACCTGGCGATGAGTGTTGCGGCGACGACGATCGGGCCAAAATGTCTGCCGCCCCGCCGCAGTCGCGCCGGCAAAACCACGTGTCGCAGGCGAAACGCAACAGACCGCCCCGCCGGGGGAAGGAGATCCCGATGGACAGGGGACTGCATCCGCTGTCCGGAGGGATGTCGCTCGATGATGCTCATAACCGAAGTCGGGCGTCCCTCGACGTTTCTTGAGCGCAGCGCACAGAGAAGGCCTCGTTCTCTTGTTCAGGTTCGCACGGGACACTGCAAAGTGACTTCGGGAGAGTTCACATTTTTGTTCTCGTTCCCGGCAAGCGTTAGAACTACGCTGAAACTCAACCGCTCAGTCAGCAAGCACGGCACAACCCTCACTAAGCCCTGCCAGGCTCTTTCCCCTTTTTATACCACTGCCTAGTTCCTTACAGTAGTCTAGCATCACTCAGAACGCGTCCACAAATTGAAAAATTGCACTAGAAAGCATATCATCACTTTGAAACACTAAACAAAAGCAATATGTTAAAAAAAATCCTGCCTCAGGAAGAAAAACATCAGTAACAAACAATTTTGAGGCTGATTCCTACGTTAGGGGCTTCGACTTAAGCCATCGGCGTTACCGTTGAGACTCCCCTTTTTGTAACGCACCTCAAAGGAATATTGTTGTAAAGCGAGGCTCCAGCGCAGGAGGCGGCCATTTTTGGGAGAGATGGTCTGCAGCCATTGGAGAGGGCAGTGATCCGTCTCAATGATAAACCTCGAGCCGGCTAGATAGCATGACAATTTCTGAACGGCCCACACGAGACACGCACACTCTTTCTCGGTGGCGCTATACGCCTGCTCACGACTGGTCAGCTTACGACTAGCATACAGGACGGGGTGTTCTACTTCTCCATTTTCCCGTTGGCACAGTACAACGCCCATGCCTCGCTCACTAGCATCGCACTGAACAATGAACCCTTTTGTATAGTCTGGCGATCGTAGCACAGGCTGGCTTGTTAGGGCACTCTTTAGGGCGCTAAAAGCTCTTTCCTTGGTCTCGTCCCAGACGACTGTTTGAGGCTCTGTCTTTCTTAGAGCATCCGTCAGGGGAGCCGCGATATCAGAGTACCTAGGGATGTACCTCTGATAGTAGCCGGCGACACCCAAGAACGACCGAATATCGGTCTTGGTGCGCGGTTGCGGAAAGTCTCGCACAGCGGCCACTTTTATTTCAGAGGGGCGGCGACGACCCTGACCAATCACGTGACCGAGGTAGACAACCTCGGCCTGTGCTAACTGGCACTTAGGAGCCTTGACTGTCAAGCCTGCTTCGCGCAGGCGGGTTAGCACTGCCCGCAAGTGTGTCATATGCTCAGACCAGGATGCGGAGAATATCGCTACGTCGTCTAGATACGGTAAAGCGAATTCTTGCTGTCCCCGCAACACTTTATCCATGAGGCTTGAAAAACAGTATGGCGCGTTCTTCAAACCAAAACTCAACACTTTAGGACGGAATGTTCCCATTGGTGAAATGAACGCCGCATACCTACTAGCCTCTTCTGTAAGTGGAACCTGCCAATAACCCCTGACAAGATCTAGGGTGGAAATAAACTGAGCGCTACTAACTTTCTCAAGGCGCTCCTCGATGTTAGGGATCGGATAAATTTGATCCTTAGTGATGGAATTAAGCCTGCGGTAGTCGACGCAAGGACGAGGTTCCTTGCCCGGTACCTCAACTAAAATCAAAGGGGAGGTATAATCACTCTCACCTGCCTCAATAACACCGAGCTGTAGCATTTTCTTTACCTCAGCCTCCATAATATCGCTCTGGCGGGGTGACACCCGATACGCCTTGGATCGTACTGGCTCTGGGGAGGTAAGTTCTATATCATGAGTAAGTACCGAAGTCCTACCAGGCCTCTCAGAGAACAGACCTTGAAACTCTTGTAATAGCTGGTGTAGTTCGGTTTTCTGCTCGGGCGACAGCGGTGCTTTACTGATAAGGTCACTAATGACTTGACCGGTGTCTTCCCTGTTCGTCACTGAGCCTAGTCCCGGAAGCTCGACTGGAAGCTCTTCAGGAACGTTTATCATCATGCACACCACTGCTTCCCGTTGTCTATAAGGTTTGAGCAGATTACAGTGGTAAACTTGCTGTGCTTTCCGCTTTCCTGGCAGACTTACCACGTAGTTAACGTCCGACAGTTTCTGAACAATTCGTGCTGGGCCCTCCCACTGCACGTCTAGTTTGTTGTTTAGCGATGTGCGCAATATCATGACCTCATCGCCAACCTCAAAACGACGGGCCCTGGCTGTCCGATCATAATAAACCTTGGCCCTCTGCTGGGCCTTTGTCATTGCTTCACCTGACAACTCCTGTGCCCTTCTTAAGCGTTCGAGGAGCTTAAGTACGTACTCCACCACGACTGGGTCGTCGCCCCTACCTTCCCATGATTCTCGAAGCATGCGAAGCGGAGATCGAAGCGAGCGACCGTACACCAGTTCAGCTGGCGAAAACCCCGTAGCCGCATGCGGCGCGGTCCTTAAAGCAAACATCACCCCAGGCAGACACAGCTCCCAGTCAGTTTGATGTTCAAAACACAAGGCTCTCAACACGCGCTTCATGTCGGAGTGGAGCTTCTCAACGGAATTCGACTGTGGGTGGTACACTGAGCTGTGTAACAGCTTTACCCCACACCTTTCGAGAAAAGTTGTCGTCAAAGCGCTAGTAAACACTGTGCCCTGATCTGATTGAATTTCTGCAGGAAAACCAACTCGCGCAAATATGGACAGTAGTGCATTAACTATCTCAACTGAGCTGAGTTCTTTAAGCGGCACTGCTTCAGGGAACTTTGTCGCTGGGCAGATCACAGTCAAAATGTGTCTGTACCCCGTGGCTGTTACCGGCAGAGGTCCCACAGTATCAATAACGAGCCGTCTAAAAGGCTCCGTTATGATAGGTACCAATTTCAACGGCGCCCTTGATTTGTCCCCTGGTTTGCCCACCCGCTGACAAGTGTCACATGTCCTCACGAAATGGTCTGCGTCCCGAAAACACCCTGGCCAATAGTACTCTTGCAAGAGACGGTCCTTAGTTTTCTTAACTCCTAGGTGTCCGGACCACGAACCCCCATGTGACAAGCGCAACAGATCCTGACGATAGCATTGAGGCACGACCAGCTGATCGAACTCCACTCCTCTGCGGTCTAGATACTTCCGGTACAGGACTCCACCTCTTTCCACAAAACGCGCAGTTTTCCTGGCGATACCTTCTTTGACATTGCAGCGCACGTTTTCCAGGCTGCCATCCTTTTTTTGCTCGGCTATCAAAGCCGTCCGGCTGACTTTTAGCAACCTATCAAGTCCGTCTGACGTAGCCGCGATGAGCAAATCAGTAGATAGCTCTTCTAACTTTCCCGTGTCGGGCATTTCCTCTCCAGTATCTGGCGCCTTTAACGTTACAGACTCAAGTTTATTCAGTTCGGGCGTGCTCGGAATATCAGCTTGCTGCGCCTCTGACCCTTTTTCGTTGTTTGATAACGTCGGCCCCGCAACTACCGCCTTTGCAGCGAGCTCCCGAACCTTCGATCTGGTTAAGGCCTGAACACTAGCTTCACCAAACAAAAGCCCCTTCTCGCGCAGGAGGTGATCGGACCTGTTTGAAAATAGGTACGGGTACTGGGGTGGCAGCATAGATGACACTGCCGCCTCTGTCTCAAGCGCTCCGAAAGGTCCTTCAATAAGCACTTTTGCTACCGGCAGACACACGCTATGAGCTTCCACGGCTTGCTTGATCCATGCGCACTCGCCCGTGAACATATGGGGTTCTACGTAAGATGGGTGAACTACATCCATCGTAGCTGCGGAATCGCGAAGCACTCGGCACTCTTTCCCGTTCACGAGGAGGTCTCGCATGTAAGGCTCGAGAAGCTTCATGTTCTCGTCAGTGCTGCCTATTGAAAAAAACACAACTTTTGGTGTCGTTTCCGGACACTGCGCCGAAAAGTGACCCGGCTTCTGGCACGTATAACACAAGCGCGCTCGCCTCATCTCGAACCGCTTTCTGCGTTTGGCTGCCGCCGTCTCTTTACGTTTGGTCGGACTGCTTTCGCTCGCATCCGCACTACGCGTGTCCCCCTTTAATCTCATGGGCGTGAACTTCGGCCTCTCAAACTTCGAGCCAAATTCACCCTTTTGACCGTCCTTAGCTTCGCGAGCTCGACGCGTCACAAACTCCTCGGCTAGCTCAGCGGCTCTAGCCACCGTACAAACGTCTGGCCTATCCAAGACCCAGTATCGCACGTTCTCCGGTAACCGACTATAAAACTGTTCTAGCCCGAAACACTGCAGAACTTTATCGTGGTCACCAAACGCTTTCTCTTCTTTGAGCCACTCCTGCATGTTCGACATAAGCCTATACGCAAACTCTGTATATGACTCACTTCTGCCTTTCTCATTTTCCCGAAACTTCCGACGGAACGCCTCCGCAGACAGCCGGTACTTTTTTAGCAGACTCGATTTTACTTTGTCGAAATCCTCTGCTTCCTCTCTATCCAAGCGAGCGACTACGTCGGCCGCCTCGCCGGGTAACAAAGTGAGCAAGCGCTGTGGCCACGTTTCCCGAGAGAACCCTTGCTTCTCGCACGTTCGCTCAAAGTTAACCAGGAACAAACCAATGTCCTCTCCAAGCTTAAACGGCCGCATCAGGTCCGTCATTTTGAACAATACGCGTTCTCCTGCACCGTGTGCCTGACTTCCATTACGAGCGCGTTCCATCTCTACCTCAAGACGCTTCATTTCCAAAGCGTGTTGACGGTCACGCTCTTGTTGCTCTCGCTCTTTCTGTTCTTTAAGTTCGCGCTCCTGTTTCTCTTTTTGCTCTTTAAGTTCGCGCTCCTGTCTTTTTGACCTCTCCTCAATAGTCTCAAGGCATTCCGACAGCTCGTCACCCTCAGCCTCTAACTCAAGAATAGCCTTTAGCAGTTCAGGTTTTCTTAGTTTGTCTGAGACATCCAGACCCAACTCTCTTGCAAGCTCCAACAATTTCGGTTTGCGCAACGACTTCAAATCCATGGCTGCTCTGAATGCTGCTTTCTCTACTGCTTACTATTGTCTTGCCGCAAACTAACCCGGCAGCAACGACAACCACAATTACCAGCTCTGTTTCTGACCCTAACAAAAGCCTGGCAAAGCTCAGAAGAAGAAAGTCCCGCACTCACCAAACCTCGCAGGCAGGAATTCCGCGCAGTCGTTCCGCTGCAGGCAACCAGTCGTCACACAGGGCTCGTTGCACTGCTCCCGGATCGTCGTTGAGCTGCTCAGCATACAGTCAACTGCATCTCTTTGCTGCTGGCCTCCGTTGTCGCGATCTCACCGCTGGCAGACAGTTGTTTGAAGTCGGAGGTGATCTCACCGCTGCCAACCAGATGTTTGGCTCGGACCGCTGGTACGATCTGTTGGGAACTCGGCGCTGACGCCCGTGGTTGTACCTGGGTCGCAAGCCCCAAGGGTAGCGTTGGCCTGGCGGCCTGGGGTACAACTGGAAGCATCCGAAGGTCCCGGCAAAGCATGAGTCGACTGGTAACAACGAAACAACTTGTTTATTTTAACATCGCAAAGAGTTGGCGGTCAGGTTTGACCGAAGTAGAGAGACGGGAGAGCACTTCACTCAACAGAAGAAATCGGAGCCCTCCTTTTGGCGTCCGGGGGCAGCTGTTTTTATACTCTCGCAGTTGAGGGCAAGAAGGAACCCCTCAAAAGACGAGCACGTGAATGTACAATGGGCTAATGGTGACGCACACTGTCGTAGCGATGCCGTAGCACCATGTCGAGCACGATCTCGTAGCACCCTGTCGTGGCGCTGCCGGTCGGACACAATGACTGTAATGAGAGGATGGTCCCTGCTTTGGCATCGCCTGTTTCGGGCACAATGACTGGAACGAGATCCCTGCTTTGGCATCGCCTGTTTCGGACCCAATGACTGGAATGAGATCCCTGCTTTGGCATCGCCTGTTTCGGGCACAATGACTGGAATGCGAGGATGATCCCTAGGCGGTCGCATCGCCGCAGTCGCGCCTGGAAACACCTGGCGATGAGTGTTGCGGCGACGACGATCGGGCCAAAATGTCTGCCGCCCCGCCGCAGTCGCGCCGGCAAAACCACGTGTCGCAGGCGAAACGCAACAGGCTGTCTGGTGTGGTCTGGTCCGGTCCGGTGAGATTTCGTCTACTCAGGTCTGCTGCGGCCTGTTCCATATTTTTCTGGTCTGGCTTCTGCCGCGGTTGGTTGTTTATGTTATTCAGTGGCCTTTTTCTACCGGCTAACCACTGTTACAGTGTTATCGCTCGACACAAGACGCCCCTTCATTCGGCGCAACTTTCTCGAATGTTGTTGCCCATTCTATAGCGAATATCTGTAATCTTCTTGTCTGTAATCAGATTGCATGCATGGCGCGAATAGTGGTGTACATTCTAGAACGCATGCGACCATCAGCGATTACGCTGGAATGTCGATGAGTTTTGTATAAAAAGCCGACGCGCCTGATCGGCACATGAGATTTCGATGATCGACGCCTGTGCTTGCCGCTTTCGTTGTGCTTGAGTGTTACTTCTTTTTGTAGACACTAGTTCACCCAATGAAAAGTTAGTTTGCGTCACTCTCAGTTGTGCCATTCTGTGGTTCTTCCTTGTCTATACAACGCGACATTAATTCTTCAATATTCCAATGCACCGGAATTCAACGGTTTGGCAATCGAAATTAACGGTCCTGTTGTTCCTCTGCATCTGAGCCCAACCGTGTTTATTTCGTTGCAAGGTTATTGTTCGAAAAGTACTCGTCAAAGCTGAGCTCTTTGAAAGCGGCACTTGAGCGCTTGTGTGAAATAAAAAGCGGAATACCTTCGCCGCAAACTAGAATGTGCATGAAATCGGGGGCAAGAGTTGTCGCAGTTGTCGAGTTATCGGAGCTATATCATTAGCCATCCACCTTATGAAAATATCAGTCGCCATGAATATTTTTCGATCGTCACGCATGTTTTGGATGATTCGCAAGTGTACTGATAAGGCCACTCCGGAGCAAGCAGATCCACTCGCGACCTATGAACTCCTCAAATAACTCATTCAAGCAGCCGAGAAAAACACTGCAGGTAATGTTCCAGTATTGTAAGTCACTGAGTAATGAAAGGAAATGACATGATGATTGCGTTGGCTAAGTTGTATCGTGACTGTTGTGTATACAAACGGCGCACCACCGCGGCTGCAACTGGACGTGGCACACACGAATCGAGCTCCGAGAATCCTTCGCCGTGCAGAACATCTGGACAACGGGGCACGGACAAAGCGTTTGCTCCCTCGCGCGTATGCGGCTCTCGCCAGCGTCTTTTGCAAAAGGTAATAAACTCAGTCTGTACTCTGCCACCGACCGATACGCTTCCTTTCCAGGACAGGACCAGACCCTGCAGCATGTAACCGTGGTGCCGGCACAGGAGTCGCGAAGCGGTCAAGTTTCCGAAGTTAAGCTAATGGCTACAGCAAAGATGCACGGCTCCATCAAGCCCTCCTTGGGCAAATCGTGGGCGTCGTGGATGCAGCATCTCGACATTTACTCGTGGCAAACGACGTTAGCGACGAAGCAAAGAAACGGGTGCTTCTCCTCGCCCTTTGTGGTGCCGACACTTTCGAGACAGTGCATGCACTGGTCGCGCCGAAGACCCCGGGAGAAGTCAGCTTCAATGATTTGTAACACTTTTCCGGCGGCACTTCGACCGCTGACCATCCGAACATTACCGCCGGTACGTTTTTCAAGCACGCGACCAACGGCCGGACGAGTCGAACAGCAGCTAGCTACGTCGAGGCACTGAGAAATCTGACAGCAGACTGCAACATTGGAGGGCAACTAACACCTAAAACATCGGCGACGTCACCAGACAGCCAAGCGATTGCTTCATCAGCGAATCCAACTATGCTGCCACAATATATCATGCGGCATCCGAGACGAACATCTTCAGCAGAGATTGTTCGCGGAAAGAGACCTGGCATTCCAACCCGCTCTGTTCAATTAGCCCTGTCAGCAGAAAGCGTCTCAAGACATCAGCGAGGAATCAAGTGAGTGACGAACTTGGGAGACATTAACAAGGCGACGAACATGGTGGGCAGAAGTAAGAACTCGACTCCACGACATTGATATTGATGCGACGGTTTGCACGAACCCGCAACGTGAAAGCTCAGTGTAGCAGATTGCCATTTCTGCTCCAAGGAAGGCAATACTGAACGCGCCAGCATAGCGCAGGAAAAGAAAAAAACAAGGATGCTCCAATAGCCAGCCGCAGGCGCGCAGTGTAATTTCACTACCAGCCAACGACTTCACTATATAGCCAGCGAGTTATGCAATGCTTGGACGATGACACTACCGCAGATTCCTCGGAGAGTTCGAAGTGGAGACGAAGCCGCTCCAGCTTGAGGTAGGAACTGGTGCTCATGCTGTCTGATATGCCAGGAAGAACACGGAAGAGGAACGCCGTCCGGCTTTCAAGCGGGCCCCTTGACTTGCGCACATTGTCGGGTGAAGAACTACGCATCCTGGGCTCCACACAACTTCGTGTCATGTTCACATCAAGTGATCATGAGCTTCGGTTGCTGGTACAGAAAGGCACCGGATACTTCCTCCCCGAATCGGAACGTGTAACAACGCCTTAGGAGACAGTTCACGCAGGCGTCACTAGCCCTGTAGAAGGCAAAATACTGCAAATTGTTGTGGATGCATACATCAAATGATGGTTGGAAGCGCACTTCCTCCACAATGCACAGTTTTCGCAACTCTTGGGCTCCCCAAAAAGCTTGTGACTGACAATAAACCGTCCTTCGTTTCAGTAGAAGCTGAGAACTTCCTAAAAAAGAATGGGGCGACCCACGCAACAAGCGTATGCCATGTCATTGCAACGAATTGACAAGCAGAAAGGGCTTTTGAGACGAAAGAAGTATTACCGAAAAACAAAGACGGAACGAGGACGCTCCCTCAGTGGTTGCAGAATTAGGCGCCACTTCCTTCTATAAATCACTATCATCATCAAAATCATCATCATCATCATCAGCAGCAGCAGCAGCAGCCGTGCTCACGCGCATATTCAGCCCCAAGTAAAAGAGACATATTTATTTTCAGAAAGGCGGAGCGGTTGGCTTGCTCTGCAAAAGCGAACAAAACGCATACCGCCTGCAGCGCACAGTGTCAAGGTCATCTCGGTCTAGGGCAAGCAGTTTTCTCTCGAAACTTCGCAGGGAAGCCGATCTAACTGAGGGAAATGTTGTGCGAAGGCTATAGGGTCCTGCCTCCCTGGCTCCTGGAACACTAAAGGACCCAACGGGTTAGTACGCAGCTGTTGCCATCAAATCAAGCTTGCCGTTTTCACACACAACATGGAATACTTGGTGGCACAGGATAGCAGCTGTACGCCTACCGCGAGCAGCGTTCCGGTCCCCTTTATTCTCGGGCTACAAGCAGATAACCTCACGTTGTCGGAGGGCACTCCTTCAGAAACGCCGCAGCCTTCGCAAGCACCGGCGATCGAACTAGAGATCTGCACTACCCCTGATCACGCAAGTGTGGAGACAGAGCCGAACACGACTGCGGCGTCACAACCTTAGTGGGAACAACGCGCTCCGGATCGCTACGGTGAGTCCAAATGAGAAGTGTTTGGGATCAGACTGCTGGTACGATCTGTGGGGAACTCGGCGCTGACGCCCGTGGTTGTACCTGGGTCGCAAGCCCCAAGGGTAGCGTTGGCCTGGCGGCCTGGGGTACAACTGGAAGCATCCGAAGGTCCCGGCAAAGCATGAGTCGACTGGTAACAACAAAACAACTTGTTTATTTTAACATCGCAAAGAGTTGGCGGTCAGGTTTGACCGAAGTAGAGAGACGGGAGAGCACTTCACTCAACAGAAGAAATCGGAGCCCTCCTTTTGGCGTCCGGGGGCAGCTGTTTTTATACTCTCGCAGTTGAGGGCAAGAAGGAACCCCTCAAAAGACGAGCACGTGAATGTACAATGGGCTAATGGTGACGCACACTGTCGTAGCGATGCCGTAGCACCATGACGAGCACGATCTCGTAGCACCCTGTCGAGCACGATCTCGTAGCACCCTGTTGTAGCGCTGCCGGTCGGGCACAATGACTGTAATGAGAGGATGGTCCCTGCTTTGGCATCGCCTGTTTCGGGCACAATGACTGGAATGAGAGGATGGTCCCTGCTTTGGCATCGCCTGTTTCGGGCACAATGACTGGAATGCGAGGATGATCCCTATGCGGTCGCATCGCCGCAGTCGCGCCTGGAAACACCTGGCGATGAGTGTTGCGGCGACGACGATCGGGCCAAAATGTCTGCCGCCCCGCCGCAGTCGCGCCGGCAAAACCACGTGTCGCAGGCGAAACGCAACAGACCGCCCCGCCGGGGGAAGGAGATCCCGATGGACAGGGGACTGCATCCGCTGTCCGGAGGGAAGTCGCTCGATGATGCTCATAACCGAAGTCGGGCGTCCCTCGACGTTTCTCGAGCGCAGCGCACAGAGAAGGCCTCGTTCTCTAGTTCAGGTTCGCACGGGACACTGCAAAGTGACTTCGGGAGAGTTCACATTTTTGTTCTCGTTCCCGGCAAGCGTTAGAACTACGCTGAAACTCAACCGCTCAGTCAGCAAGCACGGCACAACCCTCACTAAGCCCTCCCAGGCTCTTTCCCCTTTTTATACCACTGCCTAGTTCCTTACAGTAGTCTAGCATCACTCAGAACGCGTCCACAAATTGAAATATTGCACTAGAAAGCATATCATCACTTTGAAACACTAAACAAAAGCAATATGTTAAAAAAAATCCTGCCTCAGGAAGAAAAACATCAGTAACCAACAATTTTGAGGCTGATTCCTACGTTAGGGGCTTCGACTTAAGCCATCGGCGTTACCGTTGAGACTCCCCTTTTTGTAACGCACCTCAAAGGAATATTGTTGTAAAGCGAGGCTCCAGCGCAGGAGGCGGCCATTTTTGGGAGAGATGGTCTGCAGCCATTGGAGAGGGCAGTGATCCGTCTCAATGATAAACCTCGAGCCGGCTAGATAGCATGACAATTTCTGAACGGCCCACACGAGACACGCACACTCTTTCTCGGTGGCGCTATACGCCTGCTCACGACTGGACAGCTTACGACTAGCATACAGGACGGGGTGTTCTACTTCTCCATTTTCCCGTTGGCACAGTACAACGCCCATGCCTCGCTCACTAGCATCGCACTGAACAATGAACCCTTTTGTATAGTCTGGCGATCGTAGCACAGGCTGGCTTGTTAGGGCACTCTTTAGGACGCTAAAAGCTCTTTCCTTTGTCTCGTCCCAGACGACTGTTTGAGGCTCTGTCTTTCTTAGAGCATCCGTCAGGGGAGCCGCGATATCAGAGTACCTAGGGATGTACCTCTGATAGTAGCCGGCGACACCCAAGAACGACCGAATATCGGTCTTTGTGCGCGGTTGCGGAAAGTCTCGCACAGCGGCCACTTTTATTTCAGAGGGGCGGCGACGACCCTGACCAATCACGTGACCGAGGTAGACAACCTCGGCCTGTGCTAACTGGCACTTAGGAGCCTTGACTGTCAAGCCCGCTTCGCGCAGGCGGGTTAGCACTGCCCGCAAGTGTGCCATATGCTCAGACCAGGATGCGGAGAATATCGCTACGTCGTCTAGATACGGTAAAGCGAATTCTTGCTGTCCCCGCAACACTTTATCCATGAGGCTTGAAAAACAGTATGGCGCGTTCTTCAAACCAAAACTCAACACTTTAGGACGGAATGTTCCCATTGGTGAAATGAACGCCGCATACCTACTAGCCTCTTCTGTAAGTGGAACCTGCCAATAACCCCTGACAAGATCTAGGGTGGAAATAAACTGAGCGCTACTAACTTTCTCAAGGCGCTCCTCGATGTTAGGGATCGGATAAATTTGATCCTTAGTGATGGAATTAAGCCTGCGGTAGTCGACGCAAGGACGAGGTTCCTTGCCCGGTACCTCAACTAAAATCAAAGGGGAGGTATAATCACTCTCACCTGCCTCAATAACACCGAGCTGTAGCATTTTCTTTACCTCAGCCTCCATAATATCGCTCTGGCGGGGTGACACCCGATACGCCTTGGATCGTACTGGCTCTGGGGAGGTAAGTTCTATATCATGAGTAAGTACAGAAGTCCTACCAGGCCTCTCAGAGAACAGACCTTGAAACTCTTGTAATAGCTGGTGTAGTTCGGTTTTCTGCTCGGGCGACAGCGGTGCTTTACTGATAAGGTCACTAATGACTTGACCGGTGTCTTCCCTGTTCGTCACTGAGCCTAGTCCTGGAAGCTCGACCGGAAGCTCTTCAGGAACGTTTATCATCATGCACACCACTGCTTCCCTTTGTCTATAAGGTTTGAGCAGATTACAGTGGTAAACTTGCTGTGCTTTCCGCTTTCCTGGCAGACTTACCACGTAGTTAACGTCCGACAGTTTCTGAACAATTCGTGCTGGGCCCTCCCACTGCACGTCTAGTTTGTTGTTTAGCGATGTGCGCAATATCATGACCTCATCGCCAACCTCAAAACGACGGGCCCTGGCTGTCCGATCATAATAAACCTTGGCCCTCTGCTGGGCCTTTGTCATTGCTTCACCTGACAACTCCTGTGCCCTTCTTAAGCGTTCGAGGAGCTTAAGCACGTACTCCACCACGACTGGGTCGTCGCCCCTACCTTCCCACGATTCTCGAAGCATGCGAAGCGGAGATCGAAGCGAGCGACCGTACACCAGTTCAGCTGGCGAAAACCCCGTAGCCGCATGCGGCGCGGTCCTTAAAGCAAACATCACCCCAGGCAGACACAGCTCCCAGTCAGTTCGATGTTCAAAACACAACGCTCTCAACACGCGCTTCATGACGGAGTGGAGCTTCTCAACGGAATTCGACTGTGGGTGGTACACTGAGCTGTGTAGCAGCTTTACCCCACACCTTTCGAGAAAAGTTGTCGTCAAAGCGCTAGTAAACACTGTGCCCTGATCTGATTGAATTTCTGCAGGAAAACCAACTCGCGCAAATATGGACAGTAGTGCATTAACTATCTCAACTGAGCTGAGTTCTTTAAGCGGCACTGCTTCAGGGAACTTTGTCGCTGGGCAGATCACAGTCAAAATGTGTCTGTACCCCGTGGCTGTTACCGGCAGAGGTCCCACAGTATCAATAACGAGCCGTCTAAAAGGCTCCGTAATGATAGGTACCAATTTCAACGGCGCCCTCGATTTGTCCCCTGGTTTGCCCACCCGCTGACAAGTGTCACATGTCCTCACGAAATGGTCTGCGTCCCGAAAACACCCTGGCCAATAGTACTCTTGCAAGAGACGGTCCTTAGTTTTCTTAACTCCTAGGTGTCCGGACCACGAACCCCCGTGTGACAAGCGCAACAGATCCTGACGATAGCATTGAGGCACGACCAGCTGATCGAACTCCACTCCTCGGCGGTCTAGATACTTCCGGTACAGGACTCCACCCCTTTCCACAAAACGCGCAGTTTTCCTGGCGATACCTTCTTTGACATTGCAGCGCACGTTTTCCAGGCTGCCATCCTTTTTTTTTGCTCGGCTATCAAAGCCGTCCGGCTGACTTTTAGCAACCTATCAAGTCCGTCTGACGTAGGCGCGATGAGCAAATCAGTAGATAGCTCTTCTAACTTTCCCGAATCGGGATTTTCCTCTCCAGTATCTGGCGCCTTCAACGCTACAGACTCAATTTTATTCAGTTCGGGCGTGCTCTGAATATCAGCTTGCTGCGCCTCTGACCCTTTTTCGTTGTTTGATAACGTCGGCCCCGCAACTACCGCCTTTGCAGCGAGCTCCCGAACCTTCGATCTGGTTAAGGCCTGAACACTAGCTTCACCAAACAAAAGCCCCTTCTCGCGCAGGAGGTGATCGGACCTGTTTGAAAATAGGTACGGGTACTGGGGTGGCAGCATAGATGACACTGCCGCCTCTGTCTCAAGCGCTCCGAAAGGTCCTTCAATAAGCACCTTTGCTACTGGCAGACACACGCTATGAGCTTCCACGGCTTGCTTGATCCATGCGCACTCGCCCGTGAACATATGGGGTTCTACGTAAGACGGGTGAACTACATCCATCGTTGCTGCGGAATCGCGAAGCACTCGGCACTCTTTCCCGTTCACGAGGAGGTCTCGCATGTAAGGCTCGAGAAGCTTCATGTTCTCGTCAGTGCTGCCTATTGAAAAAAACACAACTTTTGGTGTTGTTTCCGGACACTGCGCCGAAAAGTGACCCGGCTTCTGGCACGTATAACACAAGCGCGCTCGCCTCATCTCGAACCGCTTTCTGCGTTTGGCTGCCGCCGTCTCTTTACGTTTGGTCGGACTGCTTTCACTCGCATCCTCACTACGCGTGTCCCCCTTAAATCTCATGGGCGTGAACCTTGGCCTCTCAAACTGGGAGCCAAATTCACCCTTTTGACCGTCCTTAGCTCCGCGAGCTCGACGCGTCACAAACTCCTCGGCTAGCTCAGCGGCTTTAGCCACCGTACAAACGTCTGGCCTATCCAAGACCCAGTATCGCACGTTCTCCGGTAACCGACTATAAAACTGTTCTAGCCCGAAACACTGCAGAACTTTATCGTGGTCACCAAACGCTTTCTCTTCTTTGAGCCACTCCTGCATGTTCGACATAAGCCTATACGCAAACTCTGTATAAGACTCACTTTTGCCTTTCTCATTTTCCCGAAACTTCCGACGGAACGCCTCCGCAGACAGCCGGTACTTTTTTAGAAGACTCGATTTCACTGTGTCGAAATCCTCTGCCTCCTCTCTATCCAAGCGAGCGACTACGTCGGCCGCCTCGCCGGGTAACAAAGTGAGCAAGCGCTGTGGCCACGTTTCCCGAGAGAACCCCTGCTTCTCGCACGTTCGCTCAAAGTTAACCAGGAACAAACCAATGTCCTCTCCAAGCTTAAACGGCCGCATCAGGTCAGTCATTTTGAACAATACGCGTTCTCCTGCACCGTGTGCCTGACTTCCATTACGAGCGCGTTCCATCTCTACCTCGAGACGCTTCATTTCCAAAGCGTGTTCGCGCTCTTCTTTTTCTTTCTGTTCTTTAAGTTCACGCTCTTCTTTTTCTTTCTGTTCTTTAAGTTCGCGCTCCTGTCTTTTTGACCTCTCCTCAATAGTCTCAAGGCATTCCGACAGCTCGTCATCCTCAGCCTCTAACTCAAGAATAGCCTTTAGCAGTTCAGGTTTTCTTAGTTTGTCTGAGACATCCAGACCCAACTCTCTTGCAAGCTCCAACAATTTCGGTTTGCGCAACGACTTCAAATCCATGGCTGCTCTGAATGCTGCTTTCTCTACTGCTTACTATTGTCTTGCCGCAAACTAACCCGGCAGCAACGACAACCACAATTACCAGCTCTGTTTCTGACACTAACAAAAGCCTGGCAAAGCTCAGAAGAAGAAAGTCCCGCACTCACCAAACCTCGCAGGCAGGAATTCCGCGCAGTCGTTCCGCTGCAGGCAACCAGTCGTCACACAGGGCTCGTTGCACTGCTCCCGGATCGTCGTTGAGCTGCTCAGCATACCGTCAACTGCATCTCTTCGCTGCTGGCCTCCGTTGTC
Organism: Dermacentor variabilis; assembly: GCF_050947875.1. NCBI lineage: Eukaryota > Metazoa > Arthropoda > Arachnida > Ixodida > Ixodidae > Dermacentor > Dermacentor variabilis. Next base: position 60,020,145 of record NC_134571.1, on the reverse strand, counting down.
GCGATCTCACCGCTGGCAGACAGTTGTTTGAAGTCGGAGGCGATCCCACCGCTGCCACCAGATGTTTGGGATCAGACTGCTGGTACGATCTGTGGGGAACTCGGCGCTGACGCCCGTGGTTGTACCTGGGTCGCAAGCCCCAAGGGTAGCGTTGGCCTGGCGGCCTGGGGTACAACTGGAAGCATCCGAAGGTCCCGGCAAAGCATGAGTCGACTGGTAACAACAAAACAACTTGTTTATTTTAACATCGCAAAGAGTTGGCGGTCAGGTTTGACCGAAGTAGAGAGACGGGAGAGCACTTCACCCAACAGAAGAAATCGGAGCCCTCCTTTTGGCGTCCGGGGGCAGCTGTTTTTATACTCTCGCAGTTGAGGGCAAGAAGGAACCCCTCAAAAGACGAGCACGTGAATGTACAATGGGCTAATGGTGACGCACACTGTCGTAGCGATGCCGTAGCACCATGACGAGCACGATCTCGTAGCACCCTGTCGAGCACGATCTCGTAGCACCCTGTTGTAGCGCTGCCGGTCGGGCACAATGACTGTAATGAGAGGATGGTCCCTGCTTTGGCATCGCCTGTTTCGGGCACAATGACTGGAATGAGAGGATGGTCCCTGCTTTGGCATCGCCTGTTTCGGGCACAATGACTGGAATGCGAGGATGATCCCTATGCGGTCGCATCGCCGCAGTCGCGCCTGGAAACACCTGGCGATGAGTGTTGCGGCGACGACGATCGGGCCAAAATGTCTGCCGCCCCGCCGCAGTCGCGCCGGCAAAACCACGTGTCGCAGGCGAAACGCAACAGAAGGGAGGAACGTGTTGTGTACAAGCGACGCACTGCCGCTCCTTAGCTGGAGGAACCACCATCGCGTCTGTAACGGGAGGCGAAACACCTTAATCGTGTTCCGAGAATTCTCCGCGGCCCCGAACATCCGGCTACTGCGCAAGGACCGGTGGTATGCTTCCTGACGCGCATGCCGCGCTCACCAACGCTTTTTTTTTTGTCGAAAGTAAACACCGTCTGGTGCTCTATCACCGACGGATGCGCATTCTTTTCAAAGACGGGACTCTACCCACAACGTAACAGTAGTGACATTCCAGAATCTAGTATTAGGTGGCAAGCGCATGAACATCAAAACCGTTGAATTTTTCGGACGACGTGTTGTAACAATGGATGCTTCAGTTGTCTGTACCTAACAAATATTGTTGAAAACTTGTCAGGTTCTGTTAAAAGCCTGTTGTATGCGTGGTTATTGGTGCGACTATTCCCACAATGGATCGCCAGCTGTGCCGTATGATATTATTCCTAATAGCCCCTATCATCACCAGCAGCAGCCTATTTTTATGTCCACTGCAGGACGAAGGTCTCTACCAGCGATCTCCATTTACGCCTGTCTTGCACTAGCTTATTCCGACTTGCGCCTTCAGATTGCATAATTTCATCACCTCAGCAAATCTTGTGCCGTTGTCTATTGCGCTTCCCTTCCCTTGGCGCCTATTCTGAACAGAACAGAATAGTACCTGTACTGTTTTACAAACAACACAAATGCCACAATATTCTGAACTTATTCAATTGTTTCGCAGTTTCCGAATACTGGCTTCTGTGGTTGAAGCGCAAAATATGCAGAGACGAAAGCTACTAGTTCAGATACACTGTCCTCTTTCATTAGTGATGCTACGTACCCAAGCTATACATGCATGAAACACCTTTCATTACGTATATACTGTCGCGAAGTGACCGAATTAGAAGATACTTCGGCTACTCCGTTTTTCTCTGTTCAAAAAATAAATGGTCTCACACAATTCAGGTAGCTATAAAAACTAACAGCTGTTTCCTCTACTACATACGCGGCATGCACAAAAAAATAAAAAGTTTTTAACCTCTTGTGAGAATTGTGAAATGAGAATGCACTAACGTGCATTCTCATTTTTGCGATGCGAAGAGGTTGCTGCGCTTAAGAAAAAGCGCCGCTCTTGAAACACTTGCAAGGTAAAGCGACATATCTACGCAGCGAAAGCACGGACCGTTCTAGTAGCCCCCGCGGCCAGCCTCAGCCCTCCATCAAGGCGTGCCAGAAACATCCCAGTTAGCATAAGTATACCGGACAGGGGCACGTGCGGGCCCACTGCTTCCTCCTGTAGATGTCTTGCCGTAAGTGCTTAAACGAAACGACGAGAGTCGAAGGTCGAAAGAGTGAAAGTAGCCCGCCTGTTGTGCGGCAGGCATTCTAGAACAGTGGGCACTTCTTCATTCGTTGCTCTCCGTGAAGACACCACTGAGGGCATCCCAATGTTTAGAACAGCTAAACATCCCGGAAACAGAACATAGCGGAATCGCTAGGTGGGTGCAGCGTTTCAGAAGCTCAGTGGCCTCAGGTGGTCTTTCGATCAGAAACGTGTAACGCATATTGCCACAACCATGGTCTCTTTGCCACCGCAGAACCTAAACGGCTATTGGTTTCTGCTGCTGAGCATGAGGTTAAAGGTTCGATGTCCATCTGGGGGCGGCGGCCGCGTTTGGATGGGAGCGAAATGCAAAACCGCTGGGGTATCGTGCTTTCGGTGATGAGCATAGCAGAATTTAAAGTGGTCAAAATTAACCCGGTAACAAAGCAACACAGCTTCCTGTGTTGCTTTGGAACGTCACAATCCGTCATTCCTTTTCGTCTCTCCACGAAAACTGCGCTGCTATATGTATCCGCCTAAGCGCGTAAGGTACACACGACATCAGAGTTACCGCCGACTGAATTTGTTTTTTACGGTCAAGATTATCCTTAAGGGGTTCTGGTTGGCTAGTCAGTTAGCCATGATGGAGTATGGCAGCGCACTTCGAAACAAGGACGTAAAATATAGTGAGAAAACACGAGCGCTGAGCAGATTATCCTGTGCTTTTTATGTATGCTTACAACAACCATTGGCCGAAATCTGCAATATTCTATTTGGCAAATATGTTACTCGCTCGCGTCGCCCTTCTCAAGTTCCTCCTTTTATTTGCAGTCATATATTCCTTACGTGAAGGAATATATGACTGCATATGACTATGCAGTCATATGCATATTACTGCATATGAGTGGAGATTAATAGAAGAAGAGAAGGTCCACCGTGGATATCGCCGACGTAGTAACAGTTCTCTGGTCTATAACACAGAGGGTCACTCAATCCGGTAACCTTCAGAAATAGCAGGCCTTATGTTGCTGCGATATGCGAGGCCATGGTCTCAAGATCTTGCTCGGGGTGAATGGCTTTCTTTCCAACTGATTTAGAGCTGTGCAGAGTTCATACCTGCTAGTAGTAGTAGTAGTATAGTAGTAGTAGTAGTAGTAGCAGAAGGAGGAGAAGGAGGAGGAGGAGGAGAGTCATAGCGCCATGCAGGTTGTGTTGGCAGAGCTTAGACAGGGTAGAATGTTTGTAAACTGAGACGTGGCGTGCAGCAATTCGTGCGTTCTCAGCAGGTAAAGCATGGGAGTTATATATGACGTGGTGGGGAGTGGCGGCGGCAAGGCCGGCGGCTGCGCACTCTCGAAAGTGCGTGTGGGTCAGCCTCGGAAGCGGCGAATCTCATCCCGACCTTCCTGCGGTGAAGGCGCCCAGAATCCAACCTCGAAGGTCGTTTCGCTCGGCTTGCGTTTCCACTTTCACCCTCGTGCCCTTCGCTGCACCGTCCTGTTTGCGTGCGCCGTAGGTGCCTCCTGGCAGCTGTGTAACAAACAGCACACCAAAGGTGCGGCGCACGTATGCGGTTGTACACGAAAATCTCCCGAGCTGTGATACAACGGGCTCGAAACATCGCCGGAATCATCTTAGGGACCCTGGACTGAGGGTTCCTCCCACACTGCTCTCGCCATTCAAATATTATTAATAAAGATGTTTTACTCTCTCTCTCTCCCAGTAAACGGCTGTTGACGCCATTGAAGCTGCCCTCCAAAGGTGTCCCTCCGCTGTCGACTAATATAGTGGCCCCCAAGGTTGTAAATTAGATGCAGGACCGTACCCTTATAGGTGTGGGCTCATCATTGTCGAAGCATTGATGGAGAACCGCCTCTGTGTATATTTATATAGACTTTGTGCGTCCAAAAAAAAAGATGGTCACGTGAAAATCAATATAGCGGGTGCTTCAGAATTATGCGCTTCACTTGTCCTTTACCCAACACGTATCATTTGCAGAACATTCACATGATTACCGCTGACCTTTGATAAAGATAATTAAGAGGCCTGCCCATGTGAACTATCAGCAAGCGTCTATTAGGACCTCTTTAGCCGCTTCGTTTCATTTGATTTCATGCGAAAGTTTATTGAGCTAGGCAGCGAAGTTTTTTTTTCTTTTTTGAATGTTTACGGAATTTAAAGAAAGAAAGAAAGTAACGATACTCTTTGCTCACGCCAGATGTATGTGCCAGCCGTGTTTATATTTTATCGTAACATATTGTATTTCTGTTAAACAACTGCATTTCTGTAGAAATTTAGTCATCTTTATTGGCCACCTATTGGGGGAAGGGCCAATATAAATTTTTTCCGGGTTGAGTAGGAACACGAATCAAGCAGTTCTAAAGCACCTGCGCTCAGGACAGCTATGTAAATATTACGTAAGATATGTAATAATATATTGTTACTAAGATAAGTTGCCGCAAGATGAACAAACGAGCTAGTTGGCCTAATGCTACCTATGTAATAGGGGTTTATGGTCAAGCTGCTTATGCAGCTCGACTCTCCCCATATTCACTGGCCAGATCAATGAACTTCTAACTTCAAACTCGGTTCACCAAAAGGTTTTGTTAGTGTCTCGCTAAGGCCTAACTACCGGAAGGCGACGTTACATAAGCGTTGAAATAACGCATAGCATCAATCGAATAAAGAACTAAATGTAACTCGGCCACACCACTTCAGCGCCTCAGGGAGTACGCGTTTGTAAGTAAATAAATAAATGAATAATACATATTGACCACCACCAGACAAATTGAGCTGAAGTAAATGAAGGCATAAGGTCAGGTTTGCTTCGACGCCCTCTGTGGCGATTTCCTCTTGCGTCATTGAGATAAATAAACATGTGGACGACTAACGCCATCCGTCGACAGCGAAAACAACTTCATTTCCGGAAGGAAAGGAGGATGGAGATTGAGGCATGCGCAACGATCAGCTGCCACGAGCAGCGCGAGTCATTCAAATCTCGAAAAGTAGCCGTGTTTCGAGATCTCGCTCCTGTGTGCCGCTGATGAGAGCAGCTGGTCCGCAGTGGCTGAATTTAATACACAAATAGTCTCGAGCGGTATGGCTGTTGGATAGAGGCATGCATCCCGGCGGAGCAGTTCTTGTAACACGAAACACGAGTATCCCTCCCATTAATAGGCATTCTATGTCCCAAGCGTTCGATATGACAAAACTAAGAAGCTTTAGTTTGGCGGCCTCCGCAGAGTGTTCCAGTGCGGATGTGTTCCGTACAACAATAGTGCAAGCTAGACTACTAACATGCAATACGGCAATACCGCATTACGGTCTCTCCTCAATTAAAAGGAAGTACAATAAGTTTTCAGGTGATCGAGAGTTCAACGAGAAAGTGTCTGGTCGCGTGTCATGATGAGGAAAAAAAGTTGCGATACCTGATGAAAGGAAAACTTATATGGGTAGAAAAGAAGACCTATTGCGGATCCATATAAGTCCCTCGGTCACAGACAATTATACCTATAAGAATACTCCTTGACTGATTACGTAATGATGTTTGCAGGCATCGATAGCTGCGGAGCTTGCTGCTCTTCGTAGCGCACTGCGCATAATTCGTGAGAAACCACCTCCAAAATGGAGTGTTTTTAGTGAATTTAAGGCAGCTCTATATGTATTGCTTATATAGTACAGTTGCTATATACTATAGTTCCAGAAATCTGAGAGCTCCCTCATCGCCTCGTCGAGCAAGGACACGATGTCACATTTCAGTGGCTCCCTAGCCACTGTGGCGTAATGGGCAACGAAGCTGCTCGATCTGCTCGCGAAGATGGCGTGCCGCATCCAATCCCACTGTCAATTAAAAGCAGGTGCAACAGCGAAACTTGGAGTGCTTGCGAATGATGCCACACAATCGTTGTGGAGCACACCTAGATTCCAGCACACACGTCTGCATCTACTGGGCCCCTGTCTTCGACTTCGTCCTCCACCGTGGTGACTATCCTGACCCTAGACAACAATATACTTTGCCGCGTGTGGCTTGGCATCGCTTTAATTTTTTTTTTGCATTCTGTTTCAAAAGAGGAGATAGTGTTGCGTGTGACTACTGAGGCAGCGAGGAAACTGCTGAACACGTTGTTTGCCATTGTCCCCAGTACAGCGCACACAGGCAGTCACTCGCAATCGCACTAGGCCGTCTTGACGACTGGCCGCTTTCTAAGCAGGCGGTCCTGGAACAGAGTTTGGGTAGGGGCTAGTTGGTAATCCATTGCAAACATGACGTACAGCGCATGCATACGCAAAGGCGTGCTCATGCCGGTTTTGTGCTTTGGTGGGGGAGGGGGGGGAGGCGCTTTTGTCTTAGGTGTCTTGGTATATATGCGTGCTACTCAAAATAAAGATCAGTTGGAAGCCTTCACTTCGTCGTTCTTGTTGTCCCTCTGTGTGTGCACGCGCTGCAAGTCAGGTCCTGGAACGCTTACCTATACAATAATTACACCACAAGTCAGTCAAGGCACTCTTGAAATCTTTGCGTTCGAGTGGCCTATTAGTGGGACTATAGTAATGACGGACGTTCGCCCCCTCCTACATTTTTTTTCGTGTATTTGCTTTATCTATCCTCTATTCATCCCGTCTTTCAACTCCCCTTCTTCCAGTGCAAGCTAGCAACGCAGGATCTCTTCCGGTTAACCTCCCTGCCTTTTCCACCACATTTCTCTCTCTCTTTATTTTGCCGAATGTATTGTGCACGTAAAAAAGGAGTAACAAATAAAAAATGTAATTCTAACCAACTTTCAAGGTGTTTGCATGATTTGCATTGTCCCCCGCCACAACAGCAGTATGCTGCCCATCGCTATATTCCCCCTTTTGAGCGGCAGTGCATTTCGTTGCCGTTGCTTAGCTCCTGCAAGTGCTCGTCGTAGTCGAAAGGGAGTTAAAGGAACCCTATATGTACAAGCAATAAATCAATTCAGAGGAATAATATATTCTTTCAAAACTTCATTTTTCTCAATATGGCCGTAGAAAGTTGATTACTCGAGCAGATAATAAAGGTCAAAATTCCATTTTCTAAACTTAGTGGCGAAACTCCTGCACGGGTACGTCAGGGTAACGTCACGAATTTCAAAGTACCTTCTTTTTTGGATTCCACAAGTTGTGGCTCAGCAGAAGTGCTTGAAACTTCCAAAATTCAGTCTTTGGTCATTCAGTTTAGAATACGATGTGCAATCTACCTTTCACCGATAAAAGAGTAACTAGGCTCGAGCAGTCGCGTTCAAAATCTATGACGTCACGGTGAGCTAGTGCGGAAATTTCAAGGTGGCGCCGCCACCTGTCTTTCGTTTTCGCGTCTTTTCTGGCTTAGCAAGCCTCTTCTGACGGTATACGAGTCGCTTATTTTTCTGTCCTTTTAGTGTAAGCGTAACATACTAATGCAACCCAAATAATTTTTTCTTCAGTGTCCTTGCAAGAGAAGAGGTGGGGACAGGTTGCAGGGCTGGAAGACATGGATGGTATGTGGTATTCCGACTTCGGCATTGAACTCCCCAAGGTCAACTGACTAGTGACCTCGACAAGAATATCGCACTACGTATGCAGTCGGTGTAACGTAACTGTCGACAAGTTGGTAAGCAAAAAGGGGGCTCAGTTAACTATTTTTCATAGCTTTAAAACAATAAGTTTAGAAATAGTACTTATTAGGAAAATTTATAATATTATGGTACGCGGTCTTTGATCACTCGGTCACTCTGCCCTGAACTGTCCAGAGCTGTGCAGAGGTTCATTGTCCTTCTCATTTCACAGTCACGGGTAACAGTTACCGATGAAGAATTTCGCAACAGTGCATACTTCTCACGGAGGCAAATTATTCGAAGAATACGTACGCGGTTCACAAAGCAGTACAGATTGTAGGAATACGCGCAGAGTTGTGGAGTGGAAGCAGTGGGAATTCCGCCTCGCTGGAGGGCTACCTCTTGCTATACAGAGTGAACCCGCATGCGTAGGCCGTAACGATGACCATGCGATGAGACGGCATCCGGCCGATCGCCTAACGAGGTGACGAAATTTTTCTGACGGCTCTCAAGGACAGCGCAAGAGCTTTGTTAGTGCCGCTTTAATGACTCCACGGCAGCGCGATCCTACAAGAACGCGCATGCAGGCGGCGAGGCTGGAGATTCGAGGCGTGCAATAGGTACGAGGCACGCAAGCACTCGAGGATAGCGTGGCGTCATGTATGGGGCAGCGGGCTTGTAAATAACTGACGTAGTTCGTGATTAGCCGGTGCAATGACGGCGTCATTGCAGTTTCGGGGTGATCACGAGAAGGCGCACGCGAACGGCGCATCGTAACGCTATATCGCGTTCGTGTGTAGCCCAAATAGTGAAAAACCCTATGAGTAGGCGCGAACCACGTGCAAGGACAGCGCCCTCGATAAACCGACAAAAGCTGCGGTGAGGTCTAATAATTCTCTTCGTAGGTTCGCTCACACGTCTTGATAGCTCGAGGAGGGAAAGAGGACTCTTTGCAAAGAGACGACAGGAAACGCGGATGAATTATTGCAGCGTTTCCGGCAAGGTGGATCGAGCACGCAGGAGGGGTGAGCAGATCTCACAACCCTCGAAAATAGGGGGGGGGGGGGGGGTACAGATTAACAACTGCCGGCACAGCGGGACGTCAGGCGGACCATGATGAATCCACACGGAAATCGCGGGGATATCCTAGCACTTGCGAGGTTTCCACGGCAGCCGGCCCTGGATGGCCGCTACTCAGAGCAAATCGGAATCCAAGAAGGGCTGTTCTGCAAAAGCTAGAACAGTCTGCTGATAAGAGCGCAGTTTCAAGGTGATGATGCAGATACGTGAAGTCTGACGTCGCCTCGGCGACGCGGTGGGCAACTTCGATATGCCGGGCGCTTAGCCGTTTACCTGTCTGTCTACTCTAGCTCTGAATGTAAGGCTAGGCAGCGTACATACCTAAATGCGTAGCCGCAGGTGTATAGCTCACGCTGCGTCATTGCCATAGTTTTGTCGTCGTAATCGTGTCGTCGCTGTCGTACTATAACTGCTTTGTGCGGTATTGAGTTACGGAAGCTAACTCTGCGTCTTTCCATGCGAATAGCTTTCTTTGGCTCTTTAGCCCGTTTTCGTGTTGGTAGGCGGTCGGAAGTTGGTGGTGGTTGGACTTTCACCGCCTATACAAAGGAGCCGATTCAAAGGGCAGCTGCTTTGGCGAAAACCTACTGCAGGCCGCATTCATCGCCGAACTTCTTTGAGGGCTTGTTTAGATGATGTTTTGGCGCGCTGTGTCTATACTATACATACCGCTGCAGATCTATCTCCCAGTTAACGGCTTTTTTGTCTACGCAGTTAAGGAAGAAAACCACAAAGGCTACATAAATATCGATTCTCACTGCAACAGATATCCGCCTTCATGCACATTGTCCCTTTAATAAAGCGAATACTTTTCCAGAAGCGTTCGGTTATTCGCTTACATTGACAATCGTCGTTGGTGGTTTCTGCATAATATTTTTAACATAATGAGATTGGTCAGAGAAAAAATGAGAATAACGCGTTTATAAAAGTCTTAGCAGCCTTCTTTTTTGGCGACACGGTTCAAATGCAGCAGCGTTCCCCAGTTATCACAAAATTTGAGCCGATGTGCTCGTTTGTTTTTCTTTGAACTAATTTTACTGAAGCAGCCATATGGCACTGGCGCCATCGCGTAGAAAGAAAGAAGCCGCTGCTATGCCTTTTTGGCTATGGCGCTGTTCCGTTGAACACGAAGTTGCTGATTCGATTCTCAGCAGCGTTGGTGGTATTTCGATGCGGGCGGAATCCGATAACTTTCGTGCAACTTTTGTTACTTTTGGTGCACGATAAAGCGCCCCATATAAGTTGTCAGGATTTGTGCTTAGCCCTACCTTCCTATCCCCCCAACTACGATGCCTTGGGACGTAAAACTCCCAACAACAACAACAACAACAACAACAACAACAACAACAACAACAACAACAACAACAACAACAACAACAACAACAACAACAACAACAACAACAACAACAACAACAACAACAACAACAACAACAACAACAACAATCGGGGCACGCAACGAGTAGCATCAGACTACTGAACTAGCCGCCGTGATTTCCAAAAGGTCTCGCTGTTCCGCTCCCACGTGGCCCAACCTTCTGCATCGTGACCTAAAGATACATACACATGCTGGGAAACGAAATCGTAATTGGTCGGTAGAAAAAGTATTGTAGCAATTTATTTAGCACTCTCTAATGCTTGGTAGTTTTTGCTCGGGGATTTCGAACTTCGAAATTTATATAAAGCAAAAAAGAAAAAAAAAGAAAAGAAAATCGTAAATCTGAATAAGGTCCTACTGTAATATGAGCGGATTTGGATTTATATTTCCTCTCCCCTTCTCCCTCCCCCACATTTCTTACACATCTACAGAGCATAAGAAATCATGCTACCTGACGCGATTGCGTTCTTCTTTCTTTTCTTTTGTACTTAATGCTAATAATTTTATTTTTTCTGCGCTCAGCACCCTTATCAAACTATAGTCGACCGACAATACGCCGGCAAATGGTTATCTGAAGTTGTTCACACGATGTTTTGGGAATCGAGAGAATGCAGGAAGGAAAGGCAGGGAGGTTAAAGAAACGAATTTTTTGAGATTCTGTACACGCTTAGTGCACCGCCTATAGAGGCGTCACTGGAAGCCACCTAGCATGCGCTTTTAACAGTACCCTCGGGATCAGTATCAGACGACAGCAGCAAGAATGGCTGATGTTCGCGGCTGCGATTTCTGCTTTGTTCGGGTGCCAGACTGCTTCTTCTGCGGTGACAGCTTTAGGGAAGACGTTGGCCTCTATGGGAGCGGGTATGAACACGATGTTACCGGTGTTTGGGACAACCTGGTCCACATACGTGCCACGTGCGTCCAGCAGACAAACGCCGTGAACCCCATTTACATGAAGTAGAGCTCATGTTAACTAGCCGCTAAATTTTTTTTTTCAATTCCACCTTGCCGTAATGCTGCTCCTGTACCTCAATAATAAGCACCCGTCGTTAGTGCGGTCTTATATGACAAACAAATCCGCACGGTGCAATCTCTGCATATGCCGTTGTGATTTTTCTGCCGATGAATACATGTGACATCGCGGAATAAGTGCAGTAAAAGCCGCCTCAAGAAGAATAATTGCGAATTGATTGATGGAAACGCGTACACAAGTCAACGAAGTCACCAAGCGCACGGGTAATAAAAGCGCTTGTTATAGCGTTGTACCGCCGATGCAATTCTGCTGCATACACCGATGAACTGCCGTTCCCGCTGCAGTTTTTGCAATTTTAAATTCCCCAAGGAAGCTGCTGGGAAACGTGCAAAGCTAAAGTCTGACCAACCTTTCAGTACTTTTTTTTTTAATGTTACTAGAGAGAGATGCGACATTATATATTTAGAGGTAGAGCAGCGCCAGTCAAATTAGATGAGCGCTGGCGGCAAGACCGGGTTTAGTCTTCTACGGCGTATAAGCATAATAAGAAAGAATTCAGTTGAGTACAAAATTAACATGCAAAAAGGGACTATGTTGTGAAACAAACAAATCACTCGGCGTGGTAAGTCTGCTCAGACAGCATCGAGGTTTGATGACTTTCCAAACGTGACGCGAACTTTTGAGCGAAAATGGAACAAAAATGCAATATGCAGCAACTATTAGCGATTCTCGCCATGAACTACCTATTCTCTAAACGCATTTCCCAAAAAAACCACAATATCTAAAATGCCTTCGGGCGATAACATAAAGCTGTTAAAAAAGCACTTGCTTGGTATCATTCCGATAAGACACAGTGCGATTTAGACAATTAAAGACCGAGGCAGGGTGAAAACCTCGCACCTCAAAAAAAAAAAAATGAGCAGTTATGCATGAAGCAACTAGCAACAGTTCAACATGCGCGAAGCCATGCATAACATAGATGCAGAAACATGAAGTGCGCGACAGCTGGAGCGGGGATTTACTGATTTAGCGGGCCGCATAATACCAACAATTTCAGTTCTTGCAAGTTTCAGTAGCTTTAACATACTACACAATGTGCCCCTGCAGTCGTGCTGCCTAGCTAGCGCAACGCGGTTAAGAAGCGGCAAACGGCATTCAGAACTTTAGCGAAATGCCTTTGAACCGCGTGCTGCACTGCAGACGAACTCGGTCGCTTACCCGTCTAAATAGTATCGATTGGGCAAAACATCGACACGACAAAGCAAAGGATGAGAACAGAAAATTTCCCACCGAACGGCGGCGATCCATTGCTACCGTTGCTCCTGCTGATGAGGCTTTGCGGGGAATGATTAGAACCGTATCGCCGGCACGTTTTTGCCGGTATTTGAGGCCCCCACCGTGCAACAATTACTCTTCGACATTCCTTGAAGCTTTGGCCGTCCCACGCATGCGAAGGGTGTTGCTTATTTTCCTCTGAAAACGTGAATAAGGTAGAGAAGCACGATCAGCGACGCAGCAAACTGCGGCGCACGGTTGGCTCCTTTCCCGAGTGTTTTGCGCAAGGCTGCCACCAGTGGTGCGTCCATCGGCGCGCACTACGCGAATAGTAGTTTGCGGCTTCTGTATATTGCCCTGGGGGGCCTGCTAAAGTTTTCTTTTCTTCTTTTTCAGTCAAGCGATGGATTTAAGTATTGCTAATGTGAGCTTTCCTCTTTATACGCCTTCTTTAGCTTGTACGGGAAGGGTGCTCACTGGAATTGGCGTCTCCTGTTGTTAGAAGTACGATCAAACGGCAAAAACGTGTCACTTTAGCATTAGGCGGCGTGGAAAACTATTACAGTGACCAATTTCGACTTTATCTCCGTTAATATTACATGCGCATTCAGTGATCCGGAACACGCATTGCGGCAGCGAGGAAACTATTGAACACGTTTTTGCCGTTGTCCCCGATACAACGCGCACGGGCAGTTACTGGCTACCGCGCCAGCCCGTCTTGACGGCCGGCCTCTTTTGGAGCATACAGTCCTGGAGCACCTGCCTATACAGTGGTCACGCCACATATCGGTCAATGGACTTTTGAAGTTTTTGCGTTCTGATGGCATATTAGATAGACTGTAGTTCTTACGGACGATCTCCACCTCCTCGATTGTTTTTGTGTCTGCTTTATTTCCACGCTATTCTTTCTGTCTTTCATTTCCACTTACCCTTCCCCCAGCGCTGGGTAGCAAACCAGAATCTCTTCCGGTTAATCTCCTTGCCTTTCTCACTTCGTTCCTCTCTCTCTCTCTCTCTCTCTCTGTGTGTGTGTGTGTCTGTGTGCATTAATGCTCCAAATACGAATGTTCCAGATAAAGTGTTATCTGTAAAGCAGGAAGAAAAATGTGGTTTATCAGTGTTTCTCAATGTTTAAGTGTACCGATTGTTTCGTACGGTTTTCGTCCCCATGGCGCTTCTTATCTCGGATGCCTATGACACGCCTCATCCCCTTGTTTGCCTTGCTGTACATGGTCATTCTACTGCGTCGAAGCTTGAAGACGGCAACGATCACCGGTATGACGGCCGTAGACAGTGTTAGCCTAAAATGCAGTGGAAAATATACCTCTATTTAGTTCGGAGAGCTTGTATAGATCCGCCAGCCAATTACGTTCGCTCATTCCCGTGACATCACGGTGGAGCCGGAGTCCTTTCCATGTCGCTGTCTCTCGGGAACAATGTTTTGGAGCACGGAGGCGTGGATTAGAAGTGCGGTGCCGAATTATGGGCGGAGCTCATACTGGATTCTTAAACTGTATCCGATTGCACTTTGTTTCTCTTACTCGAAGGCACTTTTATCGTTTGCAGATCATTTGCAAGCGCAGCGCCTTTTTTTTTTTTCACAGGAGCAGTCTTTCTAACAGCTTAGAATTCACATTGACTAGGATGGGTAATTCCGGACTGCCTGTCTAGCGCGGTTGTAGAGCAGACTCCCTCCCGCTCGCCGCCTTTACCTAAGCAAGTCCCCACACTCTTCGGAGTTGTTTCTTTATTATGTGAAAGGAACGTAATTTCATTTGACACTAATGCCACGATTGCTCAACTTGCCACAAGCCGCAAGAAAAACACGCATATTTGTACGAAACTTCCACAGGTTTTGGATGATAATGTACGGCAGTCATGCCTTCTGCTCAGAGCTTGTTCACTTGTCCGGCGAAGAAGATCTCGTTGGTCTTGCGGTCGCGGATGAAGAACATGAACGGATGGTCAGCCGTGAAGGGGAATGGCTCGATACCAATGCGGTTGACGCCGACGACGCCGGAGACCGCCGCCGCCTCGGTGCCCTCCTCGTTGACGTCGACCACAGCGCGCTGGAGCACGTCGGACACGACTAGCTGGCGGTCGCCCGTGATGCCCGACAAGTCCGCGTCGCCGAATATCTTCCCCAAGCCCAAGTGGGTCAAGTTGCTTTTCAGCGGGTTGAATTTGTCCAGCTTGAACCTGCGGCGGGAATAAAAAGAGGCTTGGAATGCCGCGCACTTTGCTTGAATCGGGGAAAAGATCAAAACCGCAGCAGCCATCTTCACGGGGAAAAAAAAATATTTGGATATTTCTCAATAGGCTCTGCAATTCCTGCATTAAGTGTTGCGTTTAAAAGAATGTGTTGAGGATTGCTTAATTATTCGTACTGGCCTAAGCGTGTAGTAAAATATACCTTGCGTGGCTCCAGAGCGCAGTGAGCGCCAGAAAAAATGCTTGCATTCTAGTAGCGCACACGTGTATTATTTAAGGCTTGGCACAAGTTAGATGATGTAGCTGATGTACGTGGTTGCTATATAGCGCGCGCATGGTGACTTAGAGGCTTGTTATAGGTTATTCTGGCTCGAGGCGATT
Organism: Dermacentor variabilis; assembly: GCF_050947875.1. Lineage (NCBI taxonomy): Eukaryota > Metazoa > Arthropoda > Arachnida > Ixodida > Ixodidae > Dermacentor > Dermacentor variabilis. Next base: position 60,005,129 of record NC_134571.1, on the reverse strand, counting down.
TTACAGTAACGCCTTTACACAGCGCTTCTTCTTGTTTTCTTGTTTCTGTTTTTTGCTTGTTTCTCGCACTGTCATGTCACATGCTTCTACAGAAATGACCCACAGTAGTCGAGTCGAAACGTTGGCTACAGCAACGTCCATAGCTCGCTCACTGTCATGGTTGTGCGAGAGATTCGATTCATGAACTTACTCCTTTTCGTGATTGTTAGTATCGAAGCCTGCATTTCTAACGATAACTCGGGGGCGGGTGGAGCCAATTCGTTATTAGCACAACGTAACACGAATAAGGCTATACAGAAAGCTGCGTAAACACCTCGCTCTGGCCTTTACGTTACTTTCTAGCAGAACGGATTGTTGACTTTAATATACATGTAGCAGTTTTTTAAGACAACATTAATATATTGATTCAAGGTGTCCCTTCTTTTTTTTTTTTTGCTTATAGCTAGAAGTTTACCAGCATGCTCAAGTCAGCTTTGCTGTAAGGTCTGTGTACGATTTCTGCCCTACATGCACTTTCAACTGCGGTATGTGTAGTATTCGCCGAAAGGGAAGCGGAGAACGTGAGTAGCAGTACTGATAATTAGTGTATAGTCGTGGCTGACGTCGTATTATGCCGGTGAACCCTGGTGCTAGGAATCTACCGAGGAGGAGAACGGCAGTTCACTTACCTTTCCAGAAATTTAAGGTATTGCGAAATCAATGGGAGGCTAACTTGAAGTCCTGGAGTCAGCTAGGTTCACGCGCACAGTGGTTTTGCTTCGTCAAGGAAGAATACAGCCCAATACACAGGAGAGAGAGCTGGACGAAACAACGACCACCGTGGTGGCGTAGTGGTTTTGACGTTAGGCTGATCAGCCCGAGGGCGCGGGATCGAATCCCGGCCGCGGCGCCCTCATTTCGATGGTGGCAAAAATGCGATAACTCCCGTTTACCGTACGTTGGCTGCACGTTAGAGAACTCCAGGTGATCAAAATAAATCCGGAGTCCCTGCTACGACGCGCCCCATAATCATGTCATGGTTTTAGTACGACTTTGTCGCAAGGTAGCGAGCGCTACCTTGCAACTAAGCAGATATTGGGAAGCTGTCGCTCTGTCAAACTATCAGGCATGTGTACATCGAGCCTTCTTCAACATAGTGTATTCCCTCTTTCATTCACATCACCTTAACCTATGGATAATACCTTGATATATACGCATACGTGGCTCGTGTTTCACAGTGTTTCACAGTTTCTGTGCTGCGTATGGGAAACCAGGGGAAGTATTCTGTAAAAGTCCACCTAGTCGACATGTCTATTTCGTCTGTTGCTGAAGTGGTGATTGGCTGTGCCGCCTGTCAGCTGCGGACGCGCCGCGCAGCCCAGCCAATCAGAACTTCAACAGCAGACGAAATGGACATGTCCACTAGGTGAACTCTTACAGAATACCTCCCCAGCGTTGAGCAGAAGGCGCTGCGGCGGTTTGAATGAGCAACTAAAGCATGCTGTCGCCGTTCAGTGTAGAGGAATCCGCGAAAATATAAAGCCATTTTTTAAGGATAACAGATGCGTGGCTGTATCAGTGTTTGCTTTATCCCGTTGCGTCCAGCCAAGGTCTGTTCACGCGCGTTGCCGAGGAGCGCACGCGCTGCCAATTTCGGGCACAGCGGTGCCGCGTCAGGTCAGAAGCTGGACACATGTGCCTGAATGTGGGCAGTGAATTTGCCGAGTCCGTTTTTACTTTCTTTTGTTTTGTCGATAAATAATGCAAGTACTTGGTCGTTTCTCAGGTGTGCCACCTGTTTACCTCACGGAAGAAAGGAGAAATTAATATGACTTCGACGTATTCGAGACTTCACTGGCCTGTAAATTGCAGCCAAATTGTAATTACTTAATTGCAACTACTTTAAATTCCACTTGTTCCGAGTCTCTAAAGATGACGAGTAAAATGTACTTCAAGGTGGCACTCACTTAGGAAGGGAAATGGCCACCGGGAGGCTCCTCAGCGACGCAATGGCTGCGTTGAGCTTCTCCATAGTGAGAACCTGCTTCACAGCTTCCACGCCGTCCCGCACCTCGGGAAGTACGATGACCATGCTGTAATCGCTGTCACGGTACAGAAGCTCCAGTACTTTCGACTGCAGCGGCTCCGAGAAGCCGCGGTTGGTCGTGTGCCGCAAGAACATGGTGTCCACCTGAGTGCCCTGGATGCCGCCGTTGTAGAAGACGTGCTTAGTCGTCTGGCTTGGCTCGAACTCGCGTTCCCAAAATCCCTTGAAGAGTATCGCGTTCATGAGCACCAGTCGCGTGTCGGTGTCCAGCGGTGCGCCGAACAGCTTGTCGATCTTGTTGTGCGTCGCCTGCTTGACCCATTCGTTGATGGTGTCCACCGCCTGCTGACCGTTGTGCTGGAAGTCAACGTTAAAGAGGTGTGCGTTGAAGGTGCGATTCAAGGTATCGTAGTAACTGTCGAGGACCTTGAAGCCCTCCTGGACCGCTGCGCTATTGGCCACTTCGAGGCCGGCTTGCCGGGCGTGCGCCTGCAGCCTGGAGTTTTGGTGGGAGAAACCCTCCTGAACGTCGCTCTCGGTGAGCGAGGCCGCGCTGTATCCGAGCGCTTGGGCGAGCTCCTGCAGCGTGGCACCTCGGGCCCCGATGAAGGCCATGCCGAGGGCTGTCGAGAGGCTGTACGGCGAGAAGAAGACGTTGTCGTCCGGTGGGCTAGGAAGCACCTTGAGCAGCTGAATGGCGAATTCATTGTTCGCTGCAATGAGCTTCTGTTCCTTCTCCGTCTGGCCGAGAGAGAGCTGGAAGCAGCTCACCGCCAGGATAGTGGCCAGCGTTGCCAGTGGCTTCATGATGCTTCAAACTGCATGCACAGCAACAGCACGAATGAAATGATGGGCCGCTACAGGGGGCCCCGCCGCATTTAGTCACGCACGGAGGCAAGAAGCACTTCGTTAATTAACTGATAATCGAAAATGTCTAAGGATTACCGTTACAGACTGGATTTCGAATTTATGATGTACCATAGTGCAGTGACTTAAGCTGAGATGTAACCACCACTACCTTGAAATAGTAGGTGAGGGGAATGCCTGTGACGTCAGAGGAACACGACGCCATTCTATAGCACGGGTATTTAATCTGATTTACCTTAAAATCCTTCGAGTGCAAAGAAAATACACGCATGCATTTTTTAAAGAATTTTGATGAGTTTATCTATAATTGATAAATATACTATTTACCATTGTGACAGAAACAAAGATTACAGCCAGGATAAATGGGCATATTGTTCACAGATAATAGCGCAGTGGCCGAAAACTATGGTAGCTGACATTAGGCTCGCGCCAAGCGTTCCACCATCGTCAACATCATCGCTTTGCCGCGCCCCTCCTCCCGCCCCTTATTAGCACATTCTTAATTTATATCGCGCTGGGGTTTGGTGGCACGGTTTCGAAGAAGACAAACCTAACGACGCCTTCCTCTGACCACAATATCTACAAGCCATCGCGAGTGTTTTCGTACCCGTTGTTTATAACGTTCTTTTTCCCTGTGCCTCTGTCGCATAAACAACGCGATACTTCTACGCTAATTACGACCGCACATTTCTTAAGCTTTCATCACAAAATAGCAGTGGGTCTCAGTGCGTACCTGAGCAGCCGCTCCGCTCTCGGTGGTGGTCTGTTTACGAACTGCCGAAGGCCCGCAAAGATATGAAAATTGGTCGCACTTCTCCACCGCCTGACTCGTATACGCCACGTGTGCGCAGAGCCGGTTCCAGGCGTTGCTTATATCGGGACGCTCGATTCGTCGCGTCTAGACGGTCAGGGGGCGACTTGCAAACCCTTCGCGACACTCTCTCTCTCTCTCTCTCTCGAATGTCTTCAAAATAGCGTCTAATCTGGCGACCCCAGGCGACAGCGTGTCGTCTCCATTTGTTTCTTATTACGCTTGCTCGGGCTATGATTAGACAGAGTTTTGTTTCAGCGAAGCGTTGCGAAGAGATTAAGAAAAAAAAGGAAAAAGAAAGTCAAGGTCCTTCGATGCCTCGGGCCGTTTCCTTGCCCTTGTGCTAGGCGCCAGTTCTTCGCGGCAGTATTTTCTTTTTCTTTTTTCTCGGATGTGCCTCTTCGGAGTGTTTTGCTGCTGACTTCAGAACGACCTATAGTGTTTCCTTTCGCGCTTCCTTATCACGTTTCTCGCCCCCGAGTGTCCGGTTTAATGAGGTGGTTGAACGCATTGAAACTTTTTTAAAATTTTGTTTGTTCATTATTTATTACTCTTATTTTTTTGAAGCCTGATCTGGTGAAGGGACTTGATGCCGGCTTGATGTATACGCGCTCCTAGACTGCTGACTCATGACACGTACTCTTGAGTTCCTCGTATCGCGCGCAACATTGCACGCTGCAAAGGCACGCGATGGAAGAATACGTCTTGGAGTTTGAGAAATTTCACAACGTTTTATATGTTTGAATGTGGCACGTGCACAAAAAAATTTTTTTAGCCGTGAGTATCCTAGATGCTTTATGTCACACTTATACAACGTGCTGGTGCATAACAAAAAAAATAATAATAATCAAAATAAAAGAAAACGTTTCGCGCTTATTCACAACGCTAGATTTGTGACATACCGCGGAGTTGGAAAAAGTGCAACTGCATCCGTACCGTCAGAACCGCTGACATTTCTGCAACTGCTGTGATGCAAAAGATTTATTAATACAAGTCTGGTGTGCTAGCTCAGACGGCGCGGGTATATGTGTCATATTGTGGGTCCTGCCAAGTCCGCCCGTAGCTTACCACCAGCATCCTCGTCGTCCTTTCCAAGTGAAAGCTATGTAAGATAAATAGCAGACAGTTCTGCAGCAATGCTTTACGAGGACAGTGCTCTACGGCGGCTTCAAATCGTGATGATTTGTTGCTTATTTAGAAACTGTACAGATGGCAAGGCCTGTCCTTGTGAAGCGTGTTACGAGTACTGATCAGTACAGGTAGTAAGCGAGTCATCATTGCAAACATTATTACTCCGAATTTTTCATTAACCTTGCCTTAGAAAAAAATAATAATATTCGCTATTTGACAACATTCGAGGAGTTATTTAGTCTATATCTACCTCAAAAACATCTGTATTTGCACTGCCTTAAAGGAAATGTCCGGTGACATTGTAAACATTATGAACTGGCGCACGTGTCGTGTGCTTGCGCATGTCAAAAAACACAATGATGTTCTTTTAAAGCAGATATCTGAGCCTACTGAAACTTTTTTTTTAATTTAATGTCAACTCAGATAACCCGATGAGCGGCGGCCATGGTGCCCCGACTTCACACGGGACTATCGAAACTGTCTTCCGTGTGCTTCGTTGCGTACTTCGCTCTCTGTTGGTGCACAAATGTGTCGCAAACATTATAATTGTTATTATTATTATTTGCTCACACCCACGCTTTATTAGTTAAACATATGTGAGTAGACGCCCACTCTTCGCAACGGCTGCCGAGGGCGAGTAGTTTTTGAGGCGTTCATCACCCTTGTAGACGCGTCTGGCTTTCGGTGCAGTCCTCATTTCTGTTTTGCCGCTATTTGCCGGCGGTTGGCGTGACGCGGAAGATAGGTGGTACACGTTGCTGCAGGCCCCAATCGCCGTGTCGTCCGACGAAACGGAGAATTGTGCGAGCCCTTCTGAGGCGTCAATTAGAGGCAGCTCTAATTTACTCTGTTTCGGACACTCTAGAAGCGTTGGTTTCAACGGCGATGAAGAAGATTCGAATTCGAATTTGGCTATCGAATTTATGCACGTCGACGCAGAGCAACGCCGAGTGGGAGCGCGCGAGCCGACACCGGCATTAACGCCGACGCCAAAACCTTGCACGTGTAGCCTCCGACTTCTTCTTTTTTTTCGGCTCGCCTCCGTGCTCTGCTTTAACGCTGAATGACGCTGCTAAGTGACGCTTCGCCTGGCGGCGGAAAAGCTAAACGTGAGTTGGTCTTCACGTTTATACAGCCGTAGCAAACTATCGCGACTGTGTCGTTCCAGGTGCACATGCGGTAACTGTCGGTCATGGCATTTAGACACAAGTTGGTTGTGCTGCCGGCGAATCCCGGTGATTCATATATTTTAAGGGGTGAGACGTGCATTTGTCAGCGTCGGCGTTTTTTTTTTTTACTTCGGTGGCAACCTGATCGAATTTGTCAAACGCCCAGTTGAAATTCTACAGCCCTGCTTATTAGGACAAATTGTGAAAAATAATGCTTAGTTTACTTGTTAACACACTCCACTGCACAGCACCTGTACTTCTTCATCATGCTGCCTTATTGAATGAACCATCTTGCAGTGCAAAATTCAGGGGGGAAAAATGTTGCGCTACTGAGATCTACGTGATGAGATTATCAAAGCAAAGCATGGCCCGACAGGCCGACCCAGGCACATGTGACGTCACCCTCGCTCTGGCTGCAGTGTTCTGTCCCCATCGCGAGATCTTCAACAGTGCTGAGTTCAATAACTTGAGAATTCATTAAACAGCGCTTGTCTTGTCGCTTCTATGAGTCTGAAAAAGTAAATAAGGCACCCGGTTTCTTCTGAGACTGTTATTACAGCGAAGCTGTTAAAGGCTAGTTCCCCCCTGATCAAAATGTGGACACAAAATCCCCAAGATGGTGCGATGCCGGGCCGACCCGCGGCGGAGGTGAAGCAGGCGTTAAGCACTCCTCATACGTGGGCCGATCCAGAAGACAGTGAAACTCCGTGCCGACCCGCGGCGAAGGTGCAGTTCACCATTAAGGGGCCCATATACACAGCTTCGCTGGTCATCCTTCTTCACAGAGGGGAAGGGCACTAGTTCTTTTCTTTTTTTTTTTCGTAAAATGGTCATCCAATCTTTTTTAACGCAGATGATCACACCATTGATTGACTTTCACACTTCGAACCGTCATCACAAAGTAGCCATCCTCGAGCAGTTTAGCAATATAAAACCGATCTTCAAACTTCCATGTTTTGACGAGGCCCCTCTCTACCTCCCCCTTCCTCTCCCACCTCCTTCCCCTTCACAATCAAGTAACCGGCAATTCGAAAGACAGACTGCAGCACATTTTACGACGCGGGAAAGAAAAGGCAGAAAATAACAGATATAACTCACCAGCATCCTCACTTCCTCTTCCACACCTTCGCTAGTGATCTTAAGCGCTTCAACAAAAGTCTATAGTCAAGGTTTGCTTCTTTTCATTTTTCTTTACAGCGATAGCCTGTTAAGGGTACTTTAAGCAGTTTTCATTGCGCTCACGCAGGTATCGACATCATGTGTACCATAATCTTGTTCCCTGGCAGAAGGAGCCCCAAAATGAAAAAGAAACTGTCGCCCCCACAAATTAAGTAGAGGGTCTGCGACTTCTGAACTTGTAGTCATTGTGTCATTGTTGTTTTAGGGCTAGCTTTCGCTGGTTCCTTTGGCGCTCGGGGATTTGAATTCCTTAGAGAGGCCCTTTAATGTCGCTCCAATTCTTGTAGCTTACTACTAAGTATATGTCGAAAGGTAGCTAGACCACGCTTACACAACGATCCAAAAAAAAAAAAAAAAAACTAGGAGGTGAGTTAAGTAGAAGCGTTGCTCCCCAAAAATGTCGAAAAGTGGATTAAAGAATTCAGCAGAGACATTCAAAACTGCTTACGTGTGCGGTAATGCGAAAACATTCTAGTCCCTTTGGTAAAATGTGTTTTTTTTTTTTCGCGGCGTTCTAGCTGCGATCTAGCTGCGCCTAGGTAAGGGCCAATCATAACGCCCTCGCTTGCCCGCGTGAGGCGTTACATGTGCAGTGAAGCACGCACTAGGCAAACGTTTACTCAACCAGATCCGTGGAGCCTCCGTGGTTCCGGGGAACCGTGCTCGCCTCGTACCCCGGAGGGCCGGGTTCCATTCCCACCCAGACCGAAGTTTAACAAATTTTCTTTTCGAAAGCATTAATTTCCTTTGTTCACAGTAACGTCTCTGGTTAACTTCACGTCGATCCCAGCATTTTGTCACGTGTTTTACTCTTTGCGGCGTCGCCAATTTTTGGTGCCATCTTTCGGTCGCTACGACGGATTTTCGCGTAATGGGGCATATAATGACTTGGCATTAATAATTCAAGCGGATGCACAGGAACAATTCAACCTCTCGTTGTCGCCTACCTGCGCTTGATAGCTCCATAGAGTGACGAGGACAGCATGCCGGTAGCGCAGGGTTCGATTAGCACACTGTTAGAACATTTTTCGAAGTACAAAATTTGCTTTTAACGATATGAACAAGAGTTGCTTTCTAAAATGTTCCTGAACTCGTTTAGGTCATGCATGATTCTCTTTTATTCAAAACGGGATGAAATATTGACAAGCTTTTCTTCATTTTTCGTTTCAACTCACTCATTTCTTTAAGCAAATTTATATCTTCCATACATGTGGAACGGAGTAGCTGGCGCTTTACTGCTTCCAGCCTCTCGAGTTGGACCCCGTTTAAACTTATACCTGCCTAAACACAGCCTGTTTCTTTGAATGTATAAAATTACAAAAGCAATTCTCTGCAGCCTCGGCTGACGCGGATGTTTACTATTGTGAAGACCACGAAACGCGAAGGGTGTGGCCATGAAAGAATATTGTTACGTCAATAGATGTTCTGGTAATCGAATAAGGGATATGTAAGATAATCAGACCAATGGTAATTCTGGACTGTGCTTTTAACACGGGCGTCTATCGATGATCTTCTCATAAAACTATATGTGTATACGGACAATGTGGCAAGCTTCCGTGAAGAGACATACTGTTATATCTCCATGTTCCATGAAACTTACCGCCTCACCATTATTTCAGGATTTTACCTCAGACACCCGGCAAAGCCGGTATGCACCATCTATTAGCAGCAGCAACAAAATGAAGGAAAGAAATGAATCTTTGTTGCGTTTCTTTATTTGCAATGCAAAAATGAACAGCATGAAACAGCGCAAAAAAGAAAGAACTGAGAAGAACTCGTCTCTTGTCGAGTTACTTCATTCACGAATGAAACATAAATTGATGCTTCATCGTAAATCAACAGCTCCTTATTACTAAGTTCTTTGTCTCTAACAACTGTGGGTTTCTGTGTTTGCGGTAACTTGAACCTACAAGTGTACGTGCAAGTTAGTCGCTTCATTGGAGGAAACAAGGACTCCTCTTGCGTACAGTATTTAGCATTACTTATTTAATGCAGTTTATACAATTATGCAATAATACAATTAATACAGAGTTATACAATCATGGCAGAAAGCGCTATGCACACCTTTTTTATACTTATTGTATAAGCAGAGTACACAGAATGTACCCTCCTCGAGATCGCAGGTAAGCAAACGTTTATTACTGCACGCAGCTATATTTCTCGACTGCAAGCCCTGCTCGACAAGCTTGAGCTACTTGTATCTAACGATAATAACGATTGCAAGTAACTACTGGAAATATGGTACTAATAATGTCGCCTATAATTGTGTGATGTGTTAAACGATCTCTTTTCCAATTTTGTGTTCCCGTGCAAGTCATGTTTCCGTGCGATTACGTTTCTTGTCTTCCATATATGCCTCGGGTGTTCAACACGGTAACTCCCACTGCAGGCGGGATACTGACCTTGTTGTGAGGAGGTCTTTGTTATTCGCAGTAACGATATTGTATTGTTTCTGCAAATGAACAGCTTCGCATTTACGCGGCTTGACTAGGAAGCCACCTAATCACTGGAGGTCCCACCGACTTCGTTTGGACGCTCGTTTGCAAGTTAATGTCATCTATCGAAGAGGATGAGCAGCGCAGCGTGCTTGCATGGGTTTCACGATTTATCTCGTCATAAAGAATGAATTCAATTCTGCCGTCAGTGTCGTTAAACGATTCGACATCTACGGCGTTACCCCAAGCTTAGAAAAAGTGCACCTTGGGCCGCACGCTAGAAGCCTAGAGATGGTTCACTTGACCCGCAAAAAGAATGTCTCCCGTACGTCTGTTGTGGATGAAAAACAGGAACGGGTGGTCGACCACGAATGGCGTGCTTACACTGAGGCTCTCAACGTGAAAAATAACAGCCGTGGCGCCCGCCGCCTCGCTGCCTTCTTCGTTCACCTCGACCACGGCCTTGTGCACCACGTCGGAGACGAACAGATCGCGAGACCCGCTGATGCCCGAGAAGTCGGCTTGTTGCTTGTCGAAGACCTTCGATGCTCCCAGCTGCGACAGAGGTCCCTTCAGCTTGTACAGGCTTTCACTCTTGAATCTGAGCGGGGAGGGAGAGAGTGCGTGACTATAGGATGAAAACAACAAAGCTTTCGTTGACTGAACGCCTTGTCCGTACATCGGTAAACCCTATTCTACAACGAGAGAGAAAGAGAGAAAGGAATACTTTAATGATAAGAAGGGTGGATAGGTCGACGAATGAGCCTCCCCTTGGTCGGCTAGTTGATCTCTACATACATGTTCTTATTGCTGTGCTGACTGTGCTGACTAGACACGTATTACTCGTTGTCGTAATGCTATTATTCATTTTGGCTACGTCTGCCAGCCTTGACTACTGTCAAGTGTGGTGGAAACTGTAGGGAAAATGAGAATTGGGGACTGCTATACATTGTACAACAGAAACCTCACTGACGCCTACTGCAGCACATCATCGTCACCTCTCATCCTTCTCTTGTTCCTTTTCTCTTCCTCATCGCAACAAAGACAAGTAACCGACAGACAGGATGGAATGTTGCATTGGTCGAGATGCACTTCGTAGTGACCAACAGGCTCATTTTGTTCGGTCTTGCTGCAGCTCCAAAAAAAAATCATGAGCCATTCCACAATGTGAAGGTGGTTGAACAGCGAACGTGTTTATCACACGACACGGTGGTGACACATAATTTTGAACAAAGGTACGAACTCATTTATTATCTTGATGGGTGGTAATCTTGGCGAAAGGTACGCATGCTCATTTATTGTTTTGATGGGTGGTTATTATTTTACTCGCAACTGCAATCACATTCTTTGATAATGTCAAACTGATGCACGTACGCAGCTCGGTGGTCGGTTGGGCCTGATCGGTGGGGCATCGCAAGGGATATGTGGGATATATCTGCAACACGGAACCCGTAAACCGCTCCCATTTCGGTACCGACAGATCCACATTGAAATCACCGACAATGACAACAGGGGTAGGGCTATCGCAGATAATTAACGCAAAGTGAGTACAGTATGCTTTACTCAGATTGTTCTGTAATCCATTGTAGTTCCTACAAGCGTTCTACTTACTGTGTATTGCGCCTTACCTGCAGAAAGGCGCAATATACAGTAAATAGAACGCTTGTACAAACTACAGTGCATTACAGATATATCTGAGTAAAACATGCTGCTGTCGTAAGAAGGCAGAAAAGGTGCTTGAAACATAGGGCTAAACAAGCATGCTGACAAACAGTAGCTTACGCTCTGACAGCTATTGCGAAAATAATGTCGCACCCTCATACGTAAGGTGCGATAAAGCGGTGCACGTTACAGTGACAAAGCTACCAATACACGTTGTTGGCAATTTGCATTGCCCGCTGCGGTGGCTCAGTGGTTATGGCGTACTGCTGCCAAGCATGAGGTCGAAGGTTTGATTCTCCGCCTAGGCGGCCTCACATTGACGGGCGCGAAGTGCAAAAAAGCGCTCGTGCACTGAAAGTGGTCAAAGAACCTGAAGCCGTCAAAATTGATCCGCAGCCCTTCAATACCGGCTTCCTCATAGCCGACTGTGCAGTTTTGGGACGGTAAGCTTCGGAGTCTCGCTGAGGACAATCGCGTTTGGCTTATGTTTAGCACGTCGTACGAACCGAAGGCGGAAGTCGTGGCATCTACGTTAACATCCAAAATGACATTTGAACTGCGCGCCACGGTGACATTTCAAAGGCGGAGCGTTGCTGGCATGCCCCACTGCGCCGTAGCCTTCGCAGGAACGGGAGCGCAGTGGAGGCCGTGTTTGATTGCCAATAACTCCGCTTCTGCTGAACGCATTGAAGTACATCTTGTGCCAAAGTATTTCTTCAATAGCCTATTTTCACTTCAAGTGCGTTTATCCACTTCGATAAAGAGTGATTCAGGGCCCCTTTAGCACACACTATAAACAAAACAAAACGAAACAAAACATATGAACAATACGTGATAGAATTTAATTGAAAGAAGGTTGTTAACATTAATTAAAACTATCTGACCAATTTGCTACTAAGACATCAAATAGATATTCAAATATGTTACTTGAAAGAGCAATTAATCACAAATTCAATTAAAGCTTATTTAAAACATAACAAATATTTCGTAAGGGTACCACCATTTAGCACCTGTGTACCTCTCAACCAAATGCGTTGTGATAGTAATACTTCCGAATTTTATACGAGTCTTAATATATACTGACTTCCAATGTCACCCTAAGTACAGAATATTTTATTGCCTGTAAACATAGGTATAAAAGTAAGGATGGAAAGTAAAGACGCTGCAAGAAATTATTTATTTATTAGCATACGTGGAACGCTGTTTGCAATTCAGTTGGTTTGAGAGGCTTGCAAATGCGCAAAAAGATCAAAGTTCATGGTTGGCTCAGTTGAAGTGGCCAGTGTACCTTATGCACAGAGTCTGTTTTCATGGAAGCGAGTCTCCAATAACCGTAGTAACTCGTATATATTCGCTCACAATGGAACATCTTGCGAATAAACCGAACATCAAACTTTTCAATAATATATTTTGCTTCCAAGGGAAGACATGGAATCCTGTTCCAAATTTCGAACGTTTACACATCCCAACTTTCAACCTACTTTCGCTAGTACATGATGAAACTGCGGACAAGCGGTTGATTTTGGCCAATTTTGTTCACTCTCTCTCACTCTCTCTTGAACGCGTGAAGTAAAAAAAAATGCAATGAACGTTTGAGCCAGCAGCCCGGCAAGCAATCCACATGATGGGGATGGTGACACGATGCTGACGACAATACTTATGATAAAAAATGCTTCGATATTTGAAGCTACTTTCACATTGTTTCAGTTCGGGTCAAACTGAGGTATAGCTGCGTGTTAATTGCTTTTGTCATGTGTTGCATTATAAGAGCTTCTTGTAAACCATGTGCTGCGAGAAAATCTGCTTTTAAGACGTTTTATTTCATGCCGCCAAGACGGCACTTTAGAAAAGCTTTCATACTTCACTGCCCCTGCATAGTTATTTTTCTTGTGTGTCGTGTTATTTGCTTTGGAAGAGCTATATGTCCGGCCCCTGGCACAAGACGCATTTGTAAAACCTTAGCAGGCCGGTGGATGACCGGCATGCTAACTTACCTTCTACATCTATACTTTTAACGTTTTGCTTCATCGCATAAAGTCTCGTATTATCGAGCATTATCAGTGTATAAAGTATTTGTACTGGTCACGCCTTCTTTATTCATTTATTTTTATTTACGTACGCATTACGTTGTTCTCTATATGGAGACATCGTTTGCATGTCTCTTTGTACCCTCTATACTTCCTTTAAACCAATATATTTTCGACGTCCAAACTTGCTACTCACTTGGGCAGCGCGACATCGACCTCTCTGTCCCTGAGCTTCAACAGCAGACGATGGTAGAGCGGCAACGAAAAGTTACGCCTGAGAGCATCCGCACCGTCTCTCTCTCGTGGCAGGACAATAACCATACTGTAGTCAAGTCCAGTGTAAGCCAGGTCGACGACCTGCGCGTTCGTCTCGTCGTCCTGAGCGTACCCCGTCGTAAGCTTTTGATGCATCGTGTCTACCTGCACCAGCTCTGTTCCTGCATTGAAGAAAGGAGCCTTGGACGTGGCCTCTGCATGGAAGGGGGTGTTCCACAGCCCCTTGAAGTAGATGGCGTTCAGAATGACCAACCTTGCGTCCGAGGAAAGGGGTGCATTGAGCAACTCCTCTATTTTTCCGGCCGTTTTGTTCTTGACCCAGTCGTTGATGGTCGTCAAGGTATGTTCATCTGCCAAATTTGCTGTACTTACTTGGGCGTCGAAGTACTGTCTGAGTGAGTCTAGGTACTGTTGTTCCACGTTGTAGCCCTCCTGAATAACAGCTGCGTTGGCGGCGTAGAGCGTTGAATTTGAAGCCTGCTCGCGTAGCCGACGTGTGTGCTTGGCGTGGAGGCTCGGTACGAGGTCGGGACTTAAGCCTACTGACGAGTAACCGAGCGCCTCGTGCAAGTCTTGCATAGTATCGCCTCTGGCGCCAACGTAGGCCATAGCCAATGCCGTGTACACGCTGTACGGTGAGTAGAAGATGTTCGTCTGAGACGAGACCGGGATCTCTCGGAGGAGCTCGAAACCGAACGAGTTAATGGAACTGGAAATCTTGGTTTCATCTTGAGCGACGCAAACCGCCATGAGCCACGCGATGCAGATGGCTGTTTTCATGATGGGCTGCCGAAGAGAACGGAAGCAAGGCGATAATGCATAAGTCTCTTCACTTGAACATTTCTTGCTTTCAGTAAAGGCAGTACTTGTACTGGACACTCGCGTATTTAAAAGAACCACACACAATCAGCACTGAAATATCAGCGTGATATCGTCATTGTCAAAGGAAGCGGGAGGGGTTCGACTGACGCTAACTTACGTGATATTCCAACCTTCGGTTTCTGTTGTAAATGCATGTACTCATGAGTGAATTCGACTGCTGAACTGACCCTTGCACCTTGTTTGGCATGAGGGTCAATGAAACGGTAGAAGGAAGCTTATGCTCGCAAAACACACAGGGCTACTGTTTTACCATTTTTTATGCCATATGGAATATTTCGAGTGAACAAACGAAAACAAAGGTTAGATGATACGGCCAAGCGACGGTTACAGTAAATCCACTTACGTGGACTTATTTTTACATTGTTAAGCCTATACTTTCCCAAAAATATCGCCTGTCTTAATTCACTTCGACATGTAACGTAGATTAGTGAACATGGGATATGTCCGTGTACGCTACCGATGGCATAACCACAATGCATTGCACTGAGCTCTGCTTTCGATGTACGAAGTTATGATTCAAAACGAGGCGTACGCGTCGATGAATATGTGCGGCCAGATTCAGCAGAGAAGCGCTCCTTAACTGTAATGGGGCTAAACTATGGACTCGTCGAACTTATATTTATCTGAGCCGCAGTGCGTAAATGAGCGAAAATCATATACGTACCTGACGGCGTTCCATGCTTTAACGCTAAACACTAAAATGAAGCGAGAGACTCAAGTGTACGCAGAACTTGTTTAGAGCTGCAAAAACTGCCACATAAGACCTCACGGGAAGCGTGTGAGGGGACTTTTGAGCTTGATGGGCGCAGGAGCTCAGAGAAAGAGTGAGGAGAACGTGAAGGCTGCGCTTGTCGGCATTTGAGACATTATATATCTCTGCTGTTGCTGAAACCAGAGGAGGCGACTGAAAAAGGAGCATGAATATTATCTGTTGACGATAATTTTAACTCGCTTTCGACTCCCAGAAAGGTCACGTTCAACCCGTTGTAGGCTGGAAAAAAACAGCCTATAATCACAACTACCAAATGCTTTCTTACCTTGACCGACTTCAACACTGCGCTTCTCAGTTCTTATCAGTGGAGAGAAGGGAAAGAGGCAAGGAAGACTTCAGTTTGAAAAGTAAAAAGAATACGACTTGCATCTTATTAATGCTGAATGAAGATGCGTTATAGATGCAAGTGCGCCTTCCGAGTACGTGCGCTACTGAGACTTGTTCGAATATCTTAAAAGTCGTCAGTAGTTTGTTCGATTGTATCTCGATAGAAAGCAACATCCTAGTCCCATAACCTAAGTGCGAAGTCTCTCGAGGATCCATTAAAAACCACGTGGAAGGTTTAGTGTCGTCCGCGCTTTCATCCACGTGCCGAGCAGTGTCAGTAATTTCACAGGGAGCTCGTCCGGTTGACCTTCCTGCCTTTCCTCTCTTTGCTATCTCTATCTATCTTTCTCTTTATGCACGTGAGGTGAGTAAACTCGTCGAGAGCATTTGCAAGTTCAGTTTGTCCGTGCACCGTGAGCCATGTTGCAACATCAGCACATCCAGCGAGTGTTCAATTCAGAGTTAGTGACCTTGAGAAGGTAACATTTACTGCTGTGGAAGACTTCTTTATTAATACACGAACCTCTGCTCAGACTATTAGGTATGATTTCATGCACAGTGACCCACATTCTGTGTTGTTGTTTATTCTTTTCTTTTTTTAAGTTCCTTCCCCTCTTGTTCGCGTTAGTGCTCGCGCTTCCTAAGGTGTCCGCCTTATTTTCACTGTTTTTAATTTACATTTAAGCAAATATATGTTTTCCTTCTAAGTGAAATGCAGTAGGCGCAGTGCTTCATTTCTCTCCAGTTTGACTCTAATTCACCCTATAGCCACATGCTTTCAACTTATCTATACATATGAAAGTGCTACTCCAAACCACAGACGGACTAGCGGGGCTCACTCATGTCATGGAAGGTGCTCCTTTCTATACGCACTCCTTTTCTTATAGGAATGGCCAATAGCCAGCTTTGTGACTTCTGCGGGCGCAGTTAAACGATAGCCCACATTCCTTGCGAGTGCTCTCGTTTCAACCCGCAAAGGGCAGCCCTCTCAGCCAATCTAAACCAACAGGACAAGAGCCCACTTACAGAAATTACGTTTCTTAGGAGCTGGCCTACAAAAACATCAGCGAGAGCCGCTATGAACGTGGTGCAGCGTTATTGAAGAAGTACTGTGCATTGTGTGACGTAGAATGTATTAGTGGGACGTTGACACTGTGACTATGTGATGGCGTGGCAGACTGTGTGTGACAGCGCCCACATAAACAGTTCTGTATCGTGTTTGCTTTGTTCTTCTCTTTCTCTCACATTTCGTACCTCTTTCCCCTCTCCCAGGTACGGGGTAGCCAACCAGTAATATCCTTTCGTTAATCCCTCCCTGTCTTTTCTTTGCTTTTATCTACCCCAATATGTCTTAGCTATAAATTCGAAATTCGCTCTATCTCCTTTAAAGGTCACAGTGGGCTGACGAGAATATAACTGCAACCCAACAGCCAAAACTATAATGACTAAAAGGTCTAAAGTGCAAGTTTGTGAGTCGACGCGTGCCTGCTTCGTATAAGGGTGCGATAAAGGTAATACCCACGCAAAGTATTTGTTTTAGCTTGTTGCCGTGAACGATAGGCTGGTGGTTTGTGAAAACCGTATAGGAAGACCCAAAGAAACCTTCTACTTAGCTATTATTATAAGCCCCCGTCGCAGTCCAACCGTTAGCGCGAAACTTGATACTTTTGTAAGGGTAACGCGCTTGCTTTTCCTGCTTGGTTGACAGTTTTAAAACAGTTAAAACCACCAGTGCGCTAATTCGTACAATAATATATACAGTGCTCGAGAGCTCTTAAGATATTGTCTCTTCGTACATGAGCATGGCAAAATGCACCGGCGATAACTGCTATTAAAGCCTAAGAAATGCGTAGCTAAGGATGTGGAATACTTCAGTGTGTGTTGTCTTCGCATCTCCATGGATACGGCTGTAACTGAGTCACCGTGTAAGGCCCGTAATCCACTACTTCTTTCCAGTGGCATCGTACGTCCGCAGGAGTTTTGAAGACATCTGTAGTCTATATACCATGTTAGTGCAACTCAGGCTGGCGTCGGCTGTGAACGGGCGTAGAAGTGCGACCTGGTGTGGTGCGTTAGGGTTTTTATTTTTTTAAGTTAGAGACAGAAGGAAAAAAAATCTAATTGTTGCTGATTGGCTTCCTCGTTCTAGTGCTGAAAGATTCTCTTCTAGACTTTTCTTCTTTTCTACTCATATTTTCTATACGTTCCTCATCTTCCAGTGAAGAGTCGCTAACCGGACAGTTAACCTGATTAACCTATCTGCTGCTCAACTATTATTTTCGCTCTCTCTCTCGCTCCTTCTCTGCGCCCTATCCGTACCCGCGTCGCAGTCGGCAGGCGAAATATTGTCATCGCGAAACTGCTAAATTGAATTTACTGGCTGAAATAAATCGGCATATACACGTGTTTTGCAAGAACGCGTGTTTTGAAAGACGACTCCCTTCACTTGAGATCCTGGCGAATCTTGACGCTGACTGAATGTGCGCTATACAAACTGATCAATACGCGCTGTACAAACCAAACCAATATTCACTGCGCAATCCTGGTAATTTTGCGCTTCGCACTGCCAGTCTGCATGCAATGTAAAACCCAACAGGAACTGCCTATTGCGCGAATTGTGTACGATAGCTCGGTGGTTAGCGAGTCCTTCTCGCAATTTCCCATTTGCCGACTTCTCTCGGCAGTTGACATTTCCTGCCTCCCGCCGTTGGCATTAGCGTCGTGCCATTAGCGTCGTGCGTGGTGTGCCGGAACCATGGCGTTCCGGCACACCACGCCATGGTGCTGGCCACTGTTCGTTCTTCATCTCGCAAGCGCTCTGGTACGCCTTCAGCACAACACTAAATTTTACTATCACTTGCAATTCTTCACCTTCGAGCGAAACTGCAGCCACTTTGTTATCCCTGATACGGCGAGGATGCGGAATCGCCTGTACGACGTAGACGACGACGACGACGACGACGACGAAGACGACGATGAATGTGTGAACGAAAGGATCGACGGGCGCACCACACCCCAGTTTTAGAGCTTTTAATTGTTGTCGCAGGAATTCTCAGTCCCGGATTGCGGCGGCACACGTCTTTGTACTTAGCATATGTTTTCTGCGTTGGTCAGCTGCCATGGCTTTTACGTGAGACGAAAAACTAAGCCGGCGAGAAGTCGACTTCCCACGAACTCTAGAAACACCATTTCACAAGGACACGTTTTATTACAGTTTGCACAGCTGCCGGTCTTCTGCGTGTTTAAAAATATGCCGAGAAAAAAAAAATACGTGCCTATAGGTTTCCATCAAAACAAAAGTAAAATACAAAAAGCAACTTCCCGAGCACCGCAGTCACGCACGCAGTATATGTACAAGAAGGATTGCTGAATTTCCTATGCGTGTTTTCTAAATGAGTGTCGGTGTCTTGATTGCTCAAACCGCTGCTCAGGAGCTGACAACTTGCGGTCATTCCATAAAAAATTCGTGTTTGTGTGCAGCGGCTACTCGACTGTTAATCGTACCCAGTTGGTTAGCTATCT
The DNA here is from genome assembly GCF_050947875.1 of Dermacentor variabilis. Classification (NCBI taxonomy): domain Eukaryota; kingdom Metazoa; phylum Arthropoda; class Arachnida; order Ixodida; family Ixodidae; genus Dermacentor; species Dermacentor variabilis. Next base: position 59,986,043 of record NC_134571.1, on the reverse strand, counting down.
ATCAGACAAGCTAATTCTCGCATGTGTTCAGCACGTGTTACGGAGTAAAAAGTGTGGTCGCGAGAAAAAAAAAAACAGAGGCTTATAAAGCGAGCTTCCCTACCTTAGTTAAGGTGTATTTCAAAAATTGTGTCTTCATCGGCGGGACGAACTCTATTTGTACCTTCCTTGCGCCCAACTAAACGCGAGTAGAAAACACAGTAACAGAAGCGACGCGGCATCGTTGCTCTAGAGGTGGTTCACTTGACCCGCGAACAGGACGTCTCCCGTTTGCCTGTTGCGGATGAAGAACAGGAACGGGTGGTCGACCACGAAGGGAATGCCAAAAGTTGCGCTCTTGGTGTAGGTGATGACTCCCGTCGCGGCGGCGGCTTCGCTTCCTTCTTCGTTAACCTCGACCACGGCCTTGTGTACGACTTCGTACACCACCAGGTCGCGGGAGCCGCTGATGCCGGAAAAGTCGGCGAGGCGCTCGTCGAAGGCCTTCGAGGCTCCAAGCGCCGACAGGGGCGCCTTCAGTTTGTACGAGCCTTCGATCTTGAACCTGAGATCGGAGGAAAAAAACATGTTATTAGGCCATAACAAGACGCTTGCAGCGTAGGGCACGCGTTATTTCTGGTATAGTATATAGTTAAAGTACACGCCCCTTACCGCGCGGTATAACATGCGGGCTCTGTGATGGGCGTGTCAAATAAGCGCATTGATCGACAACGTCCGATCTTGAGCGGTTTTGTTTATTCCTTTAAGACGTACCAGGGGGCTAGTTGGTTAGTCATGATTGAATAATTTGGCAGCGCACTTTGTCGCCTTATCTGACAAAGAAAAAAAATGCCTTTTTGTATCTGAACTTGTGAAGTATGAAGTTTTGTGCAGCATGATGTCGGCTAGCTGGTATGAGTGGTCAAAAATATGTGTCGTTCTCCTCTCTAAAGTGCTCCCCGAATACTTTGGAACCAGTATTATTCTTATCCAGCAATAAACCAACAGTTGCAGTACAACGCTCGTGTTTATTCATTCTGTGTTGCATCGAAAGTTTCGAAGTGCGCTGCCATATTCCATCTTATTTACTCCATTTTTGTACAACGAACGCTTTGTATATATAATGGTATTCACTTTATCGCGACATTATAAGTTGCTCATCGATCGCGCTATTTCTGCCCGAATAGCTCTTACGAACTTCTAGCACGTACGCTTATATTGAGTGCGCAAACTAACTCCTTCATTTGTTCGTTTGTCTTGTCTGTCATCAGTTTCCTCATTGTTCGAAATATGTGTTTATTTGCAATGACATCGGGACTAGCAGTAGGGTGGGATATTTACTGGAACAGAGGCCAGCTTTGCCGTTCAGGTTGCCATTACTCGGCAATTTAGACCGGAGTGAAACTCGACAACCATGACCGCGGAGCTCGTTGCTGTATATGATGGCTTTTTTCGTTTCATCACATCTCAGGCACCTCAGACATGGACGGCGTCCTGTGATGCAGGTCAGTGCTGCAGGGCAACGTAGTAGTAGTAGATTTTAATGAAGAGAAAGGAGGAAAGGTCGGCCTGGAGAGCGCGTCTCTAGCCTGCTACTCCTCACTGGGGAAAGGGGAAGTGGGAAATACAGGGAGAGGTAGGTGGCGGTTGATTATGTTATGGTACAATGATATACTATATACACGTTGTCCAATATGCGGATGCGCACTGTAGACGCAATACACGTACGAGTAATCTTGTCCATACAAAAAGTAATCTTGTCACAAAAAGTTATTGCGCAAACACATTTCGCACTGACTGCACGCCTCACAGCTTCTAGAGGCGATCGTCTAAACCAGTCTCACTTCAAAAGTTCAAAAGTGATTTTATGGCACGTTGGGCACAGTGAACACTCCTCCACGCGCCCAAAAGCTTTTCTTCAGAAAAGGGGCGGGAGTCCAAGCTGTCAACAGTAGATTTGAGTGTTCTTCATTAGGCCGCATATTGAGGACACACGCAAAGTACGTGAGCTATTGTCTCCAGAGTGTGACAGACGCTACATTCAGGGTCCTGTGCTTGTCCAATCTTGTGAAGGTATCGGTGGGTGTATGCCACGCCCAGCCGTAATCGATGAATGAGTGTTTCCTGGCTTCTACGCAACCGAAGGGGAAGCCGGAATTGTAATCCAGCGTCAAGTCTATGCAGGCGCTCTTGTCGATGTTCGGGGCTGTCCCAATGTCGCGTCGTAGAAGTTTTAATAGAGGTATGGAGCAAGTCGTTAATGTCATACCGGGAAAAATGAATTTTTATAATGTTTCCGTCAGTGTGCGCCTTTTTTTGCTTCCGCGTCAGCCTGTTCGTTTCCAGCTATTCCACAATGGCCAGGAATTCACTGCAGCACGATGGTATGCCCGGAATGAGACGCCTCAGCAAGCAGAGGCGAGACATGAAGCAGAAGCAGAAGCAGAGACATGATGTCATAAACCAGCTTACTATATGCGGTTATGTCACTCATATAATTGCTGATGAGTTGCAATGCTGGTTTTGAGTCACAGAACACTGTCCACTTCTCGAGACTAAGTTGCAGTATGCAGCGAACTGCTTCTCGAACTCCGGTCAACTCAGCTGCTGTAGACGACGTCCTGTGTCCTATCTTGAACCGTTGTGCGATCCCCATTCCTGGCACTGTATAGGCCGCCGCGGAAGAGGTCTGTATCACAGAACCATCTGTAAAAACATGTTCGTAATATCCATACATGTAAGCAATGTATGATAGCGCGAAATGCTTGAGCCCAGCAAGCGGCATCTTCGACTTCTTCGTTATTCCAGGGATTGAGAGTCTCACCGTTGGCTTTGCCATCGTCCAGAGTGGAACTTCGGGTATGTCATACGGTTCGAAGTCCGACGGCAATAAGTCTTGCTGCGACAACACGGCTTCTGAGTAGGCAGACACAGGCCATACGCTTGTGACGTTCGCGAGTGAATGATTCCTTTGTCTAGTCAATAGCCTTAGATGCACTCGCAATGGCTCATGCTGCAGATAAACTCGAGCTGGGCACGCACGTGCCTCTGCAATAGTGCCCCAAGTAGACGCACATCGTGGTAGTCCTAGGCAAATTCTCAGTGCGCGAGCCTGAGCACTTTCAAGTGTGCGTAGAGCAGTTGTACTAAACCGAGAAAGTACAGGCGCACTGTAGCAGAAGTAGCCAACAAAAAGTGCCTGGTAGAGCTGCAGAAGAGATGACTTGGATGGCCCCCATGATTTTCCAGACATATGTCGAATGATCGGAGTAAAGCTGTCCAGCTTTTTTCTTAATCCAGAGAGATGCTTCGACCAAGATAAGTCACGGTCGATGATGACTCCGAGAAACCTGTAGTGGGTTACTGAAGGTATAATCTTCCCATGAATCATAACGAGGTAGCAGGCCATTGAATTCTGTATAAATGCCATGGTTACACTTTTTTCCGGTGAGAGCTGCAGTCCGCGACTGTTTATGCATGTCGACGTTATTGACACCGCGCGCTGCAGCTTCGTTACGCTCGTGTTAAGCGCGTTACGCTCGTGTTCCATATACAGATGTCGTCTGCATACACAGAGACCGAGACTGCGCCTGCGTGTTCTTTGACCAGTCCGATGAGAACGATATTAAATAAGGTTGGGCTCAATACACCTCCTTGAGGCACTCCACGATAGACGGAGGGGTTCTTTGTTTCACCGTCTGGAATTGTCATGAATATCGTTCTCTCTTGAAGATAGCTGGCTATCCATTGATGCATACGTCCCCCGACGCCACATTCTTCTAGGGCATTTAAAATTGCATCATGTAGAACGTTGTCAAAAGCACCCTTGATATCTAGAAAGACAGCAGCCGTTAACCGACGGCGACGTTTCTGATGTTCAACAGTTGTTACTAGGTCAATGACGGTGTCGATTGACGACCTACCCTTTCAAACCTGTCATTGCGTCTGGATATATATTACGCTTCTCTAAAAACCACTCCAGGCGCGTCAAAATCATGCGTTCCATGGTTTTATCTATGCAACTGGCGAACGCCACAGGTCTGTAGGAAAGCATAGCATGGGGTGTCTTGCCTGGTTTCAATAATGCCACAATTTTGCTTGTCTTCCAGTGTGCAGCCACAGTTCCCGAAGACCAAGATAGATTGTATAAAGCCAGGAGCTCTTAAGTCGCTCGAGGGCCTAGATGGCGCAAGGTAGAATAGGTAATGCCATCAGGACCAGGCGCACTTGTGTGTCTTGAAGAGGAAATCGTGGCACGTAGCTCTTGCAGCATGAATGGGAGGTCGAGACGATGGTCAATTGTTGGAGAGCGCACCTGAGCACTGAAGCTACCGATGTTGTAGATCCAGAGAGGTGTATGCAGAAATCTTCCGCGATTTCCTTCTCACTGCGCGTCTGGATGATAGCCAAAGCTCGGAAGGAACGTAGCTGCAGGGCAACGTATCATTTATGAACAGTGGGCCCTAATACACCGAGGTTCATAAATTTCAGAGATTCGCGGCAGTGCCCAGTGAAGTGCCCATATCATATGGTTTCAATCCGTGTTGGCCACTATGGTATTGGCGGCAATGAACTCGCTGACAGTGAGGCGAGGTAGGCATTTAAACACTGCCGTGGCAGCGTAGTGGTTGTGCGTCTCGTGCTGCTAAGCCCGAGGGCGCGGAATCAAATCCCGACCGTGGCGGCCGCATTTCGATGGGGGCGAAATACAGAAATGCCTATGTACCGTGCACCTGGTGCACGTGAAAGAACCCCAGGTGGTCAAAATTAAATCAGGGTTCCCCACTACGGTGTGCCTCATAATCACATTGTTGTTCTGACACGTAAAAGCCGAGAATTTAATTTTAGTTTTATGATCTGCATACAGTGCATATCTCCTAATCGCGACTGAATAACAACTATCTCCTTGCGTCACTCATGCAAGATGGCACTGTGAAGCAGAGAACTCATGCTGGTCTCACGCACAGCCATTTGCGTGCATTTAGTGCCCACGGAAAAGCACGTCTATCCGTAAAGGTTACGTGCATGTAAGGTATGCTTGTTGCACAAGGTGTACCGGACACTGGATGGCTTTTTATCATAATCGGCAGGAAACCACTGTCGGAGGGCGCTTTTATGGCCCCATGGTTTAACACTGCAACTGCGAAGCTTACAAGAGCCTCATTAGAATTTTTGCACGCCACGGTGCAGGACGCACGGATTTAGTAACGCCGCTGGATAATGTAGATCATCTCTTTCTTACCTCCTCATAATTACTCATCACCTCTTTTCTGTCCGTTTCATATTTGTAGTGCAGAGCAGCACGTTATAAAGCGCATCTGGGCACGTTTTCGCAAAGAAGTACTGATGCTAGAACTGTCCGCAGACGGGGCGCCAACCTGTCGACATGACGGACATAGTATTAATGACGGCAGCCTGAGAACAGAGGGCACTTCCGAACTAATAGTTTTGCGAATTTGGTCCCTGATCCGGCCGGCGCTTTGCTCAAACGAGTCGCTATCTTCATATTTACTGCGTAGTCTACGACAATAACAACAGTAAGCGTTTTCAAAGTCACCTACCACGATTTTAACATATTGCAATATATAGGTTTCGAGGCCTCTTCAGTCGCTCTTAAATGAATACGAAAAAAAAATGCGCAGCCACCCGCTACGGAGTCTATCACAACCAGTTTCTTGCTTTGGGATTTGAAACCTGTATTTTAAGGAAAATCAGCTGACAGAAACGCTCAGGCGTTCAGTTTTTGACAGAAATGGCGGAATTAAAAAAAAAACATGTGCAGGAATTGAATTATAGAAACGACAAGAGTAAGCATGGAGTTGGGAATGTGCGAAATGCTCAACCAAAGCGGACCTTATATCGTCTTGCGTAGAAGCGGAAACACAGCTTGAGCACGTGAGCTCTTGCCTCTGCCTCTGCTATATGTCGCGCTTTCCTGTCAATCTTTGCACGCGACATTCAGCTTCGCGTGCCTATGGCTGTGAATCTTGGGCGGAGACAGGTTTAATATTTTGGAAAGACTACTTTCAGAATATAATATTACCTACACAATATATCGAGAACGCGGGACTCACTTGGGCAGCGCCACTTCAACGACGGCATGCGCGTTGAGCTTGGACAGGAGGCGTTGGAAGACTGGCCACGAAAGGTTCTGCCTCAAGGCGTCCACTCCGTTCCTCACTCTTGGAAGGACGATTGTCATACTGTAGTCGAGTCCGGCGTAAGGCAGGTCGAGAACGTCAGCGTTGGTCTCGTCGTCCTCGGCGAGTCCCGCATTCAGCTGAGCGTGCATCGTGTCCACCTCAACTCTCTCGGTTCCCGCGTTGAAGAATTGCGCCTTCGACGTTCCTCTCACTTCGAAAGGCGTGTTCCACAGACCCTTGAAGTAAATAGCGTTCAGGAGAACCAGTCTCGTGTTAGGAGGAAGAGGCTCGCTGAGCAACTGCTCAATCTTTCCTTCTGTCTTGTTCTTGACCCAGTCGTTGATTCCTCTCACGGACTGCTCATCGTTCAAGCCTGCACGATTGACCTCGGCCCCGAATGACGTGCGCAGCAGTCCGAGATACTCCTCCGTCACAACGTAGCCATCTTGGACGACGGCCGCGTTGGCGACGCGGAGGGTCGAGTTTGAGGGCGCACGCAGAAGGTGCGTGTGCTGGGCGTGGGCACTCGGCACGTGGTCGGGCGTCAAGCCTACGGAGGAGTAACCGAGCGTTTCGTGCAGGTCGTGCTGAGTCTCTCCCCTGGCACCAACGTAGGCCATGGCCATCGCTGTGGACACGCTGTACGGCGAGTAGAAGAGGTTCACCTGTGGTGAGACTGGAATCTTGTCGAGGAGCTTGAATCCAAACTGGTTGTTGGCGCCGGTGACCTTGTGCTCCTCTTGGGCGGCGCACAGAGCCAGGAGCCCCGCGAGGCAGATGAGAAAATTCATGGCGTGCAACTGTGGTTAGAGGAAAGATGCTGAATGAGGAAAGATAATAACTTCCTACTCCTGTAACTGAGTCAATTTTATAAGCTTCCGAAAAACAATAACTCTTCAAATAATTTCGATTAAATCATGTTCCAAAAAAGCGTATCTCAGCATCGGATTGTATAGATTCTACATTATGTACCCATGTCAGAGCACGAGCACCGAAAGCCTTTTATAAAAAGTAATATATTATGATTCAGGGGGTGTACATAGCCTACCTTTCAGCGTACGTCTTCCTTGGCGCAGAAGCAAAACGACAGCAGACGACTGTTAACAAGCTTTGAGACTGACCTTCCTTCTGAGGGCGTGTAACTCCGCAGAACCAGGAGAAGGGGCCTTGCCGACGAGTTTTATAGTGCCGAGAAGTCGCATCTACTGGGTCAGAAGGAACGGAGGATCTGATGAAGCATTTGGAACCCCCTAGCTCCTTCTATCTCCGCGTCCCCGATGTAACTAAAGAAGGCCGCCTGGCAGAAGAGCTCTACGTTATCTGTCCGCTCTGCTTTGAGCTGGCACCCCTCGTCGCTCAGCAATGACGAAAAACAGCGCATGGAACAGTAGGCGCGTCATGTCGCAATTTCCCCTGGCGCGCACGTAAATTTGTTATTTGCTATTTTTGGCAGCAGCGTATCAGTCTCACACGCTACAGACAACGATTGCTTCTGTGGGCAGTACCGGATCCCGTAAAAGAGTCTTTGCACTCTTCCTCTTCCGATCTTGCCGCTGATGTAACTCACCTGCTCCTTCTCAATACCGACAGACGTGTTAATCGCGACGAATAGAACTGGCGGCGCATCTATTGGAGATTGCTTGGCGACAATAATGTGATTAGCGTTACTTCCTATGATGCGTGAGTAATTGGTGATGATAAGCTTTATATGTGATAATAATTATTATAGAGAGAGTTAAACGTGACGGGAAAGGCTGGCAGATTAACCGGATAAGACTCTTGTTTGCTACCCTGCACTGGGGGATGGGTAAGGGAAATGAAAAACGGAAATAGCAGCGGAGGGAAAGGCAAAGAAACGAGAAAAAAGAAAAAAAGGATTGGGAAGGTCGTGAACGTCCCTGATGATTATTATATTGATTATTGTTAAAAAATTTAATTGTGGAGCTTTACGTGCCAAAAGCACTTTCTGATAACCAGGCACTCCGTAATGCAGGACTCCGGAAATTTCAACCACCTGGGGTTCTTTAACATGCACCTAAATCTAAATACACGGGTGCTTTCGCATTTCGCCCCCATCGAAATGCGAATGATTATTGTGGTTATTATGACGACGAAAGTAACAAGGAAGATACAGAGTTGTGATATGTACAAATCAGTTCCGAGCGTTTATTAATGAGCTGGACGAGTCATCCTTAATTGTTCTTCTTTACATTTCATATATATATATATATATATATATATATATATATATATATACACACGTACCCATCTCTATGTACATACATTTTCTCCAAATACACATAAGTACACACATACTTTAAGACGAAGTGTCCGTTGGTTCATCACGTGGCCATCTGCCGACTGCACCGCAAAGCGGCAGCGAGTGGCTTCGGGGCTGCGGTGCTTTCGCTCTTCAAAATCCGGAGCAGTAGGCATGCAGCTTCTCTGGCGGAACCGCGGAGACGGTAAAGAGAGCTCACCGAATGATTGACGTGTAGTGGCGTTCATGCATGAGACGTGTACTGCAGCCTGACTCGTCTCTCGCCCTTCCCTCTGGACGCACTGCGTTATGTGATGTAGCGGCGCAGCCATTAAGCCAACACGTGGCCTCCGTGATGCGTGGTGCGCCAGTGCGTGCGAACGCTGAGCACTGTTCCCTCGCCGCCTCGGCGCATTCGTGCCGCAGGGCGCCACAGTGTGTCGGGCTGCTGTGATTGCGGAACTGTGCGATGTGGGTTCGATTCGGCCTAGATGCGGAGAACCGTTATAGGTTTTTTTTAAGAGTGTGGGAGGTGCCCATTTTCTGGGATTGACCAGAATCCAGCACATACGCAGTGACACATACCTATCTGAACGTACCCATTGGTAAATGTTGAAGTTCTTGTCTATTCGGGCATAGATGCAGTGGTGCATACCCACAAACCCAACTTGTGGCGTACTCCCGAAGAGTGCTAATCGCATTAATAGTTGCTCCCGTCCTTCCACCCGAAGAATACCTTATCTTGTAAAACGAATAGATAATGCCTTTGAGACTATATATAAAGAAAGCCTACAGCTCCTCGAAATTTTTATTAGATTTATGCAACATTTAGTAAGGGAGAGAGAAAAGGAATGAAGGAAAGACAGAGAGGCTAGCCAGTGTAAGTATAGCGGCTGGTTACCCCGTGCTGGGGTAAGGGGTAAACGGAATAAAAGGTTATAGAAGAAACATGACAAAGTGAAGTCAGAAAAATTCACGTCATAACGTGATGTGAACATTTAGTAAGATTACACCAAAGACTGCACCTGTTGCTAACCGGAATGTCTCAACTCCCATCTACGGCAACTTCCGCGAATCTCCTTAATCTCCAACTACGTCGAGCGAATTTCAGCATCTCACAGGTGTGCCACTACAGCGCCAACTATTTTCACTGTACGTTTAATAGCGGCATTATGTATCCGCTGGGTGTTTCAAGGAGCCCAAGACTTCCTTTTTCCTGCGAACTTTGCACAGGTCGTCTTCAAAACCGTTGAAATTCTCTGCAACTCTTAGGAAAAGTTCCCTCCAAGTTCCTCGAAGCCCCATAGCAGCGCGCCCAAGGTCTCCTTTATACGCACTCCGCCGACAGTCTCGGGCTACTGTGTGCTCCATAAGATAATTTAAAGCACTGTCACAATTTTATCGCGATACCAATAATATGGACACTCCAGGCGCATTCCTGCCGTCGTCTTCGTCGTCGGTGTCGGCGTCGCCGCGATATTCCGTATGAAGCCCAAGGGTCGAAGTCCTTGGTCAAATAAAGCTCTCTCTCTCTCTCTCTCTCTCTCTCTCCAGGGGCAATGACATAATCGCCGCGCGCCGTATGCTGTATGTGAGAGCCCAAGCGTGCGAGGATGAGCCGACGATGGTGGCTCAATCTTGTGCGCGCAAGGAGGAGGGGAGAGAGGGGGACGTTCTACTCCGGCGGCGGCTGCGTATGGCACGGCCGCGCGGGCCCTATCTTGAAAGCAATCTGCGATGAAGGCAGAGTGCACCGATAGCTGTATGCGCTGTGTTCTCGCCGCTTAGTTCGAATTGAAGCGAGAGGCTGCACGAAGATGAATTCGCTCGCTGCTGCTGCCGCGCTTTCGCGCTCCAGCGTTTTGACAGCCGGTGTGCGCGGTCATCGAGTGAGATGTGAGCCTTTTTGCTTGTGCGCGCGTGACACCATGCTTGTTAGTTTAGTTGGTAAGCAAATGTTTACAAGTTCGTACGGCCGATAAAACTGCTGTCCTTACTTCGTATAACTGTCGAATAAGTTTCTATCGCAATCGATGCTTCGCCTATCGGGCGAAACTGCGACATTTTTGTTACGCCTACAGTGTTGGCCATTTCACTGATATTGTGAATATTTAGGCGAATTCCTTTATTTAAGCGCGAAGTTTATAGGTCGCAGGTGCGTCTGTCTTGTAACGACGAATGTATACACGCTGTAGAAACTCTCCGACACCTGTTAAACTGTAATTTATTATTTTTTCAGTGTTTGCGATTTCCTGTCTACAATTAGTGTTTATCCGCGAAACATTCTTTACCTAAAAGATGCTGTATGCACATTTTTTTCACAGGTCCTACAATTCGCGCGCCGAAACCTTGTCTGTTTCTATTGTAGTAAATTTGATGTAAATATGCACTGCACGTCTCGGCAGCATTGTTATGCAAAAGAATCTGCGCTAAAGCCATGTAAATAGGCGCTGAAAAACATCCGTCGTTCGGCTTTCTTTACAGCCTCATTTATAACCTTACGGCCACATTCATTTTTTTTTCATTTATATGAAAAATGTTCATATTGTAAAAGTAGTGTTAGTGTAATAAATCTTAGGAATGAAGTTTAAGGTGTGGCCTTGCTGTGGTTAAAGGGACGCCCTTCTTGAACACCTACAAAGAAAAGCCTTCCACATGCGTGCCTGCCACACCTTGTGCTTCCGGAAGAGTTTAACATAGCCTGGAAGAAAATTTCACGCCTTCTAGCACTTCTGGAAGACACTCATTTCCTAGACAGATGCGTTTGTTATTGGCCAGTGAATTCCTTCGAATAGTGAAAGAGGGAAACAAGCGGCATAAAAAGCGCTATAAAAAAGCGGACCTGCGCTGCTGTGAGGATGGAGGCTCGCACATGCAAAGACTTTAGCATGTAGTGTGCTCCGAGAGATAGAGCCGTTTTGTAAAACTCAACCATGTACATTTGTTCATTAACCTTTTTCTCATCTCTTGATCATCGCTCGGACCCTTTCTTCCTCCCTCCACATCGCACGGCACCATCCATGGGACCTTCGTGGCCGCACGGAGCCCCTACTTTACAACAAGGCTAAACCGGCCTGTAGCCACAACACACTATCACCACCATCACCACCATGTGCGCATGTGCGGCCTGAGTGACGCATCAGCAGGCCTAAGTTAGCATTCGTTGATGAAACGCTTGCGTAACGAGAGTAATTAGAAAGTATGCAACGAGCGGCGCGTTTTTTATTAGACTCTAAAGCGTTTATTAAGATGGCATTAGGGGGATCCCAAATGGAAGCAACACTTTCTAATTTTGATTTAACTATAGATTTATACTAAATGAGCTTCTGATGGGAGAGAAAAGTGCGACAATTTTAGCGTAGCATTGTTAATTATATTTTGAACATGCATATTCCTTAAGAGGTTTTGAATTGTATATATTCCAAAGTATTTGTACGAAATGACGGATATTAATGTTAGGTGAATAACAATATAAGCAAGGATAACACTAGGGTTATTACGATGTCTTGCTCCCATCATTGTACATGCAAAAATATTAGGTTCTTTAGCAATGTGCCATAACAGCTGGAAACTGTATTGTCACATTGAAAAGTGGGAACATATCGTAAGCTATTAATTATACAGTACAGCATATAATCCTCTGCAAAAACTTAATGGATGAAGCGATACCGGTGTTTAATGGATTAATATAAATATAAAATAGCAAAAGACCCAAGTCTTAGCCTTATGACCTACCTCACGTGACAAGAATGTAGAGGGAGTCATGATCATAAGCACCGCACAGTGAGAGCTTAGTCGAGAAACACTGAATCTAGTCAAGAACTTTGAAAAGAGTATTTAGTTTGCTCATTTTTAGGAGTAGGTTGTTGTTTATAGTTGCTAATGGCCCCATATAACACATTCCAGGAGCTTGTAATCCCTCCTAATCTCACTGCAACTCTACGGGACTCAGGTGGCGACATGAGCATGCAGCGTCCAATTTTTAGCCTCACTGTCACTTTAGAAAGCTGGCATGTTCTCAATCAGAACAATGAATGGGACTGAACATTGTAACAAATTTCTTATATTTTGATTGCTCGTACTTGGAGAAAAAAAGCGTCTGCTAATAGTATTTCAATCACATTTAAAGGGAACGTTGACAGGCAAACGCAGTGAACGTAAATAAATCCGTTATAGCTTTTCCTGTTCTTCTTCTATAGCGAAAACCGTTTTTCAAGCAATCAGCTAAATTTACTGTTGCAATTACCGACATTATGTAAAGATCAGTATAAAGGGAAGTTTAGGCAACCATGAGACGACAGAAGTGTGTTTATTTTTTGTATTTTTGCACTTTTGTATGTGCTTACGGGAAACCCAAAATCGAGCTCCATCTGCGATACTCGTGAAACTAGCTTAATTCTGTGTGTATGCGTGCACTATTTAACGAAAATGCATCCTTCATCACAGGCTTGGTCGATGGCGGTGTTGTCTACGGAGTTCATCCAAGTGAACAAAAGAAGTAAAACGATAGTTTCCCGGCTCGTTAAGCTGAGATTAACGAAAATCAAAAGTTTTCCGCTATGTCTCTTTATCATGTTCTATCTGCAAATATGATGTAAAGATTAGTAATTATGTAGATACGCATGAATAGTGTGTACGATGATTCATGATCGTGTTCTACCTTATCACTACAATAAAGATGTTTCCATGGCAAAATAAATATACACCCTGTTTTTATAGCATTGAGCAGACGACACGTGCTGGGAGCCAACGTCCTCTGCGCTGGGAAGGCAGTCATAGGAAGTTCTATCGGCGGTTTCCACTCTGGCAAACGCAGATAAGGTTCTCAAAGAAGAACAAAAGAATCCAGCGTGCTTCCGTTACGTCCTTTGAAGTGATAGCCGTTGGAAAAAGCACAATAACAAAATACATCCTTTATAAACTTGGGTGGGGGCAGTTACGTATCTATAAGGGGGCAGAGAAAGGAGTGGATTTGTCGTGCGGGAAGAGATCGAAGGTCTAGCACGAGCACACCATAATACAAGCTCAAAACCTTGAAACCCCAAATTCTGCTCAACACGCAAGGTAGAATTTATGCGTTTTCTAAGCAACGCTGCCTGATTCGGTACTGTATTTTTACTCGCACACCTTTGCTTTGACCAATCGCACATTTATGCATCTTCTATATAAGGAACTAAAAATGCTCCATTATTTTTTACATGCTTACGTTCGGATCATAAAAAAAGCGTTCTAATAATCTTATGAACAAGCTTGGTTGAGCAATAATGTCCTCGTTCTGCTTTCCTTTGAAGCCTCCACGTCAGGGTTACTGCCACAGAAATGCTTGCAAGCCGGTGGCCAGTTTCACTTGCATTCTAATCTCCTACGATCCTGAATAACTTGTAAAAACGTAACGTGTGGCTTAATGACGAACGTCATATTTTATTTCATGGAATTAGCCTTCACCCAAAACTTCTTTGTGCATTTCTCCTTTTCTAACGTACCCAGAGGTAGGTAGGGGCTTATGCTGCGTATTACAACTCTGAAAGCAGCGGAACGAATACACTAACGGGAACATCTGTACTTTCCTGTTCTTTTATTCAAATCTCCAGTTCTTTTTCTGTCTTTTTTTAGCTGTTGTTTTGTTGTATTATGCTCATTATATCATGACCACAGCACGCGTAAGACGGTGACGTAGATCGAAATTGGAGAGTCATCCTAAGGAAAGACAGTCGGGCATTATTTCAGAGCAACATTCAAACGACTTACCCTGCCTCGACGCGAATGAGATAGAGTAAGAGCTGAATATAGTAGAAGAGCGGCAAGTGGGGCTATTTGGTGGAAGCCCATCTTGTAATAAAGAGGTTACTGCGCTATATGCACATGGACAACAGATGTACAAGCGGCGCGCCTCTTGTCCACTTCTACTTCTGTTGTCCACGTGTTCATAGCGCAGCAACCCCGCGAATATAGTAAGAAGATACGCTGAACAACACTGAAAAAGCGCAGAATGGACGCAAGATTTGGTGCACGGTTTGAAGCAAAAGGCAGTTTGTAAAGGTGAAACACTGTTGCAGTTAGTGCCAGGACGGGTAGAAGCTCATTCGACTTTGTTGACTAGTCCAACGAAGAGGATATCTCCTGTTCGTCTGTTGCGGATGAAGAACAGGAATGGGTGATCGGCGCGAAACACTTCTGGACCGGACGTGGTGCGCGTGTTGATCACCACACCGGTGGTGGCGGCCGCCTCGCTGCCTTCCTCGTTGACCTCCACCACGGCCTTGTGCACCACCTGGTCCACGAAGAGGTCCATGCCGCCGTTGATTCGGGACAGGTCGGCCTCGCCCGCGTTGAACATCCTCCTGATGCCCAACCTCGGTAGCACCTCCTTCAGCTTGTATTCCTCCTCCAGCTTGAACCTGCATCGTACGTGGCCAGAAAAAAAGGCTCTTCAAGGTTGTCCTTTCCGTGCGACTACTTTTCCCTGAGCCTTGTCTCAAGTTTCCCTGTTATTTGCCACGTCTCGTTCCGATAGGCTATTATACTGGCGAAATGTACTGATTATACGCTCTACTTTCGGTATAGCGGTGAACTCCCGTTTGTGACTTCAGAATGCCTGCCATACGCGCTCCAAGCCATTTTTATTCGTCTGGCCATTTCCTTCACGCGATCCGAGTCCTCCGAGTATGAGTACTTGGAACGGATGCAGGTACTTATTCATACTTTTAAAAGTCTAAGTACTAATTACGAACTGTACGCTAGCCTATAAGAAAGAGAAGGTTGTCATCTGTCCGCATTTCCACGAAGCTAAAAATAAACGTAATAACCATACGTGTTTCTCAGAAACAAGGCTTCACAGTTGAGCAAGAATTCGTATTGTTCCTTGGATCAAGCCTATGACCAACGTCTTTCTAGGGCAGTCGCTCTACCAACTGAGAAAAACAGGACCTTAGCAGATCGCAAAGCGAGGCAGAAATAATTGAGAACTCGAAGGTCAGTGCCAACTCGAAGGTCAGTACCATTGAATTAACCTCCTTTCGCCCTGCAGCCTTCGAAAGAACTGATCTGCAATAACCAGGCTAGTAGAAGTATTTTTTTTTTGTTTTAGGCATAATAATATCCGAATTTACATTTTGTCCTTAATGTTTCAAATCTTACGTCATTTGTTACATTCATTGTTGCTGAACAGAACAATTTCATGTGCAGATCACAAGTTGCTGAGATACTGCCCGTTGACGCTCACACCTAGCAGTTCCCCATTTAACAGCATCAATGCTCGAGCTAACAAGTGACCTTGAATGCGTTGCGACATTCCATTCATCAACCACGTCAAGTGCTTGTCGGGGATTTTCCAGCGCATAGAGGTGAAAGAGTCCTTCATAGAAAAAAAAACTTGACATAAAGAACATAACAAACGCAGACTCAGAACTCTACTCGAAAGTGCTGAGGCATTTGTCTGTTGGTTAGTACGGTGGATGAACAAATAAAGTTAAATCATCCCCTGAGAACCAGCTTCGGCTGGTGGACAGGGCCAGGCTATCGACAGAGAGCTTTGGTTTACTAAAACAACGAGGCCCCACACCTGGGGCAACATGAGCCTGGTCATCAAAGTAAAATTATTGCCATTCTTCATGTATCCATGCCGTGACATATTGGGGGTTTATCCAGATACAGCTTCCTCCTTTCTAGTACAAAGCTTCACATTTGCATGGCTTGTCAAAACTGGCGACAACCTAAAAAACGACTTTAAGTACCAAAGTTAAAAGATAATAGAATAACAGAGAGAGGGGGGGGGGGGATAATATTCATATGCAGTGTCTCTAAGCCTTTTTGTATTGCGCCTAAGGAAAACAGTGCTAAACAAGTGTGACTCGTTATAGAACACGTGGGCAAAAGGACGCGAATTCGAAAAATATAGACGCCTAAAAAAAACAAAGGTGAGTAGGAGAGGGTAGCTAGAAGCTCACAATACAGTTAATGCGTTACAGTTCCATTGACCTAATTCCGAAGTTCGCTGATGGTAGACTTTATTCTCAGGAAATGCGCACTTTCTCAAATGTAACAAACCGGCGCGATGGAGAAATTTTGCCAATACATTCCGTAATTGTGCACCTTTCTCATGTGAACCAACACATTCAACTCCTTGCCGCTTTTGATGCGCTCAAAGTGATTCATCGAGTTCTCACTAAGCAAAATGAAGGATGTTCATGGTTTCCTGTACTAAAGGGCACCTGCAGATTAAACCATAAAACTGAATCCTCAATTTACAGAAGTTAGGTCGTGGCACTAGAATCAAGCATTCTTCTACCAAAGCATGCACGTTTACAAAAATAATGTCTGCAGCCTGCAAGTATACAGTGTTTAGTGATGGCATGAAGTTATTATCCGTGTAATTAAATTTACATAAGGAATGTTATATGCACTGTAACCTGACACGTTTCGCGGTGGTAACGTACACTTCGCCGCTGTCAATTTTGGTCGGAGTGATGTCGATTGAACTTCTTAAGAATGGTCGTCGCAACGTTCCAACTCCGCGCGGTTATTACCATTAATTAAGTTAAAGTACGCCGGCTGCCTATAAGATGCTCAAATGTGCAACTTTGCAAAAGTTACCGAATTTAGCGTGTACACATGATGTATTGTTATTCATATCTAGCATAGTACAGCAATTTTTCATTGACACTGTGTTCGTTAGAGTTACGTAGCTTATTGATTTCAGTTGAAAAATGCTAGCTTACCTCGGGAGATACACTTCAACAGTAGCTTCGCTGAGCCGGGCCAGAGCGTCTCTCAATGTCAGCAGAGTCAGGTTCTTCCTCAGCGCTTCGACACCGGTCTTGTTTCGTGGAAGCAGTATCGTCATGCTGTAGTCGAGGCCGTTGTAAGGCAGATCCAGCACAGTGGCTCCGATATCCCGGGCGTAGGCGTATCCCGCCTTGACAGAGCCCTGCATGGTGTCGACGCTGGTCGAACGGCCGTCACCCGTGTAGAAGGGGGCCTTCTCCGTTTTCGACCTGGCGAACTTTGTACGCCAGGTCCCTTTGAAGTATATGGCATTCAGAAGTACCAGTCTGGTGTCCTTAGACAGCGGCTTGTCGAACAACGTGCTGATCTTGTGCTGCGTCTTCTGATTCACCCACGAGTTTATGACGTTCACGGCTGACTGGCCTGCTCCAATGAAGTCAACCTTGAGAAGCTCGGCCCCGAAGCCGTTATTCAGGGCGTTCACGTAGCCCGGCAGAGCGTTAAGCTTGTCGTCCAGTACCGCTGCGTTGGCGATCTTCAGCGTCGTGTTGGACGGCGCGAGCAGGCGACGATTGTGCTCGGCGTGCGCGCGCAGGACTTTGTCCTGTGCGAGCCTCACTATGTTGTACCTCAGGGATTCGTGTAGTTCGCGCAGCGTCGTGCCGTTGGCGCCGGCGTAAACCATGGCCAGGGCCGTGGTCACGCTGTACGGTGAGTAGAAGACGTTGTCGCTCTGGGAACCCGACAGCAGCGGGAGTAGTCGGAAAGCGAAGTCGTTGCTTGCGGCAATCACCCTGACGAAGTCTTGCCCCGAGGCCACAGCGAGGAAGGCGCCGACCAGGAAGAATACTGTGGGCTGCATTCTGGGGACTTTGTGAGAAAACGGAGAGAATGGAGGCGTGCCTTAAATATGGCGTGTTCTGGCACCGCAATGCGAATCCTCGTTAAGCATCAAATTGCCATGCCTTACGGCGTTTCCCGGAAAAAAAGCGCGAGCGAAATGGGCCGTATATTTTTTTTTCCGGTTGCATTTCAGAGTCGACGACGAGCTGCAATGACCTCCCTTCAAGAAAAGTAGTCACAGTAGGAACTCCTGTTTGCATACGAGACAGATTAGGGGAAATCTAACAATGCAAGGAAAGGTAGAGGCGCTCTTGCGAAAGCGTTGCCTCTGTTTAGCGCGCCAGCCTTACAATGCAAGCTTCGACACCGAAAGGGACTACTAACAATATATTTAATCTTTTGAATATTTCAAAGTGACCAATTTGGTGTGATGTTGTTCTAACCCACGAGATACTCCTGACACATGGCTTTACGACTTTTAAAGAATAGTAGTTTTGAGAAGGTTAAATAATGCTCAATTCGAAGGCAGTATATATTGCGCAACTAATCAACTCCGTCGCTATACAATACAGCTTACTGTAGCGCTTTAATTCATTTATGCAGCGGACGGTGTTGCTTCCTATATATAGAGAAAGCTTATTTGTTCTCATGCACAACTCCCTACAAAATGCACCTCTTCTTGTGTTGTCTGAAACAAGAAACATACAAGAACCTCTCTTGCAACATCTCATTATGCATCCGAGTTCCGCGGACGTCTCTATAAAATAAACATTATCCGCGAATCGCATCTAGGCGGTTAGATAAAGCTTACGCCATCATGCGGCACAGGAAGAATGCCCTAGTGCGACTTACTAGCAAGTAACATGCGATGGCACTGTGCTTTCAAATCAGCAAAGACGGTATAAGATTAAGCGCAATATATTTCTTTTTGTCCCGCTGATCACACAACTGAAGTAGTATTGCTGCTTTGGCCAATATTATCTCAACGCGTTTCCTTAGATTAATGAATGAAGTCCCCCTTCACGAAAATAGCTACAAGTTATGACCGATGCTAGTAACTAAACAAAATGCCGGGAGCGAGATAGGTGGTGGCCAGCAGTACGACGGCAATTACGTGAACGTAGGGTCACAATTACAGCGCGAGCTAAAAATCAGCGCTGTGCGGCGGATTCCACTATCGGCCTCCATTAGATAGGCTTCAAATGAGCAAGCTTCGCTGAATTCATTTGCCTGCTAAAGCCATGCGGGCGTTTGCACTCGGATGTTTATTATCGCGAGTTCCTCGCCAGAAAACTCGTTATGTTAACGGCAGCACCCGTTGCAACAAGCCATGAATACGTACCTACGCACGACTCGATCGCACCTGGTTGGACTCGTCGGCACCGGAAGATACGACGTGCGGTTTACTTTCACGCTGTCTCGGTGGTCGCTGCAGGACGCGCCGGCATGTACCGTGAATGGCGCAATACACCGCGTGCGTCTTGTGGGACGGTTGCGAAGCTCAGCGGCCGACGCCTAGGCGTGAACTGCTTGCATACAGCCGGTATAGTCTCGCGCGCTTGTTGGTGTGCGTGTGCTTGCGGGCGTTCGTTGAAATCGGACCGGTTTTCTTTTTCTGCCTCGCGGAGGCTTCGTAGAAGTTGGAAAGTGGAATGTGTGGGAAAGAGCTGGGGGAATTGGGCAAGGAGATGCGTCGCGCAGCGGCGACGTCTTCCTTTTCCTGTAGACAAGAGGAAGTCCAGGAAGTGCTGCTCCCACTGCGCGGACTCCGAGCTCTATAGTTTTGCTTCCGAAATCATGCAGACACATTGGTTCGTGGTAGCCAACTAAGAAATCCTGACTTGACTCCTGCTTAAATTCCCAAGCTTAACTGTTATTTGCGTTCTCTAACATAAAGAATAACAGCTGAAACGGATGAGAAGTTGGCGTAGAGGCATAATTATAGCCCTGTGCCCTCTTGTCGCCTTTATTTTTGCATTCTTGCCGCTTCATTTGCCGCGCCAGCAGATGACACTCACGCCATTTTTGCTTTGTATCGGCGTCTGATTTTTCTGATTCTATTGTTTCTCACACTACACATTCTCAACTAGTTAATTTTTTTCTTCGTGTCGTATATCGCATATATTCCATTACATTGTGCTACATGATTTTTGGCCAATCCCTTAAAGAAGGTCTGTGTCATTGGTACATAAGGCGTTGCATCTACATCTGCATGCCACATTTTTAAGAGCTCTGCTAGTTTTCTGAACTCACGCCTCCGGCGTCGATCGCGACTGTGTCGTCAAAGCGAGTGAAAGTGTGCGACCGACACTGATAAAAACACGCAAAGTACGAGTTGTGTGGCTCTCGAGCCCGCACGTGTACGATGGTCGAAGCAAGGAGGCCTTTTTTCTACTTCTTCTTCGATAAATAGCAAGCAAAACTCTTGTTCGTCTGAACAGGATTAACGCTAAACTCAACGAAACGCCTAAACGACATCGGAAGGGACTCTCCGCAGCTCGTTTTCTCCAAGTCTCTTTTTTTTTTACATTACGAATGCCAAATCGTATTCACATAGATCATAGCTATTTGCTGAATGCAGTTACTCTAATTAACATTGACGCAATGACTCAAATTAACATCATCATGCTCATTTGATTGGGTATTGACAACCTTAATGTAACATTTAGCTAGCGCTCATTGAATCCGTGCTGAAGGGACATAGCGTATAATTTTATGAACTCTATTGTGGCTTTCTTTTTGTTTGACGTGTAGCTCTATAAGCCTAGAAATACGTACTCGCAACAACCTCAGTGGATGACGCATTTCTAGACGGCACCAAATGGACGGAAAGTAAATTTGATGGATCCCGCATCACATGAACTTTTTTATACATATATTGAAATTGTTTATTGTTTTTATGCACTCTTGGGGGAGAGGGAGAGGAGGTCGAGGAGAGGACTGTATTCCTCACTTGTCTCGAGCTCACTGACACGGTGTCTTTTAGACCAGCTTTTTACCGCGGGAACGTTATAAACTTTCAATTTATCAATCAGTCGCAGAGATCATGACAATACTTATGGGACATGCCCCATATAGTATATGTGTATAAGAACGTACAAGATCTTATATGGAATATCCATTTGTTCATATACTCAACATGGAGCATCGAATGTAGCGCACACGTCCAATATGGTACATGGGAATATATGGGCTTTTATATAGTATCGCAACGCGTTCATGTGGAATTATTGTATGTGGGGCATGGTTTTTTTTTTTCAATCCGGGAGCACATTCGTTAAGCATATTATGTTAAATGTTATAGCAGCATGACAAAAGTACCAGTGGGAACATCGACACTTGTTGAGTTCTCGCTATTATTTCCATTGTTATTAGTTCTGCAAATCTCATCATTTGTCTGCGTTACACATGTCCCCCCAGAAAATTGAAGCAAAACCGCATGCACAGGTCCAGTAACTTCGCCGAGGATTATGTGGATTCGCCTGTTTCTTTCCTCGAGAAGGCAAAAGACGCGGCTGCCTTTTTTTTGGCCTTCCCGATACGATTCAGAGTTTAATATTCAATATTTTAATATCAGAGATCACAGGACAGGGCCTAAAGTTAGCATAAAAAAGTGAGAACTGCAACATAGGACAAGGTTGAGATTTAATCGTAAACTTCTCGCATTTCTTGCTTATCTTTACGTATCAGTTAACCATATTGAAAAAAGACATGTTATGTTTTTGTTACGTGATAAGTCAATATCAAACTGCGGGGTATGAGCTTATAACGTCCCGAAACTGGACAGCGGGTTATGAAGGACGCCGTAGTGGAGGAGGATATTAAGCACCAAGAGTTCTTTAACGCGAAAGCAAAAGCACGCTGTATACGAGGGTCTTTGCATTCAACCATCATCAAAATGCGAACGGGAATGCGTCGCAACCGTGAGTCGAACCCATGACCTCGTTCGGCCTCGTTCTCAGCGACAGGACGCCATAGTCACTAAGCTACCGCGGCAGGCTCATTTCATGATAGTTGCTAATGAAAACGTGATTATCAGCTTAGTAAGTGGCGCTCTGCGAACGTATACTTCCTTCGTAATGTCAACGTAACTCCGCAGAACCCACATGACAACATCCGTAGGCATCAAAGTTTTATTCGTCGCTGTCACTGCACATACTACCCGTTGACATTTCGTTCGCAAGTATAACAATGAAGGCGACCAAAGGCTGCAGTGATTTTGTCATCGTTTTATTGCTCGCACTTAACACAAAGCGCGTCCGATTAATATTTCCATCACATTGCTAACGCAATGAGATCATAAGAACTATTGCATCAAATATTTTTTTTCTAGCGAAAGCAGTCTTTCAAGCAATGAGCTGCATTTCCGTATTGCAATGACCGGCGTTACATAAAGGTCAATATGTAGGGAAGAACAGGCAACCGTCAAGCGACATACCTTTAACATGTAACATTATTATGCTTTTGCTTTTGCTTACGCGAAGGCTAAAATCGAAGTCATCTTGCGGTAAATAAAAAGAACTAGCTGTGACTATGCATGTGCATGGGCTGCATGAATTCACTCTTTATGGCAGGCTTGGCCGATGCCACTGAAGTTTACCCTGTTTCCGCCATTGAACTAGAGAAATAATACTTCGGTTCACAGGCCTGACCGACTCACAGCACTGAAAATCTTACTGCTGGGTCCCCGTATCGCGTTCTATCTGAAGATATAAAATAAGAAATAGCACATAAGTAGAGACTAGCATGAGCAGTCTGCATCAGGCCTCAGGCAGAGTGCTAAGCCTTATCATAACGATAAAAGTGTACATATTAATTTTAGTCGCACGACAAAAACATGTACACCCTGATGACACAGTTCTGCACAGACAACATACACTGGAAGCCAGCATCCTTTGTGGTTGGACGGCGGCCATAGGAACTTGTAGCCCAGTTTTTCACTGTGGCAAAGGCAGATAAATTCTCAAGCAATCAAAGAACAAGCAAAAAGAAGAGAGAGAGAGAGAATTGCAACGCGTTACCGCCACGTCATTTTGAGCAATAGTCGTCACAGAGTAATCACAACAAAAGACGACCTTTCTAAACTTGGACGGGTATGGTTCTACATCATAGGGAATGGCAGCTAGAATTAAGTGTCGTACAAGCCCTTAAAACAAGCCCGTGATACAAGGCCTTGAAACAGTGAATTCTGACCAACATGAACACTCGAAGTTACGCTGTCAAACTTACGCTACGTGTACTGGCACAAAATTTTTCTCGCACGCATGTAGCTTCGCAGAACTCAGTTTTATTTGAAGTAAACATGTTAATTTGCGCCTTTGCGCTAAACATGATATAATATAACGGCGAAGAGCTTCCTATTTTATTAAAGTACACAAAAACTGTATGCGTTTTGTTAGAAAAAAATGCGTGAACAAAATAAAAGCATCTATATGAAGGACATTGTAGAATTGAGCGCCATTAAACTGGAAAGTAGCGACGAAATTTGTGCTCTTTCTTTGTCTTTTGCAGGTTGTTTTAGCTTCCCTTGTCAAGCTCTTCAGAGCTAAAGGTACGCATTACAAATTACAGCCCTTTGCCAAGTACTTTCAAACCACTACCTCACCACTACGGTACTGAAGTCCAACAGTGTTTCCAATATGCGGCAGCCTGGCAGAAGCCTCCGTATTTTCGAGCAAAGACAATTCAGTACAACTGTAGACTGAATCCGACTAAACCTTCTCCACTTTCTTGGCAGAGCAGTCGCGAACATTTGCTTTCTGGCACAAAAATGAATGTGAATGACACAACTTACAAACATACACTAGAATGCATTGCGTATAGAAAAGGAGATATCAACGTCGAGTACAACTTGAGGACGAATGTATACTTCCATCACACACATTCAGCCTTCCCTCAACGTTTTCCTGTGAGTGCTCGTATTCTACAGTATTGCTGGGCTGGGTCTAACGACCTCTGCTCTTTATTTTAACTGTAAGATCAGCACAACGAAGACGTTAACGGGAGCACTCATACTTTTCTGTTGTTTTCTTCAAATGTTAGCCTCGTCTTTTTTGTTGCGCTTCGCATTATCATCATTCCAACGAAATAGTTTAGATTCTCACAGCTGATAAGCTAGAAAGTCGGAGAGAGCAAAGCTAAGGAAAGGCAGGCAGGATGTGACCAAACCAACATTGAAACAAGCCCTGTACGGAGACCTGTGAGGCACATCGAGTAAGATATGAGTAGAGTAAAAATACTAAACAACAATAAAAAAGCGCTGGATGAACACTTGTATGTGTCTACAACTTGGAAAGGAAAGCGAGTTGGTAAAGGAGAAACCCTGTTGCAGTTAGTGCCAGCATGGGCGGGCGCTTATTCGACTTTGTTCACTAGTCCAATGAAGAGGATATCTCCGATCCGTGTGTTACGGATGAAGAACAGGAACGGGTGGTCAACGTGGAACACGACCGGATGGGACGTGGTGCGCGTGTTGATCTCGACACCGGTAACGGCGGCCGCTTCACTGCCTTCCTCGTTGACTTCCACCACAGCCTTGTGCAACACCTGGTCCACGAAGAGGTCCCTGCCTCCATTGATTCGGGACAGGTCAGCCTCGCCCGCATTGAACACCCTTTTGATGCCCAACCTCTTCAACGGCTCCTTCAGCTTGTACTTCTCCTCCAGCCTGAACCTGCAACAGGCGCGGACAGAAACGCTCGTCATGACTGTGATCTCCGTGTGCGTACACTTTATGTTGTCAGTGTTATCAGAAACTGCCTATTTAAGACCGTTGCAAAGCATAGGTTACCACCAATGATCTCCGATTATCATTGTGTTGCATTAGCTGAGTGTTTCCTCTGCCTGCGAATTTTATAACTTCGCTGCACTACGTATAATCTTCTGCCACGTATGGCTTCGTTTCCCTTGTCTTGTGACTCATTCTGTTATTAAATAAACCCCCTGGCCATATTACTTTTTTCCACCTTCCTTTTCAGGAGTTACCGTTACGACGAAATACCTGTAGATATTGCATAACATACTCGCGATATCTTTCCTCTGCTCTTCCACGATGCAGTGCCTTCACGACCGCAGCTATTTATACTGAATCGCACGCGTTTTTGCAAACATTGAATACTTTTATGGGAGTTGGTTATAATATTACGCAAACATCTTCATTACCAGATGATGACGTGGCTGTAATTAAATGCGGAAGATGTATTTCCAACGTTCGCAAGTTTTCTGGGCTCGTTGAAATCAGCGGCTAGGCTACTGTAATTTTCTCCAAATCTGCCATGGTGGATTTTTTTCCCCAACTGAAATGAAGGTAGTAAGTCTATAACTGTGCAATTTGTTGTCATCCGCTTTCTTGTGAAACAGTATACGCCGATAATATCCTTCGCTACGGTTGCTTTTGAAGTCATGAGCACTGCTTATATATGGTCGCAATCTTCCCGAGTACAAGCACCTTCGCAGTCTTCTGTCAGATCCTCTACATGGTATTCCATTTTCTGATGTGTGAATGGCGTGTTTGTTACACGCGCGCAAACTCCTGCTCCCAAAATCGAACGCCCGCGCGTCATCGACAGTTCGTTGCTGGGCAAATTGACCTCAAAGTTGCCCGAAACACAGCCACCACCTTGGGCTATTCTGAAACCCGCCGTAGACTCCACGTGATGCATATATACGCCGCCTATACCCGAGCCGCGGAGTGCCCTTGAACGCAAAGTTGCGTTTCCACTGGCCGGCACCGTAGAGTGCTCGTCGGGGATTTTCCACAGCATTGAGGTGAAATCGTTCTTCATAGCAAGTAACTTCGCGTGAGAAAACAAAGGGGATTGCTTAAAGGAAGGTTTCGGTGAAAACATGGACTAAAGTTCTGTGGCCAGGCCACTTGACCACGCCTCGAGTGAGCAAATAGAGGATCACTAATTCATCGTAACTTTGCGGTGTATTATTCTAATCCAGCCTCATTCTTTCGGGTGTAGAACTTCATGTCCGTGTGGCGCGTATGAAAACTGGCAACATCTTAAGCACGACTCTCAATGCCGATGTTGAAACCCCGTAGAACACGTGATGAAAGGAACTCAATATTGGAAGAAGCATAGGCGTCTGAATAGAGAGAGAAAAAAACACGATTGGGAGAGGATGCAGAAACAGAAATTGCAGTTCATGCTTTCTACCTTCATTAACGTAATTTAGAAATTCGCGGAGAGTGGATTTCAGTTAATGGAAACGTACAGTTTTTTTTATGTAATTAAGCGATGCCAAGGAGAAATTTTCCCAGTTTATTCCGTGACCTCAAGCCTGTCTATTGGGAATCACACAACTTGCTTTAGGTGCGCTCAAACCTAATCATCGTGTTGATAATACAGAATGAAGAATGCACCTCCCGTTTTCCTATTTTCTTTAAGAAAGAAGGTATCGCAGCTTAATATAACAGACGACTGATTTCTCAGTTGAACAAACTAGGTTCGTGTCCCTGAAAAATAGAATTTCTAGACTGCGTCTTTATCGTGATACTACCTGCAGGTACCAGTAATCGCTAGTAATCGGTGACGACATTCTTATTGCTCGCAGGTAATATTTACAAAGCTAATAGAACGCAACACTGGCCGTATGATTTGCTCGTGCCTCGGCTATCGCATCGTCGCTTATTGTAATTTATTTCCCAGCGCGTGAGCGCTAGTCGGCAAACCGCTGCACTTACGTAAAATATATTTTTTTTGCGAATTTCTCCCCACATATGCACTTTTCCTGGTTATGAAAATGAACAAAGGCACTCTTTAGACTAGGTGGAGTCATATTACATACCTCTTTATTTCCTATATACTTCTTTATTTACTTTCTTTTCTTTTCAGCTACTCAATGGACGACGATACGCAATTCTTTTGTAAAGTGTCCTCTCTTAAGCCCATAAATTTTGTATAAGTGACGTCGGCTTCTTGTTTCAAAGGGGTTTGTAACGCGCATCGACGCGTGGGATGCGTCTCAGCCGGTGTCTTGGTGCCGGCCGGGAAACGCGGGAAAAATAAAAGTTGGGCGGCGCGTGCTCGATTCGAAAGCTCGGCCCGCGCAGTGCTGTTCTAGAAGGCTGCTTCGCTGGTCCTCTTGGTCGGGCGCTCGCGCGGGATCGAATCCCGGCCACCGCGGGCGCATTTCGATGGGGGGGGGGGGGGGGGGGGGGGCGAAATGCGAAAACGCCCGCGTACTTAAGACTTAGGTGCACGTTAAAGAACCCCAGGTGGTCCAAATTACCCCGGAGTCCCCCACTACGACGGGCCTCGTAACCAGAGCGTGGTTTTGACACGTAAAGCCCCCCTAATTAATTAATAATCTCATTCGACCCTTCGGTTCCTTACAGCTTCATAGTCCGTTAAACCAAACGAAACCAACAGACAGTCAGGAAAAATAAGCATAATGTAAGTTAACTGCGATATTAACATAAATCCAAGCATAAATTTTCAGTAAAAGCTAGTTATCTTCTCAGGCTTTCCTTGGCTTCATTACCTGTTCCCTTGGACTTGTGGTCACTTAGAATAAATTGAGACCTTCGCTCCTCCTCTTAATCTTATATTATAGCTGGTAGGCTGTCCACTGGGAAAATATTTACGATATGGAGGCTATAAGCAGGATGTCCCAACTATCACGCATCAAGTTTTAAAGATATACAAACGCGACTTAGCTGGACAGAACCAAGGTAATGTTGTTTGCCATCTCTTGGAGATACTCAGATTATTTTTTTTGCATTCCGTCTAATTACATAATTAGTCTTAAATATTTTATGAACTTATCCAATATTATAATTGGATGAAAAGTGTCAATGAGAAAATTGTAGGGCAACGAAAAACTCCCGCTACAGGCTTCTCTAGCTCAATATGTGCTACATAAAAGTGTTTTTTCCAGCGTGACAGATGCCCGCGAATTCACGCAGTTTCTTGAGCTTCCAATCGCGCGGCAATTTTGCGTGTATTCGCTGGTCACGGTGTAGTGGAGCACTACCGATTAATTTTGATCACTTGGCATTCTTTAACGTATGCCTAAATT
Source organism: Dermacentor variabilis (assembly GCF_050947875.1). Taxonomy (NCBI): domain Eukaryota; kingdom Metazoa; phylum Arthropoda; class Arachnida; order Ixodida; family Ixodidae; genus Dermacentor; species Dermacentor variabilis. Next base: position 59,958,068 of record NC_134571.1, on the reverse strand, counting down.
TAAATGCAAGAGTGTTTTCTTTCAATTCCCCCCACTGAACGAAATGCGCCATGGCCGGAAATCAAACCGAGGACATCGTGCTCGGAAGCATCTATGTAAATAAATTTACAGAAGCAATGTACACCAATTCAGCTCCAGACACAGTGCTACACATACATCAATGGGGCACACGATTACGCAATAAACTATATGGTTCCACCACTGTAAATTTCACAAAGGGTGATGCCAACTTTCGGCCTGGCGAAAAGTAAGAAAAACATCCCAACACGGGTTGCTATTACGGTTATCTCAGATAAAGCCAACGGCTACCTATAAAACACGAAAACGCGCATTTTTGTAGAACTTACAATGTCCAGAGCCTTTGTCCTACATAAAAATAAAAACCGATCATCGTACTTCAATTTTTCTTTAACACCATGTTCGTGTCCGTTTTCTTTAACTTTAATGAAACTTGTTTAACCTCAGTGGAAGCATGCCATCTTACCTAGGGAGGTGAAGTTGAACCTTAATTTGGCGAAGCCGGGACAGAGCATTTCTAAGCACCTCCAGCTTCAGGGCCCTCTTCAGCACTTCGACATTAGTCCCGTTTCGGGGGACCAGTATCGACATGCTGTAGTCGAGGCCTTTGTAAGGTAGATCCAGCACTGTGGCTCCGATATCGCTGGCATAGGCGTATCCCGCCTTGATAATGCCCTGCATGGTGTCGACGCTGGTCGAGCGACCGTCGCCCGTGTAGAAGGGGGCCTTCGCCGTTTCGGACCGGTTGAACATTGTCAGCCACGTCCCTTTGAAGTAGACGGCGTCCACAAGCACCAGTCTGGTGTCTTTGGAGAGCGGTTCGTCGAACAACTTACTGATCTTCTGTTGCGTCTTCTGATTCACCCACGAGTTTATGACGTTCACGGCTGACTGGCCCGCTCCAATGAAGTCAACCTTGAGAAGCTCGGCCCCGAAGCCGGTATTCAGGGCGTTCACGTAGCTCGGCAGAGCGTTAAGCTTGTCGTCCAGTACCGCTGCGTTGGCGATCTTTAGCGTCGAGTTGGACGGCGCGAGCAGACGACCATTGTGCTCAGCGTGCGCGCTCAGGACTTTGTCCTGTGCGAGACTCACTATGTTGTACCTCAGGGATTCGTGTAGTTCTCGAAGCGTCATGCCGTCGGCACCGGCGTAAACCATGGCCAGGGCTGTGGTCACGCTGTACGGTGAGTAGAAGACGTTTTCGCTCTGGGAACCCGACAGCAGTGGGAGTAGTCGGAAAGCGAAGTCGTTGCTTGCGGCAATCACCCTGACGTGGTCTTGGGCCGAGGCCACAGCGAGGAAGACCCCGACCAGGCAGAAGACCGTGAGCTGCATTCTGCGAACCTTTCGGAGAAAACGGAGGGAAGCGCGGCGGATCTTAAGCACAGCACAGCTCTTGCATCGCTATGCGATTCGTCGCAAAACGTCGTCTTGCCATTCCTTTCGGCGTTTCCCGCAAAGAAGCTAGCATAAAGCGTGCCTCATGTTTTGCGGTTACATTGACGGCCTCGGTCGGCAGTGCCTGCACCTTCGCAGAAAAACACTTACCATACGCATTCCTGTCTGCGTGTGCGATGGAAAAAGCGAAATCGAATGACGCAGGGAAAGATTTATGCCCTCCTATGAAAGCTTCGCGCATGTTTTTGAGCGCTAACATTACAACACTATAACTTGGCGCCATAAAAGAACTAAGAAATATATCCCATCTGTTGCTTATTTGAATTGACAAATATTGTCACGACTATAATTCTGACACACAAGATACTTTTGACGCACGCCTCCAAAACGCTGAAAGACGGCCGCTTTCGGATGGTTCAAAAACTATCGAGCCCATAGTATAATGGTGCTACTCATTAACACTGTCGCTACACAACACAGCTTACTCTGGCACCTCAATTCATTAGGCCATCGGATGCTGCAGCCATCGAGCGAAATAGTTCATTTGTCCTCGTGCGACCTCCATCATTTTAGGCTTAGACGAAAGCTTTAGAGCAAGCTCCCTTGCTGCAGCTTGTTATGCAGCCCTGTTCCGAGAACGCCGCTGTAGATTAAAGATTACCGGCTAATTGCCCGTAGAGGCCCCGAGAGAGCTTACGCCAGCTTGAGTCACAGGGAGGGAGACAGAAAGCGACTATAATGTCGCCCGCGAAGGAACCGAGGCTACAAATAAGCAAATTGCAAGTCAGCGTTGATCCAATTCTCATACAGCCGCAGTAGCATTGCTCCTTTGGTCATTATTATCATCGCGTACTTCTCTCCATTGCTGAATCACGTCTATACTATACGTTTTATCATTCGTGAACATAGCTACAAGCAACGACAAATATATTAACGAAGCAAAACGCGAAATGCCCGTCAGGTACGATAAGCGAACGCCTGCAGTACCTCTACAATTACGTCACGGTACGGCTATAATTAGATGGCGAACTGGAAATCACCTCTTCGTTGAGGAAGCCACTGTCAGTCGCCTTATTGCTGGACTTCTAATGAGCAGGCTTTGCTGAATTCATGTGCACGCTACAGCCATGCGGCGCGTTTGCGCTCGAATATCGTGCGGCGAGTTCCTCACACCCCCCCCCCCCCAAAAAAAAAAAAAAGAACTCATTAACTTAATGGCAGCACCCGTCACAGCTATAGTCATGAATACTGTGCGCGCGCTCTCTCGCGCCTCGTTCGACATTCCGGCCCCGGGCAAAAGAAAAAAAAAACACGACGCACGGTTTTCTTTCACGCTGTCTTGGTGGTCCGTCACAGACGCTCTGGTAGGCACCGCGGACGGGACGATGTTCGACTCGAGCCCGGGTCCCGTGTGCGCTGGGTTGGGTGCCTGCGATGTGCAATGTGCGATGTGCGGTGGCCCACGCCCAGCTGTGAATTGTTGTACACCTGCTAGTCTCGCGCACTTGTCGACGCGCGTGTGCTTGCCGACACTGGTCGAAAGGGACCGGTTTCTTTCTGCCTTGCGGACGTTTCGCAGCGGTTGGAAAAGTGGAATGTGGGAGAAAGAGTGGCGTGTTGGGAGAACGGCAAGGAGGGTGCGTTGCGTCGTCGCGCCGTCTTCCTTTTCCCAGACGACAGGCAGCCGTGCTGTTGCTGCTTCGAAAATCCCCTGACGGGCACGCGCGCGGCCGGCGCAGCCTTGGATATCGACTAGTGTTGCGTAGATGAGTGCGGCCGCAGCCGGGCACACAACATGCCGTTCGTGGAAGGTGAACGCTGCGTGATTTTCTTTTTACGCTTCTTTTGTCACGTGCGCCCGGCATTCGATATCTCGTTTTTTCCGCTGCGAGAAGTAACGGGAGCCGCAGAATAAATGACGCTCGCGCAGGGCGCGTGATTTGGAAGGCCAGTTCGTTATTGCCCAGCATGGTCGTCGTTATATGGTCGATAAGTAAGCCGAAAAATAAATGGCCAACTAACATTTCCTCCCTCTTTTTCAATGAAGAGCAGAAAGTGAAGATGCTGAGAAGAATGATGCGCTAGTTACAAGGTTAAATAAATAGCCAAGACATTTGTTAGCAAGCGTACGTTCATTGTCTGTGCCACGTTTCAGCTGATTACTCATTCTTCTGTTGCAGTTATTTTCTCTTTCGATTTAACTTCTGTTTTCCACGTCACCTACTCTTTGTCACTCTTGAAGTTTTATTTCCGGTCATCACTCGTCATAGTCTCTTCGGCCAGCCTATTGGGTATGAGTCATATATTAAATAATGACGGCATTATCGTGTTCCGCACACTTATACACCACACGTATTTGAATTTTTTGTTGTCGCAGGAGCTGCGTATAACTGTATAACTTGAGTACTGCAACATTGATGGTGTGTCGAGTCCGAAGGTCTTAGCGGCAGCTCGGGGCCGGCAGCTGATACCTGATGATGATGATACGTATGCTAAGATGCAGGCGATCTCGATGACGAGTTTAGTGTAACGCATCTTGCAAAAAGGTCAGGTTTATCCACATTTAGAAGGTTAATCTAGAGCTACAAGTTAGTTTCGCGGGGTGAAAACGGGTTAAAAAAAATCCGGCAAAATATTCCGGCGTGGAACCTAAACTAACCGTGCATTGAGGGAGGCACGCAAAATAATTTGGCCATTGTTGTGGTTAAAATTTGGAAGCTTCTTTACGCATATGTTGTTACTTTCTAAAAAAAGAATCTTCTTGTAGCATTCTCTTTTGTAACAGGCGGCAATTGGGGCTGCTTAAGCTTTGCTGCCTGGAGTAAATTAGCAGGGAGTCACGCCATTGAAATGCCGGCGTGCTTGTGTTGTCCTTCTTGTTCTTTCTTGTGCTTGGGTTGTAACGTGCATCCTACGCAGCGGGTAGGGTTATCAGTGACAGGGTGAACTTTGTAGTTTTCCGGTTTTTGATGAGAGGGGCATGGAGGTGGGGGGGATGCATGAGTCAAGGAGAACTCCTCCATGGGTGTATACCTTGACAATGGAACATACATGAGGTACTCTGTAATTGCTGCGAATTTTTGTGTAGGGACTTCGGTTTGAACGGAAACACACGGTCTAATGGTCTGGTGCGTATACGTGGAGTTCTTCGCTTACCGGTAAACCCCAATAAAATCCAAATTTTGCACCCCGAACAAAATTTATAAAAATCAAGTTGCAGTAAAGATCGATTGCATTGTATTGGTAAAGAGTCAAAGACTGAATATAGTAAATTGTGGTTACTCAGTGGCTATGGCGTTGGGCGCAGAGCACGAGGTCACGGGATCGACTCCCGGCCACGGCGGCCGCATTTCGATGCGGGTGAAATGCGAAAACAACCGTGTACTTAGATTTAGGTGCACGTTAAGGAACCCCAGATGGCCGAAGTTTCCGCAGCCCTCCACTACGGTGTGCCTCATAATCAGAAAGTTGTTTTGGCACGTAAAGCTCCATAATAAAAAAAATATAATAAGTTTCGGCAAAGTTTACTGAGCCAGCGTGGTCCAAATATGAAAAAAAAAACTTCGAAATCCGTGACGTCACTCTGACGTTTCAAAAATTGAAACATTGACCTTCGTTTTCTTTTCGAACAATCAACCTATTATATCTAAATTAACGGCAATGTTTCTCACAGAATGATTTATCATTCTAAACTGAATTGGTATTAGACTTTAGTGTCCTTTTAAAGGATATTAAATGCAGTTATTACAAAACTAGTGAACGCTGCTTCACTTTTGGGACCAAATGATCCTGACATATCATATAATTAACATTAATTGTATATATATATATATATATATATATATATATATATATATATATATATATATATATATATATATATATATATATATATATTCATCGTCTGAGGCATTGCGTGAACTAAAGCTTGTTGCTTTTTTTTTAATAGCCACGCTTATATGAATGCGACGTTGGTACATAGCATTGCATTTTCCACACGTCGCGCTCATGTAAACGGCAGTAATGCTTTAGGAAGCGAATTAATCCAGCGCTGATGACCCTTTGCATTGCGAAAAGTAGCTGTGACGCTGGGAGGATGTTTACCCAAGTGCGTTACGTTCAAAGAAGTGTGGTTGATTTGTTTAGTTGGTATCTGATTAATTTGGTTGCAAGATGTTGCAAGAACATATGTTAGAAACAAGTAAAACAGCACGACAAATCGACAACAGACAAGAGCGACAGGCCCGACAGGTCTCTCCCTGGATGGACCCTTAAATGCTCTCATTGCATACGATAACGTACGTTAGTGAAAAAAAAAGCATCACACTTCCTGCGAAGCATGCCCTTGTGCACTACTCTTTGTGCATTTTTTTTTCATTTGGTAAAGAAGTGTAGAAAATAACATAATGATGGCATCGCCAAACCTGCCTTTATTTGTTCTCTTTTGGTAATGTGGTCTGTTTTAAATACATTAATACCACCTGTCAACAAGGATTTGTAGAGATGCGATCGTCACATGATTTGCGGGCACCTCATTTTGCCATTACCTGTTTATGCGAGTGATTTAACTTGTTTAAACAGAACGTCCGCATCCAGAAGAATACCATCCCTTGTAATAATAGTTCATAAAGGTTACCAGCAAAATCCGTAACGTTCGGCGACCAGACAACAAAACATTACATTTCTCCCAGTATCTCCTGCCAGACAGCAAAACGCCAGATTTCTCCCGTTTCTTTATTTTTCGTCGTTAACGATAACAGCCAATTTTTGCCTCTGAATTTCAAAAAATATGAAACCAAGAAACGAAGGACCCTACCTATATGCTACAGTGACGCAGGAACTCGGAGCCCAGCATCGAGGCCATCTACAGTTTGGTGCAACGATCTCGGAAACCGTTTGCTTCACCTAATACTCTTTCGCACTGTTCGCGTGGTAGCGCGGCATATTTGCTCGTTTCGCGATCCTTTTCAGGCTTAGTTCCAATACGAAAAGCGACTGCACGTATTCCGAACTGTTCATTCGATGTGGTTCACTATTCCAACGAAGATTATGTCTGCCGTTCTGGTATTGCGGATAAAAAACAGGAACGAGTGGTCGACGTAGAAGGTGACCGGGCCAGAAACGATGCGCGTCGCTGCTCCGGTAACCGCTGCCGCCTCGCTGCCTTGCTCGTTGACTTCCACCACAGCCTTGTGCACCACTTCGTCCACGAAGAGGTCCCTGCCGCCGTTGATGCTTGACAAGTCGGCCTCGCCCGCGTTGAACACCCTCGTGATGCCCAACCTGGCCAGCACCTCATTCAGATTGTACTCCTTCTCGAGCTTGAACCTGTATGGCGGAAAATAATTACTTCAATCACGCGCCTACCACTCATATCAGTGACGAGCTAGTAATGAATAGTCTTACGCCGTTTGCATACGCATTGACGAATAGCGTGATTAAGATTGCGCAGTTCGCTGCACGTGAGCACCCGTATTCGTGAAATCTGCTGCAATGATTCTAAAATTCCGTTTAGAAAAAAGAAACTTCTGCTATCAAGCTGTCAGGAATGATAAGTCTAACCTAGGCGCCGGTTTTTTCGATTGTGCTGGAAATGCGGAGTCTTATGTACCATGAGCCAATTTAAGAAAATAGAGAGAGGGAAAGCAAGCTGAAGCAAGGTAAAAGGAGGTCGACCAGACTAGCGTCGGGTTTCCTATCCTCAAAGGGAAATACGGGAATGCAAGAATATAAAGAGGAACAGAGGGAGAGAGTGACCACTGCGGACACGCAGGAGCATGCGCAGAAGGACTCAATCTTTAAATACTCCAGATCCGCGTTTCCCTCAGTATCTTTCTTACCCTGGTGACACTGCCATCTGCAGAATTGTTTATTTTATTCCTTTGCAGAACTTGCGCATTTTGTGAATGCACAATACAGGCGGAATTTAATTCAGAGGTTTTACGTGTCGAAACCACTGTTTTATTATGAGGCACGCAGTAACGGGGGAGCCCAAATTAATTTGGGCCACCAGAGGATCTCTAACGTGCCCCACCGTGCACAAGACGCGGGCGTTTTTGCATTCCGCCCCAATTGAAACGCTGGCACCGCTGTCGGGATTTGATCCCATGACCTCGTGCTCAGTAGCGCAACACCATAGCCATGAAACCTGATACGCAAACGCAGGAGATTTTCTTACACATTTCGGAAATACGCGAACGAGATAATTATTTTTGTCAGTCGAACATAGGTATCTGCTTTTCAGCGTAGGCTGATTCGCAAAACGTGAATGACTTTTAATATAGAGTTATCAAACAGCAATCTTCTGTCTCCAGTAGTTGATATGCCACGAGATTCCCGTGCCTGTAACCATTGTAACTAAGGTAGTGCTTACTGCTGTTTATACAGTGACACGTCAAATTGATCATTTTTGTACACATTATAAGTAAGGTCATTAGTGATCACAACAGCTCAGGGTGATACGTAAAAGGTGAATGCCTTGCTAATATAGCTCTATCAAACGTCAACTTGCAGTCTCCGGCTAAGAATAAGACACGAGATCTCTGCATCTATAACCATAGTGAATCGACCTGTACTTTCTACTAGAGTTACACGGTGACAAGCCCAGTTAAACATTTATTCTGCCCATTAAAGACGAAGCTTTTAAAAAGCGATCACAAATTTCCGCAGCGGTCCCGTAAGGCACCGCAGCCGCATTTGTAGCTGTGACTGCAATGTGTACGTTTATATGACTGCACAATGGTACGTGGTGTTTAATATTTTACAACGAAGTTGTTCGTGCGAGTAAAAGCACCTGACAACGCTATATGCGTATTCTTACGGTGTCCCCAAACAACTAGATTATTAACCGAGTCTATAGTTTGAGGAGATGGGGACCGTCTGAGGAGTGATATGGGGGCATATTTTGGGCCCTGGGCCCCGTCAAGCTGTTTTCTTGCAGCTTTTAGCCCAGGAGTCCAACCAGGATATTTTCTGGTGAATAAAGAAATTGAATTGATTTGAATTGAATTGAATTTAATTGAATTGAAGGGCGCGGGTTAATAGGAAATATATGGAAATTGCGTAACCCTCATATTCGCCTGTTCAGAAGCGTTGTGTATGAAACACCTATAAAGTTTCCCCACTGCCGTGAAAGAACCAAATGCAGCAGAAATTTTATATTTGAAGATAATTTGGGCGATGTGATGATTATGCCGAAAGTTTGAAACTTATAAGCTAATTACGTACTTTTAAAATAATTACTGCTTACTTGTTGAGCTGTCTAAACCACTCAGAACCGGCTACTGTGTATCACTCCTCATAGCCCGCGACTGGGTGCAGCTGTGCAATGAAATAACATTATAATTGGTTTTCACGTCTTACCACATGTTTTCGTTGCAAGTGTACCACTACAAAGTTGAAGCATACATGAGTAACTTCGTGTAGAGTTATGTGAACCTACCTTTTTTTTTTTTTCTAGCGAAGTGATCGAAAAGACGTAGTAGGATTTTTGGCACGATCCCGATAGAAATAAGAGTTCCAAGATTGCAATATCATGGAACACGCGAGCACAGAAGTGCAATTTTGGCATGAAAGAAGAGGAGTGCAAAAGAAGAGAAGAATCAAGATTGGACTTGGAAAATTTTGAAGGTCTTTCTATTTTCTTGTACAACTAAGCGATGTCTAAGAGAAACTTTATCACGTAGCTTATTATGTAACTATGTTACATGTCGAAGGACAGAAACCTATCAAGACAGCATTGAAAATTTTCTATGAACAAGTTTAGGCTGTCTACAAACTTACAAAATCAACTGTTCAGAAGTGATAGTGCACGTAAAATAAGGTACACATTCTCTTGATGCTACGCATTCTTTTTGAATGTAGACTGTAGACTGGTCGAGCGTGGACCGGTCCCAACGGAAGTGCGGTCTAACGCAGCATCTCAAACGGTGACTTAGGATCGCATTTGGAGCACACAGCTACAATCAAGCACCCCTATATCACTCAATGTGACTTCCAGACTCGGTAGAGCGTCGAGGAAACAATGTTCAATTCCTTACCGCTTCACAAAGCCGCTCTCAAATTCTAGGCGTAGCATGCACCTGGGTTCTTCCACGAGTACGCATGGGCCTCTGCAGTGACGCATATTGAACTTGGTATACCTTAATCGGTGAATCTACCAGTGATGTCACCGGTCAAGACGCCGTCAGAACCACAATCAGTGAACCCGATGGACATTAAGTAACTATGTTAAATGATGCACATACGCATAATTGTACATGCTCTAGCTATGTAAAATAGTAAAATACTGCATAATCATCCTCTCTAATAATGCACTGTCATTTAAACATTTCATCTTCCCAACCTGCGGTGTGCGTTTCTCTTCATAAAATCGCCATGGTTAGCAGGTGCTCTTCTACTATCAAACAGCAACGCTTCGCATTACGCGGCGGCATACTGGAATTGTAGCTACCAAATTGTTACGAAAGTGAGAAAGTTGAACAAGATAGAAAGAGGATCAGCGGAATCCACACCAAAGCGTGGTTATTCGGGCCCAACACACAATGGTGATGGAACTTCAGTGAGGTTAAGTTTGAAAGCCGGCAAACACTATATGTTCCCGCATTTTTCAAATAAACGTCACAAGCCACCAGACAAATAGAACAGGCCGTCAAGACCGCTCAGTGATAACCCGCATGGCGTCGCGCTGCTAAGCGAAAGGTCGCGGGATCAAATACCGGCCGCATTTTGATGGCAGGAAATGCAAAAAACGCCCGTGTACCGTGCATTAGGTGTACGATGAAGACTCCAGGTGCTCACAATTATACCGGAGTCACTCACAACGGAGGCAATCATAATAAAATCGTGGCTCTGGCTCGTAATGCCCTTGAATTTAATTATTTAATTTGGATATCTTCCTTATTACTTGACATCACCAACAGCTAACCACAAATGATGTACTGCATGCACGTGGCGATTCGCGGCCTCTTTGATTGCGCTTTTCCGTAACCATTTCCAGGCTTTCAGTGTGTACTTTCCCTCCACTTTATTTTCTAATTCTGCTAACCTGACTTAACTGACCCCAACTTCTTGCCAGCATCTGTTTCACTGCTCCTCTCGTTTCATCCTTCAGTACCCACTCACCTCGGGAGGCGAACATCGACCGTAGTCTCGTAGAGTTGGCGCACCGCATTACTGAGTCTTTTTAGAGTCAGGCCCCTCCTGAGGCTTCCGAAGTTGTCAGTGTGGTCGGGAAGCAAGATCGTCATGCTGTAGTCGAGGCCACTGTAAGGCAGCTCAAGTAGCGAAGCTCCGATGTCATTGAGGTAGGCATATCCCGCCTTGGCTGTGCCCTGCATGGTGTCGACTTTGGACACCCGACCGTCGCTCGTGAAAAAGAAGGCCTCCACCGTGTTCGACCTGTTGAACATTGTGCGCCACATCCCTTTGAAGTAGATGGCGTCAAGTAGCACAAGCTTTGTGTCACCGGGCAAAGGTGTGTCGAACAGCGCACTGATCTTCCGCTGCGTCTTCAGGCTCAACCACGAGTTGATGGAATTCACGGCCTCCTGGCCTGCTCCGGCGAAGTCAACCTTGAGAAGCTCGGCCTCGAAGCCAATCTCCAGAGCGTTCACGTATCCCGGGAGAACGTTCAACCTGTCGTCGACAACAACAGCATTGGCGATCTTTAGCGTCGAGTTGGACGGCGCCAGCAGTTGACGATTGTGCTCGGCGTGCGCGCTCATAACTTCGGCCTGCGCGAGTCCCGTCGAGTTGTAGCCGAGGGCCTCGTACAGTTCGTGCAGTGTCGGGCCCTTTGCGCCAGCGTAAACCATGGCAAGGGCGGTGGCCACGCTGTACGGTGAATAGAAGACGTTCTCATACTGGGACCTCGACATCAACGGAAGGAGCCGGAAGGCGAAGTCATTGCTTGCGGCGGTCAATTTGGCGTCGTCTTGTGCGGAGGCAACAGCGACGAGGGCCCCGACCAAGCAGAAGGCCGTGAGCTTCATTCTGATTCCTTTTGAGAAGTGAGATAAAGGCACGTCCTCTTAAATGCTGCTTCATTTTAGCCTTGTTATGCATTAGGCTCCGCTAGAGAGCCATATAGATAGGGAGATAGGGAGAAATGGAGTGTAATGGAGAGTGAGAAATTCAGTCTCACTTATGACAAGCTTAGAACGACAGAAAGCTGAGCTAGTTGGTAAGGATTCATAATGCAAAAAAGGTGAGGCGTGCAGACAGGACACAAGAGTAGAGAAGTGGACAACACGAACGCGTTCGAGTTACCCACTTCTCTGCTTTTGTGTCCTGTCTGCACGCTTCACCTTTTTTGCATTATGACAAGCTTTTCACATAAGTATACATCGAGTGGAAATGAGATAACGAAAACGAAACGATATAAAATAAAGGAAGAAAGAAAGACAAGTAATGTTTAAGGAAATTAAGGATACATTAGCAAGAGAAAAGAACAACCTAAAAGCTGCACTGACGTGAGGTCTTGAGCTTCCTTCTGGGGTCTTTTATGAAGCGAGAGAAACGCCAATCTTTTTAGTTGTCACAAATGGAACCTGTCATCATAAATACTTCGTAACCGCGTCCACAAAGGTACGCAAGCGCATGCCAGGAGCAATAGCGCTTGCGCTACACACTCTCAAGTACGCAGCCCTTGTCGAACCACAAGCTACGCCACTGCGTGACCAGGCGTTGGCGTCTAGTGGAGTCGAGTGTCCGTCCAACGTATAAACTCAGTGCACCAGCCAATCCGGCATGTAATGCAACGATGTTATTTCTTCATCGAACTTCGCCGAGTCTTTGAATGTTCATTATGCATAGTGAATACGAGTGGCTAATTGCCTGTCATTGCACATGTAGACTCCGCCCCTTATGTAATATCCCCACGAAGGCCTTTAAGGAAATAAAAAAGCGAAGTGGTTGATTAGGAGGCAGTGGAAGGAAAACCACGGTAAGTGTCTCGCTCAGTGATGGCCGCCTTAACCACTGTGCAAGACGGTGCAGGGAGTTGGAGAAAAATATATAGAAAACGGGTGGGACGAAAGAAGATAATGGTAACTGCGGCACGTGGCCAGTTCTATGGTCGCGGAGTGAAAGCACTGACGGAAGGAGTACATGCCAGTCCAGTACCGTCTTTCTGTATGGGCCGACACACACATGGACATAAACTCGAGTGGAAAGATTCATGTTGCTCGGACGTACAAGGATAACTTTCAATATGGCACTAGTCGGCTATCACTTTGGCCCTGCGGCTGCATTGCGGGACAGGTCAGTTGTATCACAATCCTTTTCCAAAATATGTGTTACAGCGGCAGATTATCATTTATGGATATATATACAGCATATACCTACAATCAAGGAGCGATAATAGTGGCGGAGTGATATCTAAGCAACGGGTGCGATAATCAAAAGTCGTGCATGCAGTAAGCCACGAACTCGAAAAAATTAAGCCACAAACTCGAAGTTGAAGATCCGCTGGGGAAGCCACTGGGGTAGCTCGATGTGTAATAATTAAACTTTGCTTAATACATTTATCCGCTAGCCATGCGTACGTACCTGCGCGCTTAGACGTACCTACATTTTTCTCACCAACAGCTCCATGCGTTAAGGGCAACGCCTTTTACAACGTTCACGAACCGTGTGCACACGCACTGTCTCGCACACTTCGCACTCGTCAACGCCAGAGAAAAAAACATTCAATCGAAGGGATTTCGTGTTGGCACTATACTGCAGTTGCGCCGGCAAACAGCTCAGACGTGTGATGTCTCGCTTGAGTCGCGCGTGATATGAAGTTGGAAGTGTTCGCGTGGACTAAACCGGACGAATAGGTGCACGCCGGCTCAGACGTTTACTTAAAGAAAGGCGCGTAAGACAGCAGAGCGAATAAAGAACAAATTATGTCGCTGTATCTTTCTGCAGCTTTCAACAAGAGTGAAGTACGTTGGAACACACTAAATAATTCTTGGTTAACCCCACCACCTTCCCACACTGATCACCTTCTCACTGTGCGCGACTTACCTGCGTACTTTTCAGTGCCACGCACTATAGCTGGCGACCACGAGTGCTTCTTGCATTTTGTGTGTTTGGTGACGCCGGCGCACATGCGCCGCTTTCTCGCCACTTGCGGATGCTTCGTTGCAGCGGGAAGTGTGCTGCGGTGAAAAGGTGCGAGATGGGAAAGGAGGTGGTGTTATTTCTCCCGTATTGCGGGGACGCTGTGTACGTGGTTCGTGGCGATGGGGCCCGGTCTTCCTCCCCGGGACGATAGCCGGAGAGGTGGTGCTGCTTTGGGTGCGACCGGCACGTGTCATCGGCGCGCGCCCCTCAAGTCTCGCGTCGATTCCCGCTGGCCTGGGGCGTCGCAGGTTTTTGCAGACGATTTTGCGCGTGCCTTCCTTCTCCATTTCCCCTGGGCAGAGTAGCAGTCCAGAGGCAAAGCTTCGCCAGCTGACCTCTCCGCTTTTCTACCGCATTAAAATGTTGACCCGCCGTGGTGGCGTAGTGGCTGTGACGTTGAGCTATACTAAGCCCGAGGGCCCGCGATTGAATCCCGACCGCGGCGGCCGCATTTTGATGGAAGTGAAAGGCAAAAGTGCCCGCGTACCATACATTGGATGCACGTTAAATAACCCAAGGTGGACGAAATTAATCTGTTAAAGTTGTGATTAGTGGCAGCAGAAAACTTGAAATTCTGCGGGCCCCTATTTTGACGACTTCGGCTCGTCGTTGTCTCTCTTGCGTGGTCTTATCTCCTTTCAAAAAAGAAAAAGAAACAACCTTCTCCGGGTCCCTGCTTGTAAACAGCTAAATAATCTATGGAAGAGCAGGGAAGGCTGTGGAGGCTTCAGATGGCTCCTTACGTATACTATTATTATCTTCTTTTTTTATTTTGCAAGGACAACTGCACAGTGAATGCTTTGCAGGATTTTGGGCACTGTGAGCTGTTAGGCGTGCGTATTGAAGTTCACCGGATGAGTCAAATTACGTTCAAACAGTGAGATGCTGCGGTAATAGCAGCCGCGTTGTGCGTAGTGGGAAACTGCGGACGCGTCAACTGCGTTCGTGACACGTGATCTTATATTCTCTATCTAGAAAGGCCTTTTATTCTATTCGCATTTATATGTTCGACCTTCATTGAGCAGTAAGAAGCGGTTTTCTCGCAAACCGAGCGATGTCACAAACGACGTCTCGCACATACACAATACACAAAGCACAGATACGCGCGCGCGCACGCACACATGCACGCACACACACATGCACGCACGCACACGCACGCATGCAACGCACACGAGTACATACACACAGAGAAAACGAGAAAAAAATCATGACATCATTCATGCAATTCTACCATATTTGGTAGTTTCATTTGCGTGAGTATCGAAGTTTTCATTTTGATTAACTGTACCTGCAGACATTGCGTCGCCGATCGCAAATTTCCTGGTCGAATAGTTGGCGACGAAAGCGGAGTTAAATTGGAGTCGAGAACATACTTGCATTTGATATCGAAGTCGATGTCGCAAGTAAGTCGGAGTAGTGTATACAGATGATATCGCAGCTCTTGGGATAAAGCCAAGGACTCCGCTAGTTCCCTCTTTTCTTTCTCACGAATATGGAGATGCGAAAAACGCACCTTGGAGCAGGATGCACGAAATCCTGTTGCCTAAACACGGCTCCGTGAAACTAAGAGAACAGCCGGCATCAACGTTGTGCCATAAATTAAACGTCACTAAAGAGAGCTTCATTAAAGAGTCACTGAAGGGAGCGAGTGAGTCAGTTTAGTTTGATTCGTAGGTCACTATTTGTGAACTCGATCTGTTTCGTTTTTCGTCAGAGAAGCCCGTATATGTCGTTTGTGTCTCACTTCGTGCTCGTCTGCTTAGCGCTGTAACCTATGTTTTTAAGCATTCATAATTTATTCAGAATAAGACGAGTCGACTTGTATACTTAACATCTTGCGTGCCAAGGGGCACACTGATCGCATCATTCGGCCTTTCCAAGGTATGTTCAAGCGTTTATGTGCTTTCTGTGAACAATCTATGCACGAATGTTTTTAGGTGGCGTCTTATGTAATATTAAACTACTTGCTAGCATTTTTTATGGGGTTTTACGTGCCAAAACCACTTTCTGATTATGAGGCACGCCGTAGTGGAGGAGTCCGGAAATTTTGACCACCTGGGGTTCTTTAACGTGCTCCTAAATCTAAGTACACGGGTGTTTTCGCATTTCGCCCCCTTCGAAATGCGGCCGCCGTGGCCGGGATTCGATCCCGCGACCTCTTGCTCAGCAGCCTAATGCCATAGCCACGGAGCAGCCACGGCGGGTTACTTGCTAGCATTCTAAAAAACATTAGCCTAACTATAGTTAGGCTATAGTGGCGTCGGGAGAGCTGCACAGTATGGAAATAGCAAGGGGCTTGCCGCCACCAGTCTTCTCATCACGCCGGCTATTTATTTATTTATTTATTTATTTATTTATTTATTTATTTATTTATTGTTCGAAGTTATCCACACAGTGTTCCGAGTTATAACGCCAAAGAACTCTATTAATCGTTCACCGTATACATTGCTGCAATAAGGAAGGTTTAAGTTAAAGTTAGTTGCTTGCCTGGTGTTTGCACGTGGGAATTTAAATATGGTGTTGGGTAAGGGAAAGTTGGTGTTGAGTATTTTGTGAACTAAACAAGTGATCTTATAATTTCTTAACGCCGTGAAAGAAAGAATACGAAGGTCAGTAAACAGAACGCTACTTGGGTGATGAACAGAGGAAAAAGTTATTATTCTTAGGGCGCGTGAGGCAGAAGAAGAAGAGGCCGAGGAGTGCGGATGTTTTCATGTCGGCTCCGGCTTTCTCAAATGTTATCGCAGATTTCTCTGTGATTAGCGACCTAAAGTTTTCACCAAACGATTCTTGAAGTTCTCCGGACTCTGTGGACACCTCGCTTTCAGGTGGGACTTTCCATTTTCCTGGGAACCGCACCTTTTCTCCGCCCGCCACGTCGCCGCCGCGCTAAGCCTAGCTGGCCGGTCGTTAAGCCTCCGACTGCACCGACTGGGTCTCGGCGGCGTGTCGCGCCTCGGCGCGCGGCGTTTGCATCTCCTACCAGAGTGATCCCGCACCTCTGTCTTCGCTATGGAGATCCAGGTCGCCGGCCAGGATATTTCGCCAGATGAAGTGACCGCCCAGTCTGGCTGGCTCACTGCACGATCCCGCCGCTCAAAACGCGGCACGGACAACTTGACCCCGGCCGATGAATCATCTCAAGCTCCAAGTAGCCGGCCCCGCTCTCGGGTGAGGCAGCCCGTTAAAGCTCAAGTTTTGAAGGCGGGCCGCATGCCGCCGCTTCCGACGGAGGATATCAAGATTGTCATCCGCCCCAAGGGCGCCCTTCATATAGCCAAGATCGGCAGTCCCGTGGTAACCACCGCCATTCTCCAAGCAGCCAACCTCACGGACGAAGAAAGCTCAGGAGACACTGTCTGCCCGAATACGCAACAAAACATCGTTGTCGTCAGCACACCTCGCCCGGACCATGCAGACCGGTACGCTCGCATCCGCTCTATCCATGTGAACGGCGTCAGCCACGAGGTCAATGCATACGAAACCGCAGCTGAGCACACGACGAAGGGGGTCATCCGTGGGATCCCACTCACGGAGACTCCCCGGCAGATCTACAACAAAATTGTCACTGCCCGAAACCCGACAGCCTTGGCAGCCAAGCGCATCGCTTCTACTAAAACAGTGATAATCGCTTTTGACGGACATCCGTAGCTGGATCTACATAGACCCTATCCCTAGAAATATGCACCCTGAATATAACAGGGCCCGGCGCCAAGCTCGGGCCGGAGCTATCATAAAAGCCCTTGCCCATGTACCTGGCGTCACATTTGTTGATGCAGCCCAATACTCCCATGGCACACGATTTGTGGCCGTCGCCACACGCGATGGAGCCCTACACCACGCCTGCAGCGTCACTACCCCCACTTCCGAGACGGCTGAAGAAGTGGCCATTGCCCTGGTCACTTTAGATCTCACCTGTCACACCATAGTGTGTGACTCTCGCTCAGCCGTTACTAACTTCAGCAAAGGCCGTATTTCTCCCCAAGCTCTTCGCATCCTCTGCCAGGCACCACACTCTAAAGACAGCATAATCTCCCTAACATGGATCCCGGCCCATGCGGGCCCTGTACACCCACACCTCCCCAATATCAACGAGGTCACCCACTCCATTGCGCGAGGTCTAGTCAACCGCGCCGGAGTCGCTGGAGATGAGTTGGACACCAGGGACAGTCTGACAACTTATAACGATCTCGTTAAGGCCTTTCACCTCAGTCGCCGAATCTTCCCCCCGCCTCACCCAAAGTTCAGCCGGACGCAGGCTACCACCCTGCGTCTACTACAAACAAACACGTACCCTTCACCCGCCCGCCTCCACCTTATATTTCCGGACGTCTACACTACCCCCAACTGCCGGTGCTGCGGAATTCACCCGGCTACGCTTCCGCATATGCTATGGGAGTGCCCAGCACAGTACACCCAGACTAACACCACGACTCTCTCGTCGAGGTTGCATGAGGCTCTGCGGAGCTCCGCCCTCGACGACCAAACCTGGGCGACCCAGCACGCCCGCGAGGCGGCGGCGAGGCAAGCCCTCGACGTCCCTTCGTGGGAGGCTTAGGCCCGGCCATCATAAAGTGCTGGTTCTACAATAAAAGTTTATTGCGTTTTTGCAACTGCACTATAGGTGTTAAGTAAGTTTTATATGTTAGGCCCCATATTTCACAGCCATAGCTCATGTGGGTATGAAACAACGAAAAGTATATGCAACGAAGCAAAGCACGAGGAAAATATTGCCGGGCACGGGCCAGTGTGCAACAGCTGAAAGCGATTTTTCTACAGACAACGCTAATTTGTTCTCTCCAGTGCAAGTGACTGTCTAAAGTAACACCTAAATATTTAAATGAATCTACACAATCCAGAGTTCGGTTCGGTAGAGTCAAAGTGAACTCACTGTAGTCTAGTATTTTCCTGTTAGAGTGAAATATGATATACTTAGTTTTATCAGTATTTAGGGCTAGTCTATTTTCTGAAAATTATTTAGCTACTTTTAGCAGTTCACCAGATATAGTGTCTTGTAATGACGAGAGGGAGTCCCCTGAGTAAACTAAGGCGGTATCGTCAGCGTACATCAAAACTTTTGGCAGGTTAAGTGCGCCCGGTAAATCATTGACCCGCGTAATCACAGCTTGTTGAGCTCTCCCACAAACAGAATGCCGTTGTTTTGTGTGCACCGAATGAGAAAGAGAAACGGGTGGTTATCGCGGAACAGTCGCGGAATCGCCATAGCTTTTTTTTTTATTATCCATCCCGGTGACGGCAGCAGCCGTGCTTCCGGCCTCATCCACCCTCACGACCACCTTGTGCACAACTTCGTCCAGGCTCAAACCCTTGCTACCCGTGATGCCACACATGTCGGCTTTCCTCGACTGAAAGAGGCGGCGCACCCTAATTCTGGCGAACGCCCCTCTAAGGTGGTATTCGGCCTTGAGTTCGATCCTGTGCAAGGCACAAAGACGACCAATGCAAGGTGAAATGGTGATCAGAAAAAAGAAGAAAAAATAATATTTCCAGATCTTCATAAACATCCATCAAACGGCGCACCTCAAACAGCGAATGGTCTCTTATCGCATTCATTCCATTGTGCCTTGGCTGTGTTCCTAATCACTCAATTTTTAAAATACATTACCGAAATTGCAATGACGACGACAAGGTGCGTGTTGTGCGCGTTTATGCTTGGCCGGATCGCCCGTTAGGTTGTCATGATTGTTTAGGGTGCCTCAGCTACTTTATTCGTTTGCAATGTTTATTTAACAGTGCGAGCATGAATGACAATGCTTGTAATTTTCATAAATGATATCTCTACTACGAATATACTATTGAATTAAGGCGAAAGCCTTAGATGAGATGACTCATGGGAAAGAAATCCGATGTCCGGCGTTATGGCACCAAAACTCATGGAACCGAAATTCATAGGGAGTCGAACCCTCGACCTTTGGTGGGAGAAAACAAGTAACAGGAAGTAACAATGTATTAGAATGAAAATGACAAGTACTATAATGAATGTCTCGTGAGCGGGCGGGATTTCGCCTTTGTCCTCTTTAGCAAACGCTAAAGTGACTGTCACCTTTTTATTCTTCTAAGTTGTATGCGTTTTGTTCAATATGTCGTTTTGTTTTTTCTTCGTCATTGTGCACAAAATTAGAAAGCTTTCTGTATGCTGTTTCGGGTCACGTAAATGAGCAATTCAATCCCAACACGTTCTAGTGCGTTATGCCCTATTTTAAACTGTTGAATACATGTTTATATTACACAACACCTTTGTTCAAAGCACTATCGAAAGTGCATTTCTTTAGAAGAATATTTTTTTCCACTAAGGCCACGTTTAGGTTTTTCATCTAATTACCTGTGCAAGTGATGCTATGAGTAACGTAAGGCAACGTTGGAAAATGTATGAGCGTTGCAAATGACATGCTCTGCGACTTTCCCCAAACACGATGTCAGAGAAATGGGTCTGCGATTTTCAAGGCCTATGGCCTTCCCATTTTGGGTATCAGAACAGTAGTTCCAAGTTTCCACTCTTCCGGGAAAGAGCCTTCCTTCCATCGGCTATTGATCTCCCGCGTAAGGAACTCAATTGACCCGTCGTCTAAATTCCGTAACATTTTATTCGTAATGTCATCCGGCCCTGATGCCGATCGACCATTAAGATTCTGCAGCGCCATCCTTATATCACTTTCAGTAAATTCCTCATCCATAGCTGCATTTTCGTCCCCACTATATTCCAAATTCACGTCAGGCGTATTGTGCCAAGTCTCCAACGGAAGGTATCTCTCAGCCAAATCCTTCAGCAACTCCTGCTTCGTGGAGTCCCGACACACCTGATAGACCAGCTTACCTATCACAGTCCTCTGATTAGATTTAGTGTTTGTCTCATCTATTACATGTCTGAGCAAACTCCAGGCGCCGGCCCTCTTAATGCGACCATCAATATAATTGCATACTTCATCCCATTGCTGCTTGCACAGTACCCGACAATGGTCTTCGATTTCCTGATTAACCACTGCTATACGCTTTCTAAGCCTTCTATTCAATCTCTGACCCTTCCATCTCGCTAACATCGACTGCTTCGCTTCCAACAAATGCGCCAGGCGACTAACCATGTGTTCCGTGTCAATATCGGTCTAAATAGGGGACGCATCAACGTCACTTTTAAGCTGACTAGTCTACTGTTCCAAGGTCAACTCATTTCCCTCATCTTCGGTTCTCTACGCTCTTTGTTTCCTAAAGGCGCCCCAGTCAACCATCCTGAATGTGCGCTCCTTTTTATTAGCCACTACCAAAGTAATCATAAGTATGTAATGATCGCTACCAAAATCTATATTACAATTGGACCAAGACGAATCCCCCACCCCCCGAACAAAAGTGAGATCAGGTGTCGAATCTCTACATGTCGACGTGCCACATCTGGTGGGATACGAAGGGTAGGCAACCAGAGTTAAGTCCAAGTCTAGTGCCTGCTGCCATAGCCTCTCTCCCTTAATAGTGCTATAAACATGCTTCCACACATGACAGGGTGCATTGAAGTCCCCTCCAATAAGGAATGGCGCATCCTTATCCAGATTGGTTGCCTTGGTCAAGAGAGATTTGAAACTCCGCTTCGTGTCCCGGGGGCTACTGTACCGGTTAAGCAGGTAAACGCTCCTCTGACATGACATTTGCTGACCTAAAATTACCTCCACCATAATATATTCAATCTTGCAATCCGCCATGTGTAGATGTTACGCCAGCCTCCTATAAATGAGAGTAGGCAGTCCTCTGCCCTGTTCATTATCCTTAACTTCCGCTTTGAAATTCGTTAAGGTCACGTTAGACGTCAGTGTTTCCTGTAACGTGATGACTTGAGGTTTCACACCATGCGTTCTAACAAACTGCTGCGGAAACGCCTTCTTATGGTTGAACCACCTACAATTCCACTGCCAAATACTCAATGAACTATTTAATAGAGCCATCTTGGCCACGGAAATTTGGTGAACTAGATTTGAGCTCCAGTCCACTCGGCGACTTTTTCTGCTGGGCTAGCGGCCGAGTGCACTCCCGCTCTTTAACAAGGACCACCGTCTCGTTTAGATATATTTCAATTTTGCCTAATCTCTGATCCGTGATATTTTCCCGCTCTTCTATCCGCTCCAGTCTACTAATGATCTGATTTACACTTTCTTGCAATGTCGCCATCATTGCTTTAAGCTCGGAACAGACTTTGCCCTGAATCCGCACCGTCGAGGATGGGGCCCTCTTTTTCGGAGAAGGCGTCTCCTCGTCCGCCATGTTCTCTTCTGCGACCACCACAGACCTCGGTACCTCAACCGAGTCATCATGTTTTCTAGCCTGTCCTGAGCTATCGCTGTTACCGGAATATAAGCCGTTGCTAAGTTCAGCTATCTCTTCGATAAGCCCGTCAATGGCTGCTTTTAAGCTATGGTTCTCTCTCTCCAATTGCGCAATCCTATCCCTATTCCTATTCCCATCCACATGCTCCTGGCGCTGCTCACGCGCTCGCCCGGTGCTGATGCCTTGACCTTGTCAGCCCAGGTGGTCTGGGCTCCAGCTGCGCCGCCGCCTCCACCAGCTGCAGGAAAGCGCACCCGGGCCTCCCTAGAAACGGAGCGGCTCCTGGTCGTTGGAGTCCCAGTCGATGGCCGCTGCCTCGACCTGGAGCGGCTCCTAGAGCGCGAGTGCCCCTTAGAGCGTTGGCGGGCGCTCACCCGCTGCACCATCTCGGCTGCCTCCTGTTCCGCCGTTAGCTCCGCCCTGGCTCTCTCCTGTCGGCCAACACGCACGACGTAGGGAAGCTGGTATCGTTGTCTGCATTGTTTATCCGCGGTCAGGTGTCGTCCGCCACAAAGCTTGCAACAAGGTACACAGTTGTGATCCTCTTCAGGATTCCGAGCCCCGTATCCTCGGCATTCAGAAGAATCGGGCACCGGACAGACATCCGTCCGATGTCCAAGCTTGCCACACACATAACATACATCCAACTGCTTTCGATACAAGAAGCACCGGACCAGGGTTGGCCCATATCTTACGAAATTGGGCACCTTTAACCCGTTGAAAACAATGATAACTGATTCTGTGTTCTTGATTCGTTTGACCGTCATAGCCAGCGGATTGCGATCGTTAACGATGTAGCGCTCAAGTGTCGCTGGGCCATCCATAATGTCTACATTGCGAATGACCTCCTTACATGTAGTGTGTGGGGCCGTCTCGTACGCACTGACTTCAATATCCTTGTCTGCCACTCTGATTGACCTGAGTTTCGCATATCGTTCAGCGTTGCTCCTTTCTGGCGTACTAGCCACCAAGATATTTTGCATAAAGTTAGGGCAAATAACATCTTCCCTAATCTGCTCAATACTGAGACCTGCCGCCTCTACAATTGCCTTGCCCACCGCTGTAGAGCTAACTTTCTCCAAATTCAGTCCACCCCGTGGGCGAATGACTATTTTGATGTGTGTCTTGTGGCATCGGTGGCGTACGCGGCGCCTTCACAATGCGATTCTTGATTGCCGAGCCTCCATGCCGTTCACCTGCGCCCCGTCATTCAGGCATCTCGCTTGGCGAACCGACATCACCCAATCCAGCCTCGTCGTAGCTTCAGATTTTCGGCTGGACACTGTCCGCCATTCTAGGTCTTCAGTAAAGTCCTCTGCCAGCAGCACTTCCCCTTCAACGTGCATTACTGCTATGCCGCGCTAGGTCTACCAGGCGCTAGCTCTCCGCCAGCCTGGCGTGAGCACAAAAGTTCCAATAAAGTCCAAAAAGGGATGGCCCACCTCAAAATCAGGTATCCGCTGAATCCTATCGTCTTCACGGATCCGATGATATCAAGTTTGCACGACTAGATGACCAAAAAAAGTTCAGAAGCCTCGAAAAAGACGGACCCATAAAAGCCCACAAGCCTCCTTCGAACTTCGTCGTCGTCGTCCTCTTCGTGTCTCGGTGTATATGGCATTATTGTGATTCATTTTGCAGACGGTTAAGTTTGGGGCTTTATAGAGAGCACCAAGTACACAGCTACGCGACGATCATACTTCACGATATAATTGATTAGGCGTAAAAATGTGTTTTCTAGATAGCCTACTCGCAATTTCGTGTTATCATGGCAGCACGTGGTCAATCTCGGTCGCAGATCCCGAAAGCCACTCTCTGTCATTGTTAATACATTCACTGGAGGTCGTTGTCATTGAGTGCGCAGAATCCATTTCGGAGTAGTGATTCACGGCCGCTACTTATTCTCTGCGGCGAACTTCTGGTTAAACAGGTGTGAGCATGCTGTTTATTTCCCACAGAAAAAGTGGTTATGTAGAGAAATTAATCTGATATACGTATTAACAGCCAATATAAAGTTGATACTTACAGAAAAATTGTGAATTAACCTGCGGGACCTGGCATAATCGTAACCCAAACCTCCCTCTTCCCCCCCCCCCCCCTCCACACTTTTTTCTCTCCGCGCTACCGCTGTAACTTTTGGTTCTTGGGATAGGCGCGGGCACTTTCAACTGGTTCGCGTTGTGCATTGGACGCTTTCGAATTTTACGTGAACGAGCTGTAGTTCCTTGTGGTCTCTCATTTAAAGCTGAAGCTTGAAATATTGCTGAATATTTTGCAAGATACACATTTTATTTTTTCAGCGTTTAAGTAAGATGCACCCACAAGTCGACAACTCTCGCGGCACCTCTTAAAAACATTGAAACGTCTGGGGCAAAAATTTTAAAAATTTTGAATAAGAAAGGCAACACAAGGGCAAGCCATTTCTGGTGCGTTACCTACTGCTACTTTTAACGGACGTCAAGCTTTCGCAAATATATGTTATCATTTCGCTCAATAATCAAACCAGTTGTGCATAAAAAACAGTAATTCAAATTCGCATAAATCGATGGAGTCTAGTGAGAAACGCGATACTATAAGCGCACAGCTTTAGTGTTCTTATCCCATATTGGTGTGCATTGAAACTTTTTACTGACGTCTAGTTTGAGGTCACAGGCGTGTTTTTCGCGCGCTATTCACTGACCCATAGGCAGGGATTCAAATTCAAACCACCGCAGAATCTAGAGACGTTGCGTGTGACATTATCTCGTTTACTGTATTATTCAATGTACATTTGGGGCACTGCAACATACGTATCAAAATGTAATGCCCGAATTTACGTTTATGTGGCAAAAGGTGCGGAGAAGATGGCGAGAATACTGTGCGTCGTTATCTCTTTTCCCTCCAGTTCCCAGGATATGGTCAGTTGACCGATCTTTTAGTGGTCGAGTTACCTAGAGCCATCCTTTCCGAGCCCTTGTTGTAGCTCGAAGCACTCCGGAAACATCTGTTCCTGACGAATTCTGTCAACTTATATCCAGACCAGGAATTCCGTTAACTTGCATACAATTTAAAAGTTCCACAACACTAGCAGAACAGAAGGTTCGTGCGTGCTTTATGTCACTACACCCTCAACTTGACTGTGAGTTTATTTTGGATGAATTGAAATGTGCTCTTTCGACATGCCGCACAAAGACAACCGCAGGCCCAGACGGTGTTACGTATGTGATGTTAAGGTACCTTGGTCTAGCTGGAAGAATGGCTCTTTTGGAGATATTTAATGATATCTGGACAAGAGAGACAGACTCCTTAAGATTCATGGAAATTAGCTCGGGTAATTCCAGTGCTGAAAACAGGAAAGACTCCCCTTTGTCTTGACTCCTACCGACTCGTCAGTCTAACAAGCTGTTTTTGCAAACTAATGGAGAAGATGGTATGCAGTCGACTGCAATGGTGGTGTGAACACACAAATCTGTTTTCCAACTACATAACCGGTTTTCGACAAAATTGGTGTGCAATGGATGCAGTATTAGACATTGTCACATGCGTCGAACATGAGCGAATGTGTGAAAATGTGACAATGGCCGTATTCTTAGACATTCAAAGAGCATTCGGCACTGTAAGTCACATGCACGTCCTTGCTGATATGTTATAGCTTGGCCTACACAGTCGAACACTGCGATGGGTATCAAATTTCTTGAACGAAAGAAAAATATTTATGGAAACAATTGAAGGATAGAGTAACTATCACAGCATCACGCAGGGCGTTCCGCAGGGCATTGTTCTCAGTCCGTTTTTACTGAACTGTGTCATGACAGCCTTACCACAAGAACTATCGTCTGGTCTGCAGTATTCTCTGTACGCAGATGAAATCTGCATATGGGACTCTGGATCTCATCTAAAAGACATTCAAACAACGCTGCAAGAGGCTCTTGATAGTATCGACACCTATTTAAAAGAAAGAGGCATGAGTCTTTCATGCGCAAAGACAGCCGTACTTCCTTTCACTAGACGACAGCTGAATAACTGCCAACTAACGTTTAGTGGGCAAACTTTGATGTATGTGAAAGAGCATAAATTTCTTGGAGTTATTCTTGGCCGTCAGCAGATATGGGCATCACACATCTGCGCAATTGAAAAGCAGATCAATGCTTTAATAAACGTACTTCGGCGACTCGTTGGCACAACGTAGGGGGGGATCAGTCTCTTCACTATTGCAAGTTCATAACGCACTGGTAGAACAAAACATTGCTTATTCGGCACCTATTCTCCGTGGTTTATCGCAAACTTCCGAGGAACGTCTTCAACGTGTACTGGCAAAGGGGCTGCGGTATGTCTTGGGGTTCCGCAGGCTACCTCGATTTCTCTAGTAATTGCTGAAGCTCGTCACCCATCATTTCCGGTCATACGAACGGTTGAAACATGCCGACATATTTATAGCATTTTAACCCAACACGAGAAGCATCCATTAAACCTCGCGCTTAGCGAACGAAACAAAAGCAAAATTCATATGTTTTTCAAGAACATAAAGCATTGTTACCAAGAGCTGAATTCTGCAAAGTGGATGTTAGTCCTAAAATAGAATTATCGGTCGACGGGGTTATATCTAATAGGCGCATGTTCATGGTAACCGCACAGCAATTGGCACTCTTCCGAATTTACTCATTATATCCCCACTATTTCCACGTGTTTACAGACGGTTCGTGTCAATTCCTCGACTTCAGCATTCGTCATTCCACATTTAGCGCTAGAGCAAACATTTAAATTATCCCGAGAGACATCTTCCACCGTGGCAGAACTATTTGCAATCCTGCGTGCTTTGCGTTTCATAACGTCAGAAAAGCATTCGCAAATATGGGTCATCTTTAGCGATTCGCAAGCCGCTCTCAGATTACTACAAAACAATAAGAAAAATTCTTTGAGCACTTTGCTATTGTATGAGACGCTCAGAGAATATACAAAAGCAACCGCAATGAACCATGTAATTTCACTTCGGTGGATACCTGGGCACTGCAATATTCCTGGTAATATTTATGCGGGCGCAGCTGTGAATCGGGTACGCCATAACGCAGAGACAACCAATCTTCCACTTTTGTGTAGTGAAGCCCGTCTGCTCCTGAGACAGATTCCCTGTCGCCTCAGCAAAACTACCTGGTTTGATGAGCAATCTAAGAACTCGGAGTTATACTTTCCAGACCCATGTATAAACCTGTCAGTTCCGGAAAATCTAAGAGAAAACAGAAAACGTTAAACATTGGTGTACCGCCTGCGGCTTGGTACTGCAGTTAGGAGACACTTCTTACACAGGATAAAACGTGCCTCTAGTCCGTAGTGTTCTTGTGGCCATTCAGACGAAGGTGTGCATCATTTCCTCCTCGAATGCACTCGATTCAAAGCGAACGGTAATTAAAGCAAATTTGTTGCTTTTAAACAGAAGACCATTCCCTCTCAAAAAGATACTTGGTCCATGGAGAACTACGCGTCTTCAGAAATGAGCACTTCTTGCTTTGAAGAAGTTTTTCGAGCACACGAACATTTTGGGCGCAATACAAAGTTTCAGTTGATATTCATAAGCTAAATTACTTATATGTTTGTTGTTCTGGGTCAAAGATCTTTTCATGTGGTGATCGTGATTTTTACGCAGTATGTGATTGTGTTCTGTACTTGCAGTGTAATTAAATGTGTTGTGTGCTTGGCTATTCGAAATATATGTCTGTATATGTGCAAATGTGCACTGAACTCATGCACCAAACTTTGCGATTCATGTACTGTTAGACTGTATAGTCTTTATTCATCTGGTGTACTACTGAGTGCCATATTTTGTGTCATGATTCCCCCTTTTTACGCAAATTTATTTCCTTTGCTAAGTTACAAGGAGTAGCCGGTGCCGCCATAAAGGCGCCGACCTCTCCTAATATTCACTTCAATAAAAAAAAAAGGCGTGGAATGTGATTCGGAGACTTCATACGCACCCCTACTACTGTCCAACCACCTATACGTTCTGTCAACGTTCCAGGGATAATATAACGGAGAAGCGCTCCTTTTTAAGCGACACTAGCCGTGATAACTATGAAGCGTTACGTATGGTGCGCGTCTTTTAAACTCGTTAAATCGAAGATAAATTTATCTGGCGAAATGCCGTAAATAACCCGAGCTCTACGTGACCCCCACTTCATGCAGCCTGTACACCGGTGGTTTTTCCTTCTCAGGTGATTACTAAGATTTGCTTTATTGTCTGCCACGCGTAGAACTGTTCCTTACTGTTAGAGCACTAAATGAGCAAAATGGTGTTCTCACTTTTGAGACGGCTATAAGTATAGCTGCTGACAACGTCATGATCTTGCTAGAATCTTTGTCCGACATTTGTTTCTTAGAATTATCAGTTTTGCATCCATAGTTAGATATGTGCATTTGTTCCTAACGCACTTTCCTGTTCAGCGCCTGCTTCACATTCTTTCACGTCTTACTACATATGTACGAACGAACTAGCCCACCAAGAAGTAGTGATAAATGCACATGCCTACCTTCAATCAGCGGTGCTGCACATTTATTTTTGTCCCCCTCAACTTCTACGTCTTGCAAAGAAAATCCGAAACGAAGGAATGTCCCGAACTATACAGCTTGAAGATATATCTTTTTGGAGATGAATAGAAAATTTTATCCCAATTTCGTAATTTCTGCATAATGGGGACGCTTCAGACTAAGATGCTTAGTACGGATAATGATGGGTCAAAAAGCTTCCAATCTGTTACACTCGGCAACGGCAACTCCGTGCAGTGCAGCATGTCATACAAAGGTTATCCCGCGATCGACTGACCAGACGGAAAGAGGAATTAACGAGGTGTTTTAGATGCATGTCACTGATAGATCTGTAAGGGCGATATGTAGACGACAGAGCAATTGTCAACAATTTCCCTGTTGAAATATATATATATATATATATATATATATATATATATATATATATATATATATATATATATATATATATATATATATATATATATATATAATTTATGGACTGCGTGCGCTAGCAAAGAAAGCGCAAATTACTTACGCAGACACGTTAAGAAGGAAGTAAGTTGTCTGACTTTAATCGCATGTTTCTTTTCTTTTGCGGCCTGTTTCTTCTAGTATATGTTGTTCTTTAGAACCGTACATAAAGCGCATGATGTTACCAATAAATAACCCAGTTGCGAGTTCGCCCCTTCACGTTGTCTTTCTATTCCTGACCAGTCCTTTGTTCCATCTAAGCAGAGCTTTCTAGCCGTGATGTCTCTCCAGCTATCCCCCGTCGCAGCATTACTACAGGGATACCAGTTGAACGACGGGAATCACGGAGGTATTAGCGGCCCATACGAATAGGCCAGGAACGGATTAGCCCTTTTTCTTTATCTGGGGGAACACAGTCGGTTCTGGTTAAGGGTTGACCGGCAGCCTCTCACTGCGTTTCACAGCGTTGGTGAGGCAATGGCGAAGGCAGATCCTCGGTGCTCTCAGATACTTCGGTCGTTCACAACCTGTTGACTTCTCCGACAAAGAGGATGCTGTTGTCGTTTCTTTTTCGAATGAGGAAGAGAAACGGGTGGTGCGCCCGGAACACGCGCGCGATGGAGTGAGACTTGCGCAGTATCGTTGCGGTGGCTGCGGCAGCCGTGCCTCCGCTTTCGTCCACCCGGATCACCGCTCGGTGCACCACTTCGTCCACGTGCAGGCGACCTCTGTGGCCCGTGATGCCCGACAGATCGGCTCTGTGCGGGTCGAAGATCCTCTTCAGGCCGAGTTTTGCGAGCGCCCCGCTTAACAAGTACTTGGTCTCGAACTTGAACCTGAGTTTCATAAAGAAGGGATGCGCGCAATTATTAAATAGATTGGGGAGACATTGCAGGGCATAAACACGATGACACGCATGTTCACGACAAAAAAGAAAGAAAGAAAGAAAGAAAGAAGGAAGGAAAGAAAGAAAGAAAGAAAGAAAGGAAGGAAGAAAGAAAGAAAGAAAGAAAGAAAGAAAGATAAAGAAAGAAAGAAAGAAAGAAAGAAAGAAAGAAAGAAAGAAAGAAAGAAAGAAAGAAAGAAAGAAAAGCAACTTGGTATGTCACTTAGGACTCGTTTTCGTCTTTGCAGCAGTCGACAGCGTGGAAAGTGACGATAAAAAAAGAAACTACCTATTTTGCGGTTAGTGTTTATGATCGTAGTTGATTCAGACTTTTAGGCCACAGCTGTCAACAACTACACCTACAGTCAAATTCAAGAAATAGATAGGCTTTATTTAGGTCATCTAAAGCCTAGCTGTATGAATTATAATTATTATTATCCAAATATTATTGTCTGTGTTGCAAAAAAATGCGCCTGTAGGCGGCGCCTACTACTTCCCTTTTCTCACCGGGTTATTCCGCACAGAACGCTGCAAGTAGTGCGAGCAAACACCCCCCCCCCCACCCCCTCTTTCACCCCACCCTCAAAACAGAAAAAAAAACACGAGCAACATTTCCAATTACACAATAAAATGTCCCTGTGCGTCTGCAAATGGGATCCTTGATGAGTGCCACATTGCAAATACGATTTCTTTGTTAAGGAAACCAGGAACCCGTAATGGTTCCATAATGTCAATCGTATCAGTAACTACAGTTTCCTCCTCTCATCATAACAACTGACAAAACTAACTTTCGTAGAACCCTTGAGTAAGAACACTTAAGGCAGCGCGCCTCACTTACATTCACCCGACTTGAATAGTCATAATTGTCACCACAACTGCCACTTCCTAGTGGAATGCGTATTCTTCTATCTCATGGCTGAATTCGCTTTCTTTTGTTTATATTCCCTGCACACGTACTTTAAAGGAGGCATTTACCTTGGAAGGTACACCTTGACAACTCTCCTGACCATGATCTTCAGCGCAGCTTGAAGGGAACCCAGCGAAAGACGCCTCAGCTTCTTGACGCCCGTTCTGCGCGAAGGCAGAATAATTGTCATGCTGTAGTCTCCGCCTTGAAAAGGCAAATCCAGAATCGCGGATGAAAGTTTCTCGGAATATCCGTGAGAGGTGTTAAACCGACCGCACATCGTCTCCGCAAGCACCGGCGTCTTTCCATCGTTGAAGAACGGCAATTTCATTGTTTCCGACTTCTTGAATTGAGTCTGCCAAATGCCCTTGAAGTAGATGATGTTCAAAAGCACCAGTTTAGAACTACGCGGGAAAGGACTTTCCAGCAGGTTCTTTATGTGACCTCGAGTTTGATTGAAGACCCATCGGTTGATACGATCGACGACTGTGCTTCCGTTCTTATCGAAGTCAATACACAGCACGCGAGCGTCGAACGCTCTTTTCAAGGTATCCACATAGTCACCGAAGCACTGAAGGCTTTCGCTAATTACTACCGCGTTTGTAGTGCTCACAGTCGAGTTTGAAGGCGCCAGCACGTTTTTGGCGTAGGTTATGTGCTCTTCAAGCACACGGTCCTTCGGGATGTGGGCTGACCTGTAGCCCAGGGTATTGTAAAGTTCCTTCTGCGTCGTTCCCCTTGATACAGCGTAGACCATTCCCATGGCGGCGGACAAACTATATGGAGAATAAAACACGTTTGGTGCCGTGGATCGAGGCAGAACGGACAGAAGGCGAAGGCCAAGGCAGTTACTAGCAGCTCGCAGTCCCGTAAAATTTCTTGCTGCGCATGCGCTGACAGCGGTGAGGACGAGTAACGCGACCTTCATCGTGTTTATTTCCTGAAACAAATCGGAACAAGTCACGATGAACATGACAGGAAGAGAGCAGTCAAATTAAATATTTGACGCTGTTCAGCTGGCTACTGCTGGCGAGAGGTTCAAAAGTTGGGGGAGCTTCAGCCCCAGGCACTGAATACCTTTGCAAACCCTCGTGTTTTCGGCGACGCACGACACGGATTGATCGCTGAGATTGCTGCGTGCAAGTTTCTGGCACATGTGCAGCTTGATTTTTGAACGTGGGTTCTTGCAAGCGCACTTACGTGTATACAGTCGTGCAAGCACAAATGTGCTGAACTGCTCTCTCTCTCTCTCTCTCTCTCTCTCTCTCTATATATATATATATATATATATATATATATATATATATATATATATATATATATATATATATATATAAGGCGCACTTTACAAACCGGTAGGAATATATTATTGGTAAGTCATAATGTCTCAGCAGTAAGCTCTGAGCTAACAAAGCTCTTGAGCGCTTCACTAAGTGAACATTAAACGTGTTTGAGTTACCATAGCTATGCCTGTAGTAACCAAGGATGCAACATCAAAGGGAAAAAAACCCAGTAGTTACCTTCGTGTATGGCACCTCATCGCAAATCTTATCTGTAGTTATCTTAAAACAGATGACATCCATCGTGGACGCAGTAAATAAAACGATGTGTACTTATACAGCAAGGTATTCACGGTGCGCAAGTGCTTTTATCGCGTTGAGATAAAAGGCTTCACTTAGTTTTGAGCAGGCTCAGAATAATATGGATAGGCGTAGCCAGCAGTAACTACGCCTAAATATATACATCAGCTTACAGCATGGAGCAATAGCTTCATCAGAGCATAAAATTCTTCAAGAAAACCGGAAATTAATTTCACGACTGGGTGCCAAACTTAAAGCACGTAAGAGCAAAACATTATCTCCAAAATTTTGCTGAATAACACAACTTGTAATGACACAACACACTGCTTGAAAACTTGCACAATGTATAGATTCACTACTGAGATTCGCCATCCTTACGTGAAGGCAATTCTGCAATATCTTTAGCAGTTCCTCTACGTTCACCGTTCAAGGCTTGGACGCTCCGATACACCGCCGTGTTGCCTACACTCCGTCCCAATGCACAAGGCACGTCGTATCCAAAGAATCGCTTCTTAGGCAACAAGAAAGCATCGCCTCGTGAGGAGGGAACGCGTCGAAGTGTGCTCTCCCAATGGCAGCTGTTAAACAGCGCGTGGGGCGACGTTCGCACGTTTGTAATTTATTGAAACCAATCCTCTTTATGTATAGAAGTGTCAAAAGTGAAAGTTCCCGTACGACGCTTTCAAGCTCTGAAAGGCCTGCGTGCATCACTTACCTGATGGCGAGTTCAGTGTCAAATGCGTATACATTGAAGCCACAGACGTCATCATTCGTGCAACCCTTTTCGGCTACTGGTGGCGCATGAAAAGGACGCGTTCGAATTATGGAGTCAATCTGCGCGCTATTTGTGCACCGCTTCAGGGATCAGCTGCGAACTGTGATTTACAACCATCTCATCCACAGGTCAATGGGGTCTTCCGGCTTTACTTCCGTCGTCTAAAGGTTATGCTAGCAACTGCTCAACTAAAACCGTTCATCTAACGTTCGTTTGCATTTCTGTGTATCCAGATGTGTGAGTTCCTTTCAAATATAACTTCACAGGCCTACTAAAAGCTATATATAAATATTACTCAAGAAAATTGGGATGACTAAGAATCACTCACTGGCTACTAGTGGATCCTCTCAGATGTGTTTGAGTTCCTTTCAAATATAACTTCACAGGCCTACTAAAAGCTATATATAAATATTACTCATGAAAATTGGGATGACTAAGAATCACTCACCGGCTACTAGTGGATCCCTCTGTCGTGATATCCAGCTACCCCGCGATGTTTTTATCGAAGCACTAGTGTGCTTGCACTTAAACGTTGTTTGTTGACCTTTAGTTTTAAAACGAATAGGTTGTGTGCAGTCTGTGCAAGGTTACGTTCGCCTTGCAGCCTCATCGCCTCCTTCTTTGAATGTCTTGTTTTCGAGCAATCAGCAATTATCCCCCATTGTTTCAAGGTAACCTTCGGCGCGTGCGCGACGACTCGAGCAAGCAAACCCTTATCTTTCTTGAGGATTTTTGAATTACCAGGTAACAAACAGGCTAGAAACCCCTCGCGCTTTCCGTACTCTTTTATATATTAGCGTACATGAAAGCTGCTAAAGGATGCAATTGCCTAGCGATAGTTTACTATCGCTAGGCAGGAAAAAAATACGTTATAGTGAACTGTAAGAGAAGAACGTTGATGCTCCGTTTCCTGCTCGCCATTTCGCGTGTTGCTGTCGTTGTTTTCCCTTTGAATGCCATTTTCGTCGTGCAATGTAGGCGTGCTTGCAGCGTTGTGGCGTAAAATAGCACCAGGTGTCTTCGTATGAGAAAGATGGCTGTCATATTCTAGTGTAGTTAACTCATTCATAAATTAAGCTATCAAGGTCCACATTAAGATCGCAGTTCGCACGTTATACCATTTTGCAAAAACAGGCATCGGTGAGTCATAATAGCGAGCCTAATAATACCGAGCCAAGGCTGGCGGGAAATGACAAAGAGTCCTTACGAATGCAAAACTTTACGAATTAAGTTCCTGAGCCCATAATCGCGAAAGGCTCTTACGCTAGACTTGTTCGTAAGGACACATTCCAGCCAATCATTATGCTGGGTGTATCATTAGCGTAGGTGGCTGGCCAATAGGAGAGATCATTTTAAAACGAAAAGCTTCGCGAGTTCAGCCGCAGAATGGCGCGGACTTAACTGCTTCGATCCTCATTTATTTCTTTTTTCTTTCCTTTTCTATTTTATTCCGGCAACTATCTTCAGTTTTCGTGGATACTGAAGCATTCTTGCATGTTCGCATCAATGTACGCTGTTCAAGGCTGCGGTCAGGGCAATAAGGAACACTCACTGAGCATTTTTTTATTTGACTTTCTTTTTTTACAGCGATAGATGCTGTGGCCTAACTCCCCTGTTTGTCGGCCGGTGCACTCCGACGTACCTCGCAGGAATTCCAAAATGATTTG
The DNA here is from genome assembly GCF_050947875.1 of Dermacentor variabilis. Classification (NCBI taxonomy): domain Eukaryota; kingdom Metazoa; phylum Arthropoda; class Arachnida; order Ixodida; family Ixodidae; genus Dermacentor; species Dermacentor variabilis. The sequence continues at coordinate 59,923,429 of NC_134571.1, read as the reverse complement.
CACGAAAATTGCAAAATAAAAAATAAAGAAGAAATATCATTGTGCCGCGAGAATTCGAACGAACGACCAACAAATTGAGTATGGTGCGGTATCTAAATATTGGTTAAAGTTCACTTTGGAGAATGTCCCCGAAGAACACGGCATACCTACAGTCTACGAAACAGCGATCAATCGTTTCAGCACGCGGGCACGAACGGCGGTTCATCGACCATGCCAGGAAACTGCCAAGTTTTGACGGGAAGGGTTGCCAAACCTAACGTAAGGGAAAAGTTTTTACACCTGGAGGAATGATGTTTCGATACACACGCTTAAGTAAATCTATAGTAATAGCATTCCAAGTAAGGTGCACGATAAAGGGGAACAAAGAGAGATATGTCTACGAGTGCAGCAGAAATTTCTTTGCAGGGGCGAGTAAACATAGAAACTAGGTTAAAGCGAGTCTTTAGAAAGTAAAAGCTTTCAGTAACCTCGTTCAAAAAGTTTCAGGAAGTCATTTGTACATTTGTGACAGTGGTGGTTACATTAGCGAAGTTGTAACATTTCTCTTAGGAATGGACTGTTAACATCATGAAATAAGAATAGACGGGAGACTGGTGTCCTAACAAAGGGGAACCAGGCCAAGGCCTGAACTCTCAAGAGGGAAAAAAGCTTGGTTGTCTTGTTCGCTTTGTACTTCAAACGGATTTTCACGCGAATTCCGAAAAATAAGTCTAACATGTTTATATTGCTATCCGATGGGGCTCGTGTATACTCGCCTACGCGGATGGCATCGCCTTGTCTCTGTGCTGATAAGAAAACCATAGAAAGTGCCCTTATCGTAACGTAGCATTTTTGTGCAATTTCCTGTGCAGCTTTCAACATTGTGAAGAGCTCATAGTTTTCGTTTGGTCTATGGCGTACGATGCCAACTCAATTTGCAGGTATTATTGTAATGGTGATCCTTACCGGTAATTAGAAATTGCAGACGTACAGCGTAATGTTAACACTCGGCAAGGGCGGCAGTTTTCTATATTTAGCCAAGCTGAAGTTCGCAATGTGTTCCTAGCAGCTCGAATGGTACATTCCCCGTACTGCCCATGGCTGAGATTGCGAATTTTCCATCGTGTGCTTGCTGCTTTTTGTCTGGAGATCAAGTGTTCAGGCCATGTGGCGTGACTTAGACGCTCTGCCGATGCCTCACCAGTGGGGGAAAAAAAGACAATGCTGGAGAGGGCGATGGCGCCAGCAGCTGCCATGATTGGCTAACGACCGCTCGACATCTGCGTATTTGGATATAGCTGGCATCCTCCCCTCCTTCGTGTTCTAGCGCGTCGCCTTCCGAGTTGCGGAGACGGTCCTATATTAAGTTTTCTTCTTCTAGATATAATGAAAACGAGTGAGCGCGTCTGCGTCTTCATTAGTCTTCCTCTAGCGCTCGGAATCTTCTCATTTTCACTGTATAACGCTTACGTCGTCTCGCGTTCTTCAAGGACAGCGTAGGTAGGAGGAGGAAGAAAAGCCCAGTCTTTCCACTTCAACATCGGGAGGCAAAACTTCCAAAAAGAAATATGACTCGCACTTTTACGCACTTTCAATTCTCGAAAGGAGGTTTCCCACGCGCTCGCTGCGAATGCTCACTCCAACAAAAATCGCACCAAGCAGGTTTACTCTGCATTATTCTTCTCCAGCTGTTGTGTCACTGCTTCGTATTATGGCCGAAACTTCTTTTTTTTTCTGTCATCTTGAGTTCTTTAGAGTGTTCCGTGGAAACCGCCACTCTGAGGCACCCAGCTAGCGCATTTACTAGTTCAGAATTCCTCCAATAAAAATATTCACCATGTGAATGAGGCTAGCGGCTCCTCCGCGGGCTTTCGTGATCAGTCTCCCGGAATATGCGGCTTCCCGTACCCCTAGCCAAGAGAAAGGAAAAGAAAAAAGAAACGATTAACCAACTGCCCTTTACTCTTACGATACGCATGCCTGTCACGTATGGGGCGCTGAGCTCAAAAGAGTCGTTGCGGACTTCACGAACGGCGAAGAGTCAATTAAGGGAGGCTGCCTCGGTGACACTAGCGCTGCAGTGGTAGCAGGGTGGTAGTGGTAGGGTGGTGTGCTTATGTAGGCGCTGGTTCGCGGTTAATGGTTTTTCATTGTCCCGCCACGGACACCAAGTGCTATCCAGGTGTATAGCGAGCAGCAGTTCGTGATGGATTTCGTTCTGGCGATTTGAGCCAGAAACCCTTGGTCGAAGCCACTACAGAAGCCTTCGCAGTGTGCCGCCCTTGCGCGCAATTGTCGCCTGCAGCCGAGTCACGCGGTCTCATTAGGCATTCCGCGAGGGCAGCGTGCGAGCGCGGTGGACATCAAACAACCGACAGACAATCGTTGCGTCATACCAGAGCTAAAAAAAAAGAAAATATGAGGTTTTACGTGCCAAAACTACGATTTCATTATGAGGCACGCCGGAGTCGGGACTCCGTAGTAATTTGGACTACCTGGGGTTCTTTTACGCGCACCTAACTCTAAATACACGGGTGTTTTCGCATTTCGCCCTTATCGAAATGCGGCCGCCGTGGCCGGAATTCGATCCCGCGACCCCGTGCTTGCCATCCGAAACCAGAGCTGTGTGCAGTATGCATGGAAACGGACAGTAATATGGCGCATAAGTTCAAGATTTGCATCAACGGCCTCTGTTGCCGTTAGGCAGTCACCTGAAGTTTTTACAACTGCTGCCTGGATGAGTTCATGCCCTCAGTTCAAGCTACTCTAAATGCTTGAATGTCACCCATCGACTGTTATCACTCAGTGGCTTCAAGTGCGAGATGCATAGGGGGGAGGGGTTCTCGTATAAGAAAGAATGCAGCATGACGCGACGAATAAATGTGGCAAATGCTGCACGTCAACTTTGCGACACGCCCTCTGCATTAGACTGATGTGTTCCGGCCCACTATGTCTACAGGGAGGTCGGCGACGCTGTGGAGTGAGTTTCGTTGAGACTGTAGGAACTATAGCGTACCAGCTATTTCTAGAGTGAAGGGATGGGGGGCCGAACTGCAGACGATCTGACTTATCATCTCTGTAATGTATTACAATTACTATTACAATAATTTAAAGAGCCTCAAAATACGTCTGTCAGTTACACTTACTTTTAACAGAAAGACATATGTATCAATCACACGTGGTGAACCATGGGGGCCCGTAAAATTATTTGAATTTGCATTTATTTCTTGCAACTATGTAAAATCTCAAGATGATACAGGGACAAAATGCAATGAGTACCCCACACTGGTCCCGGATCCCGCCCAGTAGCAGCAACAGCGTATATAAAAATGCACATTTGCTACAAAGTATGTGAACTTGAACAAAGAATTCTACTTGCTGTTTAAGACTACAGCATAAATGTATCACTAGTTTAAATAATAGTACAGTCGAGGTTATGCGCAACGATGCACAAGCAACGTAAATGACTTCCAATTAAAAAGAAATTGACTCGACAACCAGGCCTTGTGACAGTGGATGCCCAGCGAATCTGGACCCCTCCCCCCCCCCCCCACACACACACTCAATTTCCGCTAGATTTGGTATCTGTTGAGTTTACAGTTCTTTCAGAGCAACAGGATAAATTCTTTGTTCGCAAAACACATTCACAAAGCTCCGAATAGCTTACATGCGTAATTTACTACAACTGCCATAATTAGTCCCGTATCTTCGCAGTTTACCTACATATTGCCCATAACGCACCCTTTCGTTCGCCAAATATAGACAAAATTCTTGTTTAGCTCATCGAGGACATCGCTGAAACTAAGACGGGACGTGTTATGACACCTGAAAGTAGGGAAAGAAAAACGACGGCTCATTAATTATTTGCAATGCTTCTAACTGGACCCCGAAAGTAAAAATTTTGTCGCAGGTTACAGTTACTATGTCCCCCTTCCCTTTCCACAAAACATAAACTTGTTGTAACCTACAGCTATGTCGGGACACTGTGAAGCATAGCTGATAGCGGCCGTATCACACGCTCTAACACTTGAATAAGAATTTTATTGCAAAGGCTGTGTTTGGTCAAACCGCATTTAACTTCGCATAGACGGTTCCCATAGTGTACCACCAATTATCGCTAAATTTGGTCTTGGCGACATTTATAGTTCTTCCAGGGCAGCGGGCTCAATTCTTTCCCGCACAATAGACACGTTCAAACACTCTAGAGAGTGCTTGCATACCTAATTTATTCCGAAAGCTCCAATTACCCATCTGTTTCGACCTTCCCTTTCACAGCACTCATTTACCTTTCCTTACAGTCACCAAACATAACGAAGCTGCCTCGTTTAGTTCAGTGAGGACACCAGGCAAAATTAATATATCACGCATGAAAAAGTAAGAAGAAAAAAGATGAGGTTTCAATAATTACTGGTAACGGTTCTAAATAAGCCAAAAACGTTGAAACTATGCGATACATTGCACTCAAAATGCTGCCTATTCCTTCAAAGTACAAGATAACTGAATCGCAGAGTTCTCTTGAGACATTGGGAAACCTAGCTAATACCAGCAGCGCGACACTTTCGAACGTTTGCTTACAATTTTTTAACGCTGTATTTGATAAACACGCATTTACCATCGCACATAAACTTGGCGTATTGTTCCCCTTATGTTCGCAAAATTTGACCTCAGTTGTAGGTGTAATTATGCCAGCTCAGCCGTCTAAGTTTTGCACCGCTCGTAAAACAGACTAATAATGCTATGGACCACTTGCATACTTATTCTACTGGAAAAGGCGCATTTAATCCACCCATTTGCAGCATTGCCTACACCTTATTCATACCATACCGCTAATTTTCCATACATATAAGCAAGCTACCTTGTTTAACTCACTGATGACACCGGAGAAATAAACAACGAATCTCGTAATATCCCCTTCAGTCACGGCGTAAGCGTTTCCGAACCATAGCTTACTTACTAATAACTTACTTTGGCCGTTACTGTGCGGTAGTTGCAATGAATAGGCAATGAACATTAAACTTCGAGTAAATTGAACGTTCTGCTTCCTTAAGTTACACCCATTTCACTTCGGAGTGAAATGTATCGCTTCACACGACCGCTTTCATGAAGGCACTAGCGTCTTTGACGGGAAGTTTAAAGTGGGGCGTTTCGGAAGCAAGCGCGAAAGATTATTTCTTTCCTTGTTGTAATGCTTGTGCCCAATAATTAACCCGCGCATGTAATTCTAGCGGGTGATTCAATACATTCAATGAAGAAACATACCATAACTGACTGTACAATGAATTATATTTAATTATTATATAATTATGATGAGTGATTATAAAATGCAGAATAATTCTGCCACCTTGCTTTCTATATGGAGTATTCAGCACCTTGGGATCAAATTATGTGAATTTCACACATTTATCGACAGTCGTTCGTAATTCGTGACTGAAGGTATTTCACGAAAATACATGAAAAAACGAGGGCTTAGTAATCATCTGCGACACTTGCATTAAAAGCAGGAAAGTGAAACTGTCGAAACGCATTGCGCCTAAAATTTTCCTATTTTCACGGAATTTCACGTCCGCATCTCGTGCGTTGGATTAGGAGCCTAGGAAACGCCTAGATTAGCGGCAGTATGACACCCTGGAACGGTTCAATGAGTGACTTTCTACAAAGGCTGTAATGAACCCACACAGAATAAACATACATCGCTCGTCACAGGGAACATTATTTCGTACTTCGAATAAATATAAGCACCGTGTCCCACAAATTTTATCGGGGATACCAGGGGAAAACAACCAAATGCCGTATATAACGCATAAAAATTATAGTAAAACGACAAGTCAGTTACTATTGTCAGAGTATATAAGCAAACCACACAGTGCAACATTTCATTACACAATACCAAAAAGTGGCTCTCATTTTTTTTTTCAAAATACGATATATCTGCTGTGTTTGCTCTTGCCGCGCACCATGTAATAGCGTAACTCTTATTTAGAAACAGCCTGAAAATGAAATCGTCAGTCGGAAGCGATACACGTCTTTAGGAAAAAATTCAGGTCAGTGTTCTATCGGTATTAAAATGACTCTGCGAGTTCGATCAAGGTCATTTTCACTAGCACATCTTCAATGAGTCGTGATTACACCATGAAATTAGAGAGTTATACTTCTAAGAGGTTTGATTTTATTTTTGATGTTGATAAGATACTTAGACTGCAACACTGCAACAGACACACATTAAATAGTTCCAGCATTCGATAATGCAACAATTTCATGCCGTGAGGCACACCAGTCGTTGGGCGTGGCTGACTATAGTATTGATTAAGGCTTGCGTTGGGGCTAGGAGGAATATAATACTTGTGATTAAAAAGTAGTGCTGCAAAGTTGAACTACAGATACGAGAACCCCAAATACTAAGCGGATCTATCAGTATCTAGCTTTTGCTGCCCAAAATGTACGTCCCTTATTGTTTTTAACAAACAGTTGATAGATGTGCTCTGTATGTGGTGTTCTCGTCTTTGGTTCCACTTTGCAGCGCTGCTTTTAAAGCACAAGTATGATTATAATACTTCATCCGGACCTCCCACTTTTCCGCGTATTGAATATAGCAAGCTGATTGTGTTTCAGAATACGGATATAGTGGTCTCAAAAAACTGGGCATGATGCAAGTTGCGCAAGCTGACATTTTGTTGGGGCGGAAGCTGCCCAGTGCCAGGGGTTACAGGCAACGCGAACGTGTGTGGCGAACCCCATGCGTAATAAAAAACAATCGTCGTTGTCCAAGCAGGGATACGCGTAGTAAGGAAAGGCTTTATTTATGTGGTCACTCTACTAAGAAAGAAAATTTAGCTTCGACGGTAGTTTTAATGGGCTTTCCAGCGTGCAACCGAAAGTGCCAGTTCCCGCTTTCAAAAGTGAGAGGGGGCGCCAAATGACATCCTTTGCCCCCCCCCCACTTTTGACATTGAGGAGGGCACGCGCCCCTCTAGCCCCCCTTCCCCCTGTAGGTAAGCCTATGTGTAGGAATCACACAAAAGATTCGGCATTTGTATGAAATTTGTGAATGAGCAACATTAACCGACTGGTTCTTGGTACACGTTTTACGTTCGTGTTATGGGTAATTCTGCTGCAAGAGGTATGAGCCTGTTTTCTTCTCGCCATAGCCTCTCATTTTCTTTACGCTGTTTATTTTTTGCCCTGCCACACAAGTAATCTGCCGTTGCAGGACCTGTGAATAGCGAGGGTGACGTCCCCAGTTCTCGCGCGTCTTCCACTCCGTCACTATTGGTTGCAGTGATTACTACACTGCTTATCTGTTTCATTAACAGAACTCACTATGGAAACGTACTCGTACCTCTCGATTTCTGCTGAATCATTGTCATGATGGCTTCTGTGGCATTTCTTGTTCCTGCTTTTTCGAGATGCTCGTTTTCTTTTCTATTTATTATGAAAGCCATGAACAAGAGAAAGACATTTTGAAAAATTCATGTATTTCATGGTGGTGAAACTATAAAAGCTAGCGTGAAGAAAACATAAGAGATTTTCTTCAGCGTAACTGCGCGGAACAATTTCGTGCGATATGTTTAAACTATGTTCACTGATCTCTAGCGCTAAATTGCAATTAAACCCCTTTACTTTCAGGACACCTTTATTTTTTTTCGCGCTTTTTATTCTTTCATAAATTAGAGGCCCAGAGCTATGCCTCCTGAGAATTCAGAGTGCCCTGACTTTGTTCTCCTGCCAACAACTCAAAGCTTTGTTGCAATCAGTAATATGGCAGGTTTGGTAACAAATATTTGAAACAGGATCCTGTCATGTTCTCGTTTCCAACTTCAGTGCATATTCGTGGTTAGATCAATACCCGAGAAGACGCGACAATGCACGACGCTGAGGTCAATGTGTTAAGAAAATAAAGCGAAAGCATAGGAGCTTTCGCTGCAGGCTAGAGTAAACAAAAATTAAACACAAGGCCAGCTACTCCTCCGGGATTTGACATATTTGACTTAAGAAGTTGTGACTGGGGAAGGAGCCTCTGGTATATTTGCGGTTTTGTTAAAACGTTTGGCTGAACAGAGCAATAAAATCTTCCGAGGCTGCTATTACTTTTCGTATCTTGCCGATTATTCATTCCAGCATTCATCAGAATGGTGACCGTGCAATAAAAGATCAGGCGAGAGGCGGGAACATTATATTTTATTGGCGAATTTCGCACACCCTAGGAAATTAATCTTCAGCATCTAGTACAAAACCGCTTGAGATATCTGAAGTCGGAACCTACTCAGTAATTTGCATTTCTGGTGACATTCGCATCGAGACAGATGCACTTTGACATAACTCCAACACAAGCTGTGAAAAATAAAACCTCCTCAACGTGCAGTAGATGCAAACCACTTTTTTTTTCACACTTTTGCGTTCATGATAATGTATTGTTATTAATATTATTATTTGGTTTGAAAGCATATATACAGCGAGGAGCAGGATGGCAACAGCCACCGTAATGGGCACACGACGACCCATCTCGTCGGCCGTGTGAAACTCTATCCGCTTCGAAGCGGCGCGGTGGCATGTTGTTTTTTGTGCGCTGACGTGAAGCCCTCGAGAGCCTCTTACAACTGAACGTTCAAGCGAGGTTTTTCCCTGCTGCCCTGTTAACCTAGAGTGATATCCGGCTGCTCATCTTTCTGTGCACGTCAGCATAAAGGTTCTGTGTGACGTACACGGGAGACAGGGAATGCGTTCGTATTTGCGACTGTCGTTTGCCACGAGTCGTTTTACCGATGAAGACAGTTGTTTTCATTTGTTTCATAATGGGCTCTGCTATTGGACAGTGAGTGAGCTGAAGAGACAATTAGCGCTTTAATGCTGATAAGTATTTTTTTTTCAATAAGTTGCAATAAGTTAGTTGGATGAAGTCAGCCAACGCACCCTGACGCCACCTTTTGAAATTCTCTGAATTCCGCTGCGATTTCTGCTGCCACAGTTGCCGCGTTCATCGTTGCAGTAATCGTCCTGTCCCGGAATATGCCGAGCGCAGCTGTGATGCTTCGATGGGGGGGGGGGGGGGGGGGGGGAGGAGGGGGGGCGATGTGCAAAAAATATGCCCGTGCCCTGTGCATCGGGGGCGCGTTAAATATCTCCTGGTGGTCAAAATTAATCCACAGTCCCCACTACGGCGTGCCTGATAATCAAATCGTGGTTTTGGCACGTAAAACACCAGAATTCCATTCACTTCAGTTATGCTGATTGTAGTCGGCAGCACTGTCAGAAAGGGAGCTGACGACCGAAATTCTGGGGCAAATTTTCCAGATATTTTGTTCGTAATTGCTGTTTGCCGTAGGTCAACACCACGATTGGCTGGTATCGGTTCTTAGGAACAGTTCTAGTGTATGAAAGTTGTTGCGGATATGGCAAATGAAGGTAAGAAATAAAGACAAAAGCACCTAGTGCCGCCATATATGACGGCTTAAGGTACATAATTTTTTTGAGGTCAACCACGTCAACTGTAGTGTCATAGACTTCACTATTGAAGAACAACATCAAAAGTTGGACATGGCAGAGAGGACTGTACGAAACGGAGTGACTTCTGCGACTTCTGGGGCGAAGTTGCATTGAATAGAATATTCACGCCGTGTCTCTGAATTTAGGTGGGTAGCAGTGACCATATTAGAATTTTTCCGTCATATAACTGCAGGTGTAGTTTGTGAGGACTGTGCAGACCATTGGGGCGCACAGCCCAGAATACGATTTGCCGGAGTATGCTATTTTTATTATTACCATAAAGACCGTGTAGCAAGCGCTGAAGTCAGGCGACGTCGGCTGCTTGTCGTTCCTTCGCAATACAGAAGATAACACATGCCCACGCCCTCATGAAGCTGCAAAGAAAAGATTATTTTAGTCCACATAGAATCGGGGCACATCTGCGCTCAGTTCACAGAAATTTGAAACGAGCGCGCTAAGTAGCGCAAGACGTAAATCGTTTGCAGGAAAAGTAAGGAAGCAGTCACGTAAAGTTAAAGGTATTAGTACAACTGTCGTGGAACATATGGCCCACTCTCCGCCTTAAACCCATTTGTTAGCCTTCATAAACAGGATCGTCTCGACGTTCACGCCTTCCTTAGAAAAAAAATTGCTATTGAAGTGTGCTCACTTCGACGTTCCCGTGGCAGAGTCTGCTGGACAATAACGACGTGGCGAGTTCAGACTAGCAACATCGCTACATCGCTACTCCCGATTCGTACGAGCCCAGATCGAGCACCGAAACACTGTAGTTGTGTCTGGTTAATACACTGAATGATACACGGTAACGGCGCTACAAACATGCGCTAGGTAAAACGACTGCATCTTGCTACCTGCTTGCTACCTGCTATGTCACTTCCGGTATCTATATATTGCCCAGCCATAGAAAGATATGGGAAATGTGCTACATATGAAACCGCTGCCTATGGTATATCTTATATAGAGTCGCTGAAGGTGGCGTAGCAGTTTCATAGCTATTCGTGCTTCGAGCAGTGGCACATTCTTGGCTTGAGAAGTGCCCCCTGCGCGTGGCCAATAGGGAAGACTCGCTTCTTTCCTCAGGGCACAGGTCCTAATTAGGCTATGTGAAAACATTTAGGGCGCATATCTCGGCGCGGTGTCCGTGTTTTCACGATGGGTGTCGTCTCACATTTCACCCTGCACTTGGTATATGATGCCAGGCCATCGGGTAGGCTAATATAACTACGGTTGCCCGTTACAAACGACATCTCACCCTCTCTTGCCCAACCGTATTTGATGGTGTTGATCACTGTGACGCTCGTCCTGATTGATCGGGCACTGTTGTCAGGGCGGAAATGCTACCAACCAATCGTTAACTGAGCTTTAGACAGCGTTGTGGTGAGCCAAGCTTTCACGACAGTTTGGTTAAGTGCTCTCGGATGTGGAGAACAAAGCAGAAAACGCTTTCACGAAGCTCTGCGGAAAAGCAATAGCTGGTTATTACTAGTGAGCATTGCATGCAAGGAATCGCATGAGACGAGGCTTCGTGTTTAAACGAATGAAGACCCCCAGAGTACACGATGTATTCGACAAACGATACAGTCAAGCGATGACCCGGCAAGCCACCAAAGCATACTCAGCCCGAAAGCATTGGCAATGGAATCCGGAAAGGCTGCACCCTAATTAGAGAACGTAGCCAATACCAATTTCAATTAGGGATTTGAAAAAAAAATATTTACGTTCCTATTTGATAAATATTATACGGTGTGTTTAGGCACGACGTGGTTGCATGAAAAATACGTTCCTTTCTTGTAGCGAAAGGTCCAGAGATAAGTGATGAAACAGTCTGGACTAATTTATCTCTGTGATGAGGAGCACCCGTCAATAAAGACGATACTCCTGCATCCTGCTTTTAACGGTCTAATTTTGCGTGTTATAACATCGATACCATGCAGAACCTCCTGATTTCCTTTAAGTACTATTTTCGCGGAAAGCCCTACAGAGAAAGTGCGAAGCAGCTGGAGAAACCTTGCGAGCGTGTTTTGTAGCACGTTTAGACTATAGGTTATAACAAGCACTCTGTTCTCTGAGAATAGGGATATTGATGCATTGCAGAGAGAGAGAGAGAGGCAAAACTTGCCGCTTTTTTTTTTAAGAACCAGGGAAAATACTGCGCTGTTCCGACAAAACATATTTTGCACCTTTGCGGAAACCAGCCAATACATAATCATTTCTTTCACATTCCAGAGAATACCTAAGATAAACAACCGACCCACTTTACGAATGCGACTACCAAATTCCAACAGCTTTGTTTGGGATCATTATTGCAGTGGCAAGAAATCGAAGAAGTTGGCGAAATCGGAAGAGACCACGACACGCCATCGATGATCCTAACCACAACGTGTGCCCCACTCACAACGCCTGCATTAACATTAGCCAGTTCAGTAACACTTCTCCCAGCTCATACACACACACACACACACACACACACACACACACACACACACACACACACACACACACATATATATATATATATATATATATATATATATATATATATATATATATATATATATATATATATATATATATATATATATATATATATATATAAATATATATATATATTTCATAAACGCCATTTCATTGCAAGAGCAATAAAATCGCCATATGCTGAAACAGAAAAGGCATAAATTCAGCTGCACATTGTGGTGGTCCACTGCGATCGCGGCAATAAATCTTTCGATAAAACGGACGTAGTGCGTCCTCGTGTGTCTTTGTCAAAATGCGTGTTTTCACATCTTTACTGACGCCGTACTTTGGGTCTCTGGGTGCGCGGTGGAATAAAAAACATCTGCATTATGCGGTTGCAGTGCAAACGGCGGCATCAACTTTCCTCCGACATCGACCGTTTTCTCAAGGCGGACCTCCAGTCTCTATTTCCATCATCGTCAGCGACAGGCGTATACCTAAGCTCTCTTTCGTGGCGGAGGAAATAAAACGCCGTCTGCCACTGGCGCAGATAAAACGAAGCGCTGACAAGGATAGAAGCAATCGCGTACACTTGAGGCGGCGGGCGTTGAGCGTTGTGTCTCGCGAGAGGTGCAATCCGAGATCTTCGTCGGTGGTCGCGACACGCAAGAAAAACAAATACGACGGGCAAAAAAAGAAATGGAGGTCATCACGCATCAGTTTAAAAAGAGGAGTCTGCAGCCAACGGCCAGGCATTCGCAAGAACTCTAGCGATGCTCGCCAAATTTGTCCTCCTCGCGTCGGTTCTCGCCGTGGCCCACTGCGAGACCGACGACAACACGCTGCTCGCCAGGGCCCACAACCAGTTTGGCGTGAACCTGCTGAAGTACCTCGCAGCCCAGCAGCCCTCGTCAAATGTATTCTTCTCGCCGACCAGCATTGCCGCCGCGTTCGGTATGGCCTACGTCGGCGCCAGGGGAAACTCGGAGGCCGAGCTGGATTCGGTGTTCGGCCACACCGCTCTCGGTCTTACCGGCCGAGACAGGGTGCTCGCAGCGTACAAGAACCTCTTGGAACTGTCGACCTCACCCAACGTCACTCTGGATGTCGCCAACATGGTCCTAGCGCAGGAGGGCTTCCCCATATCAGACAGCTACAAACAGCAGCTGCGCGAAATCTTCGACGCGGATGTGAGGTCTGCGGACTTCCATAGGGACGGTCCCAGGGTAGCGACGGAAGTTAATGCGTGGGTGCGCGGAAAGACCAGGGGCAAGATCTCCGGCATCTTGCCAGAAGGTCAGCCGCTGGACATCGTGCTCTTGATCCTGAACGCCGTCTACTTCAAGGGCACCTGGGTGTCCAAATTCAACGTCCGTGAGACGGTGGACAAACCTTTCCTCAACCTAGGAACCAACGAAGTGAGCAAACCGGCGATGCACCTCAGGACACGTCTTCCGTACACAAGGGTAGGCGCCTATCACGCCTCTGCCGTGGAGATACCGTACGAGGGAGACAGGTTCAGCATGGTGGTCCTGCTTCCGGACAACCCAACTGGACTCGCGGAGGTCAGGGATGGCATGTCGCTCGACATGCTCGAAGATGTCGGTAGCAAGCTAAGCTTCAGACAGGTCGTACTCCAGATGCCGAAGTTTGAAATGAGCCTTCGTTACGGCCTGGTGCCAGCGATGAAGGCACTCGGTTTGAACTCTGTCTTCGGCGGATCGGCCAACTTCAGCGGTATCAGCGAAAGTGTCCTAGTGAGGATATCAGATGCTGTGCACAAGGCGGCCGTCGAGGTGAACGAGGAAGGTACCATTGCGACTGCAGTTACTGGGCTCACGTTCGTGCCCCTCTCGGCTCACTTCAACCCACCGCCGCCCATCCAGTTCATCGTAAACCGCCCCTTCCTCTACTACATCAGGGACAGGAGCACCAACCGGGTTCTCTTCATCGGAGAGGTTCACACGCTCTGATACGCCGAGTTTTTCCTTCGCACTCCGGTACGCCAGCAATTTCGAGTGATGTAAATGTGCCACTAACATTACAATGTAAGAAGACGCACCGTTTTAAATAAAGTACGCCCTTTTAGTACATTTCCTGTCTATTTTCATTAGGGATAGTAGAATGCCCTTTTCTTGCGTTTTCTTTTCTTTCCTTTTCGTCTTTTTTTTTCCTTCCAAGTACGGAAATTAGGTGGAAAAGGTATCAATGTGCGTAAAGCAATGGCATAAGGCTCGACTTCCCCCCTCTCCCATCCGTAATTTCTTCTATTTTCGTTCGAAATCGCTCGAAGCCTTCAACTTGCCTAGCCCCGTGTTTTCACGCTTGCAAGATGCTTTTTCTACAGCGTTTGGAAGCCAGACGCGATTAAGAATTAAAGGACGTGCGAAACATCACGAACATGAAAGATACGGTAAATACCGATACATTGTAAGCTGTAGTGATCACCCTTCTCTCTCCCCTTTTCTCAAAAATTATCTCCAACTACGCATAACCATATTGAAATATAGCGCAACGTGATTGCGCAACAGAAAGGACGATGAACACATGTTCGTCGTCCCCTCTGTTGTGGCTTCCCGTTGCTCTATATTTACACGCACACGCACACGGCCGAAAAACAAGCACACTCAGCGTCCTTGGTGTACCTGTCAACTACTTTGTATATCGTGCCATAAGTTTCCTTTCATGTTCTCATTTGCACGCGATCACGGCTTACTTACAGGAAAATGTTTTTAAATGTCATGGGACCAATCTTGCAAAATTCTAGAATTGTCTCAGTCGCTGTTTTCTCGGCAAAGGGATGAGTTGTTGCTTTTTTCCTGCTTTGGTCTTTGTGGCAATTCAACTATCTTCGATTCCGACGTTGCCGATCACGTAACCGGACCAACGCCGGGTGAGTATTTGCCTACGCCACACAGACGATGTCGCCTATCTGTCACCAGGCGGCTCAATTTATGGCCTCGATCATACAATGATCACACACGACCACCCGGCAGACAACGGCCAGAAGGTTAAACTACTGATTTGAAGTAAAAAAACGAAAAGAAAACATAGCGGGAGGGGGGGGGGAAGGGCGTAACAGGGAAAGGGTAGCCGCTGCGCTGTACTCTGCCTGAGTTGTGTGCACGGCGATGAAATCGAATCCCAGCACATGGGCGAATCGTTTGACGCGCGTGAGGGTGGATCGATTGGTCCCAACATTGAACCGCTGTCTCATGAATAAGTGCTTTATGGTCAGGACCTCCAGCATGCTCCTGTCAAGCATTTTCAAACGAAGTGATGCCATAAGACAGGCACTAATTTCTGCGATCAGACTATCTTTACAGTGATAACTGGTAAAGCTACTTCAGTCAGTTTTTGTAGCATATGTCGCGTATATCATCATTGCGTTTTCTTGGCTGAGGAAGTAGCGAAAGAGCTCACATTTTCTTTAACCTATTCGATCCCGAGTCGTCTATGTGTGAGCCTTTAGGCAGTCCCTGAAATTGTCGCGACATCATCGTAGCCACGCCGTAGTCATCGTCCGTCGTCGACACGATGTCGTTGTCGTCGTTTTGCTTGATTTTTGGTTCCCTGAAGCTATGCATGGCGTAATGAGTATAGGTGACCGGCTTGGCATGGTGGGTGAGTGGCGGGGGGGGGGGGGAGAGGTCCGTTTTTCGGTCCCCACCGCCGGGCACCTACCGGTCTACACAACGGGGACAAGCAGGCCCCCGGCCAGGTATCTGGCTTTGCGGGAGTGAGTTGCTTGAGAGAGGGTCTACGTTTTCCTTTTGACTAGCCATGCAGCATATTGAAAAATCGCAGGAGCAGAGGCTACACCAAAAGGAAGCCTATTAAAGCAAAACAGGCCTTTCGGAGTGTTTACGACCAATATCTGCTTCGTTTCTTCGTCAAGCGGCAACTGACTATAAGCGTCCTTCAAGTCGATGGTGCTGAATACTTCACCACCGTTTAGGTTTGCAAAGATGTCCTTTATTTTTGGCAATGGGTACTGCTCCGTGACACATGCAGCATTTGCGGTCACCTTAAAATCGCCACACAACAGAATGGAACCATTCTTTTTGATAACGGGAACCAAAGGCGTGGCCCACTCTGCACTGTCGAAAGGCGGGAGAATGCCATGCTAACAAGTCTGTCTATTTCGTTTGACACTTGCTCCCGCATTGCATACGGCACAGAACGTGCATTGCAGAACCGCGGCATCGCATTTTCCCGCAACCGCAAATGGACTGCGTGGCCATCAATTAGCCCTAGACCTGGCGTAAGCAAATCGCCGAACTCCTCTAAGAGTGCGCTAACCAAAGTACTGTCAGGGACATTCTGCTCACCGGAGGTTTCCTCGCCGAGAATGCTGAAGACGGGCCTTCCGCTACGCTCAAATGCGCTGATGACATCTCGCCCGCACAAGTTCGGGCCATCGCATTGCAGTACGGTTAGAGTTACATCTAGGGTCTTTCCCGCGTACGAGACCGGAAGTTTCAGCTGACCCCTCACGGGAAGCTTGCCAAGAAAGCAGGACAACTGCAAGGACGTGTCGCGGAGCGAAGGCCAGGCATGCAGATTCTTGCAGTATGTTTTCCACGTAATGATGGAGACAGGCGATCCGGTGTCCACTTGCATTGTCAGCGGAATTCCGCTCCCGCAGAGGGTGCGAACCACTGGCTTGACCAAGTTTACCGACGTAGTGTACAAACTCAGACAAAGTTCGTTGCCGTCGCTCTCTGAAGAATGCTCCTCACAAAGGGCCACCCCTTGTTTCCATGCACACATCTTAGCTAGGTGCCCTTTACGTCGGCAGCGACAACACTCCACCCGGCGAAACTTGCACTTTGCTGCCTTGTGCTTAGTGCTACTACAGCACGGGCAAACGACGTCTTCGCTTGGTCGAAAAGTGCTCGAATGAGTCTTGTGGTAATACGGTTGACCTTGCACCTTGCTCCTCACGGCATGGACGTCGCCATAATCCTGTGTCCTCTCCATGTGATCAACGTTGAGAGCTACCATCTCTGCTGCTAACGCTATATCTTCGGCTTCTTTCAGCGTCAGCGAAGGTCTGGCCAAAAGCTTCCGACGAACGCCGGCATCACGTAGACTTCAAACAAGTCTGTCTCGTAGCATCTTGTCCCGTGCCTCGCCAAAGTTGCAACTGCAGGCCTTCTTGCGAATTTCCACAATGAAGTCCTTCGTTGCCTCGTCGGGACGCTGGCATCTGGTGAAGAACTTCTAGGACTCCGCTATTTCGTTGCCCTGTGGCGCAATGTGTTCTGCCAGCAGTTCAAGCAGCTTCTCGTAGATAAGGTCTTGAATCTTCGCCGATGCGCACCGTACCGTTATTATGCCGACTGTTGCCGTACTTAAGGCTGCCGTTAGCAGGGCTCGTCGTTTCTTCCAGTCGACGATATCGTAAGCTTCAAATTAGGACTGCAGACGCACCTGGTAGGCCTCAGAACTGTCTTCCGTTTCGTCGAAACCCGGTGGTCCGGCGTGGGCCGCCATGGAGCAGGCACGGCCCGGTGGTGGGCAGCCTCGTCGCCACTGAAGTAACTCGAGAAGCATTTGGCAAAGAACGAACGCTTTATTAACGGTTAGTGTAGCTTTTATAGTCTTTATCTTGTGACGTCACCGCAGCCACTGCCGATTCACAAGAGGCATGGCCGGTGAATCTAACAAAACAAACACGTGTCAGCGGCGCATGCTGCTTTACAACAGGTATGATCTACGTCGGCGCCAGGGGAAACTCGGAGGCCGAGCTGGATTCGGTGTTCGGTCACACCGTTCTCGGCCTTACTGGCCGAGACAGAGTGCTCGCAGCGTACAAGAACCTCTTGGAACTCTCGAGCTCGGCCAATATTACTCTGGATGTGGCCAACATGGTCCTATCACAGGTGGGCTTTCCCATATCGGAAAGCTACAAACAGCAGCTGCGCGAAATCTTCGACGCGGATGTGAGGTCTGCAGACTTCTACGGGGACGGTCCGAGGGTAGCGGTGGAAGTGAATGCGTGGGTGCGCAAAAAGACCAGGGGCAAGATCTCCGGCATCTTACCAGAGGGTCAGTGGCTGGAAATCGTGCTCTTCATCCTGAACGCCGTCTACTTCAAGGGCGCCTGGGAGACCCCATTCAACGCCAGTGAGACGGTAGACAAACCTTTCCTCAACCAGGGAACCAGCCAGGTGAGCAAACCGGCGATGCACCTCAGGACACATCTTCCGCACGCAAGAGTAGACGCCTATCATGCTTCGGCCATCGAGATACCGTACGAGGGAGACAGGTTCAGCATGGTGGTCCTGCTTCCGGACAACTCCTCTGGACTCGCGGTGGTCCGGGACGGCATGTCCCTCGACATGCTCGAAGATGTCAGCAGCAAGCTAAGCTTCAGAGAGGTCATACTCCAGCTACCCAAGTTTGAAATGAGCCTTCGTTATGACTTGGTGCCAGCGATGAAGGAGCTCGGTTTGAACTCTCTCTTCGAAGGATCAGCCAACTTCAGCGGTATCAGCGAAAGCGTCCGGTTTGTGATATCCGACGCTGTGCACAAGGCGGCCGTCGAGGTGAACGAGGAAGGAACCATCGCGGCGGCAGTGACTTGATGACAGTGATGGGATGATCTTCGGCGAGCACGATTGTTGCAGTTATTGATGCATAGCGAGGAAGGCCTAAACACGTGCGCAATGCTTGGCCCTGTAAGCTCTCCAATGAGTGAATATTTGACTTGCACGTACTGGACAACACTGGAAGGCTGTAGAGTAAATAGCCTAAGAATAGAGCTCTGTACAACTGAAGCATGGAGCGTGCAGATGTACCCCATGTTTTCCCGCACATGAATCTAAGTACCTGGGCAATCGACCAGTTTTTTCTTCAGGTAAATACAATGAGGGCTCCAGGAAAGATTTCGGTCGATTATTACAACCAAGAATCGATGGGTCTTTTCATAGGTGATAGTGTTTCCGTTAATGGAGACTGGGTACGGTGTCATGGGTTTACGTGTGAATGCAATTAATACAAATTTCTCGGTCGATACAGTCAAGCCTTGTGTTTGAAGATATGCTGATGTAAAAGTTGCTGCCCGCTGTAATCGCGCGCGAACCTGAAGGCGAGTGACCGCAGACGTCCAAAGACAGATGTCATCTGCGTATAAGGTAGATTGTTTTAGGTAACCTGACAGCTAGGCCAATGAGTGTCACGTTGAACAACGTGGGACTCATTACTCCTCTTTGAGGCACGCTGCAGTAAGTGTAATATTCAGCTGTGGAGTCATCTTCTGTTTGTACAAAAACGACTGGCGAGTTATATAGTCGGATAACCAGTGAATCATGCGGCCTCCAATTCCAATAGCCTCCAGGGAGTTGATGACGGCGTCATGTCCAACGTTGTCATGCGCGCCTTTCACGTCTAGAAAGAGCGCAACTGATATGCGCTTACGGCTTTTCTCCTGTTGCACAAACGTTGTCAGGTCAGTGACGCTATCAAATGAGGCACGACCCTGACGAAAGCCTGCCATGGAAACTGGGTAGATATTGTAACGCTCGAGATACCATTCTAGACGTGCAGGCACCATCCTTTCCATCACCTTTCCGATGCAGCTGGCCAGAGTGATAGGGCGATATGCCGCCAAATCCAACGGAGATTTTACCGGCTGCAGCAAAGGTACCAGCCGACTCAACTTGCATTGCCGGGAAACTGTACCTCTATGCCATGAGTTGATGAAACTGCTCAGAAGCGTTCTTCTTGCTTCTTGTCCAAGGTGTCCCAGGGCAGCATAGGTGACGCCGTCAGGGCCTGGAGAGGATGATCGTTTCGAAATAGCCAAGGCAGGTTCGAGTTCTTCCATGGTAAAGGACACGTCCATTTCTGGTACCCGAGCCGCAGGGAGGTCACTCACATCAATGTTGGTGTTGACAGGCTCGCCAGTGACTCTCGCACAGAACTCCTCCGCCACACCAAGCTCACTTTGGCCAAGATGGAGGTCCAAACCTGCGAATAGGTGTCGCTGTTGCGGGGATGAACGAAGACCACGGACTGTCTTCCAGATAGGTGAAAGCGGCTTGCGAGGGTCCAGTGACTCACAGAATCTTTTCCATCGCTCACTCTCTAGTTTGTTTATGCGACGCTGAACTTTCTTCTGAATGCGTCCTACGTCTATGAGATCATAAACTAATTTAGTGCGCCTGCGTCGTCGCTCTGCACGCCGTCGAATAGCACGAACTCTCTCAAGTTCAATGTTGAAATCCGCTCGGTTTGACGACAATGATAATAAACACTTGACAGATTCCATTTCTTCTACGATGGTGTCGTCGACGTTGCCGGCGAAATCTTCCCGACACGCTTCTTCTATAAGCGACGGTACCATGAGGGAAAGACTGAGTGAGTCAATTAATCTTTAGGTATGTGAGAATGTGATCACTCCCGTGAGTCTCAATGTCGCAAAACCAGTTAACATGTGACATGAAGCTCCGTGACACTAAGGGCAAGTCGAGGCAGCTGCTCTACACCGGACCACGTAGATACGTCGGGCTACCGTCGTTCATGGTGCAGAGGTCACAATCAGAGGCAAGCGACACAACATTCCTTCCCCTTGAGTTGATCTTGGTGCTTCCCCAAAGCAAGTGATACGCATTAAAGTCCCCAGTGATGACCCAGGGGTCATCGGTTCCCTTTATTATATATTTCAGTCTTTTACAGTCAAACTGCCTTGATGGGGAGATGTAACAACCAATAAGAGTGAAAGGCACTCTGTTCTTTCTGACGCAGAGGCATATGTATTGGTTTTAGTCATGAGGCTGAACCGTATGAGAAACATAGGTGGATTCCGTGCGGATGTAAATGAGAACGCTGCTTCATTCATCGCATGTGCAATAAGCAAAAACTTCGTAACCAGATAATCTGTAAGGAGTTAGATACGTTCGGTTCGCCAATAACGAGTATAGCAAACTGATACTTCAAGACAAATTGGCGCAAATCCGAGATGCTATCTTGAAGCCTCTGGCATTCCATTAAAAAATCGTCGCAGTTCTAACTTCAGTGCGAAAAGAAAAGTTTGGGTAAGCCATGGGGCTTATAATAGGCTTGCAAGTACTGGATTCAGTGCATCCAGTATTTGCAATGCGCTTTGAGCTGTTGGTGCCCGGAGCCTGTTCCTTCCTGCGAATCGTATTCGTTAGTGATCGCACCAACATAACCACTTGCCGAACCTGTTCAGCCGATTCGCCGGCAGGACGCGCTCGAAGTAGACTACTTCCGTCGGCGGGCAGTGATTCTGCAGGTGGTTGCCGTGTTGGCAACACAGGCCAGGCTTCGGTGTCCACATTCTTCTCAGTGCCCTTGTCCTTTGTAGCCCTTTCTGATGTGCGTAGCCTGGGTGGCAGTGGAGGAGGTGACAGTGGACGTGGCACACGCGTCACCGACGCAGCTTTCCTTGAAGAACGTCAGCGATGGGAGTATCGCTTCCTGATTTTAGCGGTGGCTTCTCGATGAGAGGAATGATCTCTTGCCATTTCTTTTAAGATAGCAATTTCTTTCTTAATTTTTGGGCAGTCCTTTGATGAAGCCTCATGAGATCCGTGGCAGTCTGGATATTTCATGACAATGGCTGCCCATTTACCCGCGGCGTGTGGCTCAGCGCAGCGGGGGCACACTGTTTCGTCCGATGCCGCTCACGTGTCCTGGTTTCATGCAGTTGCGGCACTGCAGAGGTTTCGGAATGAAAAGCCGGGAAGGATGTCGAAAGTGGCCTACCTCAACGTGCGATGGCATGCAGTTGCCCTTGAACACAATCTTTACGCAACGTGAGTTCCCCAGGCGCAAGACATCAACAATGACGTCATGATCAATCGCTGCTTTGCCGAGAATCGGCAAGTCATTGCTGAGGATGGCCAGGTCTACGTCGTATATGACACCAGGGATGACATCAGAGCCCGGCGAGATGTGATAGCGCACCTGCATGCCATCCAGATGCGGATGCGCTTAGCGTCCTACCTTGCGTAGGACGCTAAGTGCACCCGCATGCAGAATATCAACCATCATCATCATCATCATCAGCCTGGTTACGCCCACTGCAGGGCAAAGGCCTCTCCCATACTTCTCCAATAACCCCGGTCATGTACTAATTGTGGCCGTGCCGTCCCTGCAAACTTCCTAATCTCATCCGCCCACCTAACTTTCTGCCGCCCCCTGCTACGCTTCCCTTCCCTTGGGATCCAGTCCGTAACCCTTAATGACCATCGGTTATCTTCCCTCCTCATTACATGTCCTGCCCATGCCCATTTCTTTTTCTTAATTTCAACTAAGATGTCATTAACTCGCGTTTGTTCCCTCACCCAATCTGCTCTTTTCTTATCCCTTAACGTTACACCTATCATTCTTCTTTCCATAGCTCGTTGTGTCGTCCTCAATTTGAGTAGAACCCTTTTCGTAAGCCTCCAGGTTTCTGCCCCGTAGGTGAGTACTGGTAAGACACAGCTATTATATACTTTTCTCTTGAGGGATAACGGCAACCTGCTGTTCATGATTTGGGAATGCCTGCCAAACGCACTCCAGCCCATTCTTATTCTTCTGATGATTTCCGTCTCATGATTCGGATCCGCCGTCACTACCTGCCCTAAGTAGATGTATTCCCTTACGACCTCCAGTGCCTCGCTGCCTATTGTAAATTGCTGTTCTCTCCCGAGACTGTTAAGCATTACTTTAGTTTTCTGCATATTAATTTTTAGACCCACTCTTCTGCTTTGCCTCTCCAGGTCAGTGAGCATGCATTGCAATTGGTCCCCTGAGTTACTAAGCAAGGCAATATCATCAGCGAATCGCAAGTTACTAAGGTATTCTCCATTAACTTTTATCCCCAATTCTTCCCAATCCAGGTCTCTGAATACCTCCTGTAAACACGCTGTGAATAGCATTGGAGATATCGTATCTCCCTGCCTGACGCCTTTCTTTATTGAGATTTTGTTGCTTGCTTTATGGAGGACTACGGTGGCTGTGGAGCCGCTATAGATATCTTCCAGTATTTTTACATATGGCTCATCTACACCCTGATTCCGTAATGCCTTCATGACTGCTGAGGTTTCGACTGAATCAAACGCTTTCTCGTAATCAATGAAAGCTATATATAAGGGTTGGTTATATTCTGCACATTTCTCTATCACTTGATTGATAGTGTGAATATGGTCTATTGTTGAGTAGCCTTTACGGAATCCTGCCTGGTCCTTTGGTTGACAGAAGTCTAAGGTGTTACTGATTCTATTTGCAATTACCTTAGTAAATACTTTGTAGGCAACGGACAGTAAGCTGATCGGTCTATAATTTTTCAAGTCTTTGGCGTCAACCGCTAGTACATTTTTGCGGGTATTCACTCTAACGTCCATGATTTCGTTGGGCACCACGGTCTCCAGCTGAATCGAGACAGACTGCCTATTAAGCCGCTTCATGTTACCGTTGGGTATCACAGGCATAAACAAGATAGTGTTGGCGCCGGGGCTCCGCGTGGGCTCAACAGTTTACTAGAGGACGAAGAGGTCCTGGGGTTCCTTCTCGTCATCCGAAGGGCCCTCGCTGCTGTGTGAGTAGACGTGGGTGCCTTCGCTGTCGCTGTCAGTCTCTAGCCCGATCCATTTCCTGGAGGCGGCCGTCGCTGACGCCACTAGTTCCGGCAGACGCCCTGGACGGTCCACGTCCATCTACACCGAACTAGGCGCGACGACTGTTAAGTACACTGAAGATATTTCACAAAAATAGCCAGAGGCAGAAAAACAACACTCCTCCAAGAGACACTTCGTCATCGTCGACTCCAGAGAGAGAGAGAGAGAGAGAGAGTAAAGGACGCATAGAAAGGAAGGGAGGTTAAGCAGAGGTAGTTCCGGTTCGCTACCTTGCACGGGGGGAAGGGTTAAGGGGGATAAAAAGAAAAAGAGAGTGGAAGGGGGAGATAGAGAGAAAGAGAGACGAGCACGAAGAAACCACGTACACTAAAGAGCGGTAGGGGGCGACGTTCTTAAAAACTATCGTGAAGCGCCGTAGACCTCAGGAACCTTAATAACACGAGTAAGGCCTTCAGCTCGGATGTTCTTTGGGAGTACTGACCTGAAGCTTTGAGTTCTAATAGTGGAAGATTGCCCAACTGGTCCAGTACTGTGCATATAACTTGCCTCTGGGCACTGTATCGCGGGCAGACACAGATAATATGTGCGAACGTCTCATCGCTATTGCATGTGTCGCACGTGGTACTGCTGGCCATTCAAATAAGGAAAGCATATGCGTTCATAAATGGAACGCCTAGCCACAGAAGGTACAGCATGACCTGTTCACGTCGTGGTAACCCAGGCCTTAGGTGCATTCGTATGTCCGGAGACAACGAACGCAAACGACATATAGTGAAAACGTTCGAGTCCCACAGGGGCAAAGTACGTTCACGGGACATCAATCTAAGCCCAGCCGCAGCGTCTGCTCGCGAAAGCGGAATCAAGATACGTTGACCACTTTCATGTGCAGATCGGGCGGCTTCGTCGGCGTGGTCATTCCCGCCGATGCTGCAATGTCCTGGAAGCAATTGAAGAATTATGTTGCGTCCTTTGTCATGGCTGCGATTATATATGTGTCGAATTTCTGAGGCCAGTTGTTCATTGGGTCCGTGACGTATTCGGCTTTGTATGCACGGAAGGGCCACCTTGGAGTCACCAACATGAAGAAAATGGTAAGCACCGATACACTGTAAGCTGCAGTTTTCACCCTTCTCTTTC
Source organism: Dermacentor variabilis (assembly GCF_050947875.1). NCBI lineage: Eukaryota > Metazoa > Arthropoda > Arachnida > Ixodida > Ixodidae > Dermacentor > Dermacentor variabilis. Next base: position 59,898,782 of record NC_134571.1, on the reverse strand, counting down.
TTTCTCCGTCTTGAAAGTTATCTTTAACCAGTACGATCAACAAAGCTATAACTATTCCGGGTGTGCCTACTGCACAATATCCTTAATTTTAACGCAGAAGCATTCCACGCCTCGATGTTCCACCATATTACTTGGAAACATATTTAGCGGGACATATTTAGCTGAATTACCGGAACCACGCCCGCACACACACACACACACACACACACACACACACACACACACACACACACACACACACACACACACGCACGCACGCACGCACGCCACGCACACACACACACACACACACACACACACACACACAAAGACTCAACACGCATGCGCGCTCGACCAAACATATGCATACCCAGCACACATGCGCGCGCGACCAAACATGCATACACAGCACATACACGCGCGCACGCACACAACGCAAAACACACCCGCAACACTCACACACAACAATCCTTAAACGATTATGATTTCGAATCAAACAATCTTTATGGTCCCGGACCAAAATAACCGGAGCCAAATGACATTCGACGCACTGAATGTCATCCGTCGATCTTCAAGTATCGCTAGGGTAAGAGAAGCCATTAATGACTGTGGTATCTTTCTTGCCAACCTTGTGCACCCCTGTACCAGAACACGCTTCCCTGCTGACTCAAATTTGAACATTTATGCTCTCTAATCAAGGGAGAGAGAGAGGGATAAAAGAGATGAGAAAGGCAGGGAGGTTAACAGGAAGATAGATATCCGGTTTGCTACCTTGCACTGGGGAAGGGTAAGGGGAGACAGAAATATATTTAAAGAAAGAAGAAAAAAGTGCACACACATGAAAAGAGTTGAAGAGGGGAAGGAAGAAATTAAAAAACACACACATACAAAGGAAAGCAGGAGTGTTACAGTCGTTCAAGCAGGTCGCTTGACCGGAGAAACCTCAGTAGCGCCTTCACCGCCTTCTGGTGTGAAGATAGCATCAGCCGGCACTCCAAGATTGTCTGCTCAGAAAGCGGTTCATCGAGGCGTGCCCACGCCGTCACGAGTGACTGTCTCTGGGAGGTGTAAAGAGGACAATGACAAAGGACATGTTCGGTTGTTTCTTCGCTACCGCAACTATCACAGGCAGCACTGTCAGTCGTTCCGATGCGGCAAGTAAATACATTCGTGGAAGACACTCCTAGCCGTAGTCGGCGGAGAACAGTTTACTTCACTCGGGATAGTCCAGATGGAATGCGTAGTCGGAGGGATGGGTCCAGGCGGTGCAGTCGAGTGTGTCGCAAAGCGGGCGTGTTCCACATGGATTGTGTCGCATCACGCGCTAGTATACGAAGCTTTGCTGCTGCGTCAGTTCTTGATAGGGGGATAGGTTTCTTCAAGGCATCTTTGTGAACCCACCTAGCAGCTTAATCGGCGTTCTCGTTGCAGTTGATTCCGCAGTGGCGTGGGAGCCACTCAAAAGTGACCTCATGTCCTTTCTGTGCTAGCTGGTGATATATTTGCCTAATTTCTAGAACAAGTTGGCCTTGTGGTTCACGATGTAGAGCGGATAGCAAACAATGCAGGGCTGCTTTCGAGTCCATGAATATGCTCAATCTTCAGGGTAGGTCTTCATGGATCATGCGAAGTGCGCTGCCAAGTGCAGCAAGCTCCGCAGCAGTCGAAGTTGTCCGGTGAGATGTTTTAAACTGAATGATCACGGCTTTCTCGGGAAAGATCACAGCTCCTGTAGATGGTCCACAGTTGTCGAGCCATCAGGGAAAATCTGGAGATGGTCCTTGTATGTCTCGTGCAGCATAAGTAGAGATAGCTGCTTGAGAGCTGGCGACGAAAGTCCGGCTTTCTTTAGAATTGGTGCTGGATATCGAACTTGTGAGCGAGCCAAACACCAAGGAGGTGCAAGGGGCCTCTCTGCAGACGTATAATCTCTAGGGATACAGTCACGGTACGCAGATATCTCCTGGCAAAAAGAGGCACTGGGCTGGTCTTTCGGTAGCGTGGCGACGTGCCTGATGTATAGCGCGGTAGCGCGGCGACGTTGGGGACATGAGCACCACGTTGGAGAAATGAGCAGCACGTTGGAGATCAGTGATGGGCGACAGAGGTGTTGAACGATTCTGCGTTTATCCATTGAATACTCTCAAGGAGTGAAAGAGGGAAGAAAAGGGCATAGAAAGCTTATTCGGTCGGCTGTGAATGAGGGAGACGCTCGGACATGCAATGACGCTAGCATAGTGTGCTCCGATAGTTGAAGCCGTGTTGTAAAACTAAACCATGTACTTTTTTTGATATAGTCCTTTTTTATTCTCTTCGTCGCTCGGAACCCTTTTTTCTGCCGGCACCTGGCACGGCACCATCCACAGAACTTTCGTTGGCCGCACGGACCCCGATTTCACAACAGTGGTGGCAGCGGTGTGATTGACCTCACAGAACTTGGGACGTGCCGACTTCACAACAGACTACACTTTGTCCATTCGGTGCTGGATCTTCTTTTGCGTGCGTCTGGCTATTCTTAGATCATGGATGGACTTTGTGCGTCGATATCTACGCTCTGCACGCTTACTAATCACCGACTAAACGCCGCACTCAGCAGCCGCGTCACATCAGAGAGGAGCTTCGCGCCGATCCTAACTCTGTTGCATGCGTAATCATGCGAACGAAAATAAAATTTGGAGTAGGATATCTCGAAGCACATACGTACTAGAAGAATTCTTCCAAGTGATACTGTGTAGAAATGCGACAGGCTCTAACTTTTCAATACGAACTTAGGGTCTGCAGGCACTGCAGTCAACAAAAAGCTAACTAATCAATTTTAGTTAATTAATTAATTACCCTAACCTTTCTTATTATACAGACCGTCGTTTCCATATATATTAAAAAATGCATAAGCAGTGCAACTTTGTTATTTTTCAACCTAGCCGTGTTCCCGCCTTCAGAGTAAGGTTACATAATGGTTTTTCTTTTCTGGTTGACCAACCTATTCACGTCTATTTCTCCCTCCACAATTAATAGGATCCAGAAAAGTGCTTTATGACGTTCGCAACATTGTATGCAAAAGTTAACCCGTTTATGGCGTCTTTCTAGTACGGCGAACTAATTAACGTTTAAACATATTGTAGAACCTTGAATATCAACAGCAGCAAAGCGGGCGCTAGGGCGTTGTTTACTTATGACTTCAGGGTGTATATCACGAGCAGGTCTTAAGCTCACAGATAAAACTACATGGCGACACCACAGCAGAATTAGCTCTACGATGGTATAGATGCCCCCCTCCCCGTGTCGGCCCCTTCTTCCGCTCCGCACGGCTTTGCACGGCGACGTTGCAGCTCTATGCGAGGCAAGAATGAGGCCTTCCAGTCACAACGCTATACCCTGTCTGCAAGCTGTGGCTTGCAAGCAGTGTGCGTGCGAGAGTGTGCTGCCCCGCAACGGTGAAGCCTGATCGCTATTCATGACGCCGCCGCACGGACGGCCGCGCTCGTTTATCGACGACAGTGGCTATACCCGCAAAGCCTCAGCAGCGCGAGGCACACGGATGTGAGTGTGCACAGAGCTGTCGCCGCGTTCCGCCACGTGGTTGACGCCACTGCGATGCTGATAACGTTTGATGACCTGCGAAGCTTCGAGTAATGACCGCAAAATTTATGGTTTCTTCTTACTTTAGTGCAAGAGCGGGGAAATACAAATGAATCAAGACCATCAGGTTTTTTTTTTTTTTGTACAGGGCGGCGACGGCAGCTGACACGACGGCTTCCTGGACTGAGGAAGCAGGCCAGAACAAATGCAACAACCGCTTCAATAAACGTTGATTCAATCAGTGAATCAATCAATCAATCAATCGCATGTACCCGATCCTATTGATGTAAATACAAATCAGACAGCTGACGAATCGCCACTACCGCGTACAATTTAACCATGTTGGTGCCCATTGAATTCGTATATCATCGGATGCCAAGCGTCGTTTAGTTAGCCCACTTATGGAGACTGTGAGGCATGTTCAAGATGAGCCGGGAATGTCCACCGTGGTGGCTCAGTGGCTATGACATTCTGCTGCTTAACACGAGGTCGTTGGTCCGGTTTCCCAGCTGCAGCAGCCGTGTTCCGACGAAGTGAGAAAAGTAAGCGGACAAAAACTCTCAAAGCCGTTAGTTGGCGAAAACTGTTTGTCATTCGTCGATCGTATTTGAGCTAAGGATAAAATTGAATCCTCCGTTTCGTTTTTTTTTTTTTTTTACATTCCACAGTGAGCTTAGTAACGGACCGTGCGGTTGAGAGACTCTTTTATCGTACAACTTTGAAACGTCGCTTCTACGCTTCGCCTTTTGCACCTGCAGTATCAGGAAACTAGGCACCACCAACATACTGATGCTTGCTGCGACACCTCGGACGCTTCCGTGGGGCATGGGTACACAAAAAGCCCCCAATACGACCGATTGTTGTGACTGTTTGTAAATGACTTTAGTGAGCCAAAGAACTACTGGGGACCGCATTCTTAATTTTTTACCCTTTAGCTGCGTTGACGGGGATAAATGAAATACTGGAGCTGAGTTTCCCGCATGAAATCCACGAGGCCAGCATTCTCTTTTGCTCCGGTGGCAGTGCCGTGGAGTGAATGCGTTTACGGAAAAATTAGGTCGTACCTCCATAGGGAGGTCTTAGGCTACCCGGTGCTGAATATCACCAAGGCCCGAGCACTCCCATATAAGGTGCTCCAGGTTCGCTTGTTCTTTTCGGACCGGGCACCATGCAGGACATGTCTTGTCCGTGTGTTCGCATCATTGTGCTTGTCTTAGGTTTTGTGGGCGACGTTCGTTGCGCTAAGCCGATGTTGGTCTACATGGGAATGGATGTTTGTCTTCCCGCTGATAGGATTTCTGCCTGTGGCAGTCAAAGAGCACTCAGAGCAGTCCTCTCCCAGTGCTTCAGCACATCATCTAAAACAAAACGGCCAACTGCAAGCGTCCTTGCATAGCAGTTTAAACAAACCTGGTATAATGTTCTTTCACCGCGGCTCGTTTTCTTAGACCACGGTCCAAGAACCGTGATCTTCGACTACGGACTTTTTCTTCTTCTTCTTTATTTAGCCAATGATCGGTTCTCTTCACCCACCGTGAATTATGCGCAATCTGATCTCCGTGTCTGTCATCGCATAGGTCCATGCTGAGCTGCGCATGTCACGGATGTCGCGCATTTTCTTTTAACTATATGCATGCGCATGTTCTGGTGTTCGCCTTTAATGTGACTTAACTGTTGCGATTTCATGATATTCAATGTTTATCAGACAGCGGAAGTTTCATTATGTACTGGATAGCGGTCTTCGAGTAATTCAGCGTAGCGAGCGGTATTAGTTCACGACCTGGAAACAGGGTGAAAGAAGTAAAATTAACAGCGTTATTTTTAAATAAATATATTCTCGTGTATGTGTGTAGGTGCTCTGTGACTGCAGAGTTATGGTACCACGGGCGTACTGTCGAAAACTATCATGTGCAAGTTTTATTCAATAAGTGCAATGGAAGCGTGCATGTACTTACGAAAAGGCACAGGAGACGCGTCCGGGCGCGCGAACCAACATTAGTTCGCTCTGCATTTGTATGCAGAGGAGAGTGCTGTATATCGTGCTACGCCGCGCGAACTGGGGCCAGCCTCCGACGAAAAAAAAAGATAAAAATAAGCCTTTCTGTCGCCGACCTAATAATAGGCCGCGTTTAACGAGCTTTACAGCTGGACCATGAGCGAGTGCGAGGATCAGAAATAATTTCGACCACCTTCGTTCTTGTTTCTTCTTTAATATGTGTTTAAGGAGTAGTTGGTGCTTGTTCGAGGCGCTGGCTAGCTGTTCTGTGGTCTGTTGAAGAAATGCACAAAAGTGTCACAGATATCTTACAAGCAAAGCTAAATCGGTAAGAACTTCTGTGGTCAAATGTTACGAAAATACCCCGCGTTCAGGGATCAGAAATGAACAAAGTCTTGAATAAGTGTCCCACCATAACGACACACACCCGTAGTCAGAGCGCGGCCCTGTTGTATTTTGTCTTCATCTGATCGTGGCCTCAGCGGCTTCAAATATAAACCTCCAATTTGTACTCGATATCACAAAGGGACGGCCGCTGGATGCATGGTGTCAAATCCTCACGATGAGCCATCGGTGGAACCATGTTTTTTTTTTTTCTCGTGCTTAGGTCCTCGTGGAGATCTATCAGGGTGAAATATGGACTGGAATTTCTTCTTATAATAGTATCAAAATTAACTGCCTTGAGCCTGCATGTTAATTTGCGTTGGCAAAGAAATGACGTAAGATATCGAAAGACCCTATAAAAGCAAGAGCGCTGATGTCCTTGTTTTTGCTACTCCCGTCACATGCGTGTATGTGTTTGCACTTTTCTTTCTTTTCTTCTTCACGACAATTGAAACTAAGGTACCAGTGCGTAAAGGTGCCGGGAACGAAATTGATATTTGCAAAGCCTAATGCAAGGTCAGCAAGATTGCACTTAATCATACTGGTGACTGCTTCCAGTGACAATGCCGCGTAGGACAATGCCGCCATTTGCCCTCTCTTTTTTTAGCCGAACTAGACACATGCTTATAGCATCAGGGGCCGTGTAAGGCAGAGGGTGTGTCTCCAAGTATGGACGCCTCTTTTTACAGCGAGTACTTAAGCATACGAGGAGTGACACCGCCGATGCGGGAAGCTATATGGCGGGTACGGGACAGAGCCGCACAGCTCTGCAGTTTGAGCATGTCCGCAGAAGGGCACCCTCGTTTGTTGTGGCGGGCGCACAAGAACACACACCTTTCGAGTGTGCAAAACAGCCGCGCGTACAGCACGCCCGCAGAGGAGATACCTGAAAAGGGTGGGGGCGACGCTGGAGCAGGGAATTTTTTCTATTGACCGCCCGTTTTTGCGCGTTGCTTCCTACGGTCGGACGTCCTTTTAATGTATCTCTCTCTCTCCTTCCCACCACCGAACAGCCCTCCTCTCCTGCCTGGTAACGGCATTCGTTCGCTTCTCGTATTGTTTGCTTCTTTCTCGGTTTGCGGCAAGCCCCGCGGTGAGCGCCGCGCGCGCACTCAAGGTACGTGACCGACGACGGGACGTGACCACCGCTCTTTCAGCGACGGGTTTCGGAAACGGGGTCGTAAGCATAGCCGCCGCCGCCATGTCCTCGGCAAATTACGCATAAAACGCACAGCGGGCTAGAAGCGGGTGAAGAGGGGATAGAGGAGGTGACCAGGGAGGGGCGCTTAGCGCGAGTCCCTGTGGCTGTCTGCGAAAAAGCCAAGGCCCACTCTTCCTTCCCTTATTCTTTTTTTTTCTTCGGACTATCCAGTCGCTCATTTTCCATCTCCTTCTTACCCTTCTTTACTTTGCCTGCAACACGCGCTCTCTCCCTCTCTCGCAATGCTCGTGCCGTGACGTCATGGGTGGGCCCGCTTTATTCTTGCCTGTAGCGGGGCCCGTGGCCGATAGGACAACCCCTGCTGTCCAAACGCTCTGTTCGGGATGGAAGGGTCGCTGCGTCGTCGTGCGTCCATTGCACGGGCGCCCTGGGTTTTTCGCTGTCCGTCCACTGCGTAACTAAGGCCCGAATCAGTTCTAGGAACGCCATCGGCAAAGCGTAAATGAAGTTTCCTGCGTCGTGACTCATTGGTCTCTCGGTACGCCAGTGAGAAGAGTGTGTCGTCGAAGCTTCGGTGCTCGGCCCTGAGTCCCTCTGGCACCAGAAGGGTTCTGGTGTCGCCTTGCGCGTCGATCACGAGCTGCTGTCCGCGAAACAATGTGGGCCGTTCAAAACTAGTGGTTCGAGTCGGTCGTTCGCCGACACGCTGTCGGTGTGTTGTTGGTGCTTGCGAAGTGGAAAGTGCGCGCTTGTGTACGTGTGTCCCATAGCGGTCTTCCGTAGCACGGTCGTCATCGCGTGCAGGAGTTGGTGCTCGTGAGTGATGGCGCTCTTCAAGTGAAGCCAACTGTCCGACTCGATCATCATTCAAGGAATATGGGTGCAAGAGAAGTGCAGTGCGTGTGATGGTGTGAGCACCTAAATTCGTCTTTGTGGCGAAACGACGGATTCAAGAAACAAAAAAGAAAAAGTAAGCGTAGGTTCGGCTGAATGACAGCCCGACCAGAAAATGTGAATTTATTCCGCGAGATCGGGGCTCTGACGGGCCTTTCCAAAGTTCTCGAATCAGGATACCTTGGTCCTGCGCAGCAAGCTAAAACGCTCAAAGGACATCTGAGGCAGAGGTCTGTGATAGACTAGCCAAGGGACGGACACATTTGTACGCAGCTCGTCGTTTTTCGTGCATTAGAGATAAGTTTTTGTACGCTCTTTAGGTGTGATGACATTGGCGCAAAAACCTAAAAAACATACCCATGCATCTAAGAATTACTTCCACGGCGCACTGAAAACTCCGTCGACCTTGCTGCTCTAACCCGCCAGTCGCGCTTGCCTGAGCACTCGAAAAGAAAAATGATCGCCCAAAAAAATGAACTAGAAACCGCGTTTCGGCCGAACGGGTACATTAGTATGACGCTCGTACATTCGCGTACTTGAAATAGCCAGGAACAATAAAAGAAAAAAGGACCGCTGAGCGATGGCGTCTGACAACAGTCCTTCGCAAGATGGCGGCCGTCGCCTAGGTAACCGATGGAACTCAGAGGAGGCCATCATGGATCCGATTCGTCTGCTCCAGGAGCTCGAGCGAGAAGCGAACGAAAAGCGGCGTGGCCTGCGCGCAGCCGCAAATGCTGTAGACGCTTCGGCCGCGCAGAACAAAATTTCCAACGGTCCCTTGTTGTTGCTCGACGATATGGCAGCGTCGAACGACAAGACATCGCTACTCAAGGAAACTTCAACACTCAACGGGCCGATCGGACGACGAAAGACGAAGAACAAGTCGCTGCCTCCGCGAAAGAAGCATCCGAGTGTCAAGGAAAAAACAGGTGTCGGTGGTGGAGGTCGTGGTGGTTCCACGTTACCCGTCAACAAGCATGCCAAGACGTCGAACAAGTCCGGCAAGTCGGCGTCGATCAAGCCCGTGGAGAACAACATTCCGAAGGTGAGCTTCGAGGAGAAAAAGGCGCTCACCCCGGTTCCCGAGGAACAGCAGAAGCAAGAGACGCTGGCTCAGCTCGAGCTCAACATTCGCGAGCAACCCGACCAGCTCGTTCAAGAAGGCGACTCTAAGACTCCAGCGATGACACTTGCCGTGCCGGAGGCTCCCGAAGTAGTGTCCGTGGAGCCGAAGCCCAAAGAAAAGACCAGCGTCCTCTCGAGAATGCGGGACGCGGCCAAGAAGATCAACGTGGCGCCGAGCAAGCTGCAGCAGACCGTGATGAACGCCAAGCTTTTGCACAATAGACTGTCACATTCCAAGCCCAATGCCCAGCAGGACTCTTCTGACACGTCGCAGGCCGACTCCGGAAGTGGCCAGCCGGCCCAAGATTCCTCCACCGCGGCTCCCTCAATGGACTTAATCTTCGCGGACTCACCGGACTCCCTGGGCGAAGAGGAAGCTCCTGTGGAGGGCGGAGAGAAAAAGGAAGGCGCCGAAGATGCGCCTGCTGCCAAGCCACCTGAACAAGAACGGCCCAAGGGGGCCACATGGACGGGTACTACGGCAAACGCCGAGCTAGCACTGAAGATCTTGAACATGTCTAGGAGGGGAGACTGGCTCGGTGTGGATGCCCTGCTCAAGCACGTTGAGAAGGGAGACCTTCCCGCAGATCTTGCTGATGAGGTGAGTTCAGTAGCGAGTTTTCGCTACATCCCCACTTGATTATATCGTTCGCGTGCTTCAATGAGGCCAATTAAGCCGCTGTTTGAAAGAGCGACAGCCAGACCGGATTCATGCTACATTGATCATACTTGGCGATATAGAAAGTTAGGTCCAGGCTTTTCCATGGGCTATCTTGTGTCTACTACGAGTGTTTCCCTAAAGTTTTCATAACGCGTGTTAAATTTTTCACGGCTTTAAGTATTGTAGATGCTGAACTGCGTGACTGTAGTACTCGCAGGCAGGAACTGAAACTTTTGAATTCAAATTTCTCAAAAAGAATCATTTGTGTGACAATGGAGAAAAATCCAGTTCTGTACGATAACTTCACACCAAATATGTAAATACCTACCTCCTTCACAATATTGTAACAAGTTCGTTTTATTCCGCGTGTCTCAGGGTTATCTCGCCTATTATGCTTTAATAGGATGCTTATTATGGTGTAATAATATTAGGCTTCACGTCCTGTTACACTTAAATAAGTATGAACCAACTAGCTCAGCAATAAGTAGTAAAAGTTATATTTTCTAGCTTAATACCAAGAAAAAAAATTTGCGGGGGACATCGACCGCGGCACTGAGAAATGAAAAAATGTGTCCTAATCAGACGATGAATGAACAGCTTCTCAATACTATTTGGTCGCCAAATCACGTTTTTGTATTTTCCATGATTGCCAACCATGTATACACATGGAAAGAGCTAAATTGGTAAAGTAATACAGTGGTGCAAAGAAGAAAAGAAGCACATAATTTAATTATTTGCACAAAAGAACTTTACTTAACCTGTCTACATAGAAATGCCAAGAAATATGAAGCAAGGCTGATCATTCTGTAACCCTTGTTTCTCTGTTTCTGCGCAGGCCACTGGATTTACTCCACTTATGTACGCCGTCAAGGACAGCCGTGTGGGTTTAGCCGACAAGTTTATTGACCTCGGTGCCAACGTGAACGCCAAAGCCAAGGTAAGCGCGCGACGTAGAGCAGAACATTCTGAAGTCGAATATGCAAGTCTTTGTTGACATGCTCTAGGTTTTTCATGTAAACCACTGTGCAGTCTGCATGACTTTTCGAAGCTGGATAAACTTTTAACGTCAAAATGATCACACTCATATACCTACATCTATAGCTTCTTATCTTGTTTAGAAGAAGTTTATGCACACCATGCAAGTAGGAACCAATACTACTGTTATATCCGAGTCTCGGCTGTTGAAATCCGTCTCATATATCGAACTCGCATGTACCGCTTGATATTCTCAGCATTTGTTTACACTCTAAGATCCGTTTCAGCGGCATTTTTAACTTTCCGTTGCAAGTCTCCGCTATTTTCCACCAGCCACTGCAAAGGGGAGCGGGCCAATCGCACAAGCGGGCACTTCCCTCCGCATGCAGTTATCTACTTTCACAGCGCTTCCTCGGACCCATCGAAACCCTCTCCACTTCTGCGTGCTTCTCGCTTCTTCTCCACCAATTAGATAAGAAAAGCCTGTCAAGGAAGCAAATGCTATTTGCTCTCAAAGCAAACTAAAGTGACCTCCTTTAAAAAATAGAGAGCATTCCTTCCTTCTCTTCCTCCTTCTCCTCCTTATAACTTCGATAATTTCTTTGTATGCTTCAATGAAACGAATCGCATCCTCAACGGAGCAACTTAGGAATTGCTCCGGCTATGCTGGTGATAGCAGACGACAGCATACTGCGACTCCTATTCAGCTGGTACGCCAATGCGAAATGTGGCAGTCCGTAGTACTTGTACAACAGTGGTGGCGGCGCCCATGACCGCAATGCGCAAGAACAATTTCAGGAATCGCCATTCTCATCTCATTATGACAGACTTAAAATCAGAATGGTTCGGGTGAGATGGTCATTCATAGTGAAAATGTTAAAACGCTTGCAGACGCAAACGCAAGAATGGGTTCAAGACACACGAAGCGCTTGTTCTGGTTTCCGGCACCTGATTTGTTTTAGCACCACTTTGTTGTATTTCCACTGTTTATTTCAAATATCGTAGCATATTTATGAACAGCGGCACCTACGTATATGAAACCAAAACCGAAACCACAACATGTTCCCTTCCTTCTTTTGAATAGGTTAATAGACCAATCCGTTAGGAGATACGTTAGTTGGTCAAAAATATTTGTAATATATTTACATCATTTAAACTCACAGAACAAACGCTAATATAAACAAGTCCAAGCGAAGCAGAAACTAATTCAAACAAGCAATACTTCAATAGCCGTCCCGAAACCCGCCTTCCTGACGGCGGTTTCTTTTTTGCTGGCTATACGAAGTTCATGAGAGGTGTCCATTGTTGTCAATGCATTCCTTTAATCAGCGCAGAAAATGGAGACAACACAAGAATGAAATACACAGGACGAGCGCTCGCCCTGTGTCCTTTCTTTTTGTGTTGCCGTCGTTTTCCGCGCCGATTCAAAGAATGTATCAATTCCAACTTGCCCAGCTTTCCAGCTTACTGTCACTGTACTTTACTGTCCAGCTGATGGCCGCCGGTGTAGTATTGGTGGTGACTGGAACTCGCGGCGCCGACAATGCTGTGTGCACCGGTGTCCAATGTGATGACAATGCACAAAGATTTGACCAATGTCCTGAAATAACTCGAGGTGCACGCAAAATTGACGTTTTGAAGTAGACTGGGCAATTTAAGCGTGATGCTTGGGCAAAGATTCTAGAGCGTCATTTCTTTATACGGCCTTTCGAAAAATTTCTTTACACAAGGGCTCGAAAGCGTTATACGGCAGTTATCAGCTATATTGCCCTGTGTTTTGAAAGAAATCTACGTCACACCGTGTTTACATATGGTGAAAATGGGGCGCATATTGAGTGTAAAATGTGACGCAGCTTCGACGCTTTTGCCTTAATTGAGATATTTTCAAATTAATACCGAACTATTATTTCCTCTCTATTTTCATCCGTTATGCAAGAAATGTAGCTTTCCACTATGTCATCAATGAAATAAAGGAGACACATGTTTATATTAGGGGAAAATAAGGGGAAGGATATAGGTAATGTAGGCGAAGTACAATGTGTGTGGGTCAGTTGTAGCCGTTGCATTAAATCACGTTTGGAAGGGCTCGGGAAAGCTATAAGCGTGTTTTACGAAAGGCGCAGCATGGCAGCCCGAAAGCGTTATACGGTCGTTATCAGCTATGTGTCCTAGTGTCCCGAGAGAACTTCATGACATTCGATGAATATTGGGGCCATGTCTTGTACGATGCATCGCAATACTTCAACACTTCTTGATTGACTAGCAGCTTTTACTAAACCCTCAATTTCGGCTGAGAGAGAGAGAGAGAGGTTTTTAATGGATCCTGGAGAGGTTTGGCTAACGGCATGCCTAGCCTGCTACTCCAGAAGGATAGGTTGAAAAATGAAATGGTGTGCACAATTCCCAACAAATATACACAACACGCACAATACACAACGATTAATACCCGATTTAAGAGTGTCGCTTAGACCCGTGCACCCTTAAAAACGTTTACACCTTTTGGGGCTTATCTTGTCCCGCAACAGTATATCGTCCTCTGCCTCGCTTGCGTTCCCTTCCTTGAAAACTCAGCGCTCGCTACTTTCCTGTCGAGAATGATGTGTCAGGCTGATAACGCACAAGCCGTTCGCGACTTGGAAGTACCGGACTTGCACAGCGTTAAAGAAAGGAACTATGGGCAATACAGATGACAATTATCGTTGGGGGACAAGATAAACCCCAAAAGGTGTAAACGTTTTTCAGAATGTGTCTCTCAAGAAAAAAACAAAAGTGACTGTTTCGCGATATGCACAGGTAGTGCTAGTCTATGTGCCAAGGTCGTGTCTTAGCTCAGGGAATGACAGTCCTTGTCGAATGTTACGTGCAGGCGTTGAGGGCATTCCTGTAGTGCAAACAGCCCGCAAGCGCAGATTATGTGGGCTAGGTCTGTGCCCACTGTGCCCCCACGCTTCGCACTCGGGGCACAGTGGTGACCTTATCCGTTTTTTTCAAATGAAAATAGGAAATATGATGCAATGAAACATATCGCGTGACTAACCGTCTGCCCGTATCAAAAAACAGCGCCCTCAAGGAAGCTCCACAGCAGTTAAGTGAGAGAGCTGGAGCTTTATCTGGCGCTCCGCCCCGCCGGCGACAGCGCGGCGCTTTGGTGTTGACAAGGAAAGAGTGCCGATAACTGTTGGTTGATGCGTCGTGAGGAGAGTGCGCGGAATGACTCCAGTGTAGCGTGTTTGAGGCCACTACTTTTTTTTATGCGTGCGGATGGTTAGTCGCGTGATATCTTTCATTATTGCGGGCTTTCGTCAGCCAGAAAATAAGAAACGGACAAAAAAAGTAACCGGTTGAAAACATGCCAGTTTTAAGTTTCATTCAATTTTCTACGAATTATTCGTTGCCCTCACACCATTGAGATCAGTAAGTTGAATGAATTTGCGCATTGCAATTCTTTAATAAATTAACTGGCATCCATAACAACATTACTGGCGGCTGCTCTACTCGACTGTGAACAATATGCACGTTGTTATAAACGCGATGCGTGACAGCTGGGACACCCTGTATCCAGGCAGGTGGGGCAAGAAAGAGAGGAGACAATCGTGCACCACCGCTGTTGTTGGCAGAGTCAAATAAGACGCGCTTTCTCGCTTTCTCGTGCCAATTCGTTCAGTTTTTCGCAAGCAAAATTATTTAGTTTAGAGGGTTCCTCGCATGTAACTGAGGTCTCTTACTAAAGGGCCACTGGGGCTCATAGCCTCCGCTGGGTGCCACCGGGGAGCAACGGTAAGACCAGCAGCTTTACGCCGGTGCACGGATCTATAGTGGTATGCATGTGATGCAATATCGCTGCATGTTGAAAACGAAAACGAAGAAAATGACAAACGATTCATCAGAGTAGAAAAGTGCGAGGAAACTAGAGAGAAAAGGCGCCTTCACAAGTACCAAGAGAGACAATTTTACCATGGCGTCGCGCGACACGACTGTGCCGACCCTGAGGTGGGAAAACGCAAGATGGATTTTTACTCCAGTCACTGAGGCCCCTTGGAGCGCTGTCGAGTCCAATCCGGATTGGGTGCTTCTGCAGTGGAATTTTCGACCCCGATTTTTCATGATCTGGCATGAGTAGATCGCGATCGATCGTAGGCTGTCGTCTGCACCTTAATGCTGAATGAGCTCAATCAACTCGATCCGTATATTGTTGGACCGTGCAACATCTACCATTTTTTGATCGCGACATAAAAATACAGGCAGACTCCCCCCCAGCTCTAGTTGACATCTGCATAAAACGAATCATGCTTGGTGTCGTAGGCTCTTGAAGCATGTGTGTGCGTTTGTATGTAGTATGGTTTCCGAGGTATAAATATTAGTATGAAAGAGCAGCATGCTATACGACGAAATTATGTTGTTTGCAGTGAGTTATGAACAGGCTGGATATTATATGGACATATTTACATGCAGTACATCATACATATATATTTCCTCCTTACCTGCTAGAATTTGTATAGTTTCTTTTTTTTTGTATTCATTTTCGCTGTTTCATTCAGTCTTTTTTGTTTTCTTTGTTGCGTCATTCATATATTTGTTGGATATTCGTTCTTTCATCATTACCAGTTAACATTGTATCATTTCGTTGCGCTCCTTTGTTTTTACTAATTCCGTGTATCCTCCCCTCACACAATACTCCTTCGGGAGCCTGTGAGGTAATGGCATAAATGAATGAATGAATGAATGAATGAATGAATGAATGAATGAATGAATGAATGAATGAATATATTATCTGTTTAAATTTTCAGTGGTAATCCATGTGTCGTGTTGCACACGCGGTGTTTCTGCTGAGTCGGTTTCTTCCAGTGCGACTGCAGATCGAAACGCGCCACGCATCTCAACGCGCTGGCTTGCCCGCAAGACAGGGTGCTCTATGCCGCTTGCCTGGCGCATGCGTCCGTGACATAATGGTTTCACTGTCGGGCTTGCGTGCTCGAGGTCCTGCGTTCAAATCCCGAGGTTGAACAATATTATCAATGCCTTATTAGTAAGGCCGCTGCCCTCCTCTCGCAGAACAACTCGCGCAGTCAGGCTGCCGCAAGGTATACGGTCCGCATTCTCTTTTACAAACGGGCTACCCTAATCATACGCCTGTGCTAAAGCGCTCCGCTGCTTGCAACTTGCTGCTGCAGAAATATCACCGACCAAGCGCGCGCTGCCAAACAGACACGAGAAAGCACAATGTGCGTCTCACGTACGAATGAGCCGACGCTCAATGCCTCATTCAAAGAACGTCAAAGTAGAGCAGCAAGCGATATTCTTGTCGTCACGAGCAAACCTTCATGACTGACCTACAAGGCGAAGCAACAACGTTAATAGCGAGCATTAAGTAAAACGGAAAACTATCGCATTGTCACTTTTACTTGATTCTGCGGACGGCGGCTACCCGTGCCCGCATGCGTCCCTTTTCGTGCCAAACACCCGGAAAACTGTAGAACTTGACAGGCGGCTGCAGGCCCCGAGTGTTTTTGTCACTGTTGTGGCAACTCACCACGCAAGAGTACCGTGCACTTTGGCTACCCGACCGCCGGACCGTCGTGAAACTATTAAAGGCGACGCGAGCAGCAGTTTTGTAAAAATCGTGGGCACCGCGAACGCCGAATACGCAATGGCGCCACTACCGCTATGGGAAGGAATGACGCTGGCGTTTGTCCGCAAACTTGAGGTTGGCCGCCCTGTAGCCTTTCGGACAGTCACTGCCAGTGCCATGTTATGTTATTTAGAGCGCGTCGCTCACCCATCGTGCACAGAACTTGCGTGTTCCGAGAATGTATTACAAGGAAACCGTATACGTCAACGAGTACACGAGCGCTGGTGAGAGAAAGTTCAGTGATAACTAGAGAAAGTCGCCGAGTGAAAGGCTTGGCACGCTAATACATGCTTAATACACACAAGTTAATACACACAAGTAATACACACATGTTTACTGTATTCGAGAGCTCAAAGAAGGAGAGGAAAGAAAGACATACTGAACTCTACTCACACACAAACACGGAAAGGTAGGCAACAGTTCACACCATGACATGAACGAAGTGGAACCTCAGTGTTCTTGTAACAAATAAAATTAATCGATCGACCAATGAAATGTGGAGCTTTATGGCAAAGTCAATAAACAAAATTTTATCCATCCCTCTCTCCTTGGCTGTATACCAGCGCACACCCTGTTTTATAGTACCAAAAAAAAAACTACAACTACTTTCTTTATTGAAATGAAAATAAACGAAAGAGGTTTAATCAACTTATAATTGTGATGGCTTCTCCTTTTCACATAGCGGACATAAAACAATATAAGAAGATACATGTAAGAAAATGAAAAGAAACCACGTCATAGAGTCAGAAATGCACAGCGCACAGTCCTATGCGCTCATGAACATATCAATATAACAGGCAAAGGCAAGTTGCACCACATTGAGTTTTTAAACAAAGTCACAAACACACACAAGCGGCCGTGATGTAGACTGCGGTAAGTGCATAAACAGATGAGAAATTACACAGAGTTAAAATAATGCACGCCCAGAATACAAAAAAGTAACTATTAGCGCTTGTATTAGTAGTTGTATTAGTAGTATTAGTAGTAGTATTAGCTTGTATTAGTAGTAGTAGTTATTAGTAGTTGTATTAGCTACAACTACTAATAATTTAGAAACGTAGGTAATGAATTTTTCACTGAACACCACGATATCATATTACCGTTCCACTAATGTGCTTGCAGACGTAATTATTGCGATAGCAATTACAGGAGTTCTCGAGGCTCATTCGTGCCATCGGCGCCGCCGTTGTCGTGCTGTCCCGCGGACGGCCGGTGCGTGGCTCGAGCGCGGAGGGGAAGAGGCTCTCCAGGGACACGGATACAAAAGCGACGAAGCGGGCGCACCATCCGCGCTACGTTCAATAGCTTCAGGGGCGACGTACGGCCTCCCGCGGCTGGGAGAAAACGAGATGCAGTACTCTCGCGCACACTTACGCACACCAGCGTCCTTGTCAGAGCAGTAAACGTGAAGCTAACGTTATCTAATATATATGTACTTTTTTTTTCATTTCGTGCACCTCCGTGGTGATGCGCTTGCAACGTCACACTGTGAGCCAACTAGTTCTTTTTTGCCATGCGTAAGAACTTTGCTCTACATCCCCGGTTGTATTGTTGTAGTTTAGTGCAGCGTGCTCATACATGGTATTGGGAAACAGAATTTGGTTTGTGAAGTAGAAAGTGGTTGAGAGTTTGGTTGGTTGGCTGGAGGTTCGCTGACTTGGCTGGCTTGGCCGTGTGGCTCAAGTAATTGAGCTTGCTGGCCCAACTACTTGTCTCTTGTACGCCATGGTCTCTATGTTAGAGTAGGTTCTCTTTAAGGTTCCATTTTAGAAATAAGGGCGTTTGCAGAGAAGTCCAGACATGGAGAGTGCTGATTCAATGACACCCGTCTGACAAGCGCTTCAGGAATAGCCCTCTGCGAAGCATGCGCAAAGTGAAGCATCTCATAGTGGTTGCGAGCCATAAAAGATCTGGCTTGCAATCAAAAAGCCCATGGGTTCGAAAACACTGGTTCGAACCAAAGCAATTTTATTATTTACTTACGGCCACATGTTTTAAGGAATCTTTCCCGTATGTACAATCGGTCACAAAAGTTCACTGGACACGGATTCTACGACAAATGTAAATTTCATCTCTGTTTATGCTTAGTGCACTTAAATTAATTAATTCCTTTATAGGTCGCAAAATCTATACTACAGTTATTTATAAAACAAATATTTCGAGGCTCTTTGCACAGGCCGCAAATTTCCATGTCCCGTAAATTGTTGCGACCGACTGTACATGGACTGTACGCATGAAAATATAAAATCCGCTATGTCTGCTCGTCTGGCTGTGGCAATCTTTTGGCGATCGCCAGACGCTCCTGATCAGCGAAAGTGGATGTGTGAACAGCTTATGCCAATACGTGTGCGAGTCACGTGGCACCAAAGAGGCGAGTCCGGTCAGGAGATGAAGAGACAGAACAGCAGATGACGCTGTATAATAATTTTGCATTTTCATTGAATTGAGTATACAATATTTATCTGCTCAATTCTGCAGTGAGTCTTTGTGTGCGCAGTTTCGATATCAAGTGCTATTGCGCCATTTTTACATTTGTGAAACATGATTTCTCCTAACTTTTCTTACTTCTAGCAATAACTTATCTCCATCCTCGCTGGATAATCGCAAGAACAGTGTCAGTCGTTAATTATCGCGTTGTGGCTGCGTTAGTTTAGAGCATTAATGGATTACTTTGTTAAGTTCTTTTTGCTGAACTATTTCTGTGCATCCCGTATCACAGATACTGCACTACATTGCGTCACAGAATACGGGCCCTGTTTGTTGGTCTCTTTCTTTCTTTCTTTCTTTCTTTCTTTTTTTCTTTTTTTGTTGGCTTGCTTGCTTATTGGTTTGTTGGTGTGTTTGTTTGTTTGTTTGTTTGTTCCCGTGGAACACTTTTTTTTCTTTTCATTGACAGATGTTCCCTCTTCAGGTCGAAATTGTCAAAATGCGTTACAAAACTTATATTATCTCTGGCAGTGGAAGAGAACAATTCAGCGAGATTTATGAAATGAAAAGAAACGCTTTGCCTAATCCAGATTTTAGCCACACATCTCTTTCGTAGCTCCGTGCAAGTAGTTTTAATAACCAAAACTTTCGCAAGAGTTCTTTCTTTTTTTCAGGTCACATCTCACTTCGCTTCGCAATTTGTTTTCACATTCTCGTTGTGTCCAGTCTCGTGTTGGGTGTTCTTCTTGAAGTGTGAGTGCTTAACAGCCAGGACCCCCGCTAACTTCCTTCAATATGTTGAAGTCTGTAACAGAACTTAACGGGTCTATGCCGCACAAAAGTGTCTCGTACTGCCTAGATCTGCTACTTTTCTGTAAAAAATCTGTGAAGCTTACGTTACCATTTGCTCAGCATAGAATCATCAGGCTCTCTTTGCCACTCTATGATTTTCTATGACTTCCTTGAGGTGTTCTGAAAATTATCATCATGAGTGTCACTTCTAAGTACACGTGTTCCACTGTAACATCACATAGTCAGACTCTTAGTGTTAACAGAAGATATCTACCGGTGAAAACACGGCAATGTGGTAATAATGAAGGGTTGTATAGTATGTTAAAGCAATTCTAAGGCGAAATACTTAGTCACTTTAGATTACTAAGATATTCTTCACAAGCCGTATTTACATTTATTTGGTAGGAAACGTTATAATCGAAAATGAAGGACAAAACGCGATGACGATGACGGCAGTCCAATGTCAAGGACTTCACAGTATTTTTCACGTACTTTGGACGCCTTCGAGCCAGAACCTTTTTTCCGTAAATTGCCATACACGCTCCTTATAACTTCATAATACAATGTAACCTTTCTTTTTATTGCCGCTTTTATAGACGCAGCTAGCTTTCAAAAACAGCGTTGCAGGGACCTAGTGCGGGAAACGCAATGTAGCGTCGCGATCAGTGTTTCGCCCTTGCCTCCTTTCTGTTTTGTGTGTCCTCTATTCACAATCCGCTTCACTCCCTGACCTGTTTGGCAATTTAGACGTGCCTTGTAACAATCCAACTTTACTTTCAATTTGTGTTTAATTTTTCCTTCAAATCAAAACAATTGTTTATCGAACCGCAGAGTTAGTCAGGCCTTTTCTGAAGCGAGCGCTGTGCCGTAGTATTAACCTGTGCCATGCAATCGCCCTCTTTTCTGACACCCTTGGCCCCGCCTGGTAATTCATGGGAAGCGCCCATAGGCCTTTCAGTATCTTGCTTTTGTTTGGTTCGATTCCTTCTGAAGCCACGTGGTGGTAACGTTGGACCGGGTCAGAGGTCACGGCCGCTTATATTGGAGCCGGCTGTGTGCGAAGCTTTTGGCGCGAACACATATGGCGGAATACGTTTAGCGGGTGTGCCTGTGTGCTTCTCAACGAACGAACGTGACCATCATGCATATTAGGACCTGACAAAGGACGGGTCGGAAAATGGAAGAACGCAAAACTAAACATCGCGCCTAGCGTTTGGAACTTACTGTCCTGCTCAAAACATATACCAGACAGAAATACGCCGGTGACATCCATGTGCTCCGTCCTATGGCATTTCTCGTCATCTGACAGAGGCTTCGTTTTGGTTAAACAAATGTATACAAATTGACTTTTGGTTCCTAATTTGCCTCACCGCTATAATCTATCCCGATCACATTGGTTTATGACAATTCACGTGCACTCTACTCTTCTTCAGCCCGCGCTTATTCATATTTGCAGAACCAAAGTGCTGTATAAACCACTTTTGAGGGTCAGTGCGTTTGTTGCAGCAACGCTCAAATACATCCTTGTGTGCACTTTGTAATACTATTGTTTGTTACGATCATATAAGAAATTATTTGCCTGCGTGCGTCACATCGACATTTCTCCTGCCGATCACAACTGTTGGAGAAGCGATATTAACTAATCGAACTAATCTTTTCTCATCCTTTATCATTCAATAATAATTAAAGTTATTCTGTTATCTTAACGTGGCGTAATCGATACAAATGTCTTACAAATTTATCTATGATAGCCGAAAGAAAGGTTGAGAAATATGTAGTAAAGAATACTAACTAATATCATGCAGCCCCTGGGCACCTTAGAGCGACTTGATCTGGCAACATTCGGGAATTCCATCGCTCTCTATTTTTTCTTACTTCTTTATTTGTGTCCTATTCTTGAGATTTCTCCTTATTCTTCTTTTATTTTTACCCTTTGCTCTGGGTACTTGAAGGTGTCTTGTCTCTTCCTTTTTGCGTACTTTTTTACTCGATGCTTCCAAGTGCTTCTTAGAGTCATCGGGGACTGAAACTATTCTCGAAGTCCAAGGACGGCTCAAGGTTTCCTGTTTACGTTTAACACCGGTGCTTTGTGTTGACGCTTCCGCACCGAGGACCTGTGCACATCGTGGATTACATGGGGCCCTTACACAAGGTCTTCTAAATCACGTGTATGTCTGCGAGTCCTTAAAAACGGTATCGCCTAAAACAGCGTGCCCTCCTTAATCACCAACTGCGTGAAACACCAATGTATACTAAGCCGCCCCCCCCCCCTTTTGGAGAAACAAACATTATAACTCATGCGAATTTCCCAATTTTTGCTAAGTCAACGTATCTTGTGCAAGTGGCCGGCTTTTATTTCTCAATTTCAGCATTGAGTTTAGCTTATTGATTAAAGGCTTGTACTGAAACTTTGTTATTGAAGAAGCTTCCTCGCCATACCATCCAATTTATGATGTCCACCCTTGCCATAAGTTTTGACAAACAAAAAATAATAATTTTGTCCTTAATATATGCCCTGTCTCTATCATGTAAGAGGCAGCTTTCGCTCGGGCCCAACTCCGACGCTGCCTATTCAAATACATGTAAAACGAAAAAACGTTTTTCTGAGATAACCCCTGGACCGAGTTTGATGAAATTTGTTGAATTTGAGAAAGAAAACTAAATCCTAGTGAATGTTGGAAGCGGAATTTCGATTTAAGGCCTGAATTTTGTTACAAGAATTTTCAAAAATTCGGAAGTTAAAAAAATAGAAGTACGAAGTTTACAATTAATATCTCTGTATTAACAACAGATATCCTGGTTCTGTAAACGGCATCCATTAGATCATTGAAAGTGGACAAATTTGATATGTCATTTCATTACTTACGTTAATTTGTTAAGTTGTGTACAAGGGTTTTGCTAAAGCTGTATTTCGATATTACAAAATTTTTAAAGATTCATGTGTAACATATGAATTTTTCAGCTTTAGATGTACTATTAGATGCAATTCACAGAATTATCGTATAATTTTTCATTGTTCAGTTACAGACTTGTAAACGTGAAAGTTTCGTTTTCTGAAAATTCGCGATTCTTGCAAATTTTTAATAAATTATTGATGAGCTAAATTAAACATTCGAAACGAACAGTCGCTAGATTTTAAGTTTTTCTTTTAAATGTAATAAACCTCGCAAGGTTTCGTGCAGTTGTTGCCGATAAAGACGAATTCTCTGTTTGCATGGATTTAGATAGGAGCACCCAAGCTAAAGCTTCCTCTTAGCGCCTTCGCTGGATCACCCGGTTTATATCAAACGTGACGCCAAGCGAGCCCCACATTCATTTCCCTGCTCTTGCGAGAAACCAAGCACTGTTGTAGTCTAACGGGCGACACCTTTCGCAGGTTGGCGTTTCGGTTCGACTGCTAACGACTCGGCCGGAAAATGAAAGCGTCACTTTCATCAGAACCCAAGTGTCGGTTCGCGACCGACCGCGCAGCCTGGCTTGAGTGTATGGCTTCGCCGCGATCGCAGGGCGTGTCACTGCTTGTCCACCGGTGTGTAGGTGCGGGCGCCGGTAGCGGTGAAGCCGCAGTACACCGGTGGCTCGCTTCGAGCTGTGCTCTAAACCATTACGACGCAACGGGGGTGGAAAAAAAATTTACAGCGCGCTGTGCTCACGCTTGGCTGGCCACACCGCAGTCACCAGCCCCACAGGACAAGCGCTCTGACGCTGCTTTTGTTATCATCACTATTGGTTCCCTTATTTCGCCGTGCATGGTGTTCGAGAGGCAGAACGGGTTTTAGGTCGTATGCCCCTCAAAATGTCCTGGGATCCGACAGAACGGATATAGGTGGCTGAAATGGTGCACCTGTATCCTATATCCATAGGCGATCGAGCTAGTTGGTCTGCTAGTGCCGCAAGTATTGGGCTCCCATGATAATATCAAGTGATCGACGCCTGTTTTTTATGCGTCCTGAAACTCCGGCGATCTCAGAATTTAAGAAAGTCTGGACTGAAGCCAAACATACCTGAAAACTACGACCGCTTGGTGATGGACAACAAGTTTGCAAAGACATTGCTGCAGTTCTTGCACTATGCAGGGCTGGAAGTTTTTATTTAATGTTCTTTTATTATTGGACCTCGGTACTTTGGTGTGAGTACTTGAGTAGTCTGCGGATCTCCTGACAGATATGTAGGTTTCTTGTTACTTGCTTAACATTGCACTAAGTGATTCCGTGTAAATTTGCACTCTCCTAATGTTGGGTACTGTACTAACTGTCTTGATAACATCGTGTATGCGGTCTTCTTCGGGCGGTGAGCCTCACCGCTCGACTAGGGAGGCCTCCTTCTTCTTCTCTTCTTTTATACCCCTCACCCCTCCCCTATGCATTGCTGTTGAGGTGTCCTCACAGTGAGAGACAGTTACGGTGCTGCGCATTTCTCTTCAAATGTCTTCCTCTAAAAGTCATACTACTACTACTACTACTACTACTACTACTACTACTACTACTACTACTACTACTACTACTACTACTACTACTACTACTACTACTACATCATATATGCCTTGCAATTCAAATAATAATAGTAGCGGTTTGGGCGTTTCTGTCTAATAAGTGAGAGAAGATTAAATGACGGGGTGAGGTGGGCGTACGAAGGCTCACGAAGGAGACTCGACCCCCCCTTCCTCTTTGCGAACAAGCCGTCGCATCTGTATTCACTACACAGTGACCCTCAGGGATGGTAGTCTTACTAGAAGGAACTCGATGGCCATCTAGGGGGAGCCTCGTAGTTTCGTTTGTGGTGGCCGATGTATAACACCACGGGGGAAGCCTGTCCTTCGGCGTAATCTGTGGAGGCCGTCCAGAGAAATGGCACTGAAGTGACGCTACCGCAGCACCGGGGCATTCAGTTGTTCGCGTTGTGTCACTGCTTAGATACACCATGTGAAACTAGTTTCTTTGTATTCTTGGAGTTTGACGTCGGAGCCTCGCCGAGTATCTGTAAACGCAGCGGGCGATGCCTCTTACACCTTTTTCGCTCACTTTGGAAATGCTTGCGTTCTGGAGAGTGGCGGGGAGGTGGGCAAATCTAGATTCGTATCCACAAACAGTTCTTACGACATACAGTTGAAACTCGATTTAACGAAGTGATGACCATGCTCGAATGATTTCGTTAAATTGCGAAGTTCGTAAAATCGGGAATGAAATTTTCAGGCCCTTCAAAACCTAAAACTGTAACGTAGTGACACGCAAAGGCTGCCACGATATTGTATTTAGTGCTAATCCAGCGGTCTGTCACATTTACTATGAAATAACGAAAGCAAGCGTCGCCACCCCTCCGAGGCGGTGTTAAGTCGGCTGTTCCGTGCATGGGCGCTGCGTGCAACCTCGTCCAAACAAAGCTAGGGATGTGACCATGGCGCCTAGATGTTTTAACGCGATAGCTGTAGAGCGCATGCTCGAAGAAGCCGTCTGTGTCAAAACTAGAAAGAAATCACCGCTTTTTTTTTACACATTTATTTCAGGGAGAACTTCGTGAAATCAAGTTAGGCCAATTTTGTTTCATTAATTCCGGTTAATGATAACATAGAACCCTATGGGTACCTGCCGAGGAATGTAAACTTCTTCGTTAGATCGGGAACTTCGTAAAATCGTGTTTCGTTAGATCGAGTTTTAAGTGTACTTGTTCGTAAGAGTAAATCACAGTCAATTCTGTTACTGATCATATTATTAGTGAAAGCTGCGAACCGATGGCAAAAAGCCTTACGAAATAAGAGCTTTGTGAATGCAGCCCCCTGCGTAGCGGTGCTTATGTACGCATAACAGCTCTGCCGTTGCCGTAGATAATTTTGGGGAGGAAGCACTTGCGTAGTGGCGCAAAGTCACCAGCAATGATCAGATAGTTCAATGCGACCCAAGAGGGGCACTCTCCGGTGTCTCAGTTCTTAAGGGCAACCGATCATGTCCTTGGAAGTAGCGTAAAGGCGCTAAACGTCATCATTACGTTTCGCACATTCAGTACATACACCTCCACTTGCAATTCCACCTGAGCCGCGACGTTTTCTCTGTTCTAAGAGTGGGATGGAAGCCACCGACGGGTATGGATATATTCTTGAACGCGAAACAGTTATGATCATTCAATTTGTTCAAGGAATAAAGAAGACAGCTTAGTTAATTCTCTTGTACCATAGTACCTACATTATGCAACATCACATAACGTCAACATATTTAAGAGGAAGCTTTAGCTCAAGTGCTCCTATCTAAATAAATGTAAAAGGAGAATTCGTTTTTCTCGGCAACCACTGCACCAAATTTGACGAGGTTTGTTGCATTTAAAAGACAAACCTAAAATCTAGTGACTGTTGGTTTCGAATTTTTGAGCTAGATTGTCAATTTTTTATTAAAAATTGGCAAAAAGCGAAAATTTTCAAAAAACGAAACTATCAAGTTTAAAACTCTGTAACTTAACCACTAAAAATGATAATACAATTCTGTGAATTGCATCTAATAGTACATCTAAAGCGGACAAAATCGATATGTTACACATGAATATAAAAAAATTTAATCATAGAGAAATACAACTTTTGCAAAACCGTTGTAACCAACGTAACAAATGCACGTAAGATGTAAAATGACATATTGAATTTGTCCGCTTTGAATGATCTAATGGATGCCGTTTACAGAACCGCGATATCGGTTCTTGATGCAGAGCTATGAATTTGTAAACTTTGTGCTTCTATTTTTTTCAAACGGTCAAATATTTGAAAATCGTTTTAAGAAAATTCAAGCCCTAGATCGAAATTCCGCTTCCAACAGTCACTAGAATTTAACTTTCTCTTTCAAATGCGACAAATTTCATCAAAATCGGTCCAGGGGTTATCTCATAAAAACGTTTTTGCGTTTTACATGTATTTGAATAGGCCGCGTCGGAGTTGGGCCCGAGCTAAAGCTTCCTCTTAACATGAACGCAAGCACCTAGATCAAAGAAGCTTCGCGCACACCCGTTCCTGCAGTGCATGGGATCCACAGAATCTTTAAGTGGATGCAAGGTTAGTTGAATGTTTGCGATAAGCGTAGCTGCTTTTAAAATATGCATCTTAGCTTTGTTACTCGCCAACTCTAATTGACTTTTCATACATATTATATAGTAACTTGGAGAGATGAATGTTTCTTTAAATGTTGCACATTTGTTTCGCTACACTGTAATTGTATATCCTAGCAGATAAGTTTCTCGTATGTTGTACGTGTAGCGATAGAAGACTTACTGCTGCCATTTGAGGGCCTTCAGGTACATTCAAGCTGTATGTTGCAGCATTTCACCTGGAAGGCCCTAAAAAAATTGCTGGAAATAAACACGTTTCTGATTCTGATCCTGATGTATGATGTGCGACCTTCTAAGTTGTGTACTTTGGACTGAGCTCGAACTGGCCTGAATATTTGGCGTGTATATCGCGTTTGTGGGGAAGTATGGACACCGATTAGATTATTGCAGTTACACTGGTGGAGGCCTTAATTTTATTGTAACTTTTCTTGTACTGTCGAACAGAAAGAAATGTTGTACCCGAGGTATCTTAAATCTCTATACACGAACTCACTAATGACAGAAGACGAGGAGCAATCTGTACTCTCGTCGTCGTTCTTCACATATTATTATATGAAATGCGTATTTAAGCATTTTATATATATGCCTATTTGAAACCTTTTATTCGTGTTAGCACTTCTAACATGCTATTTCATTTATACTTGACTTAAAACGCAAAAAAAAACGAGTACACAAAAAGGAATGTCACACAGGAAGAGCGCTACTTCAAACTAAGTTTATTATCGGAAAAAACGCGCCTGTTTCTGAGTCGACACAGATCAAAAGCAAAGTACATCATTGGGCAAGCGCGCTCCAAACACCCATCCTCCCCCCAAAAGTTAAGAAAGCTGTGAAATCCAATGGTGACACGGCTAGGCTCAATTATTTAATTTATTAGAAACTCAATTATTTAATTGACTCAAACTCAATTTATTTAATCGAGTTTTGCTACATTCCTTAAGCTGACGGACAGGCTTTACGTTCTTAGGTTGGTCAGCGAATGCGGTTTGACAACCAAGTTAATATACATGCATGGTTCGATTTGATTAGAACATATCAGCAGCATTTTCTATATAGTTTGTTACCACTTGACGCAACTATTTCCCGCTAAGTCATGTTCTTGGTCTGAAAAAAAAAAAGAAATACTAAGGGTTCTTTTTTTTTCTTTTTTTTTCGTAGCGAGTTGTGCTGAAGACATCCTAGCTCCGCGGTCAGGTAGATATATTGGCAGAGGCCGCTCACCGTTTCTGCAGAGCGCGTGGTAGCCAGCTCGGGCTTTGAAGTTTTCGCGAATGTACAACAAGGATCCGTGTGACAGTGGCGGTAGAAGCTTTCTTCTTTCCTTTCTTTATCCATAAAATGTCACTGTGTGAAATGTGTGTGCGTGTTATGCGTTATATGTGTGTACTGGAATAGCCTTCTCTGATTGATCTATCCTATACCTTCCCTCTCCTCAACAATTATTAAACAACTTTGAGATAGGTGACAATAGAGGAAGCACAGCGCGAGCGAGAAGCCAATTTGGCACGGATTGTACCATGCATGCTTCGCGATAACGTGGCACTGCAGCGGAAGCTCCGGCCGACGTCGTGCGCAGCCAGTCAGGATCCCAGTCGTACGAATGCATACGTGCGCCAACCGCCCTGTGCCCTATGCGCAGTCTACCGTTCTGTTCACTATCCCAGGCACTTCTAGAACAATCTCGGGTACCAGAACGTACCTCTCCTATTCTATAGACTCATAATAATGAATCCCCGAGAAGCGCTCCAAAAACATCAGCATTATGGAAATACCAAATAATTTTCGTGCATTCTGCCGTACAGTGTAAGCATAGTGTAACGCACTCACATGCTACACGTTTTATCAGGATCAGGGCATGCAACGGTATTCCCGTTAAGAAGAACGATTCCCTAAATCGAACGGTGCTATCCATCGTGTGCTTTCGCCCAACTTGAAATTTGTTGTTGTTACGCGCTCTTTGGAAGCGAGCCAGTCGGCTGCCACCCTGATGTGCTCGACTATCCGCGTAAGTTAGCGACTCCCTGCACGGCTCCTCTTGTTCGCGCAAATTGGTCTCGCAACAGCGGCCCTGCGCGTATATAGCGACGCCGACCGCAGGCAAACGGTCGGCTCGTCGAGCCGTTGAGTTCCGCCAGAGCGCGCCCCTGAAACTGAGGCAGCGAACTGCGCACCACGCAAGGCCACCGAAAGCATGCATCAGCGTTGGCCAAGAGCCTTCTCTCGCCACGCTGAATGTTAATAGAGCGCCACTGCGCGCGTCCTAGCGATAAACTAATTACCTTCGAAGACATAAACTATTAGAGCTCGTCCCCGTTCACTGGTACCCGGTGCATGCCACAACGGCGTGGTATATGGAGTGATGTTTGTTACCGAAAAGAAAACGAAAAAAGAAAAGGGCACACCATTAAGGTTAGTTAAGAGTCATGCATAACAAGTGAGCGAACGCGAGAAAACGAGGTTTCAACATTACGTGCATAAATTATTTCTCTGCACTTTTCGAGTCACAGAGAGTCATGCACGGTGTCGCACGGAGGTGAAACCGAGCGTTAGGGGCTCACCGCGCGATAAAGTGGTAAGCGGGGTGTTCCACCGCATGGCCACAGCAAGTGCGCGCGTCCTTCCACGGGTGAAAAAGCACCGGGAACCTGCTGGTTGAGACTCAGCCTTCGGATTGGACATCTGTCTGAAACTCGACCCGATTCGCAATCACTATTTCTCTCAGATCTTCATTTCCAAAGTGTGCGGTTTGGGCCTATGATGCAGTAATCCCAAGGCATCCTCGCGTTTGGAGCTACTAGTCCTGCTATAGGTCGCCTGTTAACACAGAGGGCGCCTTTCTTCCGCCAACCTTTCTTGCACCATACGAGTGAAGATATAGTGCTTTGAAATATTACTTTTTTTTCGATCTAAGGCTGGTTTAGTGCTGCTCATCACTGTATTCTTTCTTTAAGAGCTCTCCTACGCGCGTTCGCCTCCTCCAGATCCGTAGCTACGTTTGCATGCGCAGGCGATTTTCAATATTGCCGGAGGCAGACGTGAAAACTCATAGTAGTGAAACTGCGCCGAATCTGAGCAGACCTTAACATTCAGCTTTATTTCGCATTTTCCTTTTTACAGCAAAAGAAAATGCAAGGGAAGGAATAAAAAGCTGCACAATCATAGCTTGCCGAGGTTCCTGTCCCCTGGTTTTCACAAGCAGTTGCAGCATATTCACAAATAGAATGTTTTACTTATGTACAAAACGAATTCATATTATACATACATCTGTATTCACATCTGTATAACCGGTCACAACAATTTACGGGAAATGGAAATTTGAGGCCTGTGCACATAGCGACCTATAAAAGAATTCATTAATTTAAGTGCACTAAGCCTAAAAAGAGAAGAAATTCGCATTTGTTGTAGAACGCGTGTCCAGTGAACTTTTGTGACCAATTGTACATACGGGAAAGATCCCTTAAAACGTGTGGTGAAATTTCAAAGGCCGTAAGTAAATAATAAAATTGCTTTGGTTCGAACGAATGTTTTCGAACTCATGGGCTTTTTGGTTGCGAGCCAGGTCTTTTATGCCTCGCAACCACTATGAGACGCTTCACATTGCGCATGCTTCTCAGAGGGCTAAACCTGAAGCGCTTGTCAGACCGGTGTCAATTGAATCGGCGGTCTCCATGCCTGTGCTTCTCTGTAAACGCACTTATGTCTAAAATCGAACCTTAAAGAGAACCTACTCTAACATAGAGACTATGGAGTACAAGAGACAAGTAGTTGGGCCAGCAAGCTCAACTACTTGAGCCACACGGCCAAGCCAGCCAAGTCAGCCAACCTCCAGCCAACCAACCGAACTATCAACCACTTTCTACTTCACAAACCAAACTATTTAACAATACCATGTATGAACGCGCTGCACTAAAGTACAAGGATACAACCGAAGATGTAAAACACAGTTCTGACGCATATATATATATATATATATATATATATATATATATATATATATATATATATATATATATATATATATATATATATATATATATATACATATATATATATATATATATATATATATATATATATACTGTAGTGAAGAGGAATGCCCAGCATATATATTTCTGTATATAGTCCCACATACGTACCTACAACAACCCAGCATCTATGCATATTTGCATCTGTACATGTAGACACACATCTATATCCAAAAAAAAGGGGGAAAAAAGATCATGCATAAAGGATAAGCAACACCTGATAAAATACACGTTACAAATAATACCAACAATTTTACTCAGAATGTAACGGCAATGTTCAGCGGAACATAAAAAAAGAAATGCGGAACGATGGAAAAGCGAAAGATTTGGGAACATGACAAAAATTTGCAAATCTTATCATTTATAAAATTTGACCATAATTAATTAAATTTAATTTCAGTGCATTTCTCGTAGTGGCATTTAGTTCGGTATGGGAAGCATGTGCCACGTTTAATATTCTCGGCAGCTGGTACTGCGACCGCCTGAAACTGTAATCAGTTCTTGTGGAAGGTAACACCCACTGGCTCAGTTTTCTAAATTCATATAACGCTTCCTTTGATTTGACTAAGCTGCACAAATCTATGAAAGCCTTGTTGTTACACCGAAAATATTTCTTTTAATTTTTAAAACTAGGTTATAATCATGAAAATATTCAATAGGGAGCACATTAAGAGCGCGAAATATCTCGAGTGTATGTGCAACAAACGTTGCATTAAGAACATGTCGGACAGTTTCCTTTTGTAATGTTTTTTAAGCTTCGTATTTTTGCTTGCGATGTCGTACCCCACACTAGATTGCAATAGCTAACATGTGAAAGGAATAGACTGTTATATAACAACAATTTTATCTTAGAGGGCAGTCGTTTTCGACAGATTATTCGACATGCTCTCGCCAAAATGGATATAATACGCTCAACGTGTGCATCCCAAAATAAATGTTTGTTAAAAATTACACCTAACGTTTTTACATGATCAACTAATTCTATCCTTTTTGTGCCGAGGTGAAGAACAGTATTGCAGTTTACCTGTCTTTGTGGTGGCGCAAACAACACAGCCTTCGTTTTAGTCGCATTAATTGCTAATGAGTTTAGATTACTCCACTTTTGTAATAGGTTTAAAGTTTTATTTGCCATATTTGTAATTTGGGAAATATCAAGTGATCTGAAAAAAAGGCCAGTATCATCCGCATAGACTGTGAATTGTGCATGTTCACTAATTTCGGTTATGTCATTATTATAAATATTAGATAAAATCGGACTAAGTACACTTCCTTGTGGAACGCTTTGTGTTAATTCCCTTGCTGGTGAAAGTGTTGATCCAATTGCGGCGCACTGCCTTCTGTGCTCAAGATATTGTCACAGACAAAGCCACAAAAGACTTCGGTCGACGCTAGAGATCTTTTATATCTATCGCTGTCCTGGCACCTTCGTCGTTCTCTTCTTCTCGGAGCCACCCAACGTGCCTAGCATGTGGCACCGACTTGCACCGAGTGGCTGTCAGCTGTGTCGAGGTCGTGGCATTACCCCCCTCTTCATCAAAGTCGTATGGCGACGGTTGAAGTGGAGCACGTGACAGGCAGTCGGCGTCGGTGTGTTTACGCCCGGACTTGAACGCTATCGTCATATCGTATTCTTGCAAGCGAAGACTCCAGCGTGCAAGACGGCCGGATGGATCCTTGAGATTGGCGAGCCAGCACAATGAATGGTGATCTGTCACAACTCGAAATGATCGGCCGTACAAATATGGTCGGAACTTAGAAATTGCCCACACAACGGCCAAGCATTCCTTCTCCGTAGTGGAATAGTTCCTTTCAGCTGGAGACAAAGTGCGGCTTGCGTACGCAATGACGCGCTCGGCTCCATCTTGCCACTGTACGAGGACGGCACCAAGGCCAACGTTGCTGGCATCCGTGTGCAACTCGGTGTCACTGTCTTCGTCAAAGTGTCCTAGAACAGGAGGTGTGTGCAGACGTTTCTGGAGTTCACAGAAGGCCTCTTGTTGGTCCTGCTCCCAGACAAACGGAACATTATCCTTAGTCAACCGTTGCAACGGTTCGGCTATTCGTGAAAAGTTGGCCACGAAGCGTCGATAATATGCGCAAAGCCCTAGAAAACGGCGGAGTTCGTGTTTGTTCGAAGGTGTTGGAAACGAAGCAACAGCAATGGTTTTGTCGGGATCTGGTCGAATGCCCTCGTAGCTGACGACATGGCCTAAAAATTTGAGTTCGTCATACCCAAAATGGCATTTTTCAGGCTTTAAAGACAGGCCAGCAGTACGAATTGCGTCTAGAACTGCGTGTAAGCGCTGGAGGTGCTGCTCAAATGTTTCTGAAAAGACAACGATATCATCTAAATAGACAAGGCATGACTGCCACTTGAGACCTGATAGAACCGTGTCCATCATGCGCTGAAAAGTAGCAGGCGCAGAGCACAATCCGAAAGGAAGGACCTTGAATTCGTAAAGTCCGTCAGGCGTAATAAATGCGGTTTTCTCACGGTCACGCTCATCAACCTCTATTTGCCAGTAGCCGCTGCAAGGTCCATCGATGAGAAGTATCGAGCATTTCGAAGGCGGTCCAAAGAGTCGTCGATGCGGGGAAGGGGATAAACGTCCTTCTTCGTAACGTTGTTAAGCTTGCGATAGTCAACGCAAAAACGCAGTGTGCCGTCTTTCTTTTTCACCAGAACCACAGGTGACGCCCATGGACTGGTGGAGGGCTGTATGATATCGTCGGTAAGCATTTGTTGGACTTGATTTCGGATGGCGTCTTGCTCTTTACGAGAAACACGGTAAGCACGTTGGCGCACGGGTCTTTCATTGGGATTTGTAATAATTCTGTGTTTCGCAATAGGCGTTTGGTTGACCTTCGATGTTGAAGCGAAACAGTCCGCAAAAGACTGTAAAAGGCTTCGAATGCTAGCCTGTTGTTGACCCGATAAGTTAGAATTCACATCAATATTGCTGTTGGCTGGTACGTCACAGTTAGAATCACCATCAGTTTGCCCTACAGTTAAACAAGCGGGAAAATCACTGACTGGCTCCAAATAGGCGATGGCAGTTCGTGGGGCGAAGTGCTGGTATTCACGACTGAAATTGGTCACTAAAATCTGAGCAGTCCGTGACGACAGCTGCAAGATGCCGCGGGCTACGCAAACCTGTCGAGCCAACAAGACTGACAGATTGCCTTCAGCGATTCCGAGACGGGGAGGATCATCGTCTGTCTCTACGGTGATCAACGCAGTACTCCGAGGTGGTAAAGTAGCACAGTCACCCGAAACGCGTAACACCGTGGACTGTGGGTGGTAGTCGTCCGAAATAGTTGCGTGTTCGCTGGAAAATGTGACAAGCAACTCGCGAAGGTTTATGATTGCGCCGTACTCCCGAAGAAAGTCCATGCCGAGTATAACCTGCCTAGAGCACTCTTCCAGTATAATAAATGAACCGACAAATGTGACCTCACGAATTTGTACCCTCGCAGTGCATTTGCCGATCGGCGTGAGGACATGACCGCCGGCTGTACGGAGCTTAGGTCCTGGCCACGGTGTCGTCACCTTGCGAAGTGCCGTAACCAGTTGTCCGCTCATGACAGAATAATCGGCGCCAGTATCGACAAGAGCGGTTACCGGGTGGTTATCGACAGAAACGAGTATGTCGGCTGAAACAGGCTCACGGTTTTCGAAGGAAGGTGTCGAAGGTACGCAGTCGTCGTTGTCTTCGTCGTTATCGTCGTCGTCGGGGTGTCGCAGCGGAGGATCTTTCGAAGTGCGTTGGACAGCGGCCCCACCTCCGGAGGTCGCTGTTCTCAGTTTCCCCGACTTGGGCTCGTGGGCCGGTTGCCCACGGAAGCGGAGAACGTAGTGTAGCGGCTAGGTGACGCCGATCGTCGAGGAGGTGGTGATCGTGACTGGCGCCTCTGCGGAGACGGAGATCGGGTCGTTGGCAGGGACTGTTCAACCGGTGGGAACTGCGCGTACGGCGACGAAGGTTGACTGGCCAGATATTGCTGGATTTCTCTCGGACGCTCTCCCTCACGTGGGCGACGAGCGCCGGGGTGATAGCCCTGGAGTCCAATTCTTCGGTAGTAGCAGGCACGGTACAAGTGGCCCGCTTCGCCACAGTGGAAGCAGAGTGGCTGATAGTCAGGTGTGCGCCACACGTCTGACTTTCGCGTATTGATTCGGGGGCTCGTGGACCCGTACATATTTGTACGTGAACCTTGGCCCTGGAAGTGGCACAGCGGTTCTTCAGAAGAAGGCGGGTTACGGTGGTTCCCGGGTTGCGCAGGTAGCCTCACTGCTTGCGCATAAGTCAGTACGGGGGCGGCTTCAGGTCTGGTTTGCACGAATGGCTGTGCTGCCTGGCGAACTTCTGCGCGGACGATATCTGTGAGGGATGTTACGGTCGGTTGAAATCGCACTCCCTGTAGCCGGTCGAGCTCCTCACGCACGACACTACGCACAAGCTCTCGAAGCGCATCGGTGTCATAGGGTAACGAGAGCGAAGATGCTGATCCCAGATTGATTTGGCGATCGTAGACCGAGGAGCGTTGTTGAAGGGCTCGCTCCATTGTTGTCGCCTCACTGACGAACTCAGCTACTGTAGCTGGAGGCCTTCGCATCAGTCCAGCAAACAGCTGTTCTTTTACCGCACGCATCAGTAGGCGTACTTTCTTCGCTTCTGTCATGCCAGGGTCAGCACGCTTGAAAAGCCGCGACATGTCTTCTACGAACATGGCTACGCTTTCGTTCGGCCTTTGAACCCTATTCTGAAGGGCTTGCTCTGCTCGCTCTTTTCTTGCGGGGCTGCTGTACGTATCGCGTATCTGCCGTTGAAATTCTTGCCAGGTGGTGATGGATGGCTCGTGGTTAGCGAACCATGTTCGGGCAGAGTCCTCTAGGGCGAAGTACACGTTCCTTAACTTTTTCTGCTCGTCCCAATAATTGACGTCAGCCACACGATCGAAGTCGTCGAGCCAGTCTTCCACGTCCTCAAAAGGCTCACCATGGAACGGCCGCGGCCAGCGTGGGGTGTGGAGAACCAGCGACGCAGGAGGCTGTCCCGTACCGTACGTCTCCTGTGTCTGGCTTGCGGTTGTGGTGGACATCCTCGGCAGATCTTGCAGGCCGTATTCCGGAGGCAGTCTTTGAAGCCGTCGGCTTTTGCGTAGGTTGTCCGCTCCCTGTTCCTGGGGGTCAGAGTACATAGACGCGTACCCCGCACCTCCACCAGTTTGTCACAGACAAAGCCACAAAAGACTTCGGTCGACGCTAGAGATCTTTTATATCTATCGCTGTCCTGGCACCTTCGTCGTTCTCTTCTTCTCGGAGCCACCCAACGTGCCTAGCATGTGGCACCGACTTGCACCGAGTGGCTGTCAGCTGTGTCGAGGTCGTGGCAATATGATTTCAAACGTTTAAGAGGAATGCCGTGAAAACCATAGTGGTTTAATTAGTAAATAGGGTTTTACAGTTAATCGAATCGAAAGCCTTGGAAAAGTCATCGAATTCACCGAGAGTTAACATTTTGTTCTCAAAGTTATTTAAATAAATTCGTTCTTTTTGCGTCAACAAGGCAAGCTCTGTAGACATTCCATACCGGAAAACCAAACTGCATATCTGATAGGATGCTATGTTTATTACTAAATGACTTAATTCTCCCGCAAATGATCTTTTCAAGACCCTTCGAAATTACAGGAAGTATAGATATTGGCCTATAATTTGTTAACTCGTTTTTGTTGCCGGACAAATATAACAATCACTTTCGCATCTTGCATTTTCGCAGGGAAGACGCCGTTTAATAAGGAAAGGTTAAAAATGTGAGTAAGCACATGTCACAAAACAAGCACAACTTTAATGGGTTTAATCTGCAATCCATCTATATTGCGTGATGTGCTGTCTTTAAGGACATAAAGGTCGAATTTACTTCTTCTGGTTTTGCACATTCAAAAAAAGCTCTGTAAGTGTTGGGATTTCCCAGAGAGGAAGCTGCATTTATATATTCTTGCTTAAGGTTAAAGATTTAAAGTGTTTGTTAAATTTGTCAGCTAATTATTCACCCCTAATAGCTTTGTTATCAATTTTCAGCTCTAACTCTTGCTTATTACGAGATTCCGGCTGTAGAAGTTTATTTTCTTCACGCCAAATGACATCGCTCCCAGTTCTCGCTCTATTAAAAACGTTTTCAAAATATCTGTTCCTGGCATTCCTCAGGAATTTATTTAAACAGTTTCTGTATTTTTTAAAGGAAGTGAAGTCCGCAGGATCCCGAGTCTTAATAAACATTGCATACAAAGAATTTCTTTCGCGGATCATTCTCAGGCATTCATCAGTACGCCATTGTTTCCTAATTTTTTTCGACCTTGTGAACGTAGTGGTACGCACCGATGAAAAAGCACATCGCAGCGAAAGTGTACAGGAATTGAGCAGATCTTAAGCTCTCATTGGCGAGAGTCCTAAAGTATTTTGTGGTTAAATCCTAAAGCCCTTAATTGATTATCAGGGGAAAATTTATTTGTAGAAAGACAGCGAGGTCGACCTGAGCTTATGCGTTCTAAACTGCTATTCTACACTGGGGAAGGGGGAAAAGGGAACGAAAGAGGAATTGATTATTATTATTATTATTATTATTATTATTATTATTATTATTATTATTATTATTATTATTATTATTATTATTATTATTATTATTATTATTATTATTATTATTATTATGACGACGACGACGACGACAAGTAGGAGGGTGTGATTAATGCTGGTCGTTAACGCAGCGAAGTATTTGAGCCACAGCCTCAAATCCACTCCTCTGTCATGCAGATATTGTATCATGGCCCATACTGTATAGTGCGGCACGTCTTGGGTGGAGCCAAGGACCCAGAATAAAGCCGTCCGAGAATGGTATAGCGTTCATCATCATCATCATCATCATCATCATCATCATCATCATCATCATCATCATCATCATCACTATTATTATTATTATTATTATTATTATTATTATTATTATTATTATTATTATTATTATTATTATTATTATTATTATTATTATTATTATTATTATTATTATTATTATTAGTCTGGTTACGCCCACTGCAGGGTAGAGGCCTCTCCCATACTTCTCCAACTACCCCGGTTATATACTAATTGTGGCCATGTTGTCCCTGCAAACTTCTTAATCTCGTCTGCCCACCTAACTTTCTGCCGCCCCCTGCTACGCTTCCCTTCCCTTGGAATCCAGTCCGTAACCCTTAATGACCATCAGTTATCTTCCCTCCCTCTCCCTCTCTCTCTATCTTCCCTGATGGTTGCTAAAGAAGAGACTAAAGTCTGTCGTTCCTGCGTATTGCGGAGCCGGCGCAAAATGTGTGCGTTAGTGTCTCGGGTACGTGGCAGCTGTGGCACTCTGGGCTGCTTTCGCTACCGAATGTTACAAATTTTTCAATAAGCTGTATTGATGACGCGTACGTCGCGCAGACGACGGGGAGCCTTCTGAATATTCCCAGCAGTGCCGGCGTAAACTTTGCAGACTTGCATGAGCGATGTGTACTACGATATCAGCTAAATATTGCATATGCCTTGCGGGCCTCTAGATATATATGCCTATGCTGAGTTCGCATTAATAGGGTTTCTGAAGCTGCATATATATATATATATATATATATATATATATATATATATATATATATAAACAAAGACCATAATACTCTGTCCTTCCGTACAAAGCCTGCGGCTCCGGTAAAGCACTCGGATGACACGTAGCCGCTATGTAGCAGGCTTGCCGTTCGGAGGTGTGTGGAAAAACTACTGTGCTTCCTGGGATCAACTGGCCTGCATGGGCGCCTGTTCTACACCATCATCTTGTGCCTGCTTGCCTGCGGGCTGGACGGTTGGCTGGCTTGCTCGTTTTGTTTCGTTTTACGCTGTCGTACACGTGCCTGTTATGCTATATCTTTATCTCCCTTCTCCCGTTGTCCCCCGTGAGCATCAAACGAGAGGCTTTCCCCTGAATAATTTTCTTGCCTATCCGCTATCTCTCTCTCTCTCTCCCTCTCTCCTTCAAAGCTGCTTTTTCGTTGACAGGCAGCATCATGGGACGGTCTCGTCCGGTGACTGCACTATAGTGCAAATCTACCAGTTTGTTAGAAGAAGAACAAAACGAACAGGGGAAATGAAAAGAAAGGGAGAAAAGGCGTACGAATGTGGCAACAAAAAACTACAGGCGTAGTAGACGCTCTTGCAGCATCGATCAGTTCTTCTGGGCACGTGCGAGCCCGGGCTGCTCTTTTCTCCCTCTTTTTTCTTTTTGTTTATTCTCTGCTTTCTAGTCGTCCCCTGTACGTACGCGCGAAGCCTGTATCGATCCCCTAGCGGCTTTGCGTTGAGTACAGCGACGGACACGAGGTAAAAGCCCCGAAGCGGCGCCGTCAATCTGGGCGTCACACGCCGCGGACGCGTCACAACTTTGCACTCTAGCGCAATAAGTTCGAGGAAGATGCCGCTGCGTAGCGCGTCGGTGGCAATGCGTACAACGTGTAAACGTGCGCTTGTCCGCTGCCGCTGGCGATCTTTTGTTTCTTTTTTCTAACAGGTGGCGCTGCGAATGCTTGCCCGAAGAGGAATGCGCTATAAGAGCGGGAAAGCTTCTGCTGTGTCTACTGCGACAAAACACGCATAATGGCCCGGTTGCTTCGTAACTTGTAAAATAAAAGTGAATTGCTGCGTTGTGCATAAATAAAACTCGGGCCGGTGTTTCTAGAATGTATACTAGCCGGCTTATAGAGTGCGTTTTCTGCTTCAGCGTCAGTTTCGCTAGGTTCGCTTAGCAGCGAGGGCAACGCCACATATTTAGTTGGTAGATCGACGAGACGCAGCAACTGTGCAACATTGAGGGGAACGGCGAAAGAAAAAAGAAAGAACAGGTGTAATTTCAAGCTATAACGTAGTGATTGCGCGCTCACTTTTTTTTTCCCCGGCTCACCAGAGCAGCGTTTTCCCAGTCCAGCACTCTTTTGTGGCTAACATTCACAAAATATTGAGCCACGTTCTTCCTTTTCCTTTTTTTTTTCTTCTTTCCTGCCTTTGAAGACACATCACTGCCTCAAGGGCGGTCTTAAAGACCACGTTAAACCTGAGTCGGGACAAGCTCCTCGACGAGCAGGACGTTCTCGGAGAACCGCGTTATTCTACCTCTGCTGCGCGCACTACTGAGCTACTTCTAATGCTGTTGGGAAATGCATGCAGGCTTCAGTGACAACCTGTAAACTATTACCCTGCTAGTGCGTTTCACCTGTGTTTGTGTTTGTACCCTTCTTTGTTTTGTTGCTTTTCTCTCATTTTTCATCGCTCATCATACATTACATCTGGTGTAGCCAGGCCAAGGCTACCCTATCAATTTTTATTAAACCATATATATATATATATATATATATATATATATAGATTCGTTGCTTTATTTACTTGTCCCACGTTTTCATGGCATGTCGCCATATTCCTCATGTGTCTCACAACTTTTCAATGGTGAGAAAACTTACAAACTAAGTTCACCTCGGTGGATTGGCCCTTGCGGACATTCCATGCTTCCATGCGCCCAAAGTGAACTCCCTGATTTGTATGCGCAGTAGGATACGCAGATGGTGAATAAGGCGCCTGCTAAAAACGGCCTTTGTGTATTTGTGTGCAGTGAGGGTACCGAAAACATATCTGATATAGCACCGGTTGTTGT
Source organism: Dermacentor variabilis (assembly GCF_050947875.1). Classification (NCBI taxonomy): domain Eukaryota; kingdom Metazoa; phylum Arthropoda; class Arachnida; order Ixodida; family Ixodidae; genus Dermacentor; species Dermacentor variabilis. Next base: position 59,858,358 of record NC_134571.1, on the reverse strand, counting down.
GCACCGTACAGAAATGGTTCTCGTTCGCGAACTATGCTGTTGCCGAAGACCTACATCTCTTATTTGTTGGACTGCGAACGACCACGCTGGGCAAATCACGTTGGCGCTCCAAAATTAGTTTCTCTTTAGTGCATTTCCGTGCACCCGAATCATCATATACGTGAATATGTCAGTTCTGTCTACATTGGAAGTCCACGAGAAAGAAGCTACTCCTCCATTGTACGGAAACGCGAGAAAGCCGTTGGCGTGCTTCCGTGGTTGGTCGAGAGGAAATTTAGGTGACGTGCTTCTACAGCGGCTAATCAGCTCGAATTCGCTCTGCCGAGGCATACTCTAGCATCCCTGTTGACATGCTTTGAAGTCGTTTTTTCCAACTAGCGTGGGAGGCAGTGCAGAATGACTGCGGAATATGCCGTTCTTGTTTCATAAGTGCATTGTAAATTGGTGTAGAAATGAAATTCCCCGTCTCCTTGTTACACCCTCAAAGCGCGAAGTTCATTTGTCATTTGGCTTCTCTTGCTGTACAAGCTATCTGATGTGTGTGAAAGGGAAGACACCTGTATCCAGTGTAGATATCGTGATGTCAGATATATCTAGGATAACACTAACAAACCTATGCTGTTTTCGTAAAGTACACATGCTGCACTTCAAGATACAGGTGAAATTCTTTCAACTGCCCGTTAGTGAAAAGTGGTACACAGATGTCTTAGTGTCTCATGGACCTATTCTCGTTTCCATTAAGGAACTCTCGAAGGTTCGCAGCGCTTCCTGTAAGTGTTCAGTAAATACTGAACATAGACAAAAGTGTCAAGTGGAGACATCATAGACCTGTAGTTAGCATTGGAACTACGGAAGATCTAGGCCGCTGGTCGCAACACTTTTATTAGGTCCTAGGGTGGAACAAGAGGCAGGGTTCGAACTTTATTTTGACCTAATATATTTTTATCTGCCAGTGTTGAACCTGTGTAGTTGTGCAACCCCACTGTTCTCACTCAGAAGCCCCCTTCCTGCATCATTTGGACTACACGGCTTTAGATACCGCTACCTGACCTCCCTCACTAACTACAAGACAGCATGTGATATGGTCTTGTTGTCGGTGCTTTATTTTTTTATCCTTTATTCAGAGATTTCCACACTTTGCCTGAAGGCCTTACAGCAGGTTCCTTCCGATTCCACTGAGTGGTTGTTTTTACAAAAGAATAACTCGCATGCAGGTTTGTCCTCGCCTGGTATATTCCTCAATTTTGGACGCGTGGTCAGCACACACAAATATACAAATTAGTCATATGATCCCTCAATAAATAAATAAATAAATAAATAAACCAATCAATCAATCTTACTAATTTCTAGTTTGTAAAAAAAACGACGTATGTTATTTACTTAAAGCAATCACAGAAAGCTATTTCAGTCTATTCCCTAACAACTGCGAAAGAACATTGAGGCACCATTTTTTTTTTTTCAGAGCCGCGTTGCCACTCCGGTCAGTGCCCTGTCGAATCAGGCCACTGACGATATAATTGCTTGTCTTCCGTCTATCTGTGCAGGATGGCCAGACCGCCCTTCACCTGGCCGCTGTCCACGTGCGGGAGGACATGGTGCGCCTGCTGCTCAACCGGCGCGCCGACCCGACCGTCACCGGAGGGGCAAGCACACTTTCTCGTCTTCTTCTGCTTGGGCTCTCACTATAGCGCAGACACTCTTCCATTTACCACGCAGCTTTTGACTGCTGCGAAAGATGCATTACGTTGCTGCATTATTTTCGCTGTGCCAAAATCTTCCAATGACGCTCTCTACTAACCGGAGGCTAGTAGGAATAGTCAACGTTACCGTCACTAAGTCGACGGTGTTCCTTAAGTACCAGTTAATTCACGTGTGCTAGGTTAGAGAGGAAGGGGGGGATACGATAAGACCTCTTGAGAGTTCTTGGTTTGGATCCCCTGCATGTATACCACTTCTCGCAATGACCTAAATTGTTCAGCGGCGTGTGTGAACGGGCTAGAAAGTGTGATTGGTGGACGAAATCTTTTCTTTAGCAATACTTTCTTCCCTGCCGCTCTAAATTGGGTGTCGCCACCGTTTACATTGTGGCATTGAGCCTTTAACGCTGGTGGAACTAGTGTATCGCTTCCGAAGCACGACCTCACATTACCTCTCTATCTGCACTGAGCGATCCTGCATTCGATACCATCAATGTCTCGTGTATAACAGGCTGAAAGGAAAACTCAGAGCCGTGACGTTACGTTATGGACCAGTGTTCTCAAGGCACACAGTGGCGGAAACAGGAACACAAAAGAAAGTCGAAGTTTCCGCCTTTGCTATTGCCATTGCTAACACTTTGCTATTGATAGCAATAGCAAAGTGTTAGACAAAGTAAAATTCATGGTTTTGTCGACCGTATGAATTGTAGCAATCGTTCCCTTACTAAATAAATTAACAAGCGTGGTGTCACGTGCGCGCAGACAAACGTGAAGAGATTTCACTCGATCACCGCGACCACTAGCTGGCACAACCAGTCGCAACGCTGGCATGACGCTGGCGTGATGGACAGCGCCGGCATCAGGCAGCGAATGCTTCCGTGCTGCTGATCGCCCAACCGCTTCACCGCGTCTCCGAAACAGGTTACGCGACCTCCAACACTGGGCGTGCGAAATGACAGCGCGCACGAAGCCACCAGCCAAGTCGGCTTGTCCTTAGGTCAGGACAGCGAGAAGCACGGAGCCAGTGTGGCTTTGCGCTCGCTGCAGCCGCCCTGTTTCTGTTTCGCGCGCTCTGATAGCCGAAATTCATTGTGTTACAGTTCCGCGGTTAATCGCACTTGTTCCAGATCCAAAAGTTGATATGGCTAGTGCGGATGGCTCGCTTCAATTTCCCAATTACGATGAGCCCACAAAAACTAAATGTTAGAAAAGTAACTAAACATACTGTTAATTAGCGACCAGTTGCCACCGACCCGTCACCCCGTGGTCGCCGCCACTGACGGAATGTCTCCGTCCTTTTATTAAAAATGGCAATTCCTAAATATTGTTTAAAGAGTTCGTAGAAACGTCCGATAGAAATGCAATCGCACGCACCATTAGGCGTCACCGCTCAATCACCGTAATTCCCCGGTACATGTATGAGCTCTAACCACACGGCTTCAAGCTCCTAAAGTTCGTTCTTTCTAGAAGGCGTTGGCATATGGCGTGTCAGTCGATTCTACTAATTCGTTTTGGCAACTTGTCGTTGTCACATTTGCTCGCATTTGCCGTATCACTGCAAGGTGTGCACGTGTGAACCTTTGCTGGTAAACACATGTGTACTGCGGAAAAGCAGAGATACGATTGCACGGGAACTAGCAGAGGCTGCGTATGTGAGAAAATTTGGAGACCAGTGTATCAACGTTCCGTGGTTGTTTCTTTACTAGAATGAGGTTAGTTGTCTTGCCCATAGGATGTGATTAAGCTTGGTGTCGTTTTCATGTAAACTTATTAGTTTACGATCTTGTGCGCATGCCTGAAGGTATGTGAAGCGAAGTATCGGGGAAAATATAAAACAGTTGCGGGAGTGTGCGCCTGTCCGTGTCTGTTCCTTGTCGGTGTCTTTATATCGCGCCTCAAAACCATTTCTAGCTATGCCAGGAATTTCATACACCAGAAGAAATGCCGCGTTTACGTGAACACCAGGGTGCAGAGCACTGTCGCATTCACGTAAGCGCGTTATTGATCTCCTGCAAATGTTTGAAAGCAACGGGACTAAGTGCCGTCGCATTCGTTTAAACGCGGTCTGTGTCACTCACAGTGTTCAATCCCAAACCCTTCTTGACGAAAGCTCCCGTGCTGCGCAGCCCAAGGGCCAGCTGCCTATTCACGTGCTGAGTGCCCGGCCGACGGGCGCGGCCATCGTCCCCTTGCAGCTGCTGCTCCGGGCTGGCGACAAGAACGTCCGCATGGTGCCCGACATGGTGCGTATCCCGATGCAGACCACACATTTTCTATTCCTATAGGGTGCTTTCTGTACATACGATGTCTCTATACACCACGAACAATTTGCGCAAATATACCGTCAAAGTTCCACGCGCAAAACGAAAGAGGGACGATTTCATGGTCTCAATGAACGAATCAATTAAATTAATTAATAGGTGATAAAATTTCGCCCAAAGGGGCAAAACTCCTTTTTATTTCTCTATGATATAGCAGCGGAAGAGAGAACGCCGTGCTGCCTCCGCCACGGAGTCGATTGAGCGGAACGTTGATGTGCGTGCGTGCGTGCGTGCGTGTGTGTGTGCGTGCGTGTGTGCGTGCGTGTGTGTGTGTGTGCGTGCGCGTGTGTGTGTGTGTGTGTGTGTGTGTGTGCGTGTGGGTGTGGGTGTGTGTGTGTGTGTGTGTGTGTGTGTGCGTGTGTGTGTGTGTGTGTGTGTGTGTGTGTGTGTGTGTGTGTGTGTGTGTGTGTGTGTGTGTGCGTGTGTGTGTGTGTGTGTGTGTGTGTGTGTGTGTGTGTGTGTGTGTGTGTGTGTGTGTGTGTGTGTGTGTGTGTGTGTGTGTGTGTGTGTGTGTGTGTGTGTGTGTGTGTGTGTGTGTGTGTGTGTGTGTGTGTGTGTGTGTGTGTGTGTGTGTGTGTGTGTGTGTGTGAAGGGGAAGTGGCGCTATTTTCTGCAGCCCTTGAGGGAGCACGACTCAGCGCCTGAACGTTGACGGTGCATCCGCTTTGATTCGTCGTTTATGCCGAGAAACGCCCTCCGCGTCCCTCAAGACCATCTAATCATCCCCATGCAAGCGGCGTGTGTGCCATTGATAGCGTTACATCGTGACGGTGGCGGCGCCGCGGCGCCAACGGCGACGAAGTGAACGTGCCTCGAACGTCTGTATAATTGCTGTCGCAGTAATAAGTAAATAAATAAATAAATAAATAGAGTCCGTGCATATGCGGTGAAGCAACTCATGGTTGCTTTGTTGCGTAAGACAATGAGAACTTACACAATGTTCTGAGATACTTCGTTGCCCAAATAATTGCGGAAGAAAATTGGAGGTATCGAAGTTAGGTGAAAACTATTCGACGAGATCTATGCAACGGCGAGATCTGCGGCAGCAAACGATTGTTACGCCTCGGTATGATGTGACGACACATTAGCGATTACACACGTTGAAATCCAGATGTTTGGGGGCCGATAACATCTGCTATCGCGAGGTATACTACAGACGGGGGAGTTTCTCAGGCTGATTCTTCGCCACTCCTCCTTGCTCACTAGAAGGACATAGCCGCAGCGTAGCCGTGGCAAGTAAAAAACAACTACCGACTTTCTCAGTAGTAGTGAAAACTTTATTGAAAATGTCCGGCGAATTGGGCGGGGTGGGGCCATGAGCACCCCAGCCTAGGTGACGGCCTCGAGTCCTTGGACTCGGGCGGCTTCCTCGGCGTGCCGGACGGCCCACAGTTGATCGGCGAGGTCGTGGCTGAGCAGGGCCGCCTCCCAACGCGCCCCTCGGTGCGAGACTGCCATTTCTATCCCGTTCGTCGGGAACTCCTGCTGAATCACAAAAAAATGCCGCAGGATGACATTCATTCAAAGCGGGAACCGCGAGGAACGCGTTACGATGAGTGAAGAAGGAAGAACGAAAAAAGTATCGTGACACAAAGTTTACTTTCGGGAAAAGGGGGGCACCCCCTCAGAACGGTATTTCGGGCAGATTGGCCTCGTCGTAATTGAGAGGGCGGCAGACGCCGAAATCGGCAGCTTGGTGGAAGACGCAGCGGCACTCGTCCACGCACCTGAACCCTGCGACGCCGCCGCAGTTCTCACCACACTCGGCCCGACCTTGGGAAGTAAACGAGGTCACTACACTGCCCTGCCCCGCCAGCAGCGTGACCATCAGCAGACAGCGCACCAGCGACATCAAGGAAGGCGCCATGGTAGACGAAGAGGCAATTGCGGAACGCTCCTAGCAGTCAGGTCAAATCCGCTTGTGAAGACGAGCGCCTGAAAGCGTACAAGAGGTTGTTTGCAGTGGGCCAGTGAGCAATTGAAGCAAGGAACATTGGGCCATACATAGCATACGTGGCTGCGCGGTGAAATGTAGATGTAAGACGCCACGAGACGTCGTAACGCGATGATAACACGATAATTGGATCACTTTCTTTGTGTCTGTTTGGTCAAATCTTACATAGGGTTAAGGAATATACGACCTCATAAAGGCTCTGCACGTCAGGTGCCTTACTCTGGTACGAGTGCAATCCGATCTCGCCCTCAGACAAGTTGCCTTTTCTGATGCGATTCGACATTTGGTTTGTTGGTTGGTTGGTTGTTCCTCAGTGAAACGACGCAACCCACTCTGGAGGAGAGGCCATGATTCGGGTGGTACAAAGGTAAAGAACATTCCTTTTAATTAAGGAAATTTTTTGACACAAAATTAGTAACTTGTAATTGTAAAACGACATGTTAACTGAAGTATATAGTAATTAAATAGTACAGTAAATAAATATGTGAACGCAAATAAAAAAGGAAAAAGAGAAATGTAACAGGTAATTATTCTTGCCTCGGGCTGAAAATTGAAGAAAGCATCACAAACGTTCCCGTGGATAAAATCTTGTTTGGTAGCACCAAATAAAAAGACTACTGGAAGAGTCAAATTCAAGCCAAGTCTTCGGAAGAGTTCCTCCAAAAATATTTTTTTTCCTTGAGTAGGAAGCCGGCGACGTGCTATAAGGAAATTTTGTAAAGATTCACTCTAATAGAAAAATAGACACAAGGTGACAAAGCGAGAACTAAAAGGAAATTTTGCAGATATTCACTCTAATAGCAGAATAGACACAAGGTGATAAAGCCAAAACAAACCTGACAAGGTCTAAATGTTTAGTGGGAGGAGCCGTCAACGTGGTATCGTAATTGATACTTCAGACTTTCTAGTACAGCACCCACGGGCTGCCCCAAGGGAAATGTATGTGCGGAAAATCAAAGGCGGACAATGAAGATTTGGGAAAGTTATTTGCAGTAGCAAATTTTTCTTAATCGCGCCGCGGAGACAAACGCCGACGTTGGTTAAATACGAATTGCAGGGCCGTTACGGGATGCTACTGCGAGTGCATGCGCATACTCATTTCAGACAAAACCTTAGTATTGAATTTCGTTCCTCTTTCATCTTCCCTAACTGAAAATAAAACCAAAGACGTGCGTTCTAAACGCCACCGAGACACGTTTTTTCGCTTTCTAACACCGCCCTGAATGCCTTTGAGTGTTCACGTGATATGCAGACGAAAACAAAGCTGGATTACATTGCTGGTCCTCTCGTTCGAGGAATTCTAAGGTGCATTCTTCCAAGAAGTAATTAGGCACGTATCTTCTGCGTACACTCACTCAACACTGAAAGTCGACAGGGTTTGGTGCAGCCTCTTTCTCTGTGCCTTTTAAGTCTCTCTCTCTCTCTCTCTCTCTCTCTCTCTCTCTCTGGCCTTCTATTGTTTCTCTCTTTTTCGTCGACAGATAAGCGCCTATTCATTGCAATTTTCGAGTCGATAGGTTTCGCGTAGAAGTAGTACGCTCCTGCAAATTCCTTGATTTGTCATGCCTTCTCGGTGTTCGCGAGTACATGGCCACCATTTCGAAGCAGAAGTTTCAAGCGACCCGCAATTTGTACAACGCGACACGTTGCTCATGGTCGGTCTAGGAGCACGTCGGTGATATTAAGGTCAACGCTGGTGCTAGTGGTTTGGCGGAATTCCTAAGGCGAGAGCTAATATGGCGGACTGGTTTCGTTTGACAAAATCGCGATGCTTCACCTTTAGGCTATCACATCATCATCGCCATGAAAAAGACATTTTGCAGATTCAACGCACATTTTTGGAATCTATGTGAATAGAAGCTTCCGTAAAGTGATTCTATGTATTGAATAAACATTACTTTGACAACCAGGCGCGTGTTGTTGTAGTTGGGGGAGGGGGGCTCTTTATTCCGGGAAATCGAGGCTCCCTGCCTACAGCCTGGCCCTGTCTACCAGCCGAAGCTTATTCTCACGGTACTGGTACGTCAGCAGAGCCGCCCACTGGTCTTCTGATGGTTGCTATGCTTGAGGTGTCTTCGGGTCGCTTGTGCAACACCATACCACGTGGCAGAGGGTTTGTGCGAAAACACCCGTGTGGTTATATTTAGGTGCACGTCAAAGAACCCCAGGTGGTCCAAATTTCCGGAGTCCCCCACTACGGCGTGCCTCATCATCAGATAGTGGTTTTGACACGTAAAATCACATCACTTAATTTTGTTAAGGTTAATGAGATGCTATAAATGTGTCCGTTTCATTCCCGCGTCTTTGGCGCGAGGTAAACCGGCGCGCGCTTATGTGCTCTCGCGCACTCCTGCTACGCAGTCTGAAAACTTTTACATTGGCTCGTATTCTCTTCACTTCTTCTTATTTATTTTAAACGCACTGCTGCCTGCTTCTTGGTCAATTCCTCCGTTGTGTTTGTGCATCACAATACGGAAATCATAATCAGGAAAACGCGACGATCATGTCAAAGAGCTATAGTTGGCTTTAGCGCGGTTGGACTATACGTGTGATTGGGGCCAAATGGTTGGGAAAGTAGGTATAAAAAGTTTAGAAAGGTTTCTTGTATTTAAAGAAATGTGCTCTTGGTGACGCATATTTGTTGCACTGAGGATATTTAAGCGTCATTTGTTTTGTCCCAAGTAATTTCGCAGGAAACAAAGAAATCAGCCTGGACATCCGTAACGGTAGTTAAGGTGGTATACTAGTGCTGTTCTGCGCGGAAGATATTCGTCAAGACAGCAGCCATGGTCAGATAAGCTTTATTCGGTTGTGTAGTCGCATCAACATTGCGGCGCCTTTTGAACCGCTTTTTCTCGGGTCGCTCAACGCACGTAGCAGTGCGCGGAATCGGTTTATTGACTTACTCTTGTCTGTTGGGGCATTTGCGATCTGGAAAGAGGGATCTGGTTCTGCAGCTTTGAGAGGACGACCACAAAGGGCCACGTACCCCTTGCTGTTGCGGCTGCTTGCGCGTATCATTGGATATTTGAACAGCAAACTTGTGGTTCTCGGGAAGGAAGAGTTTCTTCGACGTTGGTTAACCCGCTTTGTGACAATTGGGAACAATCGTGGGCCGTTGCTCATGCTGCAGTATTAGAGGGACTTGTGTACTGCACACCACTTTTGCGTTCGCGACGGCTTTCTTCGTTTGCAGTCCTTGAAAATTCTGTGAGTGCCGGTAACCATTCTATTCCTGGACTATCCTTCAAGCTCTAGTGTGCAATATGAACTTTTGTAGTATGTTCATTTCTATTAGTAGCCTTTAGGAACTCTGTTTTCGTGTCTCTTGTCATGTCACTGTCACGAATTGCTGACCTCTCTCGATTCAATATGTGATGTTAAGTCTATTAAACTTCTCTTTCCGCCACAGTCAGAAACAAACGGGTGGGTTAGAAAAGACAGTTTTTCGTTAAAAGAAAGACCTAGCCTCTCCACCACGTCGCGGTCCCGTTGGACTGCCCATAGTTGGTACTTAAAATTGGGAGGGCGAAGGGCAGCCTCCCACTTGGACGACGTAAGATCTTCGTCGCCCCGCAACGCGGGGCACCGCCAGAGCATATGATCTAAGGTGGCAAAGTCTGAGCAAATGGTGCAAGGTGTCTGACGTATCTGCAAGGTGTCTGACGTGCAAGGTGTCTGACGTAAAAGGGCGGGGCTAGGGTATGCCCCGACTTGCAAGAGTCTCAGTGTCATTGCTTGAGGCCTGTTCAATTTACTGTGCAGCACCTTTTTAGCAAGGGTGCTAAAAAGGTGCCAGTAAATAACACGCATTTCAGTAGTCAAACCATCTGAATTTAAGTAACCAACAGTGTTACCATATGTTAGCTAACCACCAAAATTATAGTAGAAATGTCTTTTTTGCTGTTTTAATGTTTGCCTAGCCACGTAGATTATATGTAAAAACATTATTTTATGTCCCGCAATGAAAAAGATAGCAAGAACCACCTGCTATAGATACCTAAGAAATCAGTTAACACACAACTGCTGACATTCTCACTGGCAAAATGCCGCAGGACGACATGCATGCAAAGCTGAAACCGCGATAAATGCATGATTATGAGTGAAGAAAGAACATAATAATGTTGTTATACGAAGTTTATTTTTGGAGCAAGAGCCTCGGTGCCCCCTCAGAACATCACTTCAGGCAGGTAGCTCTCGTTGAACATGTGCCCCAGGCAAACGCCGTAGTCGCTGGCTGGGTAGAAGACGCAGTGACACTCAGCCACGCACATGTAGCCTACGAAGCCACCGCAGTTACGACCGCACTCGACCAGACCGTCGGGGGTTAACGAGGTCACGACACCGCCCTGCCCCGCGAGCAGCGCGGCCATCAGCAGACAGCGCACCAACGACATGGAAGGAGGAGCCATGGTGGACGAAGAAGCAAGCAGAACGCTGCTAGCAGTCAAGTCAAACCGGCCTGTGAAGACCTGCGCCTGGAAGCGTACGAGAGATATAGTTCGCAACGGGCCAGTGAACCGACTGAGGCGCGAGCAAAGTGCATGCGTGGACGGTGAAGTATAGCCGTAAGACGCAACGTTGCAACGTGATTTTATAATCCGAGAATGTCGCAAGCCCCTGAATCAAAGGAATCCACAGTGTAACTAAAGCAGCTTATCTTTTTTTTATTTCTGCCTTAGTGAAATCATAAAAAATGTCAACTAAACCACCCCATAACGCTCCTGGCATAAATGGCAGGAGCGTTATGACATAAATGGCAATCCAATAAATGTTGTCTGGCGTAAATGCAGTCCAATAATAGCCGTCATACACGTGGTCTTTTGCGCTGCAATACGACACTTAATATTGGTATTCCTCCATCTTTCGCATTCCTCTTTTACTGAAGAGAAAACCAACAAAGTCGTGCGTTCTAAACATTTCCGGCCCGTGTTTCGCTTTACAACGCACTCCCTAAAGCCGGTTATTGCACACGCGATTTGCACGTGCAGAAAAAGCTGGCTTGCGTTGCTGGTCATCTTGTTTCACGAATTCTAGTATGCCGATAGGTAATTATGCACGTATCGTACATGCGCTCAACACGACAAGTCAGCAGGATTCGGCGGCGTTATGCATAAAGCAGCCTCTTTCTCAGTTCCTTCTTTCTCTTTCTTTCTCTTCATCCGCTTCTTTCTTTTTTGTCAGCAGGTAGCCTCCTCCTCGTTTGCATTTTCGAGTCGATCGGTTTCGTGTAGATGTTGGACGTTCTCGAAAATCCTTTTATTAGTCACGCGTCGTAGGTGTTCGCGAGTGCATGGTCACTACTTGGGAGCAGGCGTTTCAAGTGTCGCGAAATTCGTAGAACGTTGTTTGCTTGATCGTGCTTGGTCTAGGAGCATGCTGGCGATATGAAGCTCACCGCTAGCACTAGCGGATAGGCGAAATTCTTGAGACGAGAGTTAACATAGCAGACTGGGTTCATTTGAGAGGGGCGCGACGTTCCACCTTTTGTCGCTCACATCATGATCACCATGAGAAAAAAAAGGTAGGGGAGGGGGGGCGGCAACACTTACCACGACAAGAGGAAACAAAACGTTGGAAGAATCAACGTGTGTGCTTGGAATTCTCGCTGGCGGGTAGATGATGGTGATGACAATAATCCTCCGCTATGACATGTACCCACTACAGTTGCTATAGGTCAAGAATCAAGCGTTCCCATAACGCGAAATAAAATCGAGAAATGCTATACAAAGAAAACTTTCAAAGTAATAGTGCTAGCAAGGTGCTAGGAAATAACGCGTGATTCAGTAGTCAAACCATCTGAGCATAAGCTACCAAGAAGTGTTAATTAGCGTATTTTAGTTAATTACAGAAATTAGTATCGAATTGTTTTTCTGGCTGCTAATGTGCGCCTAGCCACGTCGACTACATTAAAGAACGATAAAGTTCCATATATGACTGTTCCGTTTTTTAAGTGTGTTCCGCGAGAGAAAGAAACACCGGGTATATTAAAAGAAAACAGTTAAAACACAACCACTGCATTTCTCCGCCACAAAAGTCAACAGGATGGCATGTTCTCGAAGCGGAAACCGCGATGAAAGCGTTGTGATGAGTGAAGGAAGGAAGAACAAAGGAATGTCGTGACACAAAGTTCATTTTTGGGGAAAGAGCGGTGGCCTCTCAGAAGAACTTCAATTCAGGCAGGTTCGTCTCGTTGAATATGAGCGGTAGGCAAAGGCCGAAGTCGCTGCTGGGGTAGAACACGCAATGACACTCGGCCACGCACATGAGCTGCACGAAGCCGCCGCAGATATTACCACACTCGGACATACCGTCCGAGCTGGCCGAAGTCAGTACACCGCCCTGCCCCGCGAGCAGCGCGCCCATCAGCAGACAGCGCACCAACGACATGGAGGGAGGAGCCATGGTTGACGAAGAAGCAAGCCGAACGCCGCTAGCAGTCAAGTCAAACCGGCCTGTGGAGACCTGCGCTACAAGAGGTTGTTCGTGATGAGCCAGTGAACCTATGCCCAGGAAATTTGGACATGTGCCCACGTGGCCAACTTGTCGAACTTCACGGTAATGCACTAGCGTGACTCAACTGGCAGCATTTTTAAAAATCATATTTCAGAAAGGCTGCCTGAATTTCAACAACTTTCCATTAGCAACATCGAGGTCAGGCCCTTTAAACAACGCGCGCATTTACGACACTTATTCGCAAATTGCCTGCTGCGTTACAGGAGTGTTCGTATCCTGATCAAATTTCTGTCATAACGTAGCAAAGACGTTGCGACCAAGTGCCGTAAATACGTATGTTAATAAAAGGGCGTAAACTCTCAACGTTGCCGAATGAAAGTTGTTGAAATTCGGGCGGCCGTCTGAAATTTCATTTGTTGGAAATACTGCCCATATTGAGTTACACTGATACAAGGCGGTCAATTTGTACAGATATCCGAAGCGACAATCTCCAAAATTACTGTACATGACTGTACATGAATGCGTGGCTGCATGGTGACAATGTTGATATATGACACGATGTTGCAACGCGGATGTATTATCCAATGTCGAAACCCCTGGAGCCAAGAAATGCGCATGGTAATTAAAGCACCTTCTTTGTGCTTCTTTGGTTAAAGCTCAGAGGAGGTAAATTAATACGACCCCATAAGGCTCTGAACTTGAGGTGCCTTGCTTTGGCATGGCATCATACAAGTGGCGTTTTCTGCTTTGATTCGACACTTAATATTGAATTTCCTTCATGTTTCTAGCTCTCCCCTTACTCAATAGAAAACCAGCAAAGACTCTTCGTTCTAAAAATCATCAGCAAGTTTTCTTTGGGAGCTTCATCCAGCTTGCGATATGTCTCTCTGTCTGCATGTTTTTTCGTATCTAACTCTCCAACTTGGGTCACTGGTATAACGGGTAGAGCATCGTGCTGCTGTAGGGAACCAGTTTCGGAACCAACCGTCGGACCAACTGAGATGCGACACTGAGTGTGTGACACTGGTTACGCGCCGCTCTTTAAGGAACCTCTTTCACGCTACCTTTGGTCACTGGCTATGTGCAGTGGCCCATACTCAGTGACCCCCTTTTACGACAACTTGGGTCATCGGATAGCCCACGGTCTAATGGGTACAACACCAGGCTGCTGTGCTAAATGAACCAGTCTCGGAACCAACCGTCGGACCAAAATGAATCACTTTGTATGTCACACTGGGTACGTATGTCACACTGGGTGTATGTCACACTGGGTATCACTCTTCAATGAGCCTTTTTCACGCCAACTTGGGTCCCTGGGTATGTGCCGCTGGGCATGGGCCACTCTTTGGCAGCAAAAAATTGCGGCAGAACCCATCCCACGATGACTGTCTACGGCAATGAGTTTAGCATTGAGTCAATATAGCGACACAATTTATTGCCACCGTCGAAACTAGTTATGTATGAGGCGTGCACTGTAGCGGGACTCCTCTTTCGTGCTTCCTTAAGAACACAGTGCCATCTAGCAGCGACGCCACGAAGCCTGCGCGTGGCGTCCGAAATGCACGGCGCGCCGATGCTTGCGAATGCTTAGAAATCTGGCAACCGGGCTCCTGGACACCCACCATTATCTACAAGGGCGCTGCCTTGAAGTCTGCGCGTGGCCTCCGAGACGAGAAGCGTGGCGCGCCGGTACCTCCGAACGCTAGGAATTGTTCCCTCGCTTGGCTGCACATTCAGTGGCACATACTCAGCAACCAAAGTTGGTGAGAGGTTCATTGAAGAGCGACACATACCCAATGCCTCCGTGGCTAAACTGGCTAAACTGAGCTAAACTGGCTAACCTCCCTGCCTTTCCTTCTCCACTTTTTCCTTCCTTCCGCTAGCACTAGTGGTTATGCGAAATTCTGAAGACGAGAGCATACATGGTAGGCTGGGTTCCCATTTGAGTGAAACGCGAGGCTTCACCTCCTGACTGTCACGTCATGATCCCCATGAAAAAAAAAGCAACACTTACCACGGCAAGCGGAAATACCTCTTCGAAGAATCAACGTGGAGGCTTGAAATTCTGGCTGGAGGGGTAGCGATGGTGATGAAATTGATCCTCAACTATGGCACGTATCCACTACTATTGACAGGTCAAGAATAATATGTTTCGAGGACAAGACATAAAATTGAAATATACTGTAAAATTTAAAAAATGTGCTAGCAAATTACGCGTAATTCAGCAATCAAACCGTCTGAATGTAATCTGTAAGTGTTTAAAAAACGAGAGAGAAAGAGCGGGTGCATTACAGAACGTAGTGAGTAGCGGGGAAAAAAAGAGGCTACACATTTCTTGCGCAGTACACTCCATTTCCTGCCTTTTCCTCGCGCAATGTCTCCGCAACCGAAGAAATTTAAGTACACTTGATATCCTCACGCCAAAAAGCATGCTGTACCATGGCGTTCTCTCAGCCACCCGGTTGACATTGGTTCCTCGCGGAGAAGCTACATATATATAGGCTGTTTCTTCGGCAGACGGCCATCTTGAACTCTTTAATAGAAGTGCAGGCATTCTTCTTTGGCCCTGCAAATTGCACCATTCAGTCGACAACGCGCATCCTTTCATTATTATTAATATTATTATTCTACAGTCAAACGGGCTGTGTTATGTCTAATTTGCGAGCAGTCGATTAGTTTTTGCGAACGTGTTCGACAATGCATCAGTGGGCCAACATCAAAGGAAAAGGAAGGGATGCCATTAGCAGCGTGACAATGTCTATGAAATAAAATAAGGATGGTCTATACATGGAGGCTGTGAGAGAGGAGGCGAGACATTAATGTTCATAAAGCTACAAAAATTAGGTGAGGCCATCTTGTAGGAGCGTCACACACTTTATTTTCAGAACGACCCCAATTTGTTTTAACGCGGTCTTCCTACCGTTTCTCCTTGCTATGAATCACTGCACTCGCCTTCGAAAACGGCCCACTCTGACACTCATGCAGCCTCTTGTTCAGCGAAAATCGTGTGTACGCTATAGAGTGCAAACTAGAGTCACCGCGCTGCTGCCGGCTGCCAACCACACACTAGACAAGGACGTGGCTCGCGAGTCCGTGGCGACGCTCGAAACAAACCAATCCCCGCGACCTGCTCGTTCTCTCTTCTCCCGGCGTTCGCCGCGCGCAGGACGGCAACATCCCTCTGTTCCTGGCCGTGGAAGCGGGCAACCACGGCGTGTGCCGGGACCTGCTGGGCGCCATGACGCGCGAGCAGGTCTGCTACGTGCACCCGGCCACGGGCAACACGGCGCTGCACCTGGCGGCGCGGCGCCGGGACCTGGACATCATGCGCTTCCTGGTCGAGTGCCAGAGCCCCGTGAACCACCAGAACGCCGAGGGTCAGACCCCGCTGCACGTTGCCGCCCGCGAAGGGGACGAGCAGGCCGTCAAGCTGTTCCACCACGCGGGAGCCAACCCGAACCTCATCGACCGCGAGGACCGCACGCCGTTGCACATCGCCACGCAGCTGGGTCACGTGGGCGTTGTCGAGCTCCTCATCGACAAGTACAAGGCGTCTGTGCACCACCGCACCAAGGTGGGTTTGCGCTCGTGCATGCGTGCATGTGCAGTGCTTGAACACGCCGCGTTCCTTGACAAATTTGTCTTTTGCGTGGCGACAGGCCTGTCCTCCAGCTTGCTCTGGATTGCTTACAAGCGCGTCTTGATTGTAAGGAGCTAAAGCACTTGAGCTAAAGCACTTGAGCTAAAGCTTCCTCTTAAGAGGAAGCTTTAGCTCGGGTGCTCCTATCTGAATACATGTAAAAGGAGAATTCGTTTTTCTCAGCAAACACTGCACCAAATTTGACGAGGTTTGTTGCGTTTAAAAGAAAAACTTAGAATCTAGTGATTGTTGGTCTCGCATTTTCGAGGTAGATCGTGAATTTTTTATTAAACATTGGCAAAAATCGAAAAGTTTCAAAAAACGGAACTATGAAGTTTACAATTTCGTAATTCATCAAGAAAAAATGATATCGCAATTCTGTGAATTGTATCTGATAGCACATCTAAAGCGGACAAATTTGACTTCTTACACATGAATCTCAAAAAAATTATTACTATGTAATTACAAATTTTACAGAACCCTCGTAAACAACGTAACGAATTCACGTAAGATGCAAAATGACATAAAATTTGTCCGCTTTGAATGATATGGATGTCGTCTACATAACCGCGATAGCTGTTCTTGATGCAGAGCTATAAATTTGTAAACTTCGTGCTTCTATTTTTTTTTCAAACTTCAAAATTTTTGAAAACCTTGTGAACAAAATTCAAACCCTAAATCAAAATTCTGCTTCCAACAGCCGCCAGAATTTAACTTTCTCTCTCAAATGCAACAAATTTCATTAATATTGGTCCAGGGGTTATTTATAAAAACGTTTTTGCGTTTTTACATGTATTTTGAATGGGCCGCGTCGGAGTTGGGCCCGAGTTAAAGCTTCCTCTTAAAGGCGAAGCTTAATCGTCCTCCATCTTTTCTTGTTATCTAAATAGGTTTAGTAATAGTGGGATCGTCAGTTTTGTTGTTTCTGTCGGACATCATTACAATAGATCTAAGACAGTGATCCGCAAGCTTCTGCTTTACGACACACGAAATATTTCGTTGGCTTTCTACACCAACAATAACATAATCAATGTATGACCTTGTAATGCTGGTACCTAAATGACGCTCTCTACTGTAATCATAAATAACATTTGAAGTCCAAATACTGCCAAAAAATTAAGGTAGTCTCTGACGGGCTTTTTCATCTCTAGCCTAATGTCAGTATTATGATCTCCAATAACGACCAGCTTCTTTTCATTCATGTATCTGTGAAAAAAGTGACATAATTCATTTAAAAAATACGTACATTCTTATTCGGGAGCCTGTATTCAGAGGCTTGCACAAAGGGTATAATCTGTTTATTTTGCACAAAAATACAGCGACCACTTCAGCGTGATCAAATGTTACATTTATCATACTAGACAGCCGTACATCCTTGACGAACACCATAGTGCGTACACCATAGTGCGCCCCGACATAGTGCGTACTGTGAATAACCAGACAGATGATAAACATTCTGTCTTGACATTGCTATGTTAACTTCTGTTAGCACTATAAGTTCATTAGGAACTAGTGAACTATTAACATGCCCAATTCATCCCAATGCCTGTTGGACTTCGTATGTTCACATGAAGTAAGGAGAGCTCTGGGTTTAACTTTGCTTCAGCTCTCCGCTGTGAAAACGAATTGAAACACGTACTCATGTTAGCTTTAGGAGATCTCTTTCAGTACCGATTTTAACTACCTGAGCGCCTTGTGCTATCCTGACCAATATTCTGCAATTTCTAATGCAGACATACTTGTACCCTCGCTGCGTGGCAGGCTGGCGGCACTGCCAAAACAATTATCTTTGAACCTTTGTCAGATTTTTATGTACGAATATACGCTCACTGCGGGGGCAGGGCACTTTGCCAGCTATTTATCTCTACGAGCTTGAGCGACAAACAGGACAATACTCGGTGCGATCTTATCCGGTCACGCTTTCAATTGATGCACAGCTTCGAAATCATGTCGACCTGGAGCAGGAAGTTGCATCTTCGTGTTAAATTCTGTCAAGATACGATAGAGTCCTTGGTTAGGTGACTCTGGTATGCCATGTACTTCTTATTGTTCAGCGGTTTCAACAGAATCTCGAAGTTTTTAATAGCCTTCGAACAACAATAGAACTGATGCGACGCCATGTCTGAACACTCTTTGGGCAGCCTAATAGAGCGCAGTGCATAAAAATGGCTTCTGCTACAGTAAAAGTGATCTTCCCTAAGAGCAACAAGAAAGTCAGTCCTGCAAACGGTGCTCCGCCAGACTGCAAGGCGGCATTCCTTGGCTCTCACTTTTATGTAGTTCAGGGTCTCGTGGTCCGTGACGTCAGCCTCGTTTCAACATGCAATGGTGAAGTTATCTTTCGCTGGCTTGGGCTTCACCTTGCTTCTTCGGCATGACGGGAGCAGAAGGTCAGGGATAACGTACCGTCGCCTAAGAGCAACAAGAAAGCCAATCCTGCAAACGGCTCCCGACCAGACTGCAGATAGACGTGCTTAACACCATCAGGCGCCCAGAGCCTAAAGTGCTGAGCAATAGTTTTAGAGTCCAAAAATACTGCGAAAAAAAAAACATTCTTTTTTCCACTGCATTGTGGCTGAAATCAAATCTGGTAAACAGTACGCGTGTGCGTTCGACTAGTGCAAGGTGTTGACAAAACTCCATGTTACACGGCTGTGCTAAAGGAAACGTTAAACTTTTTGCTGATGCCCTGGTCTCTAAATATTTGCTCCCAACAGTACGTATTTCCGGTGACGTCATCGACAAAATTCCTTTGAGTGTATAAATACTAATTCACAGAAAAGTGCACAGAGCGTCGTGACGGTATCAACTTTCCTCTACAAAGAGCACGCAATCAAAAAAGTATTAGAGGGACGCAAAATATTGCATTACCACAACTGCGAACGACGTTGTGAGTACGAATTCAAGTGTAAGCATTACCAACCTAGAAAAAGTACTCGCTAGTTGCGCACCAACAGGGCAATCTAGTGAGCGACATATTCTTCTTGCATTGTGCGGCATCAGGTCGTTGTTAATATTTAATATTTACGTTAATAGGTCCTTTCCTTCTACAGGATGGGAGCACCTTGATGCACATTGCTGCTGAAGCTGGAAGGCCGGAAACGGCCATGGTCTTCATGAAGAAAGGCGTCCCGTTGCACATGTCGAACAAGGTGAAGCAAGAACCGTAAAACGCTTTCTTTTATTTTTTCAAGCAATCCAGAAAATTGACGCAACGAACGGCTCTTTTCGTAGGCTGGAGCCAAGTGTATTCACACAGCGGCACAGAAGGGCTACGTGGACATCGTCAGGACGCTGCTACAAAAAGGGGAACACGTAGACGTCAAGACGAACGTAAGTTAGACAAGGACAAGCGCTTGTCCTTGTCTGTCTTCCTTGTGTCCGTGGTTTTATTTGCGCTAAACGTAAGTTAGGCGCAAGAATCTATATAAAGCTTTTCTTTATAATATATTCTGTTAAAGAACTATTACCTGAAAAAGTCTGTGGGCAGTACGTGGCTTGAAAAACTTGTGATCGCATAGTGTGGTGTTACTCGAACACCAAGGGCAGGAAGGTAGGATTTTCTTTGCTTGTTTGAAATATTCAGGCAAGCGATATCGTACCGTGTAATATAAGTCGTCAAGGGCGACATTTATGTGAGAATATTGTCAACTAGTAAGCTTTCTTGTATTAGAAAAAGGAAAAATAATCTGTTACGTGTTTCTTGCGGCAAGTTTTCTTACTTGTATTTATGGACTTTCACTATCGTTTTTTTTTTCGTTTTTTTCTGTCAGAATAAGATATAGCGATTGTCTGCATTAACCACTTCCAGACCTGTAAATGCTTGGCGATGGTGAGGTTGAGTGGTTCCAACCAATAAAACAATCTGGTACTCCCTTTAACAATCACTACTGATACTTGGTTACTGCATTCAAGAGGCAGAGAGACTGCGGATATCTCCCTTGACATGAACTCAGGGTTTTCAAAATGCGCTGTTAACCCATCGGTGATTCCAAGTTGAATCTACCTGAATTAGGGTTCCCAATTTGCCGTTTTCGTGCGTCTTATCACAGAAAGCTCGAAAACTGTCATCACCGCTATGTTTATTCCGCGCTACCTTTCCATATTGTAGCGGTGTCTTGTAATGCTTTCGAATGCATGAGTGTCATTAATCGTGCTATCTCGAGAAACACCCAATTCTACATCTTTATTTGTCCGCTCGAGACCACTCACCGAGGTTTGTTCTGTCTCCCCACTGACGCGTTCTCGAGATGTCCATCACGCTGCTTTACAAGAAAAAAAAAAGATGCAGCAGTCTAAGTCCTATATACCTGTAGTCACCTATATAATGTTCTAAGTTAGAGCCAAGTTTGTACATAGCTTTTAGCAAAGCAGAGATGCGCTAAGGGGGCATTGCTTAGGGCGTTGCCTGCGGACAAAATTCCGTGATGCTGACTCGCGTCCGTGCTGGCCTATACCGTGTGGTGCCTTGTGGGTACGCAGGACGGGCACACGGCCCTTCACGTTGCCGTGTCCGCGGGTCAGGCGCTGGTCGTCGAGGCACTGCTGGGGCACGGAGCACAGGTCCAGTTCAAGGCCGGACCCGTGAGTATATAGCCTACTCCTTCATTACTGACGCGTCTTTGATGTGGGGAACTTTTATCTAGCCCACAGAGTGACCGCGGACAGGACCTGACCACTTTCAGAATGCTGCTGTGTCATGTGCCTGCGTATATTGACTGTGAGCTATTACGGAACGCGGGAGTTGTCGCATAGAAAATTTTCTTCTCGCAGTCAGTGCACCAGCCATAGAACAGTAACGAACGTCTGTATAAGTTATCTGCACGACCGCCACGTTGTGCCTGTCAGTTCCCAGGCAGCGCACACTAACAAAGAAATACCTTTCTTTTTAACCACTCATCTGGCCTCAAAACTATGGGTGTGCGAATAGTGATTTTTGAAACCGAATATAATTCAGATAGAGTATAGTGTCAGAAGCAAATCGAATTGAATCGAATATCGAGTAGTTTTCGAATAATCAACAACCATTGTCACAATTAACATAAAACGATGTCCAAATCCTGGTATTCTTAAAGCTAGCATGTTTCTGTCATTACATAGCACGTTCTTTATTAAAAGCATAAAAGGAGCGTTATGAGCAAACAAATAGTTTCTTCGCATGCACAGATAGGACTCTTCAGAAAGTGCGAATGATCGCTGTATAGCCTGTAAAGTATGGCTACCTAATTGACATAGCCTGCTCCATTGCGGAAGTTCTCATGTTTTATGTCTGTACATGCCCGCGGGGGTGAAAATTCCACCTACTTTTGCTGCAGTTTTTTTTTTTATGTTTAATTGGGTGCATTTGATGTTTTGAAATATCCGAGAAGTATTCAAAAAATACTCGCATTTACGAATAATGACTATTTGATTCGATGACCGAATCGAATAGAGCAGTATTCGATTCGTTATTCGAAAATTTCAGATATTCGCACGCCCCTACTCAAAACCGTTTCAGTGGCTCCAACCGCATCACTCTGTCGTCATTTATTCACTGCTTCTTTCCATTTCCACCTTACATCCCAGAGAGTAAGTAAATACAGGGCTATAGGGCGCGCCGGCTTATGCCGGTAACCCATCTGCCCATTTGTAGTCGTTAAATGCCCACCGCATCCGTTTAACCTATAACGAGGCGCAGCTGGCTGAGGAAAGACGCAGCGATACTCGGGAGGCTGTCCAGGGGAGGACACGCCGCTAGCCTTGGACGGCATAAGGCACGTGGGCGTTATCAGGACTCCGACTCGAGTCGATCGTGTTTCCGCTGCGGTTGCTGCGCTTTGGTTCCTCCTTCGGCAAGTGCATTCATACTACGCTTCACTAAGTCTGTGCGGCGCTGTCGAAGCTAGAGCCGATGCAACCTACAATGCAAATTCAATGCACAAGAAGACAATACAACTATTGTAACCTGTGTATGTTCGCACATCGTATCGATGGAGCGTGTGTATGTTCACAGAACATGTAGGAACACCGACACAGCGAGAAAATGACACAAGCACGAGCTATGAACTGACTAGACAAGAAGTGTGCTTTGCTAATAAGTACGCTTTAGTTTTTCCCCAGCCTATACGTAGTACGTCTGCGCTGTAGCTGCTTTCAAAAACTTTCGCAAACAGCAGTCGAAGAGCGATTACTTAAGATTCGCGGGCTTTAACATGTAATCCGCCCTACATTAGGCGCTTTTATTTCACGAAGTACTTTAAACATTGCATGCTAATATTACTCTTTATTCGATCACATTACTAGAGGCGTTCATTCTTGGCCCTACATGGAAAACGAAGGAGGAGCATGAGATAACGGAAATAACGACTATACGGCAAGCCGGATTCTCACGACGGACCGAACTGATGGTTAACTCCGCGGACAAATGTAACGTAGCTCAGTGCCACCGAATCACGCTGCCCACAGCGGCTACCAAGGATCGCTGCCCGTGATGCGATTTGCTGCAGTTCAGTCACGTCACATTCATTTGCGGACTTGAATCTGCCGTTCGGCACGTCGTGTGAATGTAGCTGTAAAAGCGTGCGCATGTTTTATACGGCTACTAGAGCGTAAATGGCCAACTACTACTACTAAAATTTAATTATGAAGTTTGGTGTCACGAGATGGGACGCCGTATAGTAGAGGGCTTCGAGTTCAGTTTGACCATCTGGAATTCTGCACACGCAGCACGGCATACGAGCGCTCTTTTATTCTCGATCCGTCTTTTCTTTTATTTATTTTTTTTCATTTCTCTACATTCCGTTCACACCGAAATGCGGCCGCAGCGGCCAGGAATCAAACAATCCGCGACTTTCTGCTTAAAAACAAACCGCCATAGCCACTGATCCATCGCGGCGGATCTATAGTTACTACTAAATTAGTAGCAGTAGTAGTAGTACTAACTGCTAATACTAGCGGTAGTAGTAATGAGATAAGTAGTCCTACTATCACAAAAGTATCTGACAACTACTATTAATATCTAAATATCTATCTAAAAAAATTATAAGGTTTTACGTGCCAAAACAACTTTCTGGTTATGAGACACGTCGTAGTGGAGGACTCCAGAAATTTTGACCACCTGGGGTTCTTTAACGTGCACCTAAATCTAAGTACACGGGTTTTTTTTTGCATTTCGCCCCCATCGAAATGCGGTCGCCGTGGCCGGGATTCGATCCCGCGACCTCGTGCTTAGCAGCCCCACACCATAGCCGCTGAGCAACCATGGCGTTTCATCTGTCTGTCTGTCTGTCTGTCTGTCCGTCCGTCCGTCCGTCCGTCCGTCCTATTCTATTCTATAGAATAGATTAATGCTGCGCTTGATGGCGAGTATCTGAATGTCTATGTGCGCATATCGTTCGACAGCTCCGATACTTTAGTTTCGCCTTGCTTCGTTGTAGCGAGGTTGTGTCACGGCGGTGCACTGATGCGGATGTGAATGAAAGAATGCGCTTGTATTGCAGAACAACGAGACACCGCTGCACATCGCTGCCCGCGTGAAGAACGCCGACGACTGTGCCGAGCTGCTCATCAAGAGCGGCGCGGACGTGAACGAAAAGGACGCGGTAGGTCGCTCAGAAAGGCGCACATTTACCGGCTTTCTTTTTTATGCTATAGGTGTGATTTACTATCTTCAGCTGCCATTGTCATTTGTGACTCACTTTGTGTGTTGTGATTTTAAACGACCAGCGTCGTAAATGTGTAGACACGCGCTGACCACGCATATTAGTTTGGCGTGTTTACAACCAGTGTGTACAGCATGTAATTCTCACACTAACTAAATTCTCTCCCCACCCTCCGGTTTATTTTCTTTTAAGAACGGAGAAATACCATTGCATTTCGCTGCACGGGAGGGTCATTTGAGGACTACAAAGCTGCTCCTAGAAGACAACACCATATCCGACCTGCTCAACAAGGTGAGCATTCTTGCCTTCCTGCCAGAGTTTGGATTTGTATGCGCGCAGTGATGTTTGTGCATGTGCCTGCAAAGGTGTTTTAATGCGTGGTGAGGGTTTGGGGAAAAGTAGAGGAGTGTACTTGCTGCCTTGGATGCTTGCGTATTGTGCCAATACTTCTCACGCACTCATCGATAGCAACAAGTCATTTCAAAATTTGTGCATTTTCATTGGTCCGATGGTTCATGGCTAACGATGGTCCAAGTAGAGAGGAGTTAACTTAGAGGCTAAAAGCATGCTGTGTGCTGGTGCTGTAAAGTTCGTAGAGCGAGTGGATAGTAATTAGTTATATGGCTGAAAGATTCATTCATTCATTGTGGCAGGACGGAGAGAGTCCTCTTCACGTGGCGGTCAAGAACTGCCATTTTCCGGTAGTGCAAGCACTACTAGAAGACTGGGAAAAGAAAAACTCGGACCCGGAGGAGAAAAAGAAGTTGGCCAATCAGAAGAACATGGTAGGCGCGTCATGGCATGTTCGAGCCACGCTTAATCCACTGTTGTCTGCGTCCTTCCTTGCGTCCGTGAACATTGCGTCACTGAATTGTTGGTGGCGCGGCTCGCAGGAGGGTGAAAACTCGCTACACTACGCGGCCACCATAACTGAGAAGCAGAAGCACTACGCTACCGAGGACCGCGACATCATGCGGATCCTGCTCAAACATGGCGGCGACGTGAACGCCGAGACACGGACGGTAAGCCTCTCCCACGTTCCAGTTTCCTGTTGGCTTCGAGAACGCATTGTGGACCGTTCACCTCACCATAGTTGGTCCAACAATTACTTGGGGAATGGGGCACCTGTTTATGTTCTTTGCGCCAAGCCAACCGTATACCATCCGAAAGGCATGTTACAGTACTGAGAAAAAGGAAGGCCAGATTCGCGACTCCACGTCCGAAACACGCCTTCTAGGCACTGCCCAGACGCTATGCCTTGGAAGCGATCGGTGTACATATCCAACGTGGTTACGTACCGTTAAATACATGCTTCGTAAGCTGTACTGCCACTGTCCATTTTGTGGGGCCTTGCAGGCCACACAAGATGTAGGTGTGGGCGCGGAGCTTGGCGCAGCTTGAATAGGCGACCACTGAGCTTCGCGTTCACGTTGATTCGTGTCATCCATATATTTATAAATGCATCTGTTGTCTCAAGGTGTGACTGATCAAAATGATTGTTGCACGTGGGATGTAAGTTCGTGCGTAGCCCTTCGTGTACGAGCCTGTTACATTATACGCATGTATAGCTGGAAATCTAGAGGAGTTTTGTTGTGGGCACAACCAAATTCTGCGGTATAGTCGAATTCGCCATCCTATTTTCGCTGATTGGCTCACAAGGTGGCTACGCCTTTTCTGATTGGCTCAAAACGTCAACATTGTGGAATTAAACAACATGCCGGAATCTGAGAATGTCAAGAAAAGCAATCCGCTGATGGAGTACGTCGTTGAACTTATTCTGGGCAAAACAAACATCGCAGGTCAGGTCGACACAAATCGGTTTGCAGTTCGCCGCGTCTGCTCACAACTGGGTTGCAATGGCGAATTCCATTCTGCTTTCTTATTCCTTTCTGCCTACAAAACAGACGATGGAAACACCTATCCACCACTGCTCCAGGACCGGGAACGTGGCGATCCTGCAGGAAATCATCGACACCATGCCTCCAGCTGCCGTAATGATTTCTTGCAACCAACAAGCAAGGGTGAGTAGACGGTACAACACTAAAGACGTCAAATCGAGTGCAGTGGTGAATCCCTCAGGTAGGGTTGAAAAATACAGTGAGACCTGTAAGCAGGTATCTCTAAGCTCGTTATCCTGTTTTCCAATCCCTCATATTCGCGCCACTTTCGCAGAATGGCTGGGCCCCGCTGCTCTACGCCTGCGACGCCGGTCATCCGAGGGCAGCGAGTCTGCTCATTCAGAACGGAGCCAGGGTGGACACGTTCGACGAGGTGAGCTGGCTTGCAGGTTCGCCGGCCTGCGACCGCTTGCTTGCCGCTACGCACTTCACATAGTTTGCATTCGCACCGCGCCAACTTTACCGACTTGTGGCAAATCAACTACTTCGAGAGAGCGACATGGGCAGCGGGTCTGTCTTGTTGATTTCGCGTACTCAGCCATCTCTTTTGACATAGAGATACAAAAGAAAATGCGCGCAGGGCTCTCGCTGTAGACATCAAATGCAAAGCATATAGAACGCAAGCAAGAAGCGCTAACAAGAAATACAGTTTTGCTAGGACACAGCCAGTTATTCAGCGTGTCCTGCATCGACCCACAAGTACATCAAGCGATGTTCACTGCATCACATCACCGAATTCACAAGGTGCTCGCCTGAAAGTCAAACTTGCGCTCCGAAACGTGTTACATGTTCACTTTCTTGTGCTCCTTTCTTCTGCGCTAGCGAGATACATTCGATGGCAAGGTGGTTTAAGGTGGTGCCGTCTTTCCAGGTAATCGCAAAACAGCAGTGTAGGCGTGATTCGTGATGCCGTTTCCCTGTCCCCACGCTTCACACGCAGACGGGCAAGGCGGCGCTGCACTTGGCCGCCGAGAAAGGCCACGAGGAACTGGCCGACATCCTGCTCAGTGCCAAGGCGTTCGTCAACGTGCGATCTCAGCGGGGCCTCACGCCCCTTCATCTGGCCGCCGAGAAGGGATACGCAACGCTGGTCCGTAAGCTGGTAACAGAGCACGGCGCCATCCTGGACGCCCTCAGCCTAGTGAGTATTTGCGCGTTTAACGCGAGACACGTTTTGCGTGCACCCTGTGCAGGCAATGCCTCCTTCCAAACCATGTGTTGCCTGCAGTATTAATTTGCGAACTTTCAGTAGAGAAGCACCAATAAGAGATTCCAGGGCTAGACTCAGAAGCATCGAATTAACCCTTAGTTATCAGGGTCATTTGTGATTTCCTATACGCGAAAATTCTATTGGTTCTCGCCTGTAGGAAAGCTAAAAGGGTCTGTGTGTCTCAAACTATCCTTTTTTTCTTTTCTTTTTTTTTGTCAGAAGCCGAAAGCTTATTGCATGCATATACCATAGGGTCTGTTGGGAGGGGGGGAGGGGCAGCGTAATGGGATTCCTTTGCCCAAAAGATATGAATGGTGAGGCTGAGGCGTTCTCGATCACTGTGAGTATATCATGAGACCCCCAACGCACTCTTATCGAGTGAGCTTTAGTTATCCGATGCGTGTCTATTTCACTTTTGAGTAACAGCTAGTGTATACAGTTTTGCCATCAATTTCTCGTCGTCTTGATCATGGATGCTTGCTGCCTCCCTTTGACACTTCAATCTTCCGCGAACATTGCGCCGTTACGCACAGCACGGACCTCGAGCGAAGCTAAAGGATGAGTCTCCTCCGCCAATGCACACGAAATAGAGTGTATGTGTGCCATAGAGGTATACGCATCCACGTTCCCCGTTCGCCTTTCGACCATTTTGCGAAGTCCTCTTAAATGCACAAGTCCTCTTAGACTACCCTGAAGTATGCTTTTCCTCTCGTTTCGCAGAACAAAAAAACTCCGCTCCATCTGGCAGCCGCGGAAGGGAGATTGGACGTGTGCAAAATTCTGCTCGAGCTCAAGGCGGATACAAATGCTCTGGACGACGTGAGTGCAGACCGTGCGAGATCTTTCCTCCGTTATTTTTCTGAGTGATTGATTGATTTATTCATTGACCGAGCAAGCGAGCACGCTAGTTATATAAAGTAGCATTTAACCGACATAACATCTTTACACTTTTCTTGTTGTTACCATCCGCACCTAAACAGCAAGGACAGACTCCCATGATGCTGGCCATCGAGAATGATCACTCCGAAGTCGTCAAACTGTTTTTGAGGGTGAAGCCGGACCTGGCGATGATGTCGAACGCTGTGAGTCAACGAATTAGTAACACTTTAATCCCGAAAAGCATCTCCTTCTTTTTGGCATTCCTTTTATCTTCACGCCCCTTATGTTATTATTATTATTATCTTCTCTGTACCCAGAAAGGGTTTACGTGCGCCCATATTGCTGCAATGAAAGGCAGCACGGCGGTCATCAAGGAATTGATGAAATTTAACAAATCTATTGTGACGAGCTCGAGGAACAGGGTAAGCCTTGGTCACAAGAAAAGCCCGTCTACTCATCATTTCTATCACTGTGCCAAGGAGTCGGAAGTAGTGACCTGTATTTGCGTTTCTTCCAGACGACCGACTCAACGCCCCTCCATTTGGCCTCCGCCGGTGGACATGCGAACGTAGTCAAGATGCTGCTTCAAGCAGGAGCCGATGCCAAAGAAGAGAATGCTGTACGTGATCTCGTTACGGAATTTCTTTTGTTTTCTTTAAAATTCACAAGAAACTAGATATATCACTCAGTTGCGATGCTATAGCTTATCCCATGCAAGTGAATTATCGAAACCGAATAGCCAGCTTTTGATACCGCGTAATTATTAGTTTTTTAGTAACTATACATCATACTAATGTACAGCTATGAAGTGACACTTTTTCCCTATACTGCGTATGTCTTCCACAATTTTTTATGCATCTGCGCCATCTTCATATACATCAGCACGCCTGCGAGAGTGAAATCTACCAGGCCAATGTAAATAAATGCTTCGTCGTTTGTAACCTAATTATGTGAACGTAACATTGTTCAGTATGTACTGACAACTGCTGTTATTTCCTGTGACACTCGCACTTAAACGGATTCTGTAGCTAATAACGAGTTTCATTCTGTAAGTTTACGGAACAAATACGACTGTTTTGGATTGCGCGAGCTTTAGCCCTGTCAGTTTAATTGACGCGCAAAGCTACGAATCAAATGCAAAGTCACCTCTAACGTGTCGGACCTCCGGTTTGCTTCTTCATTTGCTGCCTAAGGACGGGGACACTGCGCTGCACTTGGCCGCTAAGAATGGTCACGTGGCCGTTGCCAGGGTACTGAGCGCCATCGTGCCCTGGTCCACAACCAGTAAAAAGGTGAGAGCAGTCTCCGCATGGGACTCTCGTTGCTTCTTTCTCACATCTGTCAGAGGTGTCCTCGTGTGACCACCGAGTGCGTTTCTCTTTTTTCTTTCTCCGCCCTCTCACAGACGGGGCTGACGGCGTTGCACGTGGCAGCCAAGAACGGTCAGATGGACTTCGTTAGGGAGATGTTGACGGAGGTTCAGGCGGCTCTTGCCAGCGAACCACTTCCGGACGGAGGAGACGTAAGTACCGATAAGCTCTTGTCTGCTCTCTTAAAAGGGCTCTTGTAACCGTTTTGTCCAAAGCTGAAACTATTTCACTCCTTCAGGCGAAATTAATTGTTTTCTCGTGTCAAACGCGTTCGACGCACGAAAGTGCGTCACGTACTATCAGCATAAATTCAGACGTGTACAAGTCGAACGCGAAAATTGACTGCGGTGTATTTGTGCCAAGGGTGGCTTGATTCCAGCTCCAAAATGTGCTTTTCGATCCACACCACGTTTAAAGATCGGCTCTGGCACAGTTGCGACTACAAGGAGCAGGTGTACCGAATTACATGTTTCTTTTTCTCGCCTTTTACTTTATACTGTTAATATACAAATGGGGGGGGGGGGGTGCAGGGGGGCACGGTTTTTGTTCATCGCCCATGCACTTGCTCGCGTGGCCTTTATGCAGTATACTGCCGTAGAAATGGAGAGTAACAGTGGCTTTCATTCTAAGCGATTCAGCTGGAGGCTTGTTTGCTCAGCCAGCTGAAGCAACAGATAATTGCGTAGTATTGAAACGCAGCAAAGGGCGGGAAAGCATGTTTTATCGGCTGTTCGACTGCTTATATATCCCTACATTCCGTATGTTTCCGCATAATTCTTATGGAATCTTTATGGATTCCGTATAGATTCCGTGCAACTTCCATAAGAATTATACCGAATTATTCCAATGCGTACAGAACGTTTCATAGGATAACTGAACTGTCAGCTCACGGGAACAAGCTGACGCTGTTTTGTTTCACTGTTTCCCATCCGCTCACTTATTCGGCGAGACGTTAGATTGCTCACCGTCCCCATTGAGTATGTTTCCCACCGACACTTTTTCCACGCTACGACCTTTCGTTAACCTTGATTAGCTAGCATGCCAGTTTTCTCCTTGGGCCGTGTCGGAGGTGTAGTGAACACCTCCAACACGGCACAGAGACGTCGAGACAAGGCTTTAGACATTGTTCCGCGTCTGCATTGTTCGTTGCTTGAGTGCATATCAACAATCACATTTTTATTATATGTAACACTTCCTCTTGATGCCGCAAGGCAAACTAACGCAAAAGAGGAGCAAGCTCATTTTCACGCATTATATATTGATTCCTTTGTTTTGTTGTCTTGCTTTCCCAATCATCAATCAAACTACATGTCATCACAAGTGCTCAGTAATCAGTAGATGAGAAGGAACTAAAATTAACTGGCCGCGCGATTTGTAAAGCTCACATGATCAGTTTGACGAGCAGTTCGCTCCTCTTTTCTCATCTATCATAAGCCGCCATGTCGTCCCACTCTTCTGTAATGATGCATAGCACGGCACTTGCACTTTAATGCAAGTGCCGCGCATTCGTCACAGCAATACACCCGCCATGGTTGCTCAGTGGCTATGGCGTTGGGCTGCTGAGCACGAGGTCGCGGTATCGAATCCCGGCCACGGCGGCCGCATTTCTATGGGGGCGAAATGCGGAAACACCTGTGTACTTAGGTGCACGTTAAAGAACCTTAGTTGGTCGAAATTTGCGGCGTCCTCCACTACGGCGTTCCTCATAATCAGAAAGTGGTTTTGTCACGTTGAACACCATAATTTATTTTTTCTTTTCATCACAGCGATAATTTGTGATGGCGACGCGTTCTCACTCTCGTCTTCACGCTTGCGTGTTACAAAAAGACTTGCAGCTCAAAATATACATGTGGTCGAGCCTCAGCACACCCTGTCTCGTTTCAGTACGGAATGACAGCATTGCATATGGCGGCAGCTGCGGGCCACGAGGGTGTCGTTCGGATGTTGCTGAACAGCTCCGGAATACAAGCCGACGCGCCAACCTTTCAAGAGGTGAGCGGCTCCTTCCACGAAGGTTATTTTAATAAATCATTGTATGCACCGTTATGTTTAGTGATAATGCGAAATCTAGCTTTCTCTGAGAAAAATTTCACGCTACGAGAACAAGCCGCCGACATTAGCAAAAGGTGTTCTTAACTGAACCACTCCACAGGCGACGCACAAGTCACGTACATTTTCTGTGGCGGGTCACGACATGTTTCCCGGTATAGTTATAAGAATTTTTGCCACTATAGGATACTATAAGAGTCACAAACAAACTCGCCTAGCAAACATTTCTTTTTTTTTTCTTTAGTGCTGCTACTGCTGCTGTACGCGGCATCACAGGGCCCCACGAACTAGCCGCTTGCGAACAGTGCTGGCCGAGCTGTTCCTTGGTTGGAAGCGTCCTGTAACAGCGTTCGTTGCATCACCCAACGAACGCTGTTACAGCCTGCCCGTAAGCAGCGCAAAGATTACGAAGGCGGCTCGGCGAAATAATTTAGAGCCGTCAGCCGCAATTACGACAGAATGCCGTAAAAATAATTTTTTTTCTTTTACTTCGCGATTCATTTGCTCTCGCGCGTCGTCCTGTCCGCATCAAACGGTTTAGCACGATGCTTAAATGCAGGGCATGTACCCTCTGCACTTCGCGGCGCAAGGTGGCCACCTGGCCGTGGCCAGCATCCTGCTGAGCCGCGCCGAGTCGCAGCTGCAGTGCGTCGACAAGCTGGGCCGCACGCCGCTGCACGTGGCGGCAGCCGCCGGCAAGAGGGAGATGGTCGGCCTGCTGCACAGCCAGGGCGCCGAGATCAACGCCGCCGACAACGTCAGTTCGCGCAACGAAACACGCGCATGCGTTTGCATTACGTGCATCGTCTCTGCGCGTGCAATGACGAGGACGATCGCTACGTGTATATGTACCCCGGTTTTCGTCATCGACAGGACACGGGCCTTTTCTTCCGCCGTCGACAACAAAAAAACTAAAAAACTTATAAGGGTTGTTTGTTGGACAACTTGGTAAATTGCTATAAACGGGGCAGCCAGCAAGCTGTAGGCTTCTTGGGGGGGGGGGGGGGGGAGAGAACAACACCCGTGAAGAAAAGTTGTGCAGAAACCATCGACGATAACTGTCAACGTAAGCTAATAGCCGAACGCTTTAAATTTGTTCGCTTCGTTAAAGGAATGGTGCACTTGACGACATGTAATTGCTGCAGTGATGACATTTATGTGGCGTTTGTTGTTTGATTGCGTAATTCCGCAGAGAATAGAGCCGTTAACCAGCACATAAGACGACACGCACGTCTCGAAGATCTGACAGTTAAGAGGAAGCTTTAGCTCGAGTGCTCCTATATGTAAATACATGTAAAAGAAGAATTCGTTTTTCTCGGCAACCACTGCACCAAATTTGACGAGGTTTGTTGCATATAAAAGGAAACGTAAAATGTAGTGACTGTTGGTTTCGAATTCTTTATTTAAAACGTCAGTATTTTATTAAAAATTGGCAAAAATCGAAAATTTTCAGGAAACGAAACTACTAAGTTTACAACTCTCTAACTCAGTAACGAAAAATGATACCACAATTCTGTGAATTGCATCTAATAGTAAATCTAGTGCGGACAAAATTGATATGTTACAGAGGAATATTGAAAAATTGAGTAATATGGAAATATAGCTTTTGCAGAACCCTTGTAAACAACGTAACAAATTCGCGTAAGATATAAATTGACCTATTGAATTTGTCCGATTTCGACCGTGAATAAACCGTGATATCTTTTCTTGATGCAGAGCTATTAATTCGTGAACTTCGTGCTTCTATTTTCTTTTCAAACCTTCGAATTCTTGAAAATCATTTTAAGAAAATTCAGGCCGTAAATCGAAATTCCACTTCCAACAGTCACTATAATTTAACTTTCTCACTGAAATGCAACAAATTTCATTAAAATCGGTCCAGGGGTTATTTCAGAAAAACGTTCTTTACGTTTTACGTGTATTTGAATAGGCCGCGTCGGAGTTTGGCCCGAGCTAAGGCTTCCTCTTAAGCCAGCAAACGCGCGCCGCACCACAACGGCGCCTTTGTGCCAACCTCCAACATGCCGACCATGCACCAACCACGAAAAGGGCAAGATAGCCAAAGAAAGCAATTCGCTTTGACGCTCAGACGTAGACAGGAATTAAATACCGGTTACTTTCTGCTGTTTACCACACGAGACACACTGTAGACAGGTATATATACTCCTGCGCGCACGAATTATGAGCTTCAAATGTTGACCCACACACTGCAAACAGTATAAAATGCTAAACGATAACTGTGCATCATGCTGCCTGTAAGAACGAAAAAAAGTACATTAACTCCAATGTTTCTGGTTTTCATATTGATCCTTTGTGCATAATTTGCCTTTTAGGAACCATTTGCATGCTGCAGATCTTACTGCATTTTTATCGTCTTTCTTTTTATGTATTGGCTTGGTTTTCAATATCAAAGTTTTGTTGATGCCATTGCTTAGGTATTTCTTTTTTTTTTTGCACTAGCAATTCCGCCTAACTGCAGAGACATTCTATACCATGTATTTGGTGCCAACTACCTGTATGTGATACATGCACGTTTTCGCTATAGATTGTACTCATTGATTCATGTACTTATTGCCCCACTATAGTTTTCTATGCGGCTAGTATTTGTACCTAACGAGGCGCAGGCCCCGTAAAGCCCAGCTTTCAAACTATTAGCTTGTACCCTTGACGTCTGTAACTGTTGATGTCAAAAATAAATTGATTTGATTTGACTGGTCTTTTAACAACAACAAAAATAATGATAATGGCCTCTTTCAAAAACAAGCCCAATTTCACATTGAATGCTAGTAAAATCGGCATGCTGTACATTCTCAATATAATAGTTGTAATTAATGTTGTTTTTCTCTTCTTTTGCGGTTCCAAGGCTTTCTGTTGTCGATTTACTTATGGTTCTTACTGTACTGTATATAGCTGCAGCTGTCAATGTTGCAGACCCTACAGATGACCTGACATGCCTTCGTTTAAAAGATGCCGAGATATTACATACTTTTCGTCTCCTTTTGACTCAGTCACTTTATTCGTTTATTTATTCGTTGCCACGATCAACGGAGAAATTAGATCGTTTAGTGATCGCTAGGACATCTCACGAAAACGCCGCGAGAATCGCCAGTGCTCACGACATGTCCTTTAACTAGACTCACCCTTGCAGATGGGCTGGACAGCTCTGCACTTCGCGGCGCGCCACGGATATCTCGGCGTCGTCAAGATATTGGTGGAGAACGGTGCCTTCGCAAAAGCGGTGACCAAGGTGCGTCCAACGCGTTAGGCCTTGCTAAGACGGCAACGTTTTCACCATCGGTGCATTCAACTGCGCTGCCTTAATTTCTCCGTATACATGGTATGCACGTACGTCATTCAACGATACTCCGCGACTTCCGGTTTACGGCAGCGCCATGTTGGGGAGCCCATAGGCCTATGCGCGCGCCTGTTGATAAGGTACCCCAAAATGGCGGAAGGTAGCGGAAGCAGACGACAGCAGCGGATGTGACGTCACGTGCATACTGTGTATACATGCAACACGAGCCGAAACCGTACTCGACACTACGCAGGATGGCAAAGTACCACTGTGCCTGGCAGCGGCTGAGGGTCACTATGACATCATCAGCTACCTGCTCAAGAAAGACCACGATACCACTGACCTTATGGACGACAAGCATGTAAGTATACGTTGGGTATAGCTTTCTCATTGAGCCTTAGAGCGTCATTGCAACTTGTTTTGGCATAGCTTTACAGCGGCACACCGGCTTCGTGATAGTTGAGCGAGCTCTAGCTGATTGGCGCCCCGCCTGCGCAGATGGTACCTAGAAGTTCTAACGTCAAGCCGTAGCATTATGCTAAAATATCATACCACCGCATGCCCAAAAACATGGCGTGGGGAAGAAGCAAAATTATTTCAATGAAGGCGGCGGAGCCAACACCAAGTCCAGTGAAACGTCCGTAAAGATAAAGAGCATACCATAAGGAAGTAATTGCAACTAAATCATTGTGATTACCCATAGAAGTAAGACTTTAGATACGATCAGCTATGTCTTGAGTCAAAAGCCAGAGGGGCACTCAAACGAGAACATCCGGAAAAGTTCCGATGACAAAAAGATACTTCCCCCCACCCTTTGTACATGACTGCATTACATACGCTAGCTACTCCCAAACAAGTTACAAAAAAATATTGCTTCCGACTTCTTCCTAATGTTTGTTCGCAATATCACTTAAGCTGTAACTTCTAGTACGCTGAATCTTTATTTGTAATTTCCTATAGCGGCGTTCAAAAGGGCGTCATACACTTCAATTCCGGGAAATTGAATTTGCTACGGATCTACTGCGCTCGCCGACCTGTTGTGTGGCTTGGCGCCTGACGCATCTGGAGGAGCTGCTTTGCCTTCGATGTGCGACGCTTGCCGCACTGCAGCGTGGCGTGACGCCGGAAGCGTCTGGTGCGCCGCTTTGCCTTCATGGAGGAAGGAAAAAGTTAGGAAAGAGTATTACGTCACGCAACCAGCCTTGGCAAGCGAGCCAGCGAACGCTCCGTGAAGCCAGCCCTTTACTTAGTGGCAGCACAACACGTGATCTCTTGCGTCGAGATCGCGGAGCAAGAATCGAGATTTGCTGAGATGTTTGGTCGCGCCTACTCACGGTGTAGGAAATATAATATTCTTACTCCGTGCGCCTGCTTCAGGCGCTTTTCTTCTAGCTGGACAGTGCGCTCGGTATCCCTGGCGGCTTGTCCAGGATGTGTCGTTTCCCCACCACCTCACACGTTACGGTACAATGCACCGCTCCTTGCTCCTCCGCTTCCCATCCCTTCCCCGTATCCTTCTTGCATCCCGCATCACAGAGCAGTGGGAAGGCGTCCTTCGCGACGGCACCTCCGAGGTCCGTCGGGCGCTGATCCGACGGGCAAGGGCCATCGCCGAAAGCGTCATAGGGGCCCCAGACTTGGAGCCCGTTTCCAATTTCCCATTACCTGTCAATAAAAGATGTGCTCATCATCACCATTTTTCGCTGCCGGTCGTGCCACCTTCAGCCAGTTTTCTTCTTCTAGCTAGGCAGCGTTCACATGGACCAGTGTACAGTATGGCATGGTGCGGTGTAGTGTGGTAGGGTTTGCCGTTGCGAAATGCATTACAGCCAATTTAAGATTGTGGCTAGTATTATCTCCAACCAATCTGCTTTGCCGGTTGCCATTTCATGCTTACATCTATTCTCGATTACGGAACAGCCATATATTTACAGCGAAGCTGTATACCTCTACCGTCCAAGGAAATTTTCGTGTCATTGTGGTAAGCGAAAAACTCCCCATACGTGGGCCTATATCCCGAAGTTAGTGCAATAACGCGCCGATCCGCGGCGGAGGTGAAGCAGGCGTTAAGTACTCCCTACACGTGGGCTGATCCCGAAGATAATGCAATACCGGCCCGACCCGCGGCGGAGGTGAAGCAGGCGTTAAGCACTCCCCATACGTGGGCCGATCCCGAAGTTAGTGCCATGCCGGGCCGACCCGCGGTGGAGGTGAAGCAGGCATTAAGCACTCCCCATACGTGGGCCGATCCCGAAGTTAGTGCAATGCCGGGCCGACCCACGGTGGAGGTGAAGCAGGCGTTAAGTACGCCCCACACGTTAGCTGATCCCGAAGATAATGCAATACCGGCTCGACTCGCGGCGGAGGTGAAGCAGGCGTTAAGCACTCCCCATACGTGAGCCTATCCCGAAGTTAGTGCAATGCCGGGCCGACCCACGGCGTTAGTGTAGCAGGCGTTATGTACTCCCCACACGTGGGCTGATCCCGAAGATAATGCAATACCGGCCCGACCCGCGTCGCAGGTGAAGCAGGCGTTAAGCACTCCCCATACGTGGGCCGTTCCCGAAGATAATTAAATACCGGCCCGACCCGCGGCGGAGGTGAAGCAGGTGTTAAGCACTCCCCATACGTAAGCCTATCCCGAAGATAGTGCAATGGCGGGCCGATCCGCGGCAGAGGTGCAGTTCGTCATTAAGGGGCCCACATACACAGCTTTGCTGGTCATCTTTCTTCACAGAGTAGAAGGTCACTGAGATTTTTTTTTCAGACTATTTATACTTTATTTAGTGTTCCAGTAAGCGACAATTGCATTTGTAAAACAAAGGTAATTGCAAACGAACGTATTGCGCTAAAGCCTATCTTGTTTTCTCGTCTTCAGTTCCTGATTGACCTGATGGCCTCCGGCAAAGTGCACCAGAACCGGCCTATGGTGGACTTCATTCTCGCCTCGAAGGCGCCCATCGACACAGCTGTCAAAATGGCCCGCAGCTATGAGCTGTTGTCGCTGAAGGAGAAGGAGCGCGCCATGGAACTCGAGGAGATGGCCGGCTTCTGCGATAACTTGGCCAACGAGCTCCTCTCCATCGCCGCCTCGAACAACAACACGGCTGCGCTGCTCCGGGCGCTGGACGCACGGAACACTCCTTTTTTAGACGTTCTCATAGAACTGCAGCGCAAGACAGTCGTGGCCCACCCAGCGGCGCAGAAGTACCTCACCGAGCTCTGGATGGGCAGCTACCACTGGACCACGTTCAAGATAGTCATGCTATTCTTCGGCTTCCTGCTGTGTCCCGTGCTGTGGGTCGCCTCGTCGCTCGTGTGCGGAAATCACTTCTCGAACATCCCCATCGTCAAGTTCATGTCCTACCTGGTCTCGCACATCTTCTTCGTGATCGTTCTCAGCGTGACCATCATCAATCCGTGGCAGCCGTTGTACACGTCCACGCACCTGGTGCCCCACTGGAACGAGTGGCTGCTGATCTTCTGGCTCTTGGGCATGTTCATCACCGAGATCACCAACCCATCGGACCGCGAGGGCCTGGGCTACATCAAGACGGTCGTACTGTTCATAAGCGCGATCGCCATCACGGTTCACCTGGTGGCGCTGTTCTTCCGCGAGGAGTACTACCGGCTCATATGTCTCTACATCCGCAACCAGTTGTTCGCTGTCGCGCTGCTCTTGGGTTTCCTCGAGTTCCTCAACTTCCTGACCTTCCACCACCTGTTCGGCCCGTGGGCCGTCATCATCCGGGACCTGATCAAGGACCTGATGCGGTTCCTGGCCATACTGCTCATTTTTCTGGTGGGATTCTCGCTGAACATGTGTGCCGTGTACCAGCCCGTGTTCGTGCCGCCGCGTGGGGACAACATAACGCTGCCCATCTTCGGGCAGGAGTTCCAGTCTCCGATCAACACGTTCGAGATGCTTTTCTTCTCGCTCTTCGGGCTCGTAGAGCCGGACTACATGCCGCCGCTGCACCTCAGCCCACCGTTCGCCAAGATTATCGTCAAGGTGGTCTTTGGCGTGTACATGATGGTGACCGTGGTTGTGCTCATCAACCTGCTCATTGCTATGATGTCGGACACCTACCAGCGAATACAGGCGCAGTCGGACACCGAGTGGAAGTTCGGCCGCGCAAAGCTCATCCGCAATATGAAGCGCGCCTCCCCCGCGCCGGCGCCCCTCAACTGCCTGACCTTCGTGCCGGAGCTGATTATGAACAAGTGCTCCCTCAAGAAAGGTACTTGCTTTCTACATCATCATCATTTGGCGAAAGGCCAGACAAACTCGGGCTTTCGGCACTGTTAGGAAATATCGCGAA
This sequence comes from Dermacentor variabilis, assembly GCF_050947875.1. NCBI lineage: Eukaryota > Metazoa > Arthropoda > Arachnida > Ixodida > Ixodidae > Dermacentor > Dermacentor variabilis. The sequence continues at coordinate 59,819,627 of NC_134571.1, read as the reverse complement.
CGCACCATGCAGGCCACATGGAAAGGATTATCTTCATGCAGCAGCCGCCCTGGGTCAATATGGTAAAATAGAATGCAGCTGTCAGATTTCCGGAGTTGCTATGTCAACCAAGCACGCTTGCGCTTGACGCTACCAGAGAAGGCGTGACAATTGCCGCAAGAGTCACTGTATCCGAGATTCACGCCTTCTTGTGTGATTTTATTCTTCTAGTGCTATCTGGTTGTCCGCTTGCCGTTGACACTAATGGATGCTTTATCCCCTGGGCCTTAAACGATGTTTAGTATACGACGCATTGGGAATATGTGTACAATCCTTAAGGGTGAACTGTGGCGGAATATAATAAACAAGCAGCCTGTGGGTATTGCATGTGCGCCGTGGCAGCTACTGTAATTCGAGTCCAAGCATGGCAAATAATTTAGTGAAGCTCAATACAATATGCATGGTGACTGGGAATGTGAAATTTTTCTGGCGTCAGCGAAATAGGGGTAGTGCAACAGATGCGTTACTGTGCCACCAACGAATTCATGAACAGAAAAAAAAGTGTTTTCCACGTCCTGCTGAGGCAATTATTAAGAACATGCAATGGCTATAAACCTTTAGAGGCTTCGTACACCTGCTACAGTGCTCTCAACTGATGCATTCGGTAACCTTCCGCTCCCATCGAACGGTGTTTCGCACATATTTCATAATGTTCATATTCTTCCAGATGTATGTCCGACAACCAACCACGCCACATCTCGCCTCCACAATTTTTCGCTCCAATCTGCTAGCAACGTCTTCGATGCGCCCCGCCCCCTATGACGCATAACTTCCTCACTGGTCAACATTCTGCGGATAGGAGCATTCATGCATTCGATGTTATGGCGGTGCGAAGGGAATCGCAAAAGCAGCCTTCTCTGCGTGAGGCCTCATTGTGCGGAGAAGCCAACGTTGAGGAAGGCTTTTTAGACTTTTACGCACGCAGACATGCTTACTCTCTAACGAAATAATGTGGCACTGGAATGGAAGCTACAGTTAGTGTCAGCCATTCAGCATCGTAGTCATGTAAACTGGGACATCTTCACGATGTGCGCTTCTGAGTGAGAACTTTTCTGCTCAGTCACAAATGGAGTATTGCCACAGCCCCCCTCACAATTTCTATCCCAGTTCTGGCTACCATGCATAGGCTGTTATCGGCAAAATTTTGACCCGTACTATCCCACGTGCACTTCCTTCGAAGCCCAACGAATTATCATGCCTCCGGTACAAACGTACTTTCAAAAAATTGGCTGAAGGCTTAGCTTGGTTAAGCCTGGAAGATTGTGAAAGCAATACCCTTGGCTGCGCCTTGGTTCGGCTGATGGTGTGGACATGGTTGCCCTTTGTTAAACTTATGGCTATACATCATCCGACATAGCGCAAGGCAGCGCGCCGACCACTGCGAGGAGCCGAGCTGTAGCCCCATTTATCCTCCTACCGTGACGTCACACCAGCGAGCGCCCTCTCTCAGTAGCGCCGCAGCAGCGGCGCGCAAGGCTTCGCCTCCACCATCGATGCCGCGAGCTGGGCCCTGTCTCTCGGTCTGGCGTGACGTCACACGGTCACGTGACGCGCAGCTGTGTAAGGAGGCGCCATGACCACCGATGGGCCGAAAGTGCGAGCAGTATTGCTTTCGCAATAAAAGTATTCGGTGCTTACATCACAGCGGCGCTCATATTCGTTTTGGCAATGCAACTATTTGCATTGCCTATTGGATTGGATTGGAGTGGATTGCCTATAAGGCAATCCACTCTCTCACACTATTTTTCGCACGCTACATTGCAATTCCACCAGCTCCGATGGAATTTCTTTCGCTTAATGACAGAGCATTTCCACAGTATATGCCACATATGCGCGAATGTTTGTGACGTCACAGGACCACAACAGTCACCCAACATTGTCACTGGAGACTGCGGCAGTTTTTGCTTGAATTCATCATAGCTCCACTACATGCCACCCAGTAATTGCTGTCATATAAAATCATGACTCGGCGCTCGCACATTTCATTCGCTCACCCTCCAAGCCCCTATCAAGGCCTTTTTTTTAACTAAACCCTTATAACAATCACATCTTTATAGCACTAGCATGCACTTTATTCGTTCACCATGATGGGTGCTGATTCTTGGCATTTGTTCTTTCACTCTTGCTGCATCGTCATCCTTCACCGACGCAGTAAAAGGTGGCAGCACTCTCTCCATGCTAAAGGACATGGGCTCCGGACAGACGCAGAGCAGGACAAACTCTGCTGCAGGTGCTCGTGGCAACCGAAGGATCATGCCACTTGGTAAGCATACATTCATTTCTAACAAGGCACTGACTAAACTGAGCAGAAACGCTCGATCGCCCACCAGCTTCGCAGCATTATTCTATGCATGTCATCACTGCTCACCTGTTGTCCAAGTGTCACTTTTCCTATATGGTGACACGTTTGTTGAGAGCTTTAATTGCCTGAAGGGCATGCTTTTGCCAGTGTCTAACAAAGGCACTGATTGCATGGTAACGTTACTGCATTCTTCTATGACAAATGTTCTTCAATCAAGTCATGGTGGCCTCATATTAATGCATCAGCATTAAAAGTGTCAAGGTGGAAAAGTGTGTGTAGTGCGACTGATAGTGGGAGCGGACCACCGTCGGTTGTACATTGCTCCTCGAAGAGATACAACATGTGTCAAGTGAGCTCCTGAACCATACTTGTCAATGCAGTAAGCGTGGCTTAGATCATGGGTCCGGGACCTCAAAGAACTCATGCATTTCTATCGCATTTACCGCTAAATCACCACTGCCTCTTTTTTAAGGATTGGCAAATATTAAAAAATTTCAGATAAAGCTATAAATTATTTCTTAGTTCATTTCAGGGCATCTGCATTGCAAAGTGAAAGCAGTGCAGCTGTTAATGCATGCACTGCAAGAAAGCCTTCTGGAAAACCTACAGAATTTTTTAAAGTGTCTATGCCACAGTGCCCTAGATGATGCAGTACTGCAAGGCATACTAAATCCTCTGTCATCCTTCTTTTCCAGAAGAAATGATGCAAGGCATGAACAAATTGACAAATGTTGTCGACTGGCCGTCCATATCGAACAAGTACCTGGAAAACTTCGAAGTGCGCAGGGCATCACTGTCAGTTGTGGAGACCTTGCAAAAGGCTGCTGGCAACAAGAAGGAGTGAAGATGCCCCAAAATGCCAATGAAGGCGAGTTGTCAAACTTGAGGCGTTAACCTCAACCCCTTATGCTGGACAAGGCACACTTCCTGGCCTCCGAGCTCATCCACAAGGGCTTGCCAGCAAGCAACCATGCTTGAAAACTTGTCTAAAGGCATTAAGTGAGCCAACCGAGGCTGTTTGTTGCTGTTGCCAGCAGTCAGTCTGCACAAGTTGGGTGAAGGTGAGGTGGCATAATGTACAATCTCAAAGTCTGTTGAGTTATCCTTCTACTTTACAATGCACTCAGGATGTTAAACACACAGCAAGAAGTTTTGCAGAAAAGCATCACATAATGCACAATGACACAGTTTTAATCTTGAACACTCAATGAGTCTGTTTAGAAGCATGACAATTACAGCAATGCCTGCTAGCTTTAAAACAATTTGTTTTGTATATAATGTTTACATCTAGAAGGGACCATTTCCTTTTTCTTCTATTTAAACATTGAAGATTTTCTAATTCATGTATTTTGCCCAGCTTAATATTCATTGCTCCCAGCTACAAACAGAACAGAAACATTTTTATGAATGTATGTCGCGAGCAAAAGCAGGTGAACAAGTTTACAAGTATGAGCTATGTATTACATGCCAAGGAGGCTATCCACAAGGACACAGCTCTTTACTTCCAAGTATTTGTAAATATATACCAGTTTACTAATGCAACATATATTTGATCAGACTGCACACACTGCTCAGTCTAAACGGAGATTTAAGTGTATGTACAGTAATGTAGATAAATTAAGGTACATTAATTTGTTTGGAGTGTACATTATGGCTTCAGTAATGAAATGCAACTTTTTCCTAGAGCCTTCCTGCCACAAAATTAAATGCTTAGCAAAAGCATTAGCTGTAAAAAATTTGTTAGAGATAGGGTGCAGTGCCCATCTATGCTTTCAACGTTCACCTTAACTTCCCTTGATAGCTTACGTAGGTCACTGAAATATATAACTGGCCGAGTTGTATTTTCAGTTGCAGTGCTGATGTCCCAATAGGTGTAAAACGAAGAAAAGTAGCAATGCTATGACTTGGCTGCATGCTGAACAATTACGTGTGGGTGTAATTAATCTTCTCACTTTTCTGATTGAGAAGCTCTGCAGATACCATTCATGAAAAGTGATATGGAATGCGTGCAGTTCAATAAGAAAGTGAATGGTTGTATCCCACAATAACTGCTGTACAAGTTATTAGCAACGAACAATGTAATTTAACACAGGAAAGAAAGATTATGTAAAATAACACTTTGTTGCAACAAATGGAATCTTCTGCAAGCCTGAAGGACACTTTAATTTACACAATCCTGTTTGTGTATAACATTGCAGTTGTTTCTAATTCAGTTCCCTGGAAGTGAGACTACTCTCCTTTCTGTGTTCCTGTGTGTAATCAAGCTTTACCTTCGACCAATGAATTCCTGTTGCATCGTGCAAGAAAAATTTTATTCCTTAGACTCTGTGGTGTCCCCTTTTTTCTCATCTTTCTCATCTTTTTCATCCTCTTCTTCACTTTCTTCATCAGAATCATCATCATCATCATCCTCATCGTCTTCATCGTCATCGTCCTCCTCATCATCTTCATCCACATCACCTGCTCCACCACCTGCACACAAGATTCGCTTGGTTTGACACATACCGGCATTTAAGACTAAGAACTAGGCCAATGAAAAAGCAAATGAAAGGCCATATGCAATGGCAATAATGGACAAAATGCTGACATATCATCTTTTGTTGTTACTAACATATTACATAAAGTAACAACAAAGGAGCACAAAATAGGAAAATTCAAAGGCCGTGCTTGATGCAAGAAAGATACTACGTACAGTGAAACCTTGGTAAACAGAAATCACTTAATTGGAACACCATCCCCAAGGTTAGTTGGTTTTGTATTCATGCAACTGTATTCAGCTTTGTCTCTCGGCAAATGGAAGTCCTGATAAATGCAACCAATTTCCCTTGTCCCTTGAGGTTCCATTTAAAGAGAGTCCACAGCACTTGATTAGAACTTTGCTGTGCAGCACATCACTCAATGTGACAGTACATGATAATAAGGTACTCTGATTTGGCGTCAAACAAACAGACCTATTTTTCTACATTAACACTTTAACTGCCACAATGTTGTTTCATCGCCTGCACAAACATCTGTTGTGGCATCAGAGGTTTACCATGATTAAGACAAGTGGAAAGGAGTGACCAACACAGAAAATGAGTTGAAAAGCTAGGATCTTCTGTGTTGGAGTCTCAAGGATCAACAAGTAAACATGACAGCCATCAGGACTCCAGCCAAAAACAAACTGGTACCTTGTGCTTAGCGTTGATGAGACTAGCACCCTATAAACTGCCACTACATAAAATGCAGAGCCACAGCATCAGGCTAAATGGTGGATACCAACGCAGTGGAAGTAACCAGGACCAAGTGCTTCAGAAAGCAGGGCAACATTTGCACAGGTAAACTTACCTTCCACAAGGCAATTTAGCCTCCTCGATGTGCTAGATTATCACTTGTAATAGCTATGACAAAAGCAATGTGTTAAGAATGCAAATTTTACATAAAATGGCATTGTTTTAAAGAGATGCATTGCTCTGCCTACTTGACATTGAGTGCCATCGACTATAATCACTACCTCAACTCCTTGTTTCACATATTAGTTCACTCATGTTTCTTAACTACCTACGCAAAATAGACACATCAAGAAACCACAGAGCCCTAGTACTGTGCCAAGGATGACAAAGTTGCCTTGGCAAATTCAAATACACCCACAGAAACAGATCCCCTTCACTAGGCACTTAAACATGGACCTCACCAAAGCATGCAACCCAGCTAAGCCCTCATTATAACTAAAGTCTTGATATGAAAAAAGAACTTCACAATAAGCTGTGTCTCAATAAATTTGGAAAGGCAAGAAAATCCAAAGCCAAAAGGCACCATATGTGTGCATGTGATAATGCTTGTGTTATAAATAAAACTGCTAAAGTAATATACTACTGTCTTCGATGATTAAGCACTCTAAGGTATGTTTTAAATAAACCACAGTAGTGCCATGGTTCATTATGTGAACCTTCCAACGTCTAACAGTATCATTTGCAGTTATGCATGTCACGGACAATATGAGCCATAATAGTGCTTACCTGAACCATAATAGCTGTAGCCAATTCCTCCATAGCCACTGCTGGTACCATAATCATCATCATCGTCATCACGAATCTGCTGTCTTCCATAATTATGATGGCGAGCTAAAAGATATATTAAGGCACTTTACCGTCAGGTATATCAAGCAAAATATTGTTACGCTGATGTGACAATGAAGAGCAAGACAGTACCAAAACTGTGAGTAACAAATTATTGGGTACGCGTGTGCCCAGAAAAAACAGGTAACACTCAGCACAGCGATCTAGTTGAAATCTGATCTATGGGTTAAATTTGTCAGCTATTTACACATGATTCATCGTACATTCCAGCATAATCACTGGTGCTCACCTACATTCCAGAATGTGCACAAAATCTGACTAGACAAGATTCCTTCGCTATAGAATCACTGACAACATTCACAAAAGTTGCAATACATGTAGGTGTGCTTTGCGGTGAGCAAAACCTTTTAAGCAGGGGTTAGTCAGTGAAAAACGGTCACCAGAAAAAGATAAACAATGTACACAAGTTAAATGACAGCGTTTGCTCAGTTCATAGTTTGGTTCGGGTCCTCATATTTTGACCATGATACCATTGTTCTTTGTTGCTAAAATGTAGCAAGGAGCACCAAAAGATAACAATATGTGGTTATTTCAGCACTAGGGTATGAACTGCAGACCTGGCAGCTAAATACATCTACTAAAGCACACTGAGCCACTTCATCAGTATTGATGGCTGTGCTCTGTGACTAAAATGAAACATGTACAGCACAGCGTAAAAGACAAAGCATGCTTTCCTGAGGCAAAGACAAGGAGTAGGCATAGAAATTTATGTCAGCAGCATGTTGCCTGCAGTGGTATAAAAGCGCCCGATGGGAAACAAGTGTTGGCCTTTCACATCTTGGTTGCCACTCAAATACAAAGAAATCAACACGTTTCTGCACTGCATGGTCTTGTAAAAGGCACGTACATGCAAGTTTATTTTAGTTGGCGTAGATAAAGGTCTGCTTAAGTGTGCCATCAGTGACAACAATGCCAACAAACAATGATGCAGTACACTCCAGTAAGTATCCTTAGCACTTAAAGTGATCCCCAGTGGTTGAACAAAAGACATCTCTGAAGCCAAAGTTTGGACAAGGGGACTTGGCCTTATCAAAGACCTGTACTGCCGAGGGCTTGATAAGTCCCCTCATTAAAAGGTTGACTCCAGAGATGTTTCTTGTTCAACCACTATGGATCACCTCATCTACCTGTGAACCTGCCTTGTCAGGACTTATCACTTGAAATACTTCTGAATAATAGAAGACTAGTGCTTTGTTTATTGGTGTTCTATGTGAACTGCACCAGCTTCAGTAGTGAATTAGTCCCTTACAGGAATTTTTGACTGATAAAGAAAGACAGACCTTCCACTAGAAACACAAAACTACATTTAAAAGGGTTGATGTTCGGCCTTATTGGTATGGCACTGCAACAGGTATAAAAGCCTTGAAAAAGACAGGGACAAAGGAGGACACACCACAAGCGCTACACCTTGTGCTCTACTTCTTTGTCCCTGTCTTTTCAACTACATTAAGAAGGCTGATGAATTGTTCACCCAGATCAATGTGAAAGAAATGCATTCCCTTTAGACAAGACATAACGAAAAATGTGTTGAAATTGCTTGTGCATAAGTCTTCACCAATTACAGCAATAACTAAAACACAGTGACTGTGCTCATCACGTATGTGCCTTTCATTGTCTGTATATGTTTGCAATACTTTTTGAGTTGAGCTACGTGCTACATTACTGCTGACTCTAGCAATAATGAAATATACATGCAAATTGAAGTATTTCTTTAAAACCAACTCATGAAAATAATTAAAATTCAGACTATCACTCTGAAACAGTGTGGTAAATACTGCCCCAAATGTAGTGTCTTAGGAAATTTACTCGGGTAAAATGCAGCTGTTCAGTATACAACTTCTGGTGCCACAACCAACTTGCTGCTTAAAATGCATATTACCTTCAAGTGGCTGTTTCAGAGTGCTGCAAAGTGTGCTTAAATGTTAGAGTACTCTGACTATGCTTGGGCAAGTTCCTGCTCTTATCTAGGGCTGGGTGTACTCCAGAATAAGCTCAGCTTAGATGTCACCACCAGTGCCAAAAGCAATCACCCATACACGTTTCCCATAAAGGCTTAAGATAGGAATGGCTATGAGCAGATGTGCGAGTTCAAGGGGACAAGTGGCTGCTTTAATTCATGCAGATGTTTGCATGCTCAAGTTTCACTGGAATTTGGCACATGCTATCTTCCACAAATGCTTGTGCATGTGTCTCAGGTTTACCACTTTTCTTCACCTTGTCTATTAGTGGCGTGGTAGTACAGTGGTGATATGAAAAGTAAAATCACCAGCGCTTGCTCAGATGCAAAAAGCTTGGCATGGCACCAGGGTTCTGGTCTGGCTACCAATGACAGTACAGCCTTACGGCATAGTAACAGTTAGGTGCTGTGCAAAAATAACCTTACTGTTTTCCCTAGTACAAATGCTCTATCAAACATCCATCTCGGCAAACTTAAAGGTAGGTGCACAGTGCTTTTGTGGCATATAGTAACAGCAATACTGGGTCCAATTTGACATCCACACAAGTCATACACAATGAAAGAAACTTAATTTCTCTTGAGAGCCCCATAGGAGCCCATGCATTAATTGACTCACATTAAACGAAATTTCCCCATTAATGGATCTAAACTATTTCTTCCCAAGTTTAAAGTAATATAACTATTCCTGCTTTATATCTTGTTAAAATGTGGTAGACGTTGCTTAGCCTTCAAATTCTAATTTGTATGATTGGGATCCATCGCTTGGTTTGACAGGTGTTCCCTACATTTAAGTGCCGCATAATGAAGAAATGTAATGTTATATGTGTCTGCAGAATCGACAAAAAAATCGTGCTAGCTGCCATCAGTGCACATGTACTGTGTGATCACAAAATCATTTGCAGATGACAATTGTTATCAAACTGTGAAGTTGTAAATTTAACAAATGAATGTGCTAGACACAGTATACCACAGGCCTCGTCAGTATGCACTAAACTGGTGAGTATTGTCTCAGCAACTCAGCTTTGCAACAAAGAATTAATCCCGAATGTGGTCAGTAAGCCATCAGATGTGCTGCTGTGCCAGCTCCGGTTTAAATGATGTGGATAAGACTTCACAATGCAATATTGAAGCCAGTTGGGGTCAGGTATGGTCATAATAAAAGTATTAGTGTCAACATTAAAGTTAATGCTACATCATCCTTAAGTTCATTATAACAAGATTAAACTGTCATGGCTATCATGTCACATTACATCCTGGCAGCACATAAATGAGTGTTGCAGTGAGAGCACGTTATCAGAGCCCACATATAAGTATCATTTCACCAGCCACTTCACCAGCCAAAACACGGAAGGCAAAGTCGGCCAAAATTTCCTCTTTGGCATGCTTACTTGACATGCTGAGATCCTTTGTCTGTTGTGTTTCAAAGCCACATTTTGGGCAAGGCATAGGCTGGTTTCGCTCATACTTGAATCCCTTCCGCTTGACATGGTCATCACAGTAACAAGACTGTAATACAGAGAGAAAAATATGTAGGTGGGGCAACTTATTTTGCTTGGATGATGACGATGGCAATAATGCATAAAGAATCTAACAGACAAAGGGTGAATCATCGCATAGCTGTGGAAAGGGGAAAGCAGCAGCTGAGAAAGATAACAAAACAACAACAACAAAAATGAATGCCCAATAGATAAGCATACAGGCAGTCAGATGGCGTAATGCCACCTAAGAGACAGCAGTTTCTCCTTATATAAAAAACTCACTTTACTCGCAAACAACTTTGCGGCAATGAAGGAGAGCTGCAGAGCCTACATGTACGACTGACCAATGCTCCTGAAAATAGTCCCACAGTCTCATTCATGTTTAAGATGGGCAAGACAAAACAAACACCTTATTTACAACAGCACTTCCCTTAAAATGACACAATGTACTCCACTCAGAGTTATATTTAAATATTTTTTTTTACTTTGTTCTCCAGTGTTTTAGCATATAAAGAACTATGACAATCAGTAAGCTACACTGATTCTGCAAAACAGAAAGCACTGTCGATGTCTGCCAGACTACTTGGTGCAGTAACACATGAACAGAAGCTCTTCCCCAGTAGCTTTCCCTTCATTGCCACAGAGAGAAAGTCCTAGAGGCAGAAGCCCTTTGCTGTTTGGGACGACCAGGCTCTGGGACTGGGGGAGGACGATATGCTTGAAAGTGGAGAACAACAAGTCTTCCCAAGCGTTTACAAGTGAAGTTACCACCTCGCGACCAGCTCTCAACATATTGCTTCTGAAAGTTTATCGCAAGACTTTCGCAAGTATAGCCGCCAGTGTGCGCATATTCACATTACACATAGGGCCCTTTGCTTTCGGGATTTAGCATATTTCTTAAAATTCGAGGGTAAAAATTGTGTGTTATTTTTATAGGGGAAAACCAGGGAAAATTGTGTTTTTGCTGTTGGCCAACCCAAGGTTCAGGATTTTCCTGGTAACTTTCACAAACGATTAACACAGGCAACTGTCTCTTTTCTGTACACAAACAGACTTAAATAAATTAAATCACTCAAGGGAACATGTAATGACAAAGAGAGCTGCTCGCAAGTCATTTGAACTAATTTATGAAAATCCTTGTTGACAGGTATCATTTATACTTTTAAATGAAACCACATAAACTAAAACAACAAATAGAGACGTGTTTGGTTATCGCTTCTTTGCATTTTATTTAATAAAGAAAAAAAAAGGTATAGTAGTGCACACAGACATGCTTCGTAAGAGGTGACATGCTTTTTCTTGTCTGATAACCCCTTGTTGATGTACATTATTATATGCATGTGAGGCATTTCTATGTCCATCCTAGACCTGTTGTGCCTGTCATCTGTTGTTCTGTTTTACTGCTTCCCACCTTGCAACAAAAGAATGGAATACTAACTAGGCCAATTTGCCACCCTTTTTTGAATGCAACATAGTTGAGTAAACGCCTTCTCAAAATCACAGCTACCATTTGCAATGCAGAGCAACGTTAGCCTCCATTCGTTTCCTAGTGCATTACGAGTGTTTACACACATGCAATATGTGGGAAATGCGATGGGGTGGGTCATTGTCACGTTCATGTGAACGTGGCTACTAAAGAAGCAAGATGCTTTCATTCACTTAAGGCTGGCAGCCACTGATTACATGTATGCCGGTTTTTGCTTGAGCATTTAGCGAAAAGTAAGTGTATGACACATTCATATCTGAAGAATATTTTTAATATGATAAATCTTGACCACTTGTTCACACAAGGTGGGCAGTGTTCATCAGTTTTGTAACCCTTGCATTTATCCTCATTAACGAAGGTGCAAACCTTAGGGACAAATCGGGTTTAACACGTTTTTTTTTAAACTTGTTCAGAGTGCAAAAACAGTAATTATCAGGTTGTACCCAAGAACAAAGGACCCTAATTATACAGGAGCAATTACAGCAATGCAACTAACACAAAGCTCTGTGATACTGACTACTTAAGGAATGCAAATGCAAGTTTAATGCCAGCCACCTGAAGTGACATAAGGTTATCAATGCGATTACTGTTCTTTGGGAACTTCACACACTTTTCGGTATGATTTCTATTTTTAACCTTTTTCATGTCAATTTAGGCCCCTGGGTATGTTCCCAAATAGACAACCTGGGACAGTGGGTTAGGTGCAACCAGGCATGTGACAACTGCTAGGTAGGTGAACATTCTTGGCCAATGCTCTGCAGAATGGTTACGTGCCACTAGGTAGGTGCTCAGATAGACAAGCAAAACAACAGGTAAGAAGTGAAAAAGTCTGCAACAGAAGATTGAAGAAGTCGATCACAGAGAAGTGAAAAAGTTGGCATCAAAAGCAGCAGAGTGTGGAGAACGAAGTGAAGTGAACAGAATGGGACCAGAGTTTGCATTGAGCAAGGAGCCTTCCGCTATAAAGAAGTGAAGAAGGTGTCGGTAACGGAAAATTGAAGAAGTCGGTTACACAGAAGCGAAGAATTTAGCAATATGGCCTGCCCCTGTATTGCTTCAATGCTGATGAAAGTAACATTGACATTCATATTGAGATGGGTTCTGCCACAATGTGTACAGCAACCAAATGAAATCCTACAACTAGAGGGCATGTCGTGGGCTAAACAGAAGGATAGGCAACTAATCAGCCTAGAAAACAGAAGCCACCAATGAATTTGCAAGAGCATGGTGCTCGAGAAGCCCAAGCATGGTGCAGAAGCATGCCCAAGAAGAGCTTAAGGATGAAGAATACGATGGGACCACTAGACTAGCCAAAAAATATGCTTGTAAACAACCAAGAAACCTAAGCACTAACATTAAAGGGAGATGACTCACCTTGCAACGTAAACAAGAATGGTGACCAAGACGATTGCAGGAGACACCTGAAGAGAAGGAACATTTCATTAAAGCATAAATAGACCTCAGAAAAAGGGCCTGAAAAATTGTTCCACACAATGCACAGTATAGCCATGTAACACACTGAATGGCACAATCTGCAACAAAGTACCCCTTTCCCAATACAAAGTCTTTCAGACTCATTTTTGACATGAATGAACAAAAAGGGACAGAAAAAAAGTCATGCAGATCCCACACACTGTGAGAAACAGTTTTAGTGACAATTTCTTTAGTGTCTGTGCGGATTCACGCTAATTGGCCCAGATTTTTATGTTGTTCAGCGGTTGATGCAATATGACAGTGGTAAAGTGATGCTAAACATTACCTTGTGTTTGTCTGTGCAGTACACAGAACACAAAGCTAGACGTGTTTCTTAATTGCATTGTTGTGCATCACCTTACTCTTGAGCAAGCTAGCACCACCCTGTGGTACATCTGAAAGTTAGCATTCCAGAGAAATTGTTTCGGGTGTCAAGTTGCAAAATTCACCAAAACCACCTCCAGCTTATGTTCCTTAATGCAGCTTTGTGTTTCCATGTCCTGCGTCTGTTCTCCGCATGGAAAAACTTTCATACTGTTTATTTTCAGAAATAACAGGAACATATCATACCGCACCTAGAATTTACTATTTCTCAGTTTGCCTGCAACTGCTGGCACGTCCAGTATAGTAGCAAAAGTTGATACAATATACACTTCTGTCACATTTATGTAAATGCAGCTTATAATATGTTTTGTGATATAACGTGTTTCACTTTGGCGCATTCCTGCGTTTGCAAGTGTTGCCCTGCAAATTGCTATAAGCGAAGAATGGCAAGGTTGGTATTCGCTCGTTTTGTAACTGCACTGGGGGCCCAACGGGTAGAGCATCCCACAACTGCGCTGGAGGGTGCTGGTTTGAATCCTGCCACCACAGACTTTCTTTTCTTATTATTATTTTATAGAAGAGACCTCAAACAAAGCATGCTTTATGACATCGCCCTTCCCTTCTCTATCATTTCTCTCACGTAGATCCTACACACTCTCAACCACCCCCAACATGCAAGGCAGCAGTGGGAAAGTCGAAAGATGAGGCAGAGAAAGCTTCACTTTATAGAGACATTCGTGCATGTGCAACTGAAGACAGAGTGTTTCAGGGGCCATATTTTGTAACAACTGATTTCGTTTTCCATTGCTTATCATCCAGCAAGCCGATCGCAGTGATAATGATAGCACAAAAGCATCACAGCCAATGACAAAAACAGTATAAAATTCTATTTAGTGTAACAGAATATGACCAGAGAACTCCAATTTCTACTGTACTTTTCTGCACACATTTGCAAATTGTCAATTTTGTTTTCTTCTAATAACGACCTTAAGGCATCGAAAGTTCAGCAGGAAAGTTTTGCTTGCTGCAGGCACCTGTAATATGAAGCTTTCCCATCCTGTGAGAACCCAAAAGTGTGCAGTAAACCTCTATAGCTACCTGCTGTAAAAACAGGACTGAACAGAAGAGCCTATTGTTGGCAAAAATAACCTTTGTGTAGGCCATCTGGCAGTCGTGGCAACATATGTTGCGACAACCATATCACATTGAACCCTCAGTGAAAGAACATTACCATAATGCTCATAAAATCATCAGTCCACAAGTCAAAGCGTGCAATGCAAGAGAGACTGTCATCTCAATGCGACTTACACTTGAGTGTCTCGGCTTCCAAGATTTGGCAACTGGCTTGATGCTCAAACTGGTCATCCTCACAAAGGAAGCTGTCACAGAAGGAGCACTTGAAAATGCGGCCTCCTGGGAATGCAAAGCAACCGCGTGAAGAGACAGCAGCATAAGAGGGCATGGTCGTACACCCCATTTCAGTGGCTTTCTCTGCACCTACCATGCTCCCACACATAGCGCTCACATTCTATGCACGTGGCGTCTTGGAGTGGACAAGTGCAGGCATGTGTGGTCAGGCACTGCCTCCCATGGCACACCCATGCTTCGCAGTAGTCACATATTGCACCCTGAAATTGAAGACAGCCACAGCTAACACCATGCCCATGTCCCAGAAAGTCTAAGTAAAGCACAAGTTTGGGGACACCCATCAAAAATATAGTGCAGCAACATATGCCAGCATCAGACTTATAGCTTTTTCTCAAGAAGGGTGAAATGCCAGTGTATTTTGCAAATGGGTATCTAACTGCGACACTCAGGTTTTTTACTAAATTGATGTGCCTCAATTAACGATCAGTTTCAATGACACCATAGTAATGTGCACTTTGAAGCATTTAATTAAAATTTCAGTGTCCAGAATTTTATTAAGTAGCTATATTAACCTTGTTTGTCACCTAAGTAATGTGTGCCCCATCAAGCAAAGCAACAGACGAGATGGTGTATACTGCGTGTACTGCCACCATCAGATTTAACTTGAATGTGCCAGCGCATGGACCATGTAGCCAACAGAGCCGCAGAGCCTTGGCCACTGAGTCATTGCCACAGGCAGGCAAGTCAGGACTGTCAAAAGCTAGCAGCCACTGCGGGCACGTCCACTGTCAATAGGTACCGCATGCCAACCTGAGGTGCAGTGTTTGATGCAGCCAACACTTCGTGCTGTTGGCTCCTAAGCAAGCAATCTGCTCGAGCGTTTGGGTTACATGTGATAGTGGCGGTACACGCTGCTACAAATTAGTAGTACTAGTACAGCATGTTGTGTGTACCTGATGTTTGTGTCTAAAGCAGTCAATTTGTTTTTTTTTTTTATAAAAGCCATAAAGCAAATAAAAACTGGCGATATAACAAGATAAGGAATGAGCCATGACAGATGCATGCAACGTTATCGTTTTTATAACATTAAAGACCTACTTGGATTATTAGCAAAAGAATGCACTGTTCATAGGCCATTGTGTCTGTGATGAAAGCTTAGTTTCGAGAAATAATCCTTAACTTACAACCATGCCCAGTCCAGTTGTGAATTGGCCTGAATGTTTCACAACACAATCACCAGTCTTCATCATACATTTCATTTTTCCTGGAAAATAATAAGACGATTTATAGCAACTACGGGAGCGCAAAGTATATTCATCTTTTTAAGGCAAATTCTTTGCTGCGCACCGAGTTCTGGCTACACGTGTGCATGAAAGAAAAATGTGTTTGCAGAATCAATTACTGTAATCTCACCGCACTTTGCGCATACTGGCAGTCGTTGAACAGCGGAGCAAAAGTAGCAGAAGGCCCGGTTCTTTTGCTTCCTGTGACAGCAGTAAACAGCGCGGCTTAACGTCTCGTCACTGCTCCACGTAGAATTCGTACAAAAGTCCACGAACGCATCAAATCGGAAAAGAAAAGGTTGTTTACCTGGCACACTTGTCGCACTCCTGCAAGAAGAACGCATTGATTATTATTATTATAATATTTTTTATTCGGACGCACAGCCAGAAAGCTGACGCGAAGTACACGAAACCTACCATGACGGCGTTGCACGGATGATCACCAAGGTTAACCCTGGCCGCATTACCGCGAATGGCTTTCTGGCGAAGCTTCTGCTTCTCTGCCTTTTTCCTTTGACCAGTTTTCTTTTTCGGCATGATCTGAGTAGAAACAATAAGCACAGTAATTCAGTTTACGCCAGTTTTCCGAAATGTGCGGCTAGCAACGCATGGAGGTCAAGAGCTCCGAATTTTTTGCGACTGGATTAAAAACAAGCTTACGCCTTTCTTTTATATCTCAAGCCTATCTATTTAGTAGCTTAAGTTACTCTGAACTGAATATGCAGCTCATAATAACGTGTTATTAAATCGTGGCAGCGGCTGCACCGGCTGCACTTGTTGATCGTCGGTCAGTGCGCCGCCATTGCTGATAACAATGATGATAGCCCTTGTCGGTTTTGCGTTCATGCGTCAGGTTTATTGCGCTTACAAAATACATTCTTTGTACGTTATAACACAATCACACAAATACAAACACAAAATGCATAATATATATATTACAACAATAGAATTTTATAACACTCTACTGAATGAAACGTTTGCCGCATTCCTCGAGCTTTAGCAGGTCACAGACGTTTCTCGTTTAGCAACAATGCGAGTGCGAACTTGGGTTCGTGTGGATGGTGCAGTAAACACAAGTGTGCTATGTTAACTTCACGTTAAGCTCGATCATGGGCCTGTTACCGCTAGAGTTCACAGACTGTCTCACGGACAGCCCGTATTTCCGCGAAAATCTCCATGCGCACGAAAATGAGCTGGACCGGACGAGTCAGGCAATCAAAGGAATCATCAAGGAGGTCAAGGATCTGCTGAACGCTGCTCGAAGTAAGTTCATCTGAATATTCCCCTTTGCTTTGATTTCCGTTATATATGCCTATCAAGCAGAACTGAATGCATATACGCAAGGTTGCAGAAAAGCACGATGAAGTTCTCGAATAAAGTAGCATTCGCACGGACGCCTACCAAATTTTCATTGCCGCGTCGAGGGTCCCACCCACATCGGCACCTAACATTTGTGGGTGCCAAAGTTCGTACTGGGTGTTGTTTGACGAGTGTGCCGCGTTTAGATCGGGTTACCCGGTGTTGAAGCACGTCCTTCCGTTACGGGATAAACAAATGCCATTTACGGCGTGTGCGCCGGGCATGTTGTAAACGAGCGACGCTCAAAGCGATGGTGCGCGCGTTTCAGCTAGCCGGAAAAAGTTGCAGCGTGCGCGCGGGAGTTTGTTCCCATTAGCGAAAGCCGCGGGCTGCAAATGATTTGGAACGGCAAGGCCCGCATTCTATGACGGCTCGAGTGCAGTGCAATTTCGGTTAGCGTTATCTTGAGCATTTGCCGCGTCTTTCGAATTGCGTCGTGGAGAAAGGTCGCCAGGTTTGATCGCAATGAAGCAGTCACGTGAAATCGATTACTTCGAAAGTGTAATGATATGATTTGCTCCTCACTTCCTTTGGTTTCGTTACCTCAAGCTTATGCTTACATCGATGTATATTTGTGTACGGTCTACGCACGCAGGTAACATTTTGTGAAGCAAGCAGAAAGCCCAAGTTGGCTGAAGTCACCCGTCGTTCTCTCGCATAAGCGCGTACGTTTGTAGTAGCCTATATTGATCATTCAGAGATTTGAGTACATGCAACGAGAGCGCTTAGCAGCGAGTAGTGTAGGCAGGAAGTTCTTAATGCCGGCTCATAATTATGTCAAAGACACATCAGTGGAGCTGCACTAGTGTCTCGCTGTTTGTCGTCATTAGCAAGAGAAGGGTGAGAAGCACGATGGTTTCTTCTATTGGAAGCATTTGTAAGACAGCAGATTGGCCGCACGAGCACATTAGAATCGATGTCAGGACGAGAAAGCAACAGCACATATGTCCTGAAACTGTAAATGTGACTATCTTATCGAAAGTATCGCTTACTCTTACGCTCTTATCAAAGGGTGGTGCAACCGTAAGCATGATGCATTCTGCAAAGGTAAAGACACCGCGAGAGCGATAGAATAATGGCTCCCCTTCACTGTAGCATCAGTCATACATAGGAAATTTATTTAGAATGTTTAGCAACGTTAACTTAGATGGGCTTTTAACACTGTCTGTGAAGTAAATTGGCTGCATCACTGCGGCTCAGACGACAGTGAACAGCGTTACCACTTCCAGATAATTAAAGTGCTTATGCAGAAAGAAAAACAGCAACGGAGGATAAAATAGCGATAAACATGGTTTATTGCCTGGGTTTTTCTAGACTCATAAATCATAGGTGCGAAGTTTCTAGTCCGAGCGGGGCCTTCGTACATGCGATGCGTTTTAGCTGGCTGCCAAAAATAACGCCCAACATTCGTCTGCGTGTGTTGCAGTAAAGATTTGGTCTGAAATGTTATTTTTTTATAAATGTTAAATTATTTATCTGTTCAAGATTTTGAACACCTCAAGTGCACACACTAGGGTAGGCTTTTTTTTTTTTTTTCCCCTATGTGAGTAGCTAGCATTTTCAATTTCCCTGGTTCTGACATAACCAAAAAAAAATATGTATATAAATATAGCTTGCAAGCAATCCTAAGCTTTCTATTTATACCAATTTTTTGTGCACCTCTAATAACCATATGGTCACGAAAAATTTTCACACTGAGGTGCATAATTCAGCCAGAATCGAAAGTTACATAGATACGCAGAAGTTGGCCATAACTGCATAACAGCTGCTGCCACTATACTGCGTTCCATACATAGAAGTCAATGCTGTGGAGGCTAGAGAGACTTTTTGCAGTGGGGGGTGGGGGGGGGGGGCTTCGTTCGCACTTGGATATAGTACGGTGTTTTTTGGTCGCAATTGTGTGCAACTGTTTTTTATACATGCTCAGTATTGAATGAAGCAAGTTTTAACCCTTCGAAACAAACACACTGTGTATACGGCAGTTAATGTGTTGTTTTAGATCATTTTTATTGTTATTGTTCTTCTCTGGGTTGCTTTTTTTTTTTTTTTTTCCATTTGCAACTTGTCGTGAGGAGCCTCACATGCATGCTTGCACGAGCGAAAGCTGTTGATGTGCAGCGAAGCATAGACGGAACACCTGGAGTGGTAGCTTTTCTTGGTGGCCAAACTTCTTGCATAGCTTCCACAGCGTTGACTGCTATGTAGGGAACGGAGAGATGCATTTCGTACTATAGTCATGTGACGTGGAACAAATGCTTGCCCATTTCAACAACTGCACTGTTAATTTTAAAGCAAGACAGTGTTTTCGAGATGTTAGGCGAATAGACTTTTCCATGCTAGTGCCAGATCATTTTGCACAAATGCATAGAGCTCACGTCATTGGGATGAGCTTTTAATTGGTTTTAATGCACACAGTCTTTTCATGGCTTATCAGCATTTGACTATACACCTCACCTAGTCTTTGGAACCATTGCTGTCTGCAAATTATACCTTATTTTCTATAACTTTTTTTTTTGTTTATCTCCAATGCAGTCAGCACTGTTTAGACACAGCAGCAAAATAAATACCTACTGTTTCTAGTGTTATCTAGAAGCCTTTTAATTCCATTTAATCATCCATGATCAACAAGCCTCAACTCGGGGCTCATCGATAAATGGCCTCTGAAAGAATGTGCCACAATCGGCTCGGCTGGATGCCCTAAAAATCTGACATGAAGAATTGGCACGCTGGCCTCTTCATCCACGTGTCCCATACAAAAAAAAACTTGCTGAAAGAAAGCTGTTTACTGTATTCTTGACTGAAGGAAGTTAGCCCAATTGTATTGGAGCACTTGTTCTGAATAAACTTGCTTCCGTGCATCTACATGTAGAGTACACTATCAGTTCCTTGCATGTAAAAAACAGCAGTGCGCTTGCATGAAGTCCTGAAGAAAAGAGAAAAGAAGTATTCTGCTTTAGTTAGAAGAGCAGTGCAGTTAATGCGAGTTCTTTTGTTAGAAACAGGTCCAGAACAAAATTTGCCTGGGGTGTTGCCCCAGTGTCCAAGTATCCTAACCCATACACTGTGCATTGCTCTGGACATGTTATTACGTGTTATGTGTTATGTTATGACTTGTGTTATGACGTGTTATGGACGTGGCAGCTTTGTGTGTTTCTGTGCACTGAACTTGAGTGACCATCCAAGGCACAGTAATATCCTCGTAACCGCATGTTACTCTTTTCTTTATATTTAATAGACCTCTCAAGGGCACAACGAAGCCTCGCCAACAGTTTCATAAATTTTAGGCTGGAATGCATCGGCAACAGCCAGACTGATGATGAAATTGTGATTGGTAAGTGCGTTTCATTGGTGACAATATTTGAGCTAGCTGTGTATGTCCTACATTTCACCACAGCTATGGCTACTTGAGACTTGTGCTGACACATTACTTCAGATGCACCCTTTGAACATTGTTTTTAATTGCCATTGTATTCAGAGCAAAACTTGCAGTAGGAATGATACCTAGCTTAAGAGGAGGCTTTAGCTTGCAGCCAACTCTGATTTTCCTATTGAGGTATGTATGAAGCACAGAAATGTTTTTATTAGGCAACTGCTGAACTGGCTTGAATTAAATTTATTGCATTTAAGAGAAAATTAAGACTACTGACTAGTGAAAGAAAAAGCTTGGTTTATGGCCTCCAATATTTACATGATTTATCGAAAGTTAATAGACCTTTCAGAATTCCTAAACAGAGTTTTTAGAAATTTTGAAACAAATTTCCATAACGCATCACCTTAAATATGTAGGTCTATCAATTCTGTGCACTGTATCTGTTAGATAAGTAAAAGTGGACAAATATGAGTTGTTTTTGTGGTTAATTTTAAAAGATATATTGCATTTTGGGGGCTACTAAAGCAAACTTTTTGGTTTACAAAAACATGCAGCATATGCTTCACATGCATACAAACTTACTCCAATGAGTATTGGCGCCAACAAACGACTATTGCTTACTTTAGCTTGATTAAGCATGAGTTTAATAGTACAAAAGCAGGCAACGCCATTTCCTTGACGTACCAAGACGCAGTGATGTCACAAAAGGAGCCGGGTGTTCACTCTTCGACACCTTCTGGGCTTAACACCACTTCACAACAAGACAAGTTATAGCACAAAAACCCATGAGAACACAAGAAGACCCACACGACGTTACTTTCGATAGCTGTCATTATTTCCATCAGCAAGTCGAACTAAAACACTGTTTTGCGCTATAGCTCGCCTTGGCATAATGAACTAACCAAGCCCTTATCACAACCTCGGTTTCCCGAAAGCAGGAGCCCTGTGCACATTGGGCCATGATGTTATGTGCAAAGGTCGATATCCTGATCATTTCAAAGAGAAATGCTGTGACGTCACCATGGAAAAATAATATTGTAAGCATTTTAATTGAGCAATGGAAGCAGCATTTAGGGCTTTTCTTTTTCCATTTTTTTTTTTAATCCCCAAAGCACGGTTTTCAGTGAGACGGCCAGCCTTCCTAAATGACGTCACAGTCCCATCACGGAGGCCTTCTATTAACTAGCTGGTGTTGTACACTACTGCAGCTGTCGTCGCATTTCACTCCTGTGTTTTACATTCAGTTCTATGCTGAAACAGACCGTAGATGCTTTAGTTGAAGCATATTTTTTTTCGTACAAGTGTATGGTATCTTTCGTGTACGAGCAGAGGGGGTAACTTCAATATCTGTGCGTATTATAAAGCCAATTGGCAATAAAGCCAAGAAACGCATAGGGTTATTTAGCTGGGCTTAAAATTGAAATGTAAAAGATAATACGGAATAGGGAAATTGAAAGTAGACAAAAAGATAACTTGTCGCCAGTGTGAACTGGACCCACAACCACTGTATCACACATGCGTTGCACTACCAGTTGTGCTGCAATGACGGCCATCAATGTAGCCACTATCTTGGGTATTTATGTGGGCTAGACCTAGAGTGTTAGTCAGGGCCATGGCAGGTGGAGGCGGGACATAATTTTTGCCCGATATTCTTGTGATGTGTGTGTGTGTAAGAACTACAACGCTTTACACACTGACACGCGACGCAAACACGGCTATCTAAAGAAACGCACAATAACAACAGTCCACAGAAACGCGGTGATACAGGACCACTGCATCAAAGCAAACATAAAAGAAAATAAAAAAAGGTACAGTATAGTACCATCTTTACTATTAGGTTGTGAATCATGTGAATGACTAGGAAAAATCGCACTTTCCGAATGATCCGCATTTGCTCCCAATGGCACATTACGAGGGCGTTGGAGGCGGATCGGAACAGTTGGCAGACATTACCCGCAGCCGACACCCCACCGGCAAGCGTCGACTGTATACTGGTATACTTGAGGGCCAACCCACTGTCTGCAGCTCTTGCAGAAAAGCTCGTTTTGTTGATGTCGGTCGGCACGTTTCCGCATTATGAATAATACTTACATAATACATAAGGGCTTTAATACTTGATCCCGATAACTGATAAGCCACAATCTTCGTCCCGGAGCGTGGTAGAGAGACCCTCGATTTTGCTGCCTGTGTGTTGTCACCCCGAACGTGGTGGCCTCTTTGTTGGCGTCGCCGATCAGCCGACATGCGATGTAATGAGATCTGCCGGTGACGCGCTCGTGCCTCTATACCGGACGCGTGCACAACCACCGGCTCGCGCGTGCTCTTTGTGGTCTTCGTCACCGAGGCTGCCTTCCCCCCCCCACCCCGCCCCACGGAGGACAACACGAAAACGCTGTAAGGATGACGTGCACACTGTAAGAACGACGGGAGAGCCGGCGCTAACCATTTGCGGGATCAACTGCGTCCGTTATTTGACCCCATTTCTTCACTGGTTATCGTACTCCCCAAAGAATTTCGCGTTCGCGCGCATTAGTCCTGATTGGAGTTAAGATCGTAGTGAACGTACAAGAATTTTCGAAATATTGTTGACCAGCGTATCCGAGCGAGAAAGAAATAGGCAAACACGCACAAAAGGAAATACGAGGGCAAGCGCATGACTTCAACATCGTTCTTTCTTTGTGTGGGTGTGGACAGGCGTCATTGCTCTATTGCTCATTGCTCGAGGAAAATCTTACGCGTGTACTCCCTCATAAAGAAGTTGCCGCACATTATGACCATCTATACTGGCTTCGGCGCTGGCCGTGCTGGTAACTGAGGTGTTTCAGCAGTTGTGCGTCTACTATAGTGGGTCACTACTGAGGTCATTTTACCGCGTGCCAATCTCTGCTGGAAATACAGTTTTAGTCCAGAAAACAGGGCTTCGCTAGGTTATACATTGCCGAAAACAGCGTGGTTTCGAAGTGCCACTTTCCGTCTGTATGGCCATACAGCACATGCAGAGTCGGCATCCTTCCTAACGTGTCCGGCCGCTGTCGACCCATCCGTATTCCTTATTGGTCGTTCTCGGCGAGGCATTCCCGTCAAATCGGCAGCGCAGGGCGGAGGACCAGAAGTGCCACTTAAATAAATTAGTTTTCTCCACATTCACCCAAAAAAATAAGCGGCGTTGGGTCACATTATTCCCGATGCCGACACGAAGGCCGACACGAAGCCGGCGACGGCGCATGGCGACAGACTTATAGTACGCCACTGTACGCGTTGTCGGAAGCAAGCTCGTTGCATGCAGTGTACTACTCCGAGCTGCAACAGTGCACGCGCCAACAACTGTGTGCATGCTGACAACGAACAGCTGCGACGCATGCATGCACGTGAGACGTGACGGCGCGTCAGGTATCTCAATGTACACTATCCATAGACGGCGGCCGGGATGCGGTTGCCCGTAATCTGTGCTAACCGTCACGACATTTGTTTTTCAAGTTTTTCTCATAGTTGGGCGCACGAGTTAGAGGGACATCCTCCGTTACTTGCGCTGCGGCAATTCGTTGTGTGCTAGTCTGGCGACGTCGGATCGAATGCAACGTGCACTGTACGGCGGACGGAAGCGGGCGCCTTCCACACACGCCGTGCTGCTCGTGCCCAATCCCCGCAGTTCGCTTCACCACATATCGCAGCGCTGCACAAATTTAGGGTGCTGTCTTTTTGTTTAACCCGCTGAAATTGATAGTCGGAATGCTATTTCTG
Organism: Dermacentor variabilis; assembly: GCF_050947875.1. Lineage (NCBI taxonomy): Eukaryota > Metazoa > Arthropoda > Arachnida > Ixodida > Ixodidae > Dermacentor > Dermacentor variabilis. Next base: position 59,795,329 of record NC_134571.1, on the reverse strand, counting down.
ACACTGTCGCAATCTGCCGCATTGGCAGCGTGGACCAATCGAAGAGCGCGCAGCCAGGGCTACACAGAGTGGCGAATTGGAAATTTTGGCGTAATTCGACAGATTCGCGAACTGTTTTGGTTCAGGGCAGCTTCAAGAGCTGTTGCGCCCGGGCGCGCCTAAACTCGGCAGACAACTGTTTGCGGCTGGCCTGAGGTGCGCGATGTTGTGAAACCTCGCAATTACCCGAGTTGCTGACGCATTTCCTGCGCCATTCTATTGTTTACCGTATACCAGATGCAGCCGCCGTCACCAGTCGCCGTGTAAGGCATGGTGTAAGGTGACAGCTATGCGGTTGGTCGGCAAGGAAGTGCCGCCCTTTCGGACTCGGGTGTGTCTGACACAAGCGCTTTTGTTTCGTTCCAGCCGGCTCGCTGAAGGAATTCGGTCGACTGCTGATGACCATCGAAGACGAGCGGGACCGAATGGTACGTGCTGCTTTCTCGAGCCCCTCAGTATATGCGGGCCTCTACGCGAAGGCGCCGGTATAGATACTGATAGAAAAGGGAACCTGGATGTAAAACATGCAACGAATCTTTCTCAACCCTCTTTCACTCCGACTCATCCGCTAGTTTCTCTATGGTTGCGAAAACGGCTAGACCGTCATTGTCCTTATGAGTACTGACATGAAATTTTTCATTCTTATTGTTTATTTTTTAGTTTATTTTTTTATTATTTATTTATTTAACTGGCGGTTCTCAACCTCGAAACCGTAAGAGAGAGAAAAAAATCCTGGCGTTCCTCACTACGATAACATTCCTGCGTACCAGTTTCGGTTTCACCGGCGTTGCGCAGCTGAGCTCTAGGTCCCGGTTTCGATTCCAGCCACGGCGGCCACATTTTCGATGGGGGGGCGAAACGGAGAAAACGGCTCGTGTACTTAGACTTAGGTGCACGTTAAAGAGCTCCAGGTGGCATAAATTAATCACTGCAGCGTGCCTCGTTATCGTGTCCTGGTTTCGGCCCGTAAACCCTCGGAGCGTAATTAAATTTAAGATTTAGTTTCGGTTTCGTTTCCCAAACGGGGTACGTGTCGTGACGCAGAAGATGGTCGCATGAGAACAGACCATCGCGACGTTTCGGCACTCGCTCCGGCTCGCTCGGTCGTCTCTTACATGCTGCTTCATCGAGCCGCGCAGCGATTTGCTTGCGCGAGACTGCAGCTTCGGGTTGCGTACCTCGGGAGCGCACCAGCGTCCGCTCTCGGCGCGATGGCCCCGGTTGCGTTTGTCTTGTAAACGGTGGGTCGAGTGGGGACGGTGGACGAGGAACAGATGCTCGCGCGAGAAGGGAGAGAGAAAGACTGAGTGGCACCGCCCTTGTCGATCCACGTGGATCTTTTACACGAGTTAGGTAATTCAGGGTCGCAAAAACATGAATTTCGTTCATTCCTTCATTCGCATTATCCAGGGGAAAAATACTCGCATCGATAAAGGTTGACCCGCTCTCACACGATATTTTACATCCATAGCCAATGGCTATAGTACGGGGTCTAAATGCGACATGTGTTTCCTCTCGTAACCTTCAAAATTTATTCGTTCGTGCGGCGGTGCCATTCAACTCTCCGGGCGCATTGTGCGAAACTATGTGAGTGGATGCATGTGACAGGTTGTCCGTTCGTCTCGGCTCATTGGCTCCCCTATATCACGTTCTCGATGTAGCAAAATCTCCTCGCCTCCGTCTCGTGGACTCGAATTCTTTGCCGTTGGTCTTCTCTGTATAGCGCGTCCATTTGCGGAACCGTGCATTCCCGGGACCGTGTAGCCGCGTGTTTCTCGTTTTGTTTATCGTGCGCGCAGCGCCGACGCTGGGCCTCGGCACACGTATACGTTTATAGCCGCGGCCGGAGCGGAGTTCGCGCGCGCTGTTTATCTTACTCCGCCTGCCCGTGTGCAGGGACTGAGCAGGCCAGTGCTGAAGAGAAGAAAAAAAAAAGAAAAGAACGATGGAAAGGCCCCGTAAGGTTGCGGTCGACCGCGCGTCTCACTATTACGCCGCTGGTCGCACGGCTAACGGAAACCAGACATTCGCATGTGTACCGAACGGCCCGATTCGCTCGAAGGCTAGATTCAGTTGTGCCAGTTCCTGTCCCATTTCCTTCGCGACGGATGCGGGGGGAAAAAGCGCGCGGGTGTCAAGGGCACGAGCGCCGACGACCAGCCGGCTTTTTTTTTTTTTTTTTTTTCCTGCGCCGCGCCGTAATTCTGCGCTTCCCACTCGTCGCCGTGCTGCGCTCTCGGGAGTATCTCCCGAGTTCGGTGCAACTGTCCGGGTCGGTGGCGTATAGGCTGCCTTCGCGTCTCCCACGCGAGAAACGCTGTAGAACTGTTTTCGATTAGAAGTGCGTAAGCGTCGGCGGCACCGGATACCTTCAAAATCATTCGGATACGCTTTCGCGGCGACGCGCGCATTTCGTTTGCGCCGTCTCTCCATATACCGCGCGTCGGTGGGCTTCGAAGTGGTGGGGGTCGTCACGGCATTCGAGTCGACCAGCTCTCGTTGCGTGCAGGACGTTGCGAGGTATGCGTGGCCCGTTACGCCGCTGGATTTTTGCGTTTGGAAGATCACGCATGATCGCGCCCGAGATCTTGGGAATCGATTGGCCTATGCCGTGGAGACGTTCAGCGGCTGCGCTGTATGTAGCCTTCGGTGAAATCCTCCGAAAATCCTGCGATCGCACCTCTCGACGCACGGTTGTGTAAATATTCTTGGCGGAACCGGGGGAACGAACTTTGAACTATAGTGGCACTCTGCGGAGACCTAGCTTTGCAGAGCATAACGTTGAGCATGCCTCGCCTTCCCCCCTCCCTCCTACTCTCTCTCTTCGTTTGGGTGAAAATAAATAAATTGAGGAGAATGTTTTTTTTTTCTTTTTACTTAAACTCTTTCTCCTTTGTATGCCCGAATGTCCCACGTTGTACTTTTAGATGGCGACGCTGTCCCGATGTTGGTAACTCCTTGAATGTTTATCAATCATTTGTCTCATTCAAAAAGTTGCCGCGCTGCTCTTGCCCACATAGGCTCATATTTATTTATCTAGGACACTAACTGATGAATTAAGCTTGGATTTTGTTCCTCGAATTTCAAAGTGGTAAGCAACACCGAAGCAGCCATCACCGGCTTCTAACAGCTGTAGCGTGCGAACACGTCACCACTGTGTCATGTTCAAAGCAGGAAGTAAGGGCACTTATCAGCATACTATACGTGAGCAGAGAGAGAGAGAGAGAGAGAATAAGTGAAAGGGGCAGGGAGGCTAATCAGCACTGCCGGAAGCGCCTAGGAGCTGACGCCCGGTGTAACACAGGTGTCACGAAGGAACGTCATCTATCGGCATTTTTATACGCGCATAATACTTCGACAGCAGCTTGTACAGTGAACACAATTATGTGGTGTGCTTACATACTCAGCTGTCAAAAGGCTTCTGACATATCTGTTGTTGACACGTGTCAGGAGGCGACATAGGAGTCACCGTCGAAGGTAGCAATTGGCAGAAATATCGCAATGAGCTTGTCGTCAAACAGCATGATAAGCAGCGGCCGTGTGAGCGTGGCCAATTATTGTTTTTACTGTAGCCCAACGTGCACGCTTAGTGGTGCTCAAATATGTGCAACCTGACAGTATTTTGCGGCACTGAAGGTTCATTAGAACTTCGGAACGTGGAAAGGCGTTAGTAGATGCATTCAATTGCTAAGTATCTCTCTTCTAAATTCGCGTTAGTCGTTTAGCAGGCAGTGAAACCGACGACGTCATTTTGTGACTACGTATATATCTCTAGATTGTGGCGGTCTTTCTGTGGGTGCTGATCGTTCTTGTGAACACGTTCCTAATGCGCATCAGTTTCCTTGCGTAGTATTACAAGTAGTTTATCAAATAGTTCTGCAGGAAGAGAAATGTCCAAGAGAGACATAGTTATAGACATAGTTATAGTTATTAGACACGTGGAAGCTCATCGCCTAGTGGCGATGAGCTCCCACGTTTATTGCAAGAGCCGGCATGGCCATGCACGCGGGCGTGTTGTTAAAGGCTACGGAATTGGCTTCTGCTTGCGGGTGGACTTTGGTTTCGGTTTGGGCCGATTTTGACTGGGCTTGCGGTTGTGACTTTGACTCCGGTTGCAACTGCGGCTACTGCTACGGCTGCAGTCGGTGTCGAGTGCCGAATACCGGTTGCTGGTTGGCACGCCGGAGTCTTCTCGAGTGAGAAGACTCCGGTCGTGAGAGATGGTGGGCTGCTGAGGAATCCGAAGGTGGCATCACCCGCTATTTCTTTCACCGCTGCGCTTTTTGATTCTGGCATAGCGAACGTCCGCTCTCGTTAATTGTGACCCGCTTGCTATCTTACTTCAATGCACAGAAAATGGCAGCCTACCTGCCGCAATGGCTTTATGCCCACAGCATTTTGCTTCAGAGCGCTATCACGTGGTATTATTTTTCATATATCCAAGTATCAGCGTCCGCGTGTAGATATTGAGTAGAAATGGCATAAACGCCCGTGGCGTTGAAATTTAGGAGGTCCGTACGGAGTCTCGGTAGAGGTGCAGCCGACGTCTAGGTATACTTCCAAGAGAGCGACTCGTCAGTGTATATGACTTGCGACATCGAATATTCTGTATATTCTATATAAACTGTGCGGCTACGGTTGCAACATCAGGCGCTTGCGCATCGGACGGCGCTGAGGAGATGGTGTGCAACCGCAGGAGACACGCCGGGTGTGGTGCCATGGGCGTACGGGCGACCCACGACACGGGGTGCGGTCACTCTTATCGGCAAACCTGCCGCGAATGACACGCTTTCTGACGCGTACATTGCTCGCACCACTGCGCTTACGTGGCTGCTGTATCTTTCCGCGACGCCCCCGAGGCTACGCCCGCCCACAGCGTCTCCGGTCAAATTTGGTCGGGGGGGGTATGTGGATTAGTACGAATCCGCCCCCGTCGAGCTTGGTTGCCTCGATGCGCGGGGGTCGGTGCGCTCGCTGTACGTAGTGGCAGTATACCATACCGCTAATCGAGGGCGCGCACATCGAGGCACCCTGCGTCGAACTATCGTACGTCGGGCCGCAACGCAGCTAATGGGAGGCGCTTAAGAAAGGAAGGGGGTGGGTGTACGGGCCAAAACCACGATCTGATTATGAAGCACGTAGTAGTAGAGCACTGTGGATTATAATTTTGACCAACTGCCGTTCTCTAACGTGCACCCAATGCACGGTACACGAGCGGGATCTTTTTTTTTTTTTTTTCGTTCCGCCTTCATCGGAATGCGGCCAGGAATTGAACCCGCGACCTCGTGCTTCGCAGCGCAACGCCGCTAGCACGGCGGTTCCTTGTCGGGCGGTGTCGCGGGGCGTTTCGTACTTCAAGCTTTCCTCTGTTTGCGGCGATGTCGACGTTCCGCGGCTCGTGCACGTCTCATGGCTCATTCGCCACTGGTTTTTCTCGATTCGAGCTTTATATTGAGAGTAAAGAAAAAAGTTTTCTCAAAAGTACGTTAAAAGTGCTGTTCTCTACACCATAGAGGGAAATGAGGCGTCATACTGTCCGTGCACGCGCCTCCGGTACAGCGCTTCGTTCGTGCACGCATTTCTCTAAACTTAGTCTCTTTGGCTTCGAAGAACCTCTCGGTTTCCCTCTGTAAACTTTTATTGCTTAAGTATCTTCACTGCCAGGGGGACCTCTTGTCCCCCTGACAGTTCTTACTTTGGGACCTCCTTCTGTAATACATTTCCTTTGTAATTGTAATGATGCCTAAGAACAATATGATTGATTGATTGATTGATTGATTGATTGATTGATTGATTGATTGATTGATTGATTGATTGATTGATTGATTGATTGATTGTCGCATGAAATTTCCGGCATAGTAATGATTAGCCTCGGTTTTCATCTAATTTATACCATTATATTGTTTTCGACATATTACACGTAAAGGAAACGCCATAAATTGGCGAAGATACTCACCCTTGGTGAACTTCATTGTTCGGAAGTCATCAAAATCTAGCGACAAGCGGACTTAGGCCGAGGCTGATCTAAACAGTCGAGATTGACATGCGAGAATGAAGCAGTTGTCAACGTAGATCACTCCACGTCTTTGGAGAAACATGCGACTAGCACGTAATTCACACCTGAACCGCAAAGAACAATAAAGCAAGCCGCACTTTACTTTCTCAACGAAGTCCTGCCGACTTGTATCGCTATAGACCGTGTGAGACCCATCATTTCCCATTGTGGTTGTCCGACTGCTACGCCAGATTTCCTTCACACTTCAGAAAACCGCCATACTGGAGATTCTGGTGCAGGTGAGTCAAGTGAATTGCAGCGCTGAGGCACCCTTTGCTGATCGAACGCGTGGGACAGCAAACTTCCGCTCGATGTGTTCCAGTCATTCAATAATGGTGCTTTGCCTTGAGGCGCGCTTACGAAACTGCTTTATCAGTTTAAGTAAAGCGTTTTGTTATTTGCCTTGTCGCCGCGCTTGAATTGGACGGTATCCAGGGTAGACCCCCCCCCCCCCCCCCCGTGTGCGTATACAGCGGTACGAGTTGAACGGACAGTAAACGTCGAGCTGAATCTATCTAATGATTTTATTGGGCGCCGGCGAACGCCGACAGTTCTTCGTCGGGCCTGCAAAACACGAAGAAAGTGCCGCGCGGCACTTTTCGCCTGATTTGCGGGCTTCGTTGAACGTTTGGACAAAATTTTATGTAGCGCGTATTGAACAACAGGAAGGTGAACCGGGAATTTCGCTCCGAATGTTTGCGAATTTTAATTAATAACTAGTTAGATAATTAGGCGAAATACAAAAGAAAATGTCTGACTTGCTCCAAGCGACGGCAAACGGCATTACCTTGGTTCTGTCGAGCTACGTGGCACCCGCATATTTCTAAGTTTTGGCATACGTTGCGTGGGACACCCTGTATGTGTCAGATGACCAGTACCGACACATTTCTGAAGTTGTAGAAACTATGCCGCATCGCACTTATTAGGATCACGCTTATCAAGTGTGGATACTGGGAAGGGTTGATATTTTAATTTGGTACTAAAGTTGGTCTCGTTGCGCCAGGCCTGGCGTCATTGACATAATCGTGACGTCATGAGGAATTCACCGATCCTGGGTACCGAAACTGGCTTCGTATTCGCAAGAAAGGCTGTTACTCGATAAGTGTTCGTAAGGACAAATTCCAGCCGATCGTGTTGCTGGCGCTCGGCCAATGGCAAATAGCACTTGCCAACGAAATTATTTGTGAATTCAGCCTTTGGTTCGTATATAGTAACAAGCGTTATAGTAAAGTACTTAGGGCGCTATGGGAAGTTGCCAGTGGCTTTCCTTTTTTAGGTTAAAAGCGTTTCGGTATTCATTTAACGTAGAAGAAATAAAGAGTCGAAAATAGCATGTTAGTACTCCTTTGGGTTCGCGTCGCGCGCAAGGGCTAGCGGGATTGACTGACGCGTGACCCGAGGGTCGCGACACGCTTATCCTCGCACTTCTTTTGCCGCAAACATTCGGTCTCCTTCACCCGACACATCTATATGGCTTCCCGGTGTCGTAAGTTTCGTTGTCGTACGGCGCTGCCGTAAACGTATTTTATGAGCGCGCCAGGCGCGTGAGCTTCGGGAAGGGCGCTTTGTGGACTCCAGAAAGCCTATAGAGACGGCGGGAAATGAGAAGCGTTTGGTGCGCCTTTGTGTAGCTACGTTGTCTCTTCGTGCTACATTAGTCTGCTTCGGTCTGCGTACAAAACTTCCACGGCTGAAGTCGTGCGATGTAATTATTTATGCGTCGACGTACACGAACGATGTGGTCTTGACAATTAACCGCCCTATACTGCCAGCGGTTTTCGTTGTCGAAGAAAAACTCGACATCTCTTAGCGTTCAGGGAATCTTCTACTGTGGACACCCTTATGGAGGTTATTTTGGAGGCGCATGTGTAAAGGAATGCTGAAGGCCAACGACGAGTTGAAAAACATGTATTCGTGCATCCTTTGGTGACTAAAATTAAAATAAAAACAGTTTTTTTAATTCTTTATTTTATTTTTAGCCGGGACAATGAAGTGCGAACTTGTAGGTTGAGTCTTTTGCGTGTGTGCGCGTGTGCCTGTATCAGTTTTTTTTTTAGTGAACACTCCACTAGCCTCAAGCAAATGCAGATCCGTTACGTCACAGAAATTTTCTTTATGGAGTCACCAACCGCGCTATTACCGGGCTTGAGGTTAAACCGAGTTATTTGATAACCTGCCCCATATCTACTCCGACCTCATATTTATCTTCATTGTCGCCTTAAAAAGGGTTAGTTGCTTTTGCTCCACGAGTGCCAACCAACCACGCTTATGCGCGCGTCTATACCACCGCCGCAGTTGGAGAACGCCCACAAGACGTTCATCGAGCCCATCGAGCGGTTTCGCAAGGACAACATCGGTGAGGCTAAGGTGAGTGTGGCACGGGCATTGTGCGCGCGTTGCGCTGCAACTTTGCTGTGCGCGCGGGCTCAACAGCGGAGGGGGTAGGGGGGGTAGCTAATGCGCCGTAGTGATGCGCAGCGGTGCTCACGTCGAGGTCGCAGGTTCGCCTATCATCACGCGTTGGCTGCGTATTTGGCGGCAAGACGCGCTGCAACGACACACTGCACGTCGTCGCCGTCGGAGAATGCAAAATGAACCCGTGTCGCGAATCTCGGGTCAATGCTCTTCGCGCCAGAACTCTGCAACACTTTCCCAGCTGCACACACTGCTGTACACATTTTATCTTGTTTGTACCGGTTGTATTTGACTTTGGTACGCGGCACGCGCTATATGCAGCGCGGCTTCTGTAGTTCGTAGACCTGCAAGGCCTGAATGCAATTCGTCTGAGGTTGATTCGTGGCCAAGACGTGTTTATAACATCCGAACTTATAGGACACGAGACAAAAGGGACACGTTCTTGTGTAGTGTCTCCTGGTTTTGTTCCGTGTCTTCAGTTCAGCTCTCGCCTGAGCCTGCAACGCGTCTGCTTTCCTTCGCAACTGGTAGCGTGCATTCTCTGCAACTCGCTTTCAAGCCGCGCATTGCAGTTTGGTGGAGGCACAATGTAGTCGGCACCAGCAGTTGCACAGACGATTGAATGGAGTTCGCTGTATTGCTTGTCTCCTCTGACGCGCGCTTCGACTTTTTTTCGCGTGCAGGAGCGCAAGAAGAAGTTCGACAAGGAGACCGCCCGCTACTGCCAATCGCTGGAGCGGTACCTGGGACTCTCCGTCAAGAAGGGCGATGCGCACCAGAAAGAGGCGAGTGCCACATGTGTGCACCGCGAGCACGCTGCGTATAGCGGACGTCGCGTAACCCTGGGAATTCGCGGACCACGCGTGGCAACGGAACCTGTGTTTACTGAGGTCCGAGAACCTGCTATAGTCTATGGGAGCTCCCGTAGAGTGTCCATGGCGGCGGTACGGCTAACGGCTCTTCTCGTTCACGCGTCCGACAGCGGCAGTATGCTGTGTCCTAACGAGGAGCGTGGCGGAGTGTGGTCTCTGCATATAGAGCGAGCCTTTGCGCACCAGAATCTCCGCGTACACGCGGACCGCGCGGTGTCCCGATCCGCCGCTCAGCGGAAAAACTTTTTTGCTATATGTAGCGGAACAGTCTGTATACGGGGTGATCGTTTTTATAAGCTTTGTGGAATTTTTTTAAGAACAGTCTGTGGCAGATGGCGTAATTCTTGTCCTTGAGCTTATTTTATTATTCGAAGAGGCGGGCGTTATACTAGCACGAGAAATCGAAACACATACTCTTTTAATTAACGAAGATCCGCTGATTAACTTCCTAATTAATTATCTTGCGGCGCGTATCGCAGTTTACGAATTGTAGCGGCGAGTTATCAAGGCGTATCCACTTGAATTTAATTTCCAGAATGACACCAGTTCCGTCATATCTATAATAATACATAAGCGTTCCAGTTACTTCCGTGCTTCAGTGCACAAGGAAGCGTTTTGGTAAAATATTTAGTAGAACGGCGCATTTTTACCGCGAGTTTGATGGCGCATATCTCCTAACTGGTGTCATTCTGGAAATTCATTCCAAGTTGATTCGCCTTGCAAGCTCACCGACTACATTTCATAAATTGCAGTGTGCTCCATAAAGTAGTTAATAAAAAGGTAATTAATGTTTTTTTTTTTTTTCAAATTAGAAGAATATGTGTTTCGATTTTGTCCGCCTCTCTAAATAATCCAGCTCAAGGTCTAAATGGTATCTTCAACAGGCTATTTTTAAAGATTCCGTAAAACTTAAGAATGATCACCCTGAAGTGTATATACATAACGAAAGTATGGCTCCTGCCGCTTGATGCGGTCTACGAGTAGCTGCGGCCGGCCTGTGCCACTTGTGTCGAAATTGTGTCCGGAGGACAAGTCTGTGAAACGACGCACGCTTGGAGCGCGGTGTTTCCTCCGTTCCCCGGTCCTTTCGTCTTCGCGTCGTTGTTATTTTCGTTTATATTCCCCGTGTGGACCCGCGAGCCAGTGCGTCGACTGCCCCCCCCCCCTCCCCCCGTCCCTCCTCCGGGAGGGTCGCGTCAGCCAAGCTAACACGCCCTTTGCGCACGCGGTGTGCGAGGTCCCGAAGTCGTAATTGCCTCGGGAATCCTGTTAGGCCTGCTGTCTATAGACCATGTGGATACACAGCGAAAATAACCATTATCGGACGCGCTTCCTTCCCATTACGAGAGGCTGCGTACCGTCGTACCGTCGCCTTTTTTTTTTTTTTTTTCCCTGCAGACAGGGCGTCATCGAACAGGGTCGACCAGTGTAAACATGGTCATTGAGACGGGTCGCCGTTGTTCAGTACACAGCTGATCTAGGCTTTGCGCTTCGCAGCTCGTAACGACGGCGTAGTGACGTGGGTAACTTTACTCCTCTGGAACTATATTAGAAAAAGTCACCTATCGTGCGCCAGTGTTTCCAGCGGCAACCAGCTATTCGCATCCGACTGAACACACACATTGCCGCAATTCTTTTTCTTTTTTCCCGGTATGGTGATCTTGTGTAGGGCTTTGGGAATACTGTTTGCGGGGGGGTCTGCGCGTTTCGTTGTAAGGCAAAGTCGTACTTCATTCGAACGTGCACATCGAAGTCGTAGGTTTCTATAATGAGACACCTGAACCGACGAGGACCCGGGAGACGCTATAATACGAACTTTCGGAAAAGAATCATTCGTTCCATAAATTTCTTTCCCCTAGTTCCATGCGTTCCACGCGGCACGTAGTAGGTTTCCCCGATGTCCTCGGGTAACTAAACTAGGCATCTTGTTTGTATACGGGGCAAGTGGCGAAACAGGTGCGTGAAAGCGCTCAGCCCTATAAACATTGCGGTCATTCCTCGTCGGTGAAAACTTGGATAAATCAACCGTGAACGCTGTATCGAAAAGTGCGCTTTACTGACTGCAGCCTAAGCATATGCGAGCCTAAGTATTACTGTCGGCCTGTTTGCCTTTAGAACACGCCGATAATAAGTACACGTTTTGTGGCAACGTTGTCGCCTGCTTGTGTCTCCACTGTTGGCGAGAGGAAGAACGCGCGAAGGAAAAACGCCAACGTCAGCGCCGCCGGCCGGCTTTCGTCGCGCCGGCGGTTTCGATTTTGCGCGGCGACGGCGTCGCCACCGCCGGCGTCGTTCGAGGGTAGCGTCGGAGCATCCATGGTCGGAGCGCTATCGACTGCCGCTCCGCGTAGCGGTCGTTTAGCGTAACGCGTTGGCTGAAGGGGAAAAAAAATTAAGCAACAAAAAAAAAAAAAGATATGAACGTTTCCGTTTCGAGCGAGGACCGAATGATGAAGGCCGTCTTCCCCGCATCGCTCCCGCGTCAGGCGGGGAAGTAAGCTTCGGCGGGGCGAAACCCCGCGCGCGCGTTCGCGCTCTCTTGCGATGGCGTGGCGGAGGCCCGCGATCTGCCGCCGTCGCATGGCGTCGGCCTCTGCGATTGCGCGGCGAAGGTAAGTGGGTGGCGGCCGTTCGACGCTCGCGTGCCGTCGCAGCTGTGAAAGGGGAGCAGGGGCGACCTGCGTAGAGCTTCCATTTTTGGAGCGTCGTCCTTTCGCGCGTTTTGTTGGTTAACGCGTCTAATACGGGCGGCAGCGGACCTTTTTAATTTTATCTTCTTTTTGTGTGTGATCTGCCGTCGTGTTTGCTGTGCGTTGGCTCTTTGGAGGCTGTAATTAATGCGACGCCTGTGGACTGCGAGTCCTCCTTCCCCGCACCCACGTTTTCGTGGCCTTGACATCTAGCGTTGGAAGGACAGCGCTCCGCCTCGCTTTTGGTCGGGATAACGAATCTTTGTTTAGCCTTCGCTGGATTCGCGTGTTGTCTGCTGGATAAGGGTCTCTGGTCACCGAATGGTGCCTGCGCATGTCTTTAAGGCGCGCAACCTGACGTTTCTCAGATCACGGCCTCGCCGTTGACGTTTCGGAATTGCTCGAAATGCTGAATTATACGTGCGGCGGGGATTCACTGTGCGTCTGAAATTTAATAGCTGAAGATTTCTTAAGGAAATACTAATTTCGTTGCAAAAGGGGTGTACTGTCGCATAAAAATATACACAGTGACATCGAACTTATGGCACCAAGTCAGTTACAATAAACAAGGTGCCAAGTTTACTTTCTCTCGTGGCACTCTTTAGCCTGCGAACAGAACAATTTTGCTTGCAGTGAATGACGTTGCTTTTATGTTGTATTCCTAATCTGGCAGGTATTTGCGGTGCTTGAAATGGAGAAGATCCACTTCTTCAAAGCATCACTAGAATATGTACTGCTCCTTCAGAAAGTTCAAGAACGCAAGAAGACCGAATTCGTCGAAACGGTCAGTTAGTCATGACTGTTTACGTTTCATGCATGTTGTAGCCCACGTGTTAATGCTCGGGTACCGATTGTTTATTCTTCTCTTAATTGGCAGATACTGAGGTTTATGTACGGCTGGCTGACCTTCTATCACCAAGGTCTGTACTACATTGTTCTTGGTTTAAATAACTTTAATTTGTATCTTTCATTTGGTGCTAAAGTAAGTACATCAGTGTTTAGAGCAGTTCTCAAGCAATGCAAAGTTGCTTTGAAAATTCTTGTATGACATTTTGCTGCTCCTAGTTCAGTCTTGTTGCAGCTATTGTGTCTGGATGCAGTCACCAATACATGCTTTTAATTTAATGGCACAATGATCAAACTCCCATTTTCTATTCTTTCCCCCATCCTCTTTCATTTGATGCAGGCAGTTATTGTGTCTCTTTTAGTGGCGTTTATCACGTTTCCTTTGATTCTAGTTCGTTTTTCGCCTGTATTATTGGTAATAATCAAAAGCTCATTGTGGACTCTAAAATTTAGATTTTATAAATTCGTGTTTACGAAGCAGCCATTGTAAAGGTAAAAGTTGTCTTTTTCACCACAATCACCTCAACACCCAACGAAAAGGAGTAGTACGTTGCTAAAGGTGATGTGCCTTATAGCAGCAAATATTTCCAGCTCCTTACTTTGGTCATGTTTGCACATACTTATTAACAACATAACAAGGGAATGTTGTACAAACTGTATCTCTTTGAGTGCCTTTAATGTCAAAGTAGATTCATCTGTTTGTTTCATCACTGACCTACTTCAGGCCATGAGGTAGCCAAGGAGTTCAACAGCTTCAACACAGACCTGCAGGTTCGGCTTCAGAAGGTGAGCTAGCACTGACAAACACTCTTTGTTTCACGATAATACCAAGGGCCAATTTGACCAGCAAAAAAAGAAAAGTAGTTTAATGTAGTATTAGGTGTAATATTACGTTGAAGGATTGATAGAGTTCTATTGCCAGTTCTATTGTAATGGCATTTCGCCTACAAAAGCACAGAATACTGAAAGTAGGGTGTAAGAAGGCACAAGTCAATATAAAATTCCAAAATATGAGTGAAAGAAAAAAATATCTCTCAACTCAAACTTTGGGGACTTTCATTATTGAATTTCACTCCACATTAACATTATTTCATACAGTCAAATGCTACAATGCAACACACATACTTGGAAGAAATAGGCGAGCCATGATGGCCAAATCAGACTCACATCAGTGCCAACAAAATCAAAATACTTACTTTATTGACTTCAGAGCACTAGCGTGCATCATTAAGGGTAACCAATAGCTACAAGAGAGATGCAAATTAACACACATATCCAGGCAAAGTAGACAGGACAAGCACTTTGTTTCACCAACTAGCACAACAAGAAGTATTCCTGGTGAGATAACCAAGCATGCAAGTTGGGGCTCACATGGACACTGTTATTTCTACTGCTTATGAGAAGCCCCACATGAACTTGGAACTAGGTAAAATAATTGGATAGAGCAAATGATCTAGAATTAAGAATTCTACATGCATTTAATCAGTTTGCTTTTTATGTCTTAACAGCAGTCAGAACCTTAGCTTCTTTTTTTTTTCATCTTTACTCACAAAACAGACAAACCTGTATCCATAAGTGGCTGTATTTTGTTCAGTATCAGTGATGTCACCAGCAAAAAAGCAAGAAACTGTTTGCTCTGATGTTACGTACAAGCCTTCTTACGTCTTCACGCAGATAATTCAGTTACCCTATCACCATAGACTTAGAACGACAGAAAGCTGAGCTAGTTGGTAAGGATTCATTATGCAAAATAGAAGTGAGGCGTGCAGACAGGACACAAGAGTAGAGAAGTGGACAACACGAACGCCGACTATAGACTTGTGGTAAATATCCCCTGAACTGCATAAAAGAACGAAATTATACTTTGATGTCCGAACTTGTGTGTATGGAATCTGTGTTTGCACAGGAACACGACATACAAGTTGGAACAATAACATGAGGTGTGCACGGAATATTCACCTGCTTGCTCTTACATGCAGGGTATGCAGAAAAGAACAAATTAGTGTGGCTCTGTGATTATCGTCATTTTCGCAGATTGTCTCTGTAGTGATTGGAATGCAAACACATAGAGAGTCTCATAACTTTGATAAATTGTCTTTATACATGTATGAAAGTCTGGTAACCTATCTCTTTATTTTTCATTTTTCTGTCCACTAAGTGAAGCTGTGTTAATGTGACTTGTTCTTGTCCCATGCGTGACTGCAGACAAGGGAGAACTTTGAAGCAACACACAGTGAAGCAGAACACTTGATGAAGAAAATGTTGGAGGTGCGTACAACGGTAATGCTCGCTGCTTCATCCATCCCATGTCATGCACATTGCTTTAGATGCACGACCTTGTGGTTTGTCTTGATGAAGTGTGAGTTTTGAGCCAACTTTATATTCTTTTTGTTTTTTAACTTGCATATCAAATCATGATTTTCTGGCATTTCCTGCCTTCATTTGTCATGCTTGTTTGATTCAAAGTGAATGCCACAGGGGTGCAGTGAATGCCATTCATTATATAGCAGTTGCAGCAGAGTAGGCACTGTGTATTCAGAAAAAGAATCTAATCACATTCTCGTAATTTAGTCAAATAACCTGGCTATGACTTCTGTACAAACTAAGGATCAGTGAATCTCATTGGATTTTAATTTTGGGCAGAAAGATACAGAAACTGTGTTTGCATAACAACCTCCCCGAGGATGAATTGCATGTTCTGGTGGCCTTTTACACTGTAGTGCAGAACACTTGTGCTTTGGCTGTTATTTAGTTGCACTTTATCATCTCTGTGCGAGATAATATTGTACTTGCATTAGACTTTTTTTTATCTCAGACAGTTTGTTACTGAATGTTTGTATTGATGAACATCAAAATTAAAATTTTAAGTGAATGCGTAAAAACATAGTGAAAGCTTACTGCCTGCACAACTAAGAATCTTGCACAACTTAGAATTGTCATTTTGCACCATGCATATGTAATGTTTACTACTGCATACTTCATCATTTATCACATTTTTGCATTTTGTGATTCATTTTCATTTGTTCAAACACATTTCACCTCATGCAAAACTTTTTATTACTTTGTCAATATTTTGCTTGTTCTTAATTTTGCATGCTCGTGACTGTTCAATGATGCGCAGGCTTTTTTAAATTTCTTTTGTTATCCACTGCATTGTTTTAAGAATATTTCATTTCTGTTATTGTTATTTACAATGTTTGTTTACTGCATGTCTGCTGAAAACAAAACAGATCAGTTAGCCTTTTTCCTGCTTGATTAATTGTACTGATGAATGATAAAGATATGCTGATGGAGGCAAAACTGTCCCATTTTAATTACAGTGTTGCAAAATTGTCATAAGGTAGCTTTTGTCTCTTTTGGCTTCATTCACTAAAAAAAGTGCTCAACAGTCCAGCACATTGCTTTCAAAGTGCAGAAAAAAATTCAACTCATTCTGCCATTTTATTTGTTTCAGTGAACAGAATTACCTTAAGTAAGCACAAATGAAGGTGAAAGCACTAAGTTTCATATAAGCATACATGCCTGATTTTTTTGTTTTGTTCAGTCTGTGTGACATGCTTTAGAGCTGTGGCACCTGCTCCTCTATGTTGCTTTCACTTTGTGGCATCCTCGTTGTCAGTATTCAGTAGGGCAGGCTCATAATGCTAGTGTCAGTAGCCTCTTGCTTGGGCTACGGTTGATAGTCAGACTCTTGGAGCAGTGAAAAAGAATGTTTATCTTGACCAATTGGCACAGGGCATCTAATTGAAGAATAAAAATAATTGGGGCACATTTGGGCAGGAACTCCAAAGTTGCAAATAGCATATTGCCAATATCCTTCAAGAAAAAGACCATATAATCACCATATTCTGCCAGTACCAACAAATGTGGCTGAAACCTTAAGGCCAACAAACTCTGAAGGAAACGTGTACTGAGCAGTGGGAAGGCAGTGTTTAAGGTATATAAAGGAGGTGGTATGAGATGAAACTTCAAGCATGAATGTTATTTACTTCAAATTAAGAAGAAACAGAGTTGGGCAACTCATTTTAATGCAAAGAACAGATAACTAGAGGTGTAGAGAGCAACACAATCAGTAGTAAACTAAGGGAAACATAGTCAAAGTTGATGTTTGAAGAGTCGCGTGAAAACCTACGGGGGACAAAAGAAAAATACAGAATGACGCAATGTTGTTTTGTGTCTTCTTTTCATCTTGTGTAGATTTTCATGCTACCCTTCAAACACTAATCAGTACCAACTTGCCCAGTTTACGATACTACTATGTCAAGGTTGTCAGGTAGTTAGATGGAGCGATGAGGCTGGGAAATTTGCAGGAGTAAAATCGGTTCACTTGGTGCAGGGCAGGGAGGATCGAATACCTCAGGGAGAGGCCTTCGCCCTGCAGTGGACCTAAATAGCAGCCATGCCCTCCTAGTTTGCATTATGCTTGTGTATGTGCCTGTACAGCTGCTGCCATGCATGTGAATGTATGCTAGGGGTGTTGTGCACAAATACTACCTCGGTGTGTGTGTTTGTGTGTGCATGTGTTCTTTTTCTTTTGTTCTTTTTGGCTCACGCACTTGGCCTGCCGTGTGGAACCCTCCTGATCCTTCCCTCAGAAGCCCCAGGACTCTGGTTGCCTAAACAAAATGTATACTAGGCAAGGTTACCTCTTCCTCATGGAAAAAAGTGAGTCCTTTGTCAAGTCTGCACTTGGATGGCTTCCAAGGCAATACCACTGTTACTATGATGGGTACCACTGGGTTTACTGCTTATGTCATTACATGTATGTATTGACAGCAGCATTTTACCAGTACTTTTGCCCAGGGTTTAGACTTGGAGGCTGACAAAAAGATACTCAAAAGTGAGAATGGTGGAATGAGTCAGGGAAAAGGAAAGGATGCCACTAACATTTAATGGTAGGATGCAAGCTGGTAATAAGCTTTATAATTATTAGTTGCATAGCTTGATAATTTGTAGACCTGGACACTAGTATTGAATTGCCATTTTTATTCAGCAGTTAATCAAACATCTATTAGTGTTAATTTACATGCAAAACATCTAAAAAGAAAGGTAAGACTTACACACTAGTGTATGCAGTTATTCTTACTTTCAACACTGTGGATAAAATGGCATTTACAAAACAGCCACCTTCTAATTGTTCCTTGCTAGTGCTTTACACGTATAGTTTACACTATTAAGCTCTTTGAAAGTTCTGCTGAAATGTGAAAATTACAAAATACCTCGCTACACCAGGGAAGTAGTGTGTTTACATGGAACCTATCCCAAGACAAGCATTAGCAGAATTTTAATTAACATTTGACTTGCATGGCTTCATTTGATGAAATAGTTAAAAAACATTAAATATACCTAATGCATTAACAATACCTTTCTTGGTCCTTTCTCCTGCATAATGTTCTGTCTAAAATGAAGTGACAGAAAAGGTAAGCAAGACATGTGATACATTGAAAACAAAACCGGTGGTCTCAGTGTCACAAAATTTCTACGAAGGGAAGGGAATTTCGTTGCGGCTGGCATAAAATCTGGTGGAGTTAGTGAGATCAAGAAATCAACAAGTATAGCTAATGAAAAACACACATTGAAAAATGCAACATGTGTATAGGAGCAACTTTTTGAAAGGGCAAATATCTACAATTTAATATGACGCAAAGAGGAAGGAGTGTTAATATATAATTTCTGTTAATACATCCTCAGACATTTTGAAGAACCTTCACTCACGTGGTTTCAAATAAAAAAGGCTGTTATCTTTTTTGATGCAGGACACATTACAACAATATGGAACAAGCACTACTGTCAATACCAGAAGGAAAACCGCAAGTTCACCATGATACCGTACTCCCAGACAGTGGGCAAAATTGTAAGTGCTCGCCGGCTTCATTTTTGCCGCGTGTATGTTATTGTTTTTCTCTTGAGCCACTGAATTTGTTGAACTGGTAAGTTGCTGCTGTAATTGGCTCACAGATGCTGCACCCTGTGGTTTATATTATCTAGCATCCTTGTTTGCATGCCGACCCTTACATTGTGTTCACTTTGTACTTTGTGGGGTGTTTCAGACAACAACAGACACCTTCTGCCTCAAAGAATGCATCAGGTAATACACTAAACTTTTTTTAACAAGCGTGGATAATGTTTTAATGTGGGATTTACCTTTAATAGTTACACCAGATACCTTGGTTTGCATTTCTGTAGCTGTGCTTTATTTGCAATTCATTTGAAACTTTTATTTATGACAGCGATAACATTTTTAATTATAATCAAAAGAAATGTTTAAAGTACATAATATAAAATATATATAAAGCACAGTGTTTTTACTGGCTTTGTTGTGTTTAGTATATTCTTTTGCTTTGATTGTCGTTAGTGTAGCTTCAGTTTGACGTGCATGTATTAACCCTTACTGTAAATAATCTAGTACAAACAGACCTGAAGCCTGAGAATTTACAGGTACCACCGATGATCGGAGATTCATAGCTAGTGGATTAGCTGAACCGAACAACTTTTGCCTTCACATGTGTGTGCTAAGCCATCGCAAATCACTGTTCTGTATACAGGGTGTCCCACCTAAATTTAGCCAAACCTTAAGAATATGCAAATTCCACATGGCTGGACAGAACCAAGGTAACATTGTTTGCCATCGCTTGGAGATTATTTCTTGCATTCTTCCTAATTACATAATTAGTCTTCATTCATTAATTGACATCTCAAACATTATAACTTGAGCAAAAGTGTCAGTGAGAAAATTGTAGAGCAACATGAAAAACTCCCGATACAACTTTCTGTTGCATAAAAGTTTTTTTTTTTTTTAGCATGAAAGAAGCCCGCGAATACACACAAAGTGCCTCGAGTGACCAGTCACACAACAATTTCGCACATAAACAGATCAAGACAGCCGATTCAGAACAGCGTCGTGAGTTTCTGTGAAGCTAAATGCACGGAATAGTGAGCGCAAGTGTCATATTCCTTCATTTGTGATAAATATTCTTGAATGGCTCGCTTTGAGATTCTTGGCAAATTTTCACATGACTACTAACTGATAGAGAAATATTGGGAGCTGGTGAGAGTACCAAGTGGGTAGAGAGCTACAGCGTGACGGTTAGGTCACACCTGACTCCTAGCAGGCAACCCTGTGTGGACCATAAATGACATGGATGTTACTGAAGTTGCTTTATGAACTGTACATCTTCAGGACATGTTTTGTGCTATGTCAATGGCTGTAATAACCCACTGCGGTGACTCGGTGTTTGTGGTGTTCTGAGCAAGAAGGCATGGCTTCCATGCTCAATCGTATTCCGATGAGCACAGAATTAAAAATGCACGTGCGCTTAGAATTTGGTGTACGTTAAAGAATTCCAAGGTGTTCAATATTAATCCGAAGCAGCCAACTGTGGCATTCTTCATAGCTTACTGTGCAGCGTCTGGGTAATAAACCGCACAATTTTTTTTTTATCAGCTCTAATATAGAGCAATGGTTGGCTTGCTTACACATACTTTCAGTTGACTAGAACGCTTCTGGAAAAGCTCTACACTATCAACAAATATTCTCTTGTATTCACAGAAACAGCATGAGATTGACAGTTAAATAAATAAATCTTAATGTTATCTTGACAGAAAGATCTGGCAAAGCAATTTGATGTAATGCTCTGCAGCAGTAACTGTCAACAAGTACTGTACATACGCTCCAAGTGTTCAAACACTGTTGTAGATTTCTCACTTATATTTAAACATGCAAAACAGTTTAGTTCATAAGTATGTGCTTCACTTCTTCATTCTTGTTAATACAGTCTTTTACTATAAAGCTTCTGGGATGATGCACAGTCCTGTCATTGTGTGATGTTTGCCTGGCCTTGGAAATTGGTGATACTTGACACAGGCACTCTGCTGGTGCTGTGTTGTGATACTTTGAGGCTGTGCAGATGAAGGCCATGCTGCACCCCTTTGCAGTTGACATTGTCTTTATGTTCGATCAGCATGCACCTAACCCTGCAGAAAAATGTTAATTGCATTCTCATAATTTTGTGATGTATTTGCATGGGGGCATGCAAACATTTATTTCATTGTCAGTTCTGTCATTTCTGTACGAATACTAGCAGAGGAAATATGGAATTATGAGAAAACTCGTATATAGCCTTTTTACTTAGAAAATGCTGACAACAGTGGTTGAAATATGTTGTATGAAAATTCTTAACTGTCTTTAATTGAATATTCTTTTATTAGTTCCTTCGAGTGCTTTTTGGATTGTAGCTCTAGCGGCAGTTGAGTGTTGCATATGTTCTTTATACTCTCTTTTTTTTTAGACGGATGAATGACAGCATAGACAAGCGCTTTTGCTTTGACTTGACAGCATCAGATCGTCCCGGCTTGACATACACATTCCAGGCGCTGAGCGAAGACGATTGCAAACAGTGGCTCAATGCCATGGATGGCAGGGAACCTGTGAGTCACCTAGCTCTTGTTCCACTTGAAGGAAGTCAGAAACACTAGAAATCTGGGTCACAGACATGAGGGTAACATCAAAGAACGCAGCACCAACTTATCCCTAGGTCCCTTTGTTTTTGGGTAAAACCCAATAATGCCAGATTTTTGTATGCCAAACAAAATTTCTGAATACAAGTTAACCCCAATTTCTCCCCGATGTTTGCCCTTTCATAAACGGTAATAATAAATGCAGGTGTTACCTGCCTTGGTGGCGGAGTGGCTTTGCATTTCGCTGCTAAGCCTATGAATGTGCCAGCCATGGGGGGACCATATTTCGATGAGGACAAAATGCAAAAGCACCTGTGTATTGTGCATTGAGTGCACGTTTAAAAAAAAACCAGGTGGTCAAAATTAATCTGGAGTCCCCATTGCACCGTGTCTCCTAATCATATCATGGTTTTGGCACATAAAACACCTGATTTAATTTAACACAGGTGTTACAAACCTAATGAACGCTGCCCACCTTTTTACAAGTGGTCTAGATATATTGTATTATACATCGATATTATTACTGCATGAATGTGGTGTATCTTTCATTTTTACCTAACACTGACGCTAACACCGGCATATATAAAAATACGCATTCAGCACCTGCCAGGGCATTGAGTGATTGAAAGCTTGTTGCTTTTAGTAGCCGTGTTTACAAAAATATGACGAGATATTACACTGCAATTCCCACACATTGCATACCTGAAAACAGCAGTAATGTGCTAGGAAGCAAATTAATACAGTGCTGATGATCTTCTGCATTGTGAACAGTAACATTGACATTAAAAGGTTGTTTCCCCAGCTACATTATGTTCAAAGAAGAGTGGCTGACTTGTCTAGCTGATATTTCATTGATTTTTTTTGCTAGAGCATATATTGGGAACCAGTAAAACAGGGTGACAACAGACAAGCATGAAAGGCCTGACAGGTCTGAGATGGACACATAAATGGTTCCAGTGTGTATGATAACGTATGTCAGCAAGGGCTTATACAAAGCATCACACCTCCTGTAAAGCATGCTTGTGTGCACTACTTTTTGTATTATTTTTTTTTTTTCGCTTTGTTAAAATAGTGAAGAGAAGAAAGTAAGCAAGGGGATCCCCAAACCCATCCTCATTTGTTGTTCTTGTTCATATGGTTTCTTTTAAATGTATCAATAATGCCCGACAATGTGGATTTGTAATGACAAGTTCGTGACATGATTTGCTAGCACGAGAGCTCATGTGTGACGTTCCCCTCCTCTCTCTCTTGCCCCTCCCCACAAATCAGTTGTATGAGAGCAGGTGCCCTTTCCATCAGCACCTTTTATTTATTTATTTATTTATTTATTTATTTATTTATTTCATGTACTTTCAAGGCCTGAAGGCGTTACAGAAAGGAGTGGAGTCAAAACAAGAAGTAATGCAGTAAAAATACAAACAAAAAGTGTTAACAAAAAATATTAACAAAAGGCATTCTGAACAGCGGCCTTGAAGTTGGTAGAGTCGGTGATGAGTGCAATTGATGCTGGAAGTCCTTGTATTGCAAGTCCCATCATCGACCACTCCCAACCATGAAAACAGGCAAAAAGGGCAAAGAAAGCAATTTGCTTTAAAAAAAGTACTTTCAGTACTAGACACCCTGCATTGATTACAATTTAATTTATTCTTGAAGTGCAGTAATTGAGGTTACACACTTTGACACAGAGCGTGAGTTCAATGAACGTGCTCGCTGGTTTTGCAGAGAGTTTCGCTAGGTCTTCTCAAGCCTGACAGGCTGCAAATGGCACTAATGGCAAAGTGGTCTTGCTCGAAGTGACACTAAATTTGCCTGTCTGACTTGGCCAGCCAACTGTGAGGAAACAATGTCCACCGTGGTGGCTTGGTGGCTGTAGCATTCTGCTACAGAGCTCAAGGTCGCAGGTGTGCTTCCCAACCAACACCACCACCACACTCCAATGGGGACTTATTGCAAACATGCTCGTGCACCGTGCTTTGTTTTCAACTTAAAGAATTTCAGGTGGTCCAAATTAATCCACAGCCCTCCACTACATTGTCTCTCATAACCTGCGTGTTGCTTTCCATCACTAAATTACTCATTCAGTCACCATATCAATCAATCAATCAATCAATCAGAAAATGATAACAAAACATTGGATGTGGTGTGCAGTAGGTTCAGATGTGCCTGCTAATCGGGGTTCACGAAAAGGTCAGAAACAAGAGTTTAAATTGACGTTGCCAGGTCATCCTGTCAACAAATTATGAAGCAATTTACTTAACACTGTATTAGCAGCACAGGTTACAGATGTTGCTTTGGTATTGATTTGCTTTACAACTCTTGTGCAGTTTATTGTTGTGTGCTACTTGGAAATGTTTGTGTGAATGTTATTGGCTGCACCAGACAAGGCCTCGTTTTGTTTTTGCAGACAACTGCACCACCAGGACGAGCCGCACGGCAGGAAGGATGTGAGTAGCACTAGCTTTCTCTTTTTTTTTTTTTACTTAATGTAGAAAAATGTAATAACAAGCAGTTGCTTGATTCATCCAGGGCTTTGGCAAATGTAGCTCACCTGCACAATTTTATTGATACTATTTGTTTTTGTATGAGTACAGCTCGCCCATCGTAGCTGTGCCTGCTTGTCATGTTTCACACGTGAAAACACATGAACTCTTTGGTCACACATGAACCCTTTGGTTCCGTTCATTGATCACAGGTAGCAACATTATAGTGTCAGCACAAAAATTTAGAGGGAAATGTTAGCAGGACGCAACTGCTTCATGTTGCAGCCTGCCAGTATGTGATGCGCCCTCAACAATAACAAATACTAAAGGGTAATAAATCTGTGGCTATGTGCCGTTGCACTCCTAGTGATTCCGAATTGCAGGTTTGATACTAAAGTGAAAAACACAGAATCATAGCATGCAGTGAGGCAAAGCAAAGCCAGTACTTGTATCAACACACCGACTGAATTTCACTCTATTATCTCCTCAGTAAATTGCACTTCTGCAGCTTTGTCTGTAATGCTGTCAGCCTTCAAAACACAAAATCATTATTTTGGTCGCAGGCATGAGAAAAAAAGCATGGCAGGGCTTGCTTAGTGATTAACATAATCAACCAGGCTGGACTGCATCGGCTGTAATCTCTGTGGAGGCTTTACGGTTTGAACAGATGTTCCACCCTTAAGGTGGACCCAGGTAGCTCTGAACTCATTTATGCTCCTGACTTGATGCTTTGTCTCTCATTTTCTTAGCACTTTACTCCTTTTGTTTTCGTAAAGCATGTTCCCTCACTGTGTGCCTCATGCAGGATACTCTCCTCCTTTCTATGTGGGGGCTGTCAACTCTCTGGTACGCCTTCGCCAGGTCTGCCCCGACATAAATATAGTCTCCACTCCACTTAAACTACCATATTTACTCGAATGTAGGTCGAGCGCTATATATTGAACTTGCAGAGAGTTAAAAAATAATAATTCCAATACAGGTCGACTCATATATTTCTATAAGAAACAGAAGCCTTGAACATTACGCACCTTTATTTACCGTAAGCTTGGCTGCTAAATCTCGCTAGTCAATGCCACAAGCTGTATCCTTGGCACCCCAAACAATGTCGTCTTCGGTGCCGTCGAATGCATTGAATAACATGGCTATTATGTGTTATTGTTTTAATTATTTACCTCATCTAGTAGTCGCTGTAGTCCTTCAGCAGTTATCTTTAGTGTAACCATGGTTGCCATTCTAAATTCATTATGTGTATTTCAAGGATTGCCCATTGTCAGTGAATGAAAAAATCTAATAAAACGCTGATTTTTTGCTTGCAGGCCTGCTAGATGAAACTGGCTTTGCATTTGTCCGGAGCTGCATTGAAGCTATAGAGGCAAGGGGCTTGGAAGATCAGGGCCTCTATCGAATTGTGGGTGTGAATTCAAAGGTTACCAAGCTCACACAGATGGCATTTGGTGAGACTTCTTGTTCTTCATAAGCTCTAATTTTGCTAGAAGTACTGGAATACCGGTTCTGGATGTCATGTTTGTGCAGTGCAAAAAAGTGTGAGGTTAATATAAATTTCACATACATGCTGTTACTTGTATTTGATTACCTTTGGCTGAAGGGCAACATAGCTTTTACAGATCACAATGTCCAGTTAATTAAACATTCCCGTAATTATGTCTCAATTACCATGAAATTGTAGTACTTCAGAAGAAGGCATGCTGCACTTAAGTGGCCCTGCACCAGGGCAGACAGACAACCGAGTAGTGCAAATATAACGCGAGGGTGATCATGTCTGCAAAGTATCAAGTCTGCAAAGCATTGCACTGCTCTTGGAGAGTCAGCTCTCCTGTTTCCCCATGAACAGTGATAACATTACACGAATGGCATTTCCATGTCACATGAATGCTGCCTGCAGTATATGAATAGCCAACAGCAGTACAAGCAACTCGCCGATTTCCGTAAAGCACAGAATGCACAAGGAGGCCACTTTCCCTCCTCGCACCATGTCCTTGTAACATTTCATTTGCTCCGCTCTCAGCTACTATTAAACCCTTTTCAAAAATTGTTGCAATAGAACACTCCTTGGACAGTGCTACATCTTCTAGTGAAAAACCTAAATATCTTACAAGGGCTGCTAAGAGGGGCCTTTAACATTTGTACCTACATTATTCAGTTTGAGGTTATAGTTTAGGAGTTGTGCGCACGATTTCTTGCTTGAATCTAAAAGAGGCAGTTGAAGCTATTACTTACTTTGTTGCATGACTTGGAAGTTCCGCAGCATTTTTTTGCAGCCTTTAAAACTTGTACATTCATCATTCCAGTCTGTATTTTTTCGTTTGGTGAAAGAGTGATAAGAGAGTAGTGTGGACCATAACTTAATAAAGTTTGTAAGAAATTGAAAAGAAATGAATGTCAAATTTTCAGTAATATGTGTTTAAACCACATGTAAAATGCCAGCGTTACGCTAGTTGAAGTTCTTCTTCCATTTCTTTCTTTCTTTCTTTCGTTTTATATGACGAATTGTGCTTTTTGCAGCACGCAGTACAGAGTGGACCAACAACTTGACCAGCAGCTTGATGTGTTTTCTTAGTTTATCATTTATATTGGTGCTTTCGTTTTTTGCACTCTGCAGACCCAAAACGAACGGAAAACCCTGATTTCATGAACTCCGAGGAGTGGGAGGTCAAGACAATTACGAGTGCGCTTAAGAATTATTTCAGGTAAGTGTATTGCAATGCCTGCTATGCACGTGCTGGACTTGTAGTGTAGACCTACCTGCTTGGGCATGTTAGCAGAGCAAATGGCTCTATGTGCTAATGCTTAATATCATAGTTTTGCATTCATGGGGGCTTTCAGCAGAGGGTGAACAATTATTGAGATCTAGTGGCCAGTTTCTCTGTACCAGTTATACGAACAGTAGGGACATATCCTGAAATGCGGAAATGTTTTGGCACCGCTATTGTTTCATAGGGAATGGCCTGGCCTAGTTGCCACAGCACAGGGAGTTTTGCAACTCTTACCATTATTAAGCATCGAAATTGATTGCCTTCATGAAACCTAAAGTTCTGCATACTGTTGGATCTTATTCTGCAGTCACACTTGTGAGGCTATGGTAGTTAATTTTTAGGGCTTAACAGTATATATCATAACTGTGACATGGGAGCTCATACTAACATGCCATACACTGACGTATAAACAGTCACCTTTCAAATATGCCTTTGCAGTTATCAAGCATCATCATGTTATTCAGTAGAATTTCAGATATCCTTTGTCTCTTTTGAAATGTTACAAAATTTTGCTGTTTTTTTTTTTCGTTGAGACAAGCAAAAGAACATTATGCAACTTTTCAAGTTTCACGTAAAAATCTGTAGTGTTGATAGGTCTGTGATATATTCATTAAAAGTACTTTATAATGCTGTCTTGTACTTCATTTCACCTAGGCACTTATTCTCAAACTGTGATTTTCTGAGAACTCTCGCACTACAGCTTTTATTTATTTTAGAAAATTCTCTTAAGGTGTTGACAGCTCTTTTTATTTAACATATGCCCCATACCAGTATGTTGTTTTCTCTTGGCTACATGCCATGCTGTGACCTGCTGCTTTTTAAGCGCTTTGTTTCCTTCACCTCTGCCTGAAATTTGCAAAAAGCAAATACAGTGATGTGTTCCTGTATGCCAGGACAATGCCACCAATTGATTGAGCATCGTGTGACGCATCCCATAGCCAATAATTTCCTGTGCCTCCTTTCAGAAACCTGCCTGAACCACTGATGACGTTTCGTTTGCACACTGCCTTTATTAGCGCAGCGAGTAAGTCCCCTTGCTCTGCATTAACAAACCCGCTGCTGGCTGCACACAGCTCAGCCTGTGCCTGCATCATGCAGGGCTGTAGTGCTTCAGAGAGTCCCCATTGCAGGCTGCATTCTCTGGCGCAGTGTTTCTCAAACTTTAGTCTGCAGGCTCCCAGAAGTTGCCGAGACAATTCTAGGGCATTCACAGGGGACCTATTACAGAGACGCGCCATTGACAGGCATTGTCTATCAAAGGCAGAGCAAAACAAAACTTGCAATTACCATATTTTTGCATGTATGACCCACATTAAATGTTCGGAAAGTTTAGTAAGTTTAACTCTTTCTTTGTTGCTGAGTATATATAGTAGTCACTGGAATTTGTACCAGCATAGCCAATGACAAGTGTAGTCATAAAAAAAAGGGCCTCTCAATGTGGACCAGTGACAAGCATATTCGTCAGCTTGCTTCTAGCTGCAGCTTTCAATGCTACTAGGTGGCTGCACTTACCATTGCTAGTGGATTTGTGTGTAGTATTCCTCTTTATTATGGACTGCTTAAATGCTTGCATTGGAAACATGGCTGCCTGCGCAGCACATTTCTGAGAAATTTCTGGGAAATTTGGTACTGCTATTTTCATCTATTTTTGCTATATGGAAAGTGTTAAGTACAAAGTGGGGTGGGGTGGCAAGGGCCATTGTGCTAGTCCAAGCACAATGGTGTGCGCATTTTTTTTAAAAGCGTGCATACAAAGCATGCATACGAACCATGCTTTTCTTTGCATGCTTTTTGGCATTTAAGGTTAGTGCAGGATCCATAGAGAGACCACGACAAAAGTTTGAGAACCACTTGTCTACTGAAATGATGGTTCATAAGCCTTGACTTATTAATGCTGCAGAGAGTTCTAATTATAGTTTGGTACACCAGTGATGAATAGTTCATGTAACCTCAGATGAGACCTCCATGCATTTTTCAGCATTGTTAATTGCGCCAGCACTGAATTAGTTATGCATGACACATTGTAATGCCCTGCACTGTCTGTCTGTTGCTGTGCTGAGGCTGTTTTTTGCATGCCTTTTGCAGGCAACTTTTAGAATACTTACACACAATAAATCTAATTTGTTTGCTCTTTGCTAGTGCAAGAGTTGCAGGACATACTACTGCAGTCTGCCATTATGTGTCATAGTATTCTTTCTGTAGTTTCTAGTGGTCTGGTGCTCATCTATAAATTGTAAGTTGTGATTGTTTGTAAATTAAGTTGTGATGTTGTTCTCAGAGTAACCTATGGAAACATTCACATTGCAAGCAATTAGTACCACTTTCTGATGCACAGAAGTGCTTTGCACTTCTTTTACCAAAATTGTATGTAAATATGTAAATATTGCATATTTTAAAATCTAGGAAATGTAGTGACAAACTGACATTCTCATTTTTTTTAATTAAGAGTTTATTTTATGGCTTCGTTAAATAGTCTGGAATTTCATAGTGTTATGCAAGGTGACAAGCAAGGTGGAGAGGTTCTGTGGCAAGTGTCTGGTCACTGTAAACCCATGTAGTATTAAGATCGTGTTTCAATTTTCAGTAACCTGAGATTAGGCTTGCCACGGTGGCTCAGGGGTTACTGTATAATTGAACTGCTGAGCAAGTCACAACCTCTCCAAGTGCACCAAATATCCTGGTGTAGCACCAGAACATTTGCAATTAATAACTTAATTAAGTAGACATGAACTGTTCTTGCATGTATTCTTGCCTGCATGTATTACATGTATTCTGACGTACTAGTTCTGCGAAAACCCGCAAGGTGGAGAGAAGTAATTAATAGAGGGAAAATCAGACATCCACCCACCCGTTCGTAGCAATTGCTACAAAGGAAACCCATACGGGTTCCTGGAAAGAAAAGCCTCACAGTTGAAGAAAAATTCGCCCTGGTCCGAGACAAATTTTTCTTCAACTGTGAGGCTTTTCTTTCAAGGAACACATGGGTTTGCTTTGTAGCAATTGCTATGAACGGGTGGATGTCTGATTTTCCCTTTATTAATTACATGTATTCTGTGGGACTTGCTATATGCTGAGATGTCCATATGGATTGTGGGGCCATAACTTTTACTGAATTGCAATTTAGCACTGCACTGTAGTTTACAGTAAATACAGTAGGCTCCATTCAAAGTGAACATGGAGGCTGCTTGGAAACTTGTTCATCTAATCAAAATTTTGCTTAGAAGAATCTACTGAAGTTGTGGGAAAATGAATGAAAATAATTTGCTTTAGCTGCATCGCTTCAGGCTATTGAGCTGACTGTTCATTCTAGCGCAGTATGCTACTCAATAGAGTTCATAATAAAGGGAGTCTAATGTATTTCTCGTAGTCCATGTTTCACGCTCAAGTGTCCCACCTGACATGCCATTTTCTTGAACTTGGGTGTAGAACAAGAAAACAAGGCCAAGAGGACAGCAGCTATAGAAGAGCTAGTCTCTCAGCTGCCGCCTGATAATCAACGCATGGCTGCACTGCTGATACGACACTTGCAGAAGTAAGCTTGATTGGGTTATCAGTTTCCTCTTTGCTTTGATTCCTATTACTAAATGTAATAACGTCACACTCAAGACCAAATCCTAAGAAATAATATTAAACTCTTGACCAGCTCTTCATAATTACCAATGAATATTTAGTACCTGCCGTGGTTGCTTAGTGGCTATGGTGTTGCGCTGCTAAGCATGAGGTCACCACGGTGGCCACGTTTCGATAAAGGCGAAATGCAATAACACCAGTGGTACTTAGATTTAGGTGCACGTTAGAGAACCCCAGGCAGTAAAAATTTATCCGGGGTCCTCCACTATGGCATGCCTCATAATCAGATCATGGTATTGGCACATGAAACTCCATAATTTAAAAAGTAAGTAAATCAGTCAATCAATCAATATCTGTGAATTTCATAGGTTAGAATAACTCATCTAGTCAATTGTTGGACTTTTGTTGTTAATATTTTGTCACAGGTGTCTCCTTACCCAGTCACCATGTCAGTGAACTTTGTAGCAAAGGAACATTACAAATAATTAATTTCTATATTCATTTATACAATCAGTTCTGGTGTACATTGGGACAAAACACAGTGAGCAGGTTTTTTTATTGGACTTTGTTCATTGAAGATGCCGTGGAAGCATATGTAGTGTCATTTGATATTGAAGGCTGCAGGAAGGTTTGAAATCAAAATACAGCATTTTCAGCATGGCTTGTCACAGAATTATTGCACTATATTTGCTGTTCAATTTGATATCTTGTTTTCATTTGTGGTAGGTATCATTAGGACACAAAAGAAAATTATTAGGAAAACTAGGCTTTAAAATTTTGAAGGCTCATTTGATAAACAAGAAAAAGGTAAGAAAAAAAAAAAGACAGTGAGCTTCATAGGTTGTCGGGCCTAGTGTTTGTTCTGTTACTAAGTTTCGTGAATATAATGCAAAGTAGAACTTTTAATTACATGAGGTGTTCCTTCATGCTCATATTTTCATGCGCACACACGTAAAAATAAAGGCTTGTGTTGTAATCATTCAAATATGTACGATAAAGTGTGCTTTGATGCTAATTCACTGAAAGGGCATATTTTTGGGCTGTCAGGTGAAAGGATCGTAGGTCAGCAAACACTCACGAATCGACTCATTCAAACTCGTACCGACCTGCAAGTCTGAGTGAACATAGCCGCATTGCACTTTGGTCAGTTTCAATCCAAGTAAGCTTGGCTGTTTAGAATTCTAGTGAGTCTGAGCCTGAGTGAGCCCTAAGCAAAAAGTACATCTTGTGAGTGAGTAAGTTCTGTTTGCTTTCGTATGAAAAGGATGTAAATAAATTGTTTTGTATACTGCACATTTTCCTTCAATTTTCAGGGTCTCTGACTATGCATCATCGAATTTGATGACCGTGTCAAACCTGGGTGTTTGCTTTGGTCCAACATTACTTCGGCCAGAGGAGGAAACTATGGCAGCCATCATGGACATCAAGTTCTGCAATGTGGTTGTTGAAATCCTCATCGAAAACTGTGATAAGGTAAAGTTCAACCAGAAATTCATTCACAATTACAGCAAAGTAAGAACGTGGCAAAACTACTTATTTCTTAATATTGCAGCTCTTTCCCTTTCAATACAGATTGGTAGAATCTATACATTATTTGTTCCACTTCAGTGGCTAAAGGATGCCGAACAAAAATTTACAAACAATGCAACTTGATGAGTAAGTCTAGGGCCTTGGAAGACATTTGACAGGGTACAGTAGGGATACACATCATCATCATCATCAGCCTGGTCACGCCCACTGCAGGGCAAAGGCCTCTCCCACACTTCTCCAACAACCCCGGTCATGTACTAATTGTGGCCATGCCATGCCTGCAAACTTCTTAATCTCATCCGCCCACCTAACTTTCTGCCGCCCCCTGCTACGCTTCCCTTCCCTTGGGATCCAGTCCCTAACCCTTAATGACCATCGGTTATCTTCCCTCCTCATTACATGTCCTGCCCATGCCCATTTCTTTTTCTTGATTTCAACTAAGATGTAACCTCCTATATGAACACAACAGTGGGGATACACATTATGAGATTACTTCATGATCATTATTAAAAATTACAAAAATGTGAAATGAAGGAAAGAACAAAGTAAAGCATATAAGTTAAACCTCGGTGTAACGAAATGCTTGACATAACGAAGTATTTAACTTTTCATAACCTCTTGTCCATAGAACACCATGTATTTAGAACCTCAGTATTACAAAGTGTGTTTGTATGCTATTTCAATGTAACGAAATTTGCTTCACCCGCAAAGTAATGCCGAGACAATAAATGGAAACTTCTGCTGACACAGATGGTCAAATGATTGAATTACAAGCGGCTGCTTGAAAACACACCTCTCAAATTGCCCCCACATTGACCTCCTTGCCCCCCCACCGACCTCCGAAGTGGAGCCGCATCATGTTCCATATAAAGTCTAAGTGCGATAAGATCCTATCGCGGCCCACACTTTGTGCTTTATGTGCGAGTGAAAGTGTGCGAGGGTGAGACAAGAAAGATTGTGGCTTCATGAGTGCTGCCTTCCCACGCGAGCAAAGTGAAAGAGGGGAAGGTAAGTTGTCGCTTCACAATTTCTGGCGCGTCTCAGCCGTGGCTGCGCATGGCTGTAAGTGCAGCTGAGCGCATACACAGCCACGCATTCTGGTTTAGAAGTAATCTGCCGCGTATGCAAATAGTGGGCATGCCCAGACGGTGTGACATCATGTTAGCTACTTTCCTGCGGGTTTAGTATTGGAGGTCGCGTAATCTAGAGTTTTGGTGAATCGTTGGAGCAAGAGGCAGACAAAGCATTCGCTCGCCGCTGCCAGCGCGTTTCATGATAGTGTCATCCCAGTGCGGGCAACACTATCAGCTGTGGGGACCGAGTGCACGCAAAAGTGTGGCTGGCTTCACATAATTCATGTGGCTGATGTGAAGATATCGTCGATGTGGCTTGAAACCGTATCATTCGTCGCACGCTTCCTAATTCATCAAAATAAATTGTTTTCTCATTCAAATTCACTTTTTTTTTTATTGCCCGATAATTCGGAAAATCCTGCTGCCCCTTTCCTTGTAAGAAAAATCTATCGGTGACTATACTTATTTGCATAAAAGGTCGAATTTCAATACAACGAAATTTTGATATAACGAAGGAAATTGCCGATTTTACCTACTTCCTTATATAGTGTATTTTAGAAACAAAATAAGCACGAAAATTTTTAAAGAGCAGCTCATACACATAGACAAAGAAAGAATATACATAGCTTCAATGACAAATTCAATATGTACAGGCATTACCATGTAAAAAATTAAAAATGGAAAGGCATTACTATGCAAAATTCTACACGTTCACACTGATTAATTAATACCCTTTAGGTTAGTAACATTCCAATTCCAACTTCTCTTTATTTTTGTATTGAAGTGAATTTACAAACGCTCTATTCGACATCTGGAAAACCAATACAGTCGACTTCCATTAATTTGACCCTGACAGGACCGACAAAACTGATCGAATTATTCGGCGTTTGAATTAAACAGGATGCAGTAAACAAAGATGCCAAAACACACCACTGATTCATTTGGCAGTATTTGTCCTATTGGAAGATGCCCTCGAATCATATGCACGCTCACTTTTTATGTGTCTAAAGCAGAAAACTAAAGCAGAAATGACTTTACATCTTCTAAACACAGTAGAAATCCAATGCGCATCTGATTCTTTAGCAAGAAAAATGGGCAAGGGTTGCTACGGGCAAGGGTTGTTGATACATGTTGCTACGGTGGCCTCTTTCCTAAAATCAGGTTCGCCACAATAGATCCATTTTATGCAGTAAAGCATGCAAGTGCCATGAAAGCTGTTTTGATTTCATTTTTCTTGCATGATGCAGGCAATCTCTGGCCCAATTTTCTTGCTGCAAATGAAGTGTGTTGGCATATTGCAATACATGCCCTTGGTCGGTCAAATATGCATGAACCAAGATCTACGTACACAGATTAAACATTGTCACTAAACAATGCAGAAGCATTTCAACATTTCCCTAAAAGCATTTTTCCCATCTATTTTAGCAGAAAAAGAAATATTCAGTCAGCACACCACATAAGCGCAGAATATAAACTTCGTCCTTTGGTTAAAGCTACTGAAGTCCTCACTTTCAAATGCAGCAATGAAAAGTTTGCACGCTTATTGCAGAAACATTGCAAATCATTTTCAGTGAAGTGGCTTCCTGCAGTCTTTCGAACTGCTTACAGGAGAACAGAAAGATTGACCTTCGACGTGTGCCTTTTGCGTGCCTTGGCAGGCTGAATGTTGCAGCACTTAGGCATAGCACACACTGGGTCACCATCACGGAGCAAGAAATATTTAGGAGTGGAAACTCCGCTGTTTGCGGCGACCAGTAAAGGTCACAAGCCCGCGGATATATTTTCATGCTGACGACACCTGGCGGCATGGGAAGAAATTAACGCCGTTTATGTTGCCAGGGCAACCGGTTGAGCGTGTTGCTCCCGTTCGGCCGCGCGCGCCTGTCTTCTACCACGGAGTGGCCGGAGCTGCCGGAGTCGCCGAGCCGCCTGCCAGGCGCTGCTTTTTTTTTTTTTTTCCGCTGCGGCTTCTACGACGCGCCGCATGGTGCCGCCACTGTATACGGTAGCATCGGCGCATGCAACAATTGTGACTTTATCTGGTCGCCCGCGCTCGCTCGCGCTGACGGGAGTTTCACCTCCTATATGTCTTACTCCGTGGTCACCATTCAGCAACAGTGAGGAGGAAGCATATGGCAACTGGAAAAATAGTCCCAGATTTAGAACATGCACATTGCCCGGCTGTGCCATTGTGTTTTGCAGTTGGCAGTTTTCAAATTTTTGTTTTCAGATGTTGCACGCTGACGGAAGTCCAGTCTTTCATAAATTCCCCCGTGCAGTGCTTGTGATACCTGCAAAAACACATGCATACATAAATGTGTATGTGATTTTGCAGACATAAGACAGTACCGCTATAATCTTGATGCATGTACAATGAAAGTGCTGTTACAACATTCATGTACTCGTATCGTATTCGTGAGAAATTCATTTTTACGCATTTTCTAATGAGCTGAACACTTTTGTCCCATTTAACTGTGTGGTGCAGATATTCAAAGCTTTCCCACATAAAGAAGAGGCCAAAGTGTCCACTCCAGCATCCCGGTCATTAGATAGTGGGCAGGCAGCAACACCGTCGGAAGTAGTCCTGAGAGAACGATCGTCAGCACATCACTCCTCACGTGCACACATCACCGAAGGCCCTGGCTACACCTCACCTCTAACAGAGCTGGTAAGCGTACCACTTGGCTGTCAACTTAATTACCATACCAATTAAATCTGCTCAATTTTTCTTACAAATGTACTCTCCATAACCACAAATAAATGTTAACGATTTGTTCTCATTTTCTTTGATGTGGGATGGTGTTTGGGCTTGGTGGAGGTTAAAAGGTCACCAAAAATAAATCCTAAATTAGCCTAGTTGAGCTTTTCTTTCTTTAACTCAGTTTGTTTTTCATTGGTGTGATGTGTTTGATTATTGACAAAGGAAATGTAGGGCAATGTTTCCTTTCCTGAATTTTGCACCTGCATCGCAGTGCCAGTACATCAATATATGGCATTGTGACAGCTTTGAGTGACAGCTTTGAGAACTACCGTATTTACTCATATACAGTAATAAACGCACCCCCAACTTTGCCACTACACAGTCCCATGATCGAACGGCCGTGCTGTAGCTTTTCAAAGAGACTACAATCTTTGCCTCTGGTACGTGTGTTTAAAGCAAGCGCACTTAATGCTTAACGCATCCTTTTGCCAGCGCCAGCCGAAAGGCACCTCGCAGATTTGAGAGAGGAAAAAACGCAACTGGCTCTATGCAACATACGCAGTTTACGTGCATTATGCTGACGCAATAGGAGAGCACGCGCACGGAATGCGCATTGCATGGTAGAGTTGAAGTGAAGAAGTGGCGGCCAACACTTTATCGGCATAGTGGTCATACTCGGGCGTAGTGTCTAATTCGTGTGTCTGTGGCTCGCTTTTATGCCTGCCTTGCGTTACGATGTGTGTGATGAGCCTTAAGTCGAGTTATACACCTGCTGCGGGACGTAGAGCTTATCTGCCCACAAAACTGAAACGACGATCAGACACCAATAAACTTTGACATGCCGATGAGCAGGACGGTCGAGGAAAGAGATGCACATAGCGTGCTTGTCAAAACAGGTGCGCGCTTCAACGTGATGCTTGCGATAATGGCAGATGGCCGGAAGCGGCTGCAACAATGAGCTGGGGCGCGATCACAGATCGCTGTTTGGAGCGCGCATTCAGTTTCACTGTGCGCAATTGGTCTAGGCCACGCCAACTTTGCATGGCTGACGCGTTGGTTGTTTATACTATGGTGGAACCACGATGTAGATGAAGCGGCCAGTGGCCTCGGCAGCAGGTGTCGTGGTTTCGATGCTGAGTGAAGTTTCGGTTTGCAAATGGTACACAGGTATTTTTACTGCTAAGATAAGTTATCTGATGCATGTTCCAAATCATTACCGTCTTAATTTTCAATTCTTTCTGTTTTGAAAATGCCTCCATGAAATTTACCTTGCATAATAAATGCACCCCCCCAACTTTGCTTCGTTATACGTATTGGGAAAAAAAGTGCGTTCATTATCCAGGTAAATACAGTACCCCCGTGCAAAAACAGCCTGAACACAAGAAAATACTCTGAGACCACTGACATTAAGCTGATGTACCAACACTGTGCTTTCAGTGCAGAATTCAAGTTTCGTCTTCATTTGCTCTGCCAATTGTTGAATTTTATTGTTGAATTGAATATTGAGGTTTAAAGAATAATTTACCAATCAAATCTTCTTTCAAGTTGCTTTTTAGTGTCGCTTTCATATGTGACCCTTAGTACCACATTAATCAATCAGTCAATCAAACAATCCAATTTTATTGATGAATAAGTTAGTGCAGAAGCAGTTGTATTCAGGAAGGGGTCTCAAAGTAAAAACTGCAGGTGGGACCCCATGATAAAGCCAAATGACAAGACAGTCTCTCTATTATAAGTACTAATTGTGGGATTGTTCCAGAATAAGGTGGCACATGCTCTTTGTGTCAGTGATGATGCCATTTCATTTGCAGCAGCGGGTCTACCCGGGGAGGCCCTACTCCTCCCAGCCTCATGTGGAGGCCAAGCGATTCAATTCATTGGCAGCGGCCACCCAAGCAATCCGTGCCAGCCAGATGTCGACCGTTCTGTCCCATCCAGCTGCTGTCACAGCTTACAGTGCTTCCCGGTCAGGTGTGTGTCCTCGTATATTGTACTACAACCAATATGGAAAGGACAAGGAATTGTGATGCTGAAATTTCAAACATTCTCCATCTTCGCTACACAGAGTGCAGAGTTTTCCAATTTTGTGTCTCATACACTGTCGGAGATACAAAGGAGGTGTATGAAATGTGCAGTATGCTACAGATTCTCATGAAGGGAGCGACATTTTATGCCATGGCCCTATCATGTATTGAGCGAAGAGCCTCCCTTTGGACTTAAGTCAATTAGTTAGCAGACTATTTACGTAGAAAAAGGTCTTGGGACCCTGCCCTTAGAAGTTTTTATGGAGAAAAATAGTGGAATGCTGCTGTTAATCTTAAATGTCTTGAGGGCTATGCAGCCATCTGTTGCTGTGCAGTGGCTGCTCATACGTGCGTTTAGTGACCATACTCTTTCCATTTCCTACTATTCTTTGTCCTTTTTCTATTCTCCCACTGAATGATAAGGTAACCAACAGGCGGCTTCTGTTGTAACCTGCCTGCTTTTCCTCTCTGTGTCTCCTTCACGAAAAGAGAGAGAGAGTGAAATCATTAAATAGAGAAAAGCAGAGAAGTCAGTCTCAGCCAACCCGCCGTGGTTGCTCAGTGGCTATGGTGTTAGGCTGCTGAGCACGAGGTCGCGGGATCGAATCCCGGCCTCGGCTGCCGCATTTTGATGGGGACGAAATGCAAAAACACCTGTGTACTTAGATTTAGGTGCACGTTAAAGAACCCCAGGTGGTCGAAATTTCCGGAGTCCTCCACTACGGCATGCCTCATAATCAGAAAGTGGTTTTGGCACATAAAACCCCATAATTAATTCAGTCTCAGCTAGCAGGATCTGTAATGCTACCGTAAAAACCCACGTTATGATACGAACCCGCATATAGTACGAGGTGAAATTTTGGGGACGCGGAATGAAAAGAAAAAGTTTTATCCACGTATAATACGGGTTAGGAAAACATTTATTTAAATTGCACTCCGCACTCCATTTGCTGTCCTCCTCAGCTGCACTCTCTTCGGATAATTCCTTGTCGGACATATCTTCCCAGAGGTACTCTTCCCATGAACGGGAACGACAACAGTGCGCCGAGCCGCCTACACCAGACAGACTTTATCTAGTCGAGCTCAAGATTCTCGTTCATCCAGCCTTTCTCACGGCATCTCATGACCACATTTTTTGGCAGCTCCTCACCTTTAGGCATTGTTTTGCTCTTGAAGACCACATAGGGCGGGAGCTTGCGCCCGTCTGCCGTGCATGACAACATGACGGTAGCTCGCATTTTCTCATTGCCAGTGGACCAGACATAAACTTGTTTAGAGCCCTTTTTGTGCATGGTGAGGGGCGATGGCATGTCCAGGTAAACCGGCGTTTGGTCAGCATTGTCGATTTGCCCTAGCTGGAAGTTCTTTGACTTTCGCAGCGAAATAACATGGCACTGGAAAGCCACGAGCAGCTCTTCGAATGATTCAAGCAGCTTTTGCCAGAAGGGCTTCCTTCTGTCGACGCCATCTGCGAATGCTTCCCTCGTTGACTCCAAACCGCCTCCCAGCGGCACTGTTGCCGATGTCCTGTGTGGCTAAAGTAACCTTTCTCTTGAAAGCAGCCGAGTACTGTTTTCGTGACCCGGACATCTCGGTCCTTCAATGCGAAATAAAAAAGATGCACTTTGCGAAGCGTGGTTTGCACTTGTTATGGTGGCTACATGTGTGCTGCCAAAATTTGCCAAAGTGAGGTGAAAATTTGGGACGCTAATAATAGGAAAAAAGCCTCGTATTATAAGCGGGTTTTTATGGTACTCTGCTTTGGAGAATTGCAAAGGAAAGGAGTGCTAAGGAATTAGGACGAAAGGAAGAAGGTGCGTATGTACTTTATAAGTGCACAATTGCGGCATCACTGCTAGAGCTATGAGTTCAGTCTGATAAAGCGAGCTGCTTCGAATTGTTGGCATGGCATCTTCCATTCTTGTTTAAGTATGCACAAAGAAATACATAGATACAGAAAAGGACAAACACATAAAGCGCCCCTTTCCAACAAATATTTATTACGAAACTATGCCTGTCATATTATGATCTCACATAACCCGAAGATAGCAGAGGCATGCATTCATTGCTAATGGAAGCAGGCAAAACCAGATATCTTTGGACAGCACATACCATAATAAATATCAACCGAGTATTCAACACATGCACAATTCTTTTTTTTTTTTTTTCTCTATCTCTCTCTTCCTCTCTGTCTTCTTTTTTCCAGATAGGTCTCGGGCAAACAATGTCTTGATAATGCACCATTCTTTTGGTTCGATTATGCAGTTTGCTTCTATAATGAGCTATGTCATTACATTCAGTGTTGTGTTTAGTAAAGAGTGCAAAACAGCCCTTGTAGTCACAGCTACCACATGCTGTTGAGGACATTCAGTCTAGTGTTTAGTCTAGGGTAGCATGGCCTTTCTAGTCACTGCTGCTATGTGTTTTATTTTATTTATTTATTACAGCTCAAAGGGCCCAGAGATGGGGTATTATATGCGGGATGGGCTGAGTTTAACGAAACAGTAATTCGACAACAGCCTTGAATTTATGTGCATCGGAATGGTGCATGGCGTTGGCAGGCAGACCATTCCAGTTCCTTGTAGTTTTCACAAAATATGAGCATAGATGGCAGGTAGTCTGCGCAATGGGTGGATACACAACTTTTCTGTTATTAATGTGGCTGGACTGGAAATGAGCTGGTAATGTAGCTGAAATTTGAAGTGGCAAGTGACAGAATTTGTAAAAAAGACACAGTCGGGAAATATGACGTCAAGATTCGAGATGAGCAAGACTAGCACGGGTTTTTAGTTCAGAAATGCTTGCATAATAAGAATATTCAGAGTAAGTAAACTGGGCTGCACGGTTATGAACTGATTCAAGTGTATTAGATAGGTCCCAGACAGAGCATGCACATTCTAACTTAGGACGGACATATGAAACGTAAGCTAGTTATTTTACTGATGGGGGAGCGAGTCTTAGGTTCCAGCTTAGAAAACTGAGAGTTCGATTCACGGCATTGGTTATGTTAAAGACATGATGTGACCAAGTTAGGGTAGCTGAAAAGGTAATGCCGAGGTATTTATATGATTCAACGGATGATATTTCGGAACCGTATATGGTGTATTTCCCTGGTTGATGATGCTGTCTGTGATAGAAAGAAACTAGTGAGGTTTTTTTAGTATTTAATGTCATCAGCCATTCATTATGCCATTATTCAATGTGTTTGAGGTCATATTGAAGCAAGTCCATATCTAAACTGTTATTTACTCGTCAATAAATTACACAGTCTGCGAACAAACGAATATTAGATGTCTCAGTAGGAAGAGCATTAATGTAAATTAGAAAGAGCAGTGGCCCGAGAACTGTGCCTTGTGGTACGCCCGATAGTACAGATGATCATATTGACGAGTGCATGTTAGCAAATACAAACTGCAGCCAGTTATTGAGGAAGCTACGTATCCAGTCTAGTACAAATGGATTAATGTTGAGATGGGAAAGTTTTAGAAGTAGCCGTTGGTGTGGAACCTTGTCGAACGCCTTTTCAGAATCTAAGAAAAGAGCATCTGCAGGTTATAACTTAAATCGTGAAAAAATAAAGCTAGTTGAGTGTCACATGAAAGGCCTTTACAAAAGCCATGTTTAGCAGGATGAACTAGGTTATTGGATACTAGAATGTTTACCACCTGTGGATAAATAACATCTTCCATTAATTTGCAACAGACACTGGGGAGTGACGTGGGACGGCAGCTACTGCACAACGATGGAGGACCTTTTTTGGGGAGACCAACAATCCTGCCTACTCTCCAGTCATCTCGCACCACTCCTGATGACAATGATTGCTATAAAATAGCACATAAAATCGCGTTCACAGTTGTTTTGGTGTTTTTGAGCATTTTTGCATTTATTTTACGCCAGACGAGGACTTAAGTTTTAATTAATCAATTAGTTTATGAATGCCGTAAGGACAAAAGGTAATATCAGGCATGACAGCATTATCGAAATAAGGCAAGAAAGGTAATATGTTATCAGGTTCAATGGTGAAAATGGAAGAAAAATCACAGTTAAATTGTTTGGCAGTTTCGTGATCGGGAATGCAGCGGTTTTGTTCATCAAACAGAGCTAATGGCTGGGAGTTATTAGGGTTAATAACCTATCAGTATTTTGGGGGTATTTTTTAACAGAGTCAGCAGCGTTTGCGAAAAAAAATCGTTTTTCTTTATGTTATCACCATGTTATTGAGAATTTAGAGCCAAAATGAAATCCTTCAGCAGTGGTGAGCGGTCCATGCATGCAAAATACTAAAATATTGTAAGGGGACAGTGGGTGGTTGTGATGTGAAGGTGCTTGTGTGCCAATTTGTAAATTCTTCTAACCTCATGGTCACAGGAGTACTGTAAAAGCAGAACATGTTAAGGAATCAAAGATTCAGGGGAGGGAACTCAGAAAAGCAGTGGCGAAGATATCCTCACCTTGGCTTATCTTGTGGAATCGATTTGTTAATGAAGCCTTAGTGTGTCAGCAACAAACACTATGGAGAGGAAACAGAGAAACTTCAAAATATACTTATTTTACCCACATAGATGAGGCAACAGTAACTAGAAAAGAAAACAAATACACAGAACAATATGCAAACCACTCCTGCATAGGCTGTTCATTCCTTTTTCAATATGCAGTACAACTTTTTTTTAATGTGATAGCAATTATATGGACACTCCAGGCATATCTCTGCCGTCGCCGTCGCCTTGAGATTCCGTATAAAGTACAAGGGGGATGAAATCATAGCCATGCACCATATGCTGTATGTGTGATTAAAACGTGCAAGGGTGAGCCAGCAATCGCGGCTCAATCTCGCACATGCATGGGAGGAATGCGAGATGGAAGCACGCTGTCTTTTGTTACGTGCAAGGCTCTGGGGGGAGTTTGGGGGGGGAGGCGCATTCTACTCCAGGCACGCCTGTGCACGCCTGTCCGCTGTATCTTGATAGCCAACTGCGATAGGGACAGAGTGTACTGCACGCTGTGTTTTCGCGGGTTAGTTTGCATTCATGCGAGATGGAGCACGAAGGTCAATTCATTCGCTGCTGCCACGCTTCCTCACTCCAGCGTTGACAGCGAGTTCCCGTGGTCATCGAGTGAGATGTGTTCATGTATGCTTGTGTGCACATGGCGCAATGCTTGTTAATTTAGTTAGTACGTCTATGCTTACAAGTTTATACGGCCAATAAAACTACTATCCTTGCTTCATATATCTATCCACGAATTTGCTATTGCAATCGATGCTTCACCTTTCAGCTGAAACTGACCTTTTTCATTTTGTATTGCTTATTTTGCTCTGTTTATCAAGTCTGCTGTGATGACCGAGCTCATAGAATTAATGCAGTGGTGATGCTTTGCTAGTGGAGCAGCTCACAGACTAATCATTTGGTGGTTTATTGATAGTTTTTTTTTTATTTCCCATTATACATGTATGCATTGCTTTGTGTGCCATAAATGTGTGCCATAGCCAACCCACAAGCAAGTCGTTTATGTTTCATCCAGAGACAAAGCATAAGGAGGTGCTTTTGGACTTGTTTGAATTTTTCTCCCTGCTTCTGTTGCAGCTCCCACTGGAGGTTTTGGGCCCAGGGACAATAGTCACAATGTGAACTCGAACAGCAGCAGCACAGAGTCCCTAAGCTCACGTTCAAATGCTTCCATCAGCCACCAATCACCAGTTCCCGGTGAGTGCTGCGCACAAGGCAATGCTTATTGAAGGCACACTTCCTGCAATCAGAATCAGTTTGTTAATGACAAAAATGGGGATAATTACTTGATAAGTATATACAGATGGAGGTCCCATAGTTAGAAACTGAAATGGGACCTCCTGTGCATCATAACAAGAATTAATAATATAAACAATGGCAACATGTAAAATTTACTAAAATAAAAGTTTATAGGAGACAAGGCGTAAATGAACAGAAAAGCAGCAGATGAATGCATTAAACAATAACAAGGCTTTGGATTAGTCAACAAAAGGTGAAACTACAAAGGGAGCTTATAGGAAAAAAAGTGTGCAAGACAAATATAAAAACAAAGTTAAAGTTAAAAACTAGAACACATACTACACTCAAATAGGAAAGTAGGAGGAAGCTACAAAAAAGTGCGTAAGAGGAGGAAGCTTTAGCTCGGGTGCTCCTATCTAAATACATGTAAAAGGAGAATTCGTTTTTCTCAGCAACCACTGTACCAAATTTGACGAAGTTTGTTGCATTTAAAAGAAAAACTTAAAATCTCGTCACTCTTGGTTTCAAATTTTTAATTTAGGCCGTCAGTTTTTTGCTAAAAATTGGCAAATATAGAAAATTTTCAGAAAACGAAACTATCAAGTTTACAACGCTGTAACTCAACAATGAAAAGTGATGTCACAATTCTGTGAATTGCATCTAATAGTACATCTAAAACGTACAAAAGTGATATGTTACACATAAATCCTAAAAAATTTAGTAATATTGAAATACAGCTTTTGCAGAACCCTTGTACACAACCTAATGAATTCAGGTAAGAAATAAATTGACATATCAAATTTCTCCACTTTGAATGATCTGATGGATGCCGTTTACAGAACCACGATATCAGTTCTTGATGCAGAGCTATTAATTTGTAAACTTGGTGCTTTCTTTTTTCAAACCTGCGAATTTTTGAAAATCTTTTTGACAAAATTCATGCCCTAAATCTAAATTCCGCTTCCAACAGTCGCTAGAATTTCTTTCTCTGTCAAATGCAACAAATTTCATTAAAATCAGTCCAGGAATTATCTCAGAAAAACGTTTTTGCATTTTAC
Source organism: Dermacentor variabilis (assembly GCF_050947875.1). Lineage (NCBI taxonomy): Eukaryota > Metazoa > Arthropoda > Arachnida > Ixodida > Ixodidae > Dermacentor > Dermacentor variabilis. The sequence goes on along the minus strand of NC_134571.1, from coordinate 59,751,001 downwards.
ATGTATTTGAATAGGCCGAGTCAGAGTTGGGCTCGAGCTAAAGCTTCCTCTTAAGTTCTGTATGAAATCTGTGCGCTTTGAACAATTTTAAAGGAAATGGTAATGTGTTCCACAGAAATAAAGCTGAAAAGTGTAATGACTGCTTACCATAGTTGGTATGGACAAAGGATAAAATGTAGGGGACACGGGACGTGGACTCGCGCTTCTGATGGTAGCAGAAGTTCATATTGTGTGCAAATCTAGTCTTGTTTATATTTGTAAGGGATGTCTTTGGTATGATAGTTACAGGAATATCATTGTTTAATGTCCTAAAAATAAATATGACCAGGTTATATTTAACAAGATCAGTCACATTCAAAATATTATGTGCATGTAATAGCTGATTTGCACTAATGCTATGAGGTGAAAATGTTATTAGGTGAATAGCTCGATTCTGAATGAGTTGCAATGAAGTTAAGTGACTGTTATAAGTGTTTCCCCATGATTCAATGTTATAGTTAATATGAGAATGAACAAAGACATAAGAAAGCGCTATTTCTGTTACGCTACAAGACTGCTTACTCAAGGATAGTCTTTTGCTTTGACTTTCATTTTAAGTATAGAAAGCTTCTCATTTCATTGTGCACACTTTCAGAGGGGGAATGCACAATCCAATGCAAGCACTTGTGAATTTAGTGAGAATTGAATGAATATGTAGTTAGTAAAGTTCATTGTTTACAATGAATTCAAGAAAAATGAGATTTTGCTCGCCAGTGCCAATAGGAATGGAACCCATGATACTGCAGGAAGGTGCTTGGAGACGCACAGTTTAAGAGCCAAGCGCTATCACCCAAGTTTCACGCTGGGCGGTTCATGCTGTATGTATATAACGTTTGCAACACACTGAGAAAATGGCGTCATGTACGCATGTATTCTGAAAGCAACAGCAAATAGTACTTTCACACAGGTATTGCTGGCAATGTCCAAAACTTGTGAAGTGAGTATAACTTGAAGTGATGCGAAGATGAGTACAGTAATCGAAAACAAACACAACAGGACGATTCGATTCCTGTCTTTGTCCTCTTCGAGCTGCTTCAAGTTATACTCAAGATCAGCCAACTCACCAAGATCAAGTTGTTGCTACTTGTAAAATGAGTGCCTGGTATTTTAGGGAGTATTGATGCAAAGAAGATTCCCTTTTCTATAGCCTGCATATACAATAATGTTGAAGGTTTCATGAACAGGCTATCCCTGGAATACAAGTCTTATCAGCAAGGTCTCTTACAGCTCTATGTGGTAATTAATTAAGTAGGGAGAACTTCCTATTATGTGTCCAGGTGTTCAGACACCTGGGGAGATATTCTGTACGAGTCCACCTAGTGGACGTGTCCATTTCGTCTGCTGTTGAAGTTCTGATTGTGGCTGGGTTGGGCTGGTGCGTCCCCATCAGCGACGTGCCACAACCAATCAGCACTTAAGCAGCAGACGAAATGGACATGTCCACTAGGTGGACTCTTACAGAATTCCTCCCCTGACAAAATGCATGTACTGAAGCAATCACATAGCAGTCAACATGCTATAAAAATGTGTATGCTTATATTGTTCAGAGTGGCATATCATGCTCAAGCTTACTTCTGCATGTGGGACAGAACATTCTTTATGGTATTTGGTGTGATAAGATAAAAATTCAGTCGTCAGTTTTTTCCTCTTTTTTTTTATCACTCCTGGGGACTGCGAAACGTCAGAAATATCGGGCAGTCTGAAAAAAATGAGTGCATGCCTTTAACTGCCCTAAAGGGCTCAAATCGCCACAGCCGTGCCCAAAATAGCTTTAAAGGCCTTCCAGTAGAATTTTTAGACATCTCGGTGCTCATACTGTGACAGGATACGGTCAATGTTGCTCATATAGCATGCTAAAAATAGCTTGCAGTGTAAGCGGTTCCATGCAATTTTCTAAACCTGCTGGTAGACTGCTTGGCAAAGTTTGCAGGCAGCATACACTGGCACTCACATTTCTTTTTAGTCCCCGTGTATGTAATGTAGTTTTACGCTTTAACTGTGCAAAGATTTGCTGTGGTGTGTACATGTGAACACAGTGACTATTTTCACAGCCAGCTTTTGATGCAACATTGCTTCTCTAACATTGTTGTTGCAGCTACAAGAGAATTTCACTCATCATCACGTGTCCTAGATGCATCAAAGTGAGTAAACCTATTGCCACCTCCAGAGCCATAAGCTGGTGAAATGCCTCAATTTTACTAAATTTCATTGGCTCTTTTTGTCCAGGTCTAGTCAGTCGTCCACTCCAACCCATCACTACACAGGTGGAAGGTAAGCTTGCATTGTTTTGTATGGCAAATGAAACTCTCATATTGAAACAACGAGTATAACGCTGCACCATCTTGTCTTTGTTGCAGAAAAGTGAGAACCCTGTACGCATGTGTCGGGGAAAATAACTCCGAACTTTCATTCGAACCCAACCAGATCATTGATAATGGTAAGCTGCATAGCGTTACTGTGTTGCTTCACAGTGAAATAGACATTTTCTAACTTTTACTTTTTCATCTTTTTTCATTGCCTCAAAGCTATTCAAAGCAATAGGGAGTTTAAGAAATAGCACGCCCAAGTGTCTTCATGTACCCAAAGCCCTGTTTGCATTCTTGTGTGTACCTTTTTACATTCTTTTTTACACAATGCAATTTGGGTCCCATGATTTCCAGTGCGCAAAGCCTAAAAGGCTCCCCATGTATTTGTGCTGCAAAATCTTGTGCAAAAGGAATCTCAGATAAAAAAAGGCTTTCAGCTTTCTTATTTTGGCAGCAATAAACTTACTACATAATGTAGTTATTGGTTTATTGTTTGATTGATCATTTAAGCTGATTGATAACACCATCAATTTAATTAATGGAATTTTGTCGCCGAGGTCTACTATACCTCTGCTATAAGAGCCATAAAATAGGAGCTACAAATTAAGTTTGACCATCTGGATCATTGAAATGACAACCTATGTCGTGGTGCACTTTATTTCACGCTTAGCATGGATTGTTGTGAATAATAGCATGACTTTTCACACTGCCTGCATCAACAATAAAAAAATTGTGCATGTGTAACTCCAAGCTAGAAATGCCAGTGATTATTTGGATCCAATATTAGCAGATGCATTATTACTGTACTAGGTAGAGTTAGTACAGGGGAGGCATATATTGCAGCTGAACCTCATTATTATGAAGTGCTATCTGGCATTAAAATACCTTAGTTATATCCCTTATTTGGTATAAACACATATTTATAGTATGCTGGTATTGCCAAAAAACATTCTCTGGTTACATTCATGTCCAGTATAACGAAGTTCTAGTGTGATTATTTTGCACCATTCTTTTCTGGCTTTGGCTACTGCTATAAAATTGCTGCTGTCAATTTTGGCACATATCAAGCCTGGCACCCCCATAGCTATAAGAAAATAGCTTTTTCAACAATCTGGAACAGTTTTTTGCATCAACTCTTCTTGTTAACCTTCGTACAAGTCCGTGAAACTCTAGTGCAGGCAAGCGCTGTCATAAACCACATGGTACAGTCTCTCACTGGTGAACAAACTGCTTGGAATTGTAATGCCAAGACAGCATGTGTTGTTTAATGCCTTAGGCATCCAATAACTTCAATGCGATTAGTTTTTGCTTGTGCCTTTATTTTGCTTGTGCCTTTATGTTGTTTTTGCTTGAAGCCTTGCATAGTATTTCTTTTATCTTGCTGCAGCCATAAAAAATTATCGTGGATTAAATTTTGTCTACAACAAGTTAAAAAAATGAAAGGGTGTGAAAATTCAACCCTGTGGGAAGACTCGAGGTCTCATGGCAGGCATGTTGCATTGACCCACAAGACACCAGAAATCACTGATCAATATTGCATTTCACAACGTTGCTACCCACATAGCCTCTGCAGCTTTGCATGCCAAGCATGAAAAAGAGTTATTGCTGCTCTTAGTGTCAGGTGTTGTGGCTGATCGTTCCCTTTCTGTTTGTTCCTTTATCATCCTTTGTCTCCTTATCTTTCACTTCTCAGAACAGCATAGAAAGTTTTGTAAATGCAAGTTTAGAGCTTGCTTCAAACTGTGCAATTTTATGTTTCCAGTCCGGCCATCAAGGGAGAGAGGCTGGCTTGAAGGCTACCTGAATGGGCGCTGTGGTCTTGTGCCTGAAAACTATGTTGAATTCCTGCCGTGAACAGGCCAAGCTTTTCGAGAGAAGCAAACCTCTCGATTGTGGTATGAAAGCACCTCTACAAAAGGACAGTGCATACCACATACTACAGTGATTCAGTGTGCCCTCCAACTCACCTGTGAGATATTTTTATTGACCGTAAGAAAAAATGAAAAATGTGTGACTTTCGCGTGACTAGAAGCGCAGTGACAGTGCTTCCCCTTCCATATGCCAAGGCATCAAGTTGCTCAGAAGCTCAAAACAATAACTGGACTCCATGCTCTCTTGAGGACTTTGCCTGCACGTTGACTACAACAGTGGCAAACAGAAGTGTGTCTTTAGGTCCGTTATTATTTTCTCTTGTTCTGAATAGAAGCACATGTTTGCTCCGTATTTTAGCCCAAATGGCGGTGATGTTGGTTTGGAAGGGATGTTTTCTCTCTCTCTCTCTGTGGTATGTCGTCCATGTCCTCTGTACGTGTACAAATGCTTGTTGTGTCAGTAGTAATTGTTGCTTGGCTTCCTCTCAAAGTGTTTTCTTTTTCTTCCCACCTCAATTTCTCTGCTGCCAGCCATTCGCAGAGAAAGGACGATGCACACACCGAATGTCCAGTGCAATAGGGCGCATTTCTTGCTTTTAAGTCGTTGAAGAGTATGTTTTTATCATTAACTGAAGGAATACTAAAGAGAAATATTAAATTAAGCTACATTGGTAGATGATTGTACACCTTATTGCAGACAGCCAGAAATAATGAAAAAACAGAGTACAAGTGGTCTTTGAAATTTCTAGTGACTTTGGGATGTCAAACATTTTTGATACATCTTTCACATTCAGAAGTAAGCAGAGAATCAATCTAGCAAATTCTTCAGACATTTCATGCACAAACGGAGCCACAATATATTAAAACACGTTAAAATTCATGATTCATGCTGATGTCAATGGCCCCGCTGTTCGGGCATGAAATTCAAGAGGAGAAACTTGTCTGCTAATGATAAGGCTTTCCTGCCAAAGAAATACAATTGGAGTTTTGAAATTATGATCTACCATTCTCAATTGACTTACTGTTTCTCTCTAGTGTGCCTCCATTGAATGCCCTGTGGAATAGATGATACTCTGTGAAGTTCGTCTCGATGTCGGACATGCCAAATGATATGTTTCAATGCGCCATTAACTCTTCTCATTCTGTATTTGTACAGTGGCTGTTCTTCTGTACATAATGCAGCACAGATTTCACCATTCTTTAACTGTGGTGCACATCTTGCAAAGTGGGGTTGCCAAAATCACACTCGTGGAGCCTGGTGTATATAGTGAGAGCATATCTTGTTAAAAATCTGAAGTTATAGCTGTTTATTTTTGACTTGCTTCTCTAAAGCATCTAGTTAAAGCCATCTTTTATTTTTACTCAACTCTTTTTTTTTGCATAAAAATTAGTAATGCATATATGCCTCGCATATGTTCATGCTATGAATGTCATACATGAATTTCTTGCAACGAATTTATTTCTTGAAAACCGATCACTTGCATGGCCTTGCTGTTGATGTTGCATTTTAGCTCTATGTTGGTTTTGCTTTGAAATGACGTTGTGAGTTTTGTGTTGGCAAGAATTTTCGTTCTTTTGCATGAAGCACAGAGTGGTTGGGACTTTGTTGCCAGTTTATTGGACGAGATGTATGCTTTTTAGACCAAACATCGAACCACTCACTGTCATGACCAAGTTGATGTCACGGTTGTGCAAAATTGTCAAATAAATTATTGCCGTGAGTGTTTTTCTACAAGCAGCATTCCTATGAGTTGTGTGATAAAAGGTGAAGTATCTGTCAAAAGTCAGTGTTATTAGAGCCATTTATGTGTTTCCTAGCAAAGGGCATATCAAAGTAGCTCTTCATGCAGGATCTTATCACTAGAAACCTGGACATCTGCTGCAAGACACAGCTTCTGTGTGGAACTCTTGCAAGGTAAAGGATCCCACCAACAGATCACTTTGTATACTGCAAGCAGCTAGTTCACTTCATTTTTCAGCATTTTTCAGCAGATTACAATGAGAAGTACTAACAAAAATATGTACTATTTGATTTATAGGTGTTCCAACTGTCATTGCATCAAGTATATCTCAATCAAGAAACTATTACATCAAATGCATTTTTGTCTTGTGCTTAGACTCATAATTTGCAGTAACATGTTATCTCCTATCCATGTACGTTGATGCTGAATATTCTTGGTGTTTTGCAGTTTATTTCAGTATGTAAGTTAGTGGTTACAACTTACCTGTACGTGCAGAAGCAATTTCTTATTTCAGTATTAGGCACTTTCCTTTTCCATGGGCTCCTGGGAATTATCATAGGAGTGGGTATACTATACAGAGAATACACAAGCAAATAACAATGCACTTGATATACAAGCAAAGAAACAAAAGGCAAAAATAAAATACTCACAAATGCCATGGCACACATGTAAAATACTTATCACTTTGCTGGGAGAACAGGCAATATACGTTGCTCAATTTCATCTCGGATATGTTTCTCAATCGCATCTGATCAAGTGCATTCCAGTCCCTGAAACTTCTTAATGAAATAAATGTGAACTAGTGAGCAAAGCAGAAGATACAAGGAAACATGCATTCTAGACTGCACTCGTAAAATTGCAATAGACCTGAAATAGTACTCAGATGGGCAGCTACAATGTTTAAAAATAAACGAACTGATATGTATCAGTGCTACAAAAAAAAAAAACAGCGCCCAAATGCAAGACTGCAACTTAGAAATGCAGCAATAAGTGAGTCCATTAGTGCACTAAGGATATTTTTCTTAAGAGAGGGTTGAAGTTTCGCGAACAATTTACATAACCACACAGGTGGTACCACATACAGGTTTAGTCTGTAAAGTAATGAGACTGGGTCTGATAAAAAAAATTTATTGATCCAATTGGTACATATCATTAAAATTCTTCAATATACCCTCCTTGGGAGTCGATACACCGGGGCTAACGCGATTCCCATGCCACAAAGGCTGCCTGGAAGTCGGCTGCCATAGCCTCTTTCAGAGACTCTGGGACAGCCCGTTAAATTACGGGAACATCGTTGAAATGCTCACCTTTCAGGCTTCTTTTGAAATTTGAAAACGTGAAAACGCCTGCTGGGCTCATGTCGGGGCTATATGGTGGTTGCAGCAAAGTTCTGACCCCTATCCAGGCCAGGTAGGCATTCTCAACAAAGGCGGTGTGGGCTGAAGCGTTGTCTTGGTGGAGATCCCACCGATCGGCAATCTCCGGTCATTTCCGTTTGACGGTTCCATGAAAGCATTCGACGACTTGTTTGTAGAGCACGGCGTTGACAGTTCGTCCCGGAGGCACAATTCCTTTGCGGACTACCCCACGTTTATCAGAAAGGACAACGAACATTGTCTTTACCTTGGCTTTCAACATTCTCACTTTCTTGGGGCGCGGGGCGTTCACAGTGTGCCACTCTGACCTTCGGTGCTAGGTTTCGGGGTCGTACTGGAACACCCGTGATTCGTCACCTGTTATTACGCCATCTAAAAAGTCCCGTTCACTTTCTAACTGCATCTCATGGGAAACAAACTTGTCATTTTTGTTCATCACTCAACACCTTTGCCACCAATTCGAACAAACCTTCCGCATGTTCAAATTCTTAGAAATAATTTTGTGAGCCATTTTGTACGTGTTGGAGGTCTTCAGCAATTAATCTGATACTCAAACGATGGTCGGGGTCAACGAGATTTTTTTTTCTACTTAGTTCACATTTTCATACAAACTACTCGTTGAAAGGCGTCCAGATTGCTCCATATCTTCAACGGTTTTCCATCCATTCTTGAACTCGCTGAACCACCGGAAAACCTGGGCATTGACAGGGCATCGTCTTTGTAAGCCTCCTTAACCAAGGCAAGCGTATCGGAAGGGGTTTTGCCCAGGTGATAGCCAAATTTCTGCAATTTCTGATAGCAAAAAGCTCCTGCAAAAAATTTACACCAGCAGCGAAGAAGAATACATTTTGTTACTGCTACTGTGTGTGGTTGAGCTCTATGCCACTAGGTGGCTGCACCGTGTACCATACACATTTATGTTTCTGCTCATCCCATGAAACGACACGGTTAAGCGGCCAGGTACTGTCCTCTTGCGCTTGCCCTATTAACGGACTCGTGAAACGCTATTGCATTAGTAATCTTCCAGTGTAAAGTGACAGCCGCAAACACACTAATCCTGGCACCAATCAGATAGTGGCAGCCTGATGCGCTGCAGCCAGTCCACTCGTCTGCTGCCTCGCAGAGGGACATGATGTCGCAGCTTGACATATTACCAGTTGCTACGTTTGCAGTCCACAACGCAACAAAGTCGAATCATAGTGCTTGCGAAAAGACTGAGACCGACTCTGACTGCGGAGCTCTCGTCAAAATGGAGCACATTCTAACACAAGCAGACGACGCTTGCTGCGTGCCGGAAGTGCCTAAGCATAGTGAGAAATCATTCTTCTGCATTCTTTTTCTGTTACTTTCTTTTTATAAAAACAAATTAACTAACATTCCAACTATTACGAACATCATTTGTTCATCATAAAGGTCGAAAAATTATAGATGACATGCCCTGGGCAGCCAGTCGGATAGCTCACCCGCATGTTGTCAATTGGCTGATTTTAGATCAACGTTACTAAGAAGTAATCTAGTAACGATGATTTTAGATCATATGGGTAGGGACGGCTGAAAATTTCGCCGAGCAGCGTGCTGGGATCAGCAGCGATGTACATTTTTAAAACCTTATAATGAATTACATGCTTTACGCGGAGTACTTAGATGCGTCAATTAATTATCAGAAGGCCCTACTCTAACTACTCTGTACATTTGTACAAAATCGTCAGAATCGTTTCAGGGTCCCTTTAATACTCACCACTCATCCCAATCTTGCTTACTGCCAGGTTTGAGCGATCATTCCATCTTAATGTTCGAAATAGTTATCGTGGCCTAAGTACAAAAGCAAAACTATTTGTAATTTCAAACATGCAAACTTTGACACAATCAACAGAGAATTGTGTGCGTTTATTGATACTTTTCTGACCAACTTTAACAGCCGTAGCGTTCAAAGCAACTGGGATTTATTTATGAACAAAGTTAAAGCCTTACTTGAGAAATATGTAACCGTTCGCTTGATGACTTCAAACAAATTGCCGCTATGGCACAACAGCCGCATAAAGCGTCTATCAAACAAAAAGAAGCATGTCTACAGATCAGTGAAACGTTCTCCTCGTGACTATCACTGGAATACGCATAAACTGGTTTCTGAGGAATATGTATCTGCACTCCGTTGCGCAACAGCACTGTTTGGAAAGCACTCTTCCGTTCGTGATCGCTACCGACACTAAAACATTCTGGCGCGTCATAAACCCAAGAGAGGATGACGCTATAAGCCTTGTGGATAATGCGGGAGACCGTATGCCTTTTGAACAGTGTTCTAACTTTTCTTCAGTGACAAGTGTTTCGCCACCGCTTATACACTACCAATATTCCACTTCATTGTTTCCGATTACAGTGGGCCCGTGTGGCGTAGAACATCTAATCAATAAATTAAAATTTTCCTTCTTCCCCAAGTTGCGATGCGATCAGTTTTGAATCAGTTTTTGAATCAGTTTTCGAAAAGCACGAGCGAGTATAGTTCCATTATATTAACCAAAATTTTTTAACAATCACTTGACACGAATTCCATCCCTGCGGAATGGAAGATGGGAAAGGTGATCCCACTTCTTAAAACAGGTTGTAGGCACACTCTACAAAACTATCGTCCCATTTTGCTCACTAGTATCCCATGCAAACTTCTTGAGCATACCTTATTGTCTAATCTTGCTAAATTTCTCAAATCCAATTCCTTCTTCACACCCACTCACAACATGGCTTTCGCAAAACTTATTCATGTGAAACACAGCTAATATCGTTTACACATAAGCTGCATGCCATCCTTGATCGTTCGCTTTCTTGCGGATTGTATATCTCTAGATTTGTCATAAGCGTTTGGTAAAGTATGTCATAATCTACTAATATAAATTACATACGCTAAACCTTGATCCCCAATTACTTATTTGGCTTGAGTGTTTCCTTTCGGGCCATTCTCAGTTCGTTACTGCTAACAGCATTGACTCTCCCTCTAATCTGTTTTTTTCGAGCGTGCCGCAAAGCTCTGTCCTTGGACCGCTGCTATATCTAATTTATGTTAATGACTTACCTTGTATAACATCTCATATTCATCATATTCAACGACTGCGTAATATTTCTAGAAGTAACTAATAACCATGATACAGCCACTCTTCAATCTAATCTTGATGCTATCAGTGCATGGTGCAAAACATCGCACATAGAACTACACATAAGCAAATGTAAGTCAATGCAAGAATCCAGATGTAGTAACACTTCACCAGCCTGATAAATCGATACCATCCCACTCGATTGTGTTTCATCCTATAAATACCTCGGTGTTCACGTCTAATCTGACCTTACATGGAAGACACACATTGCAAACATAAAAAACAATGCTAATAGATTGTTAGGTTACCTCCGACGCAATTTTTTCACATGCACCACAATCTCAAACAGATGCTCTATAAAACACTCATCCAGCCTAAACTCGAATATACCGCCTCAGTTTGGGATCCTAGTCGAAATAATTTAATTTATTCAGTGGAAATGGTGCAGAACAATTCCACACTATACATATTTTCCAACTATAACAGATCAGCCAGCATCACCAGAAATAAGTCTAACCTGCAGTTAGCAGCATTAGCATTGCGGCATTAACACAAGGCTCTCTCTCTTTCATAAGATATATCATCATCCCGTACTACGAAACGAGCTTCTTTCGACATGACATTACATATCATCTCGGCTTGATCACCAACACAAAGTTGGTATTCCATCTTGTAGACTCTTCCTTACACTCATTTGTCCCGCAGACAGCTGATGAGTGGAATCACCTTCGTGTAACTGTTACCTCCATAAGTGATACCGACCGTTTTAAAGAAACCTTACGCAACATTTTGTTTTGAGTATACTTGTTTTCCCTGTGTTTATAACTACACTCTAAAAAAAGTTTACATCCTTTGAGTCGTATCTTGCCACACAACAATAAACGCCATCTGTCTTGTCCACATTTCCTTTCTTTAACGTTGCGAGCCCGGTACTTCCCAGTTACGAACGGCATGCGCGTTATCAGCATGACATAGCATTGCCGACAGGAAAGTAGTGGGCGTGGCATTTTCAAGAAAGGAAATGCAAGCAAGGCAGATGACGATTATTGTTGTGTGGCAGATATACACCCCAAAAGGTGTATCTTATGGTGTATCTTAGTAATTACCTTATGGTCCATAAAGTAATTACTTAAAACTTAATTAGTGAATATTGTTATATATTCGATCGTACATTTCAATTTTTTGTGCATGTCCGCCCCTTCGAGTAGACCAGCTCACTAACTAGAATTGTGCTACCTGCCACAAGGAACCTTTAAAAATTTTTGAAAGTGTTTGCTGAAACACCCTGTATATGTGAGTACTTCAGTTTTGCAACAGTTCCGGCTTGGGACCGGCCTTCTCGGTGGTCTACAGCCTAAACACAGAGGACCATCACTGCTAACTTAAAGTAATATTTTGGAAGGTTGCAGCATAAATATTTTCACAAGCCTGTACCACGCTGCAAGATTGAAGTTGAAATGTGATTCAGTTTTCTTGACATGATTTGAGGCCAAACATCCCTTCAAACTTCCGTCCACGGTCTGCTTAAATTTAATTGCTGTAGCATAGATGCAGTCGCTACCTTATCCGAGCTGGAGAGATGATGCAAGCACACAGAATATCCATAGGCATTTTTTCTGATTCAGTTTATTTGGCATTTAGTTACATGAATAATTATGTGCGCATTGCTAAGTTGCTGATTTAAGAGCAGCAGTTGCTGCGACCTTACATACTTGCTGCGACCTTACATCCTGTTGCTTTCAAAGCGAGCTCTCGGGGAGCCCCCAAAGATCGGTCTCTATAACCCGCCACAGTGCAATGACAGAGACCAATCACGATCTTCGTTGACCAAACAATGATTCGACGACAGCCGTAAGGCATCCGTCAAACAGCAAGGGGGCGAATGGGAGACAGACTTGTTGTGCATGGCACAATGAACACGTGCGCCGACTCCGCCTGGATCGCTCGACCTTGCGCAAGGAAAGTCTTCTCAGGAGAAAAATTATGCAGATCCCATGCACTATGGGAATCTATGTAAACGAAGCTCTGTGCTGATCGCTTTGATTGATGATAATTGGCAGTGACGTTGATGGCGAATGTTTAATTTCTTCAGCATTTCGTTCCATACGAGAGTGGTAAGTTGATGTTAAATGTTGCCCTGCGTGCACCACTTCTGTTTGTCCGCGTGGTAGACAGAACACACATGGAGACGTGTTGGCTTGAAACGTTGTTGCACGCCTTTGCTCATGTAACCTCTGAGAGGGTGGAGCATTCTCATTGCCTCACATGGCAGATCGCGTCGCGGCAGAAGTGTTAAACTTTAATTATGGGGCCGTACGTGCCGAAACCACGATCGGATTATGAAGCACGCCGTAGTGGCGGACTCCGGGTTATTTTGAACACCCTGGCATTCTTTAACTTGCACCTATATATCAAAATACACGAGTGTGTCTTTCTTTTTTTTTTTCGTATTTCGCTTCCTTTGAAATGCGGCTGCTGCGATCAGGATCGAACCCGCAACCTAGAGCAATGCGATAGCCACAGAGCTAAGGTGACAGGCCCAGAAGTGTTGATACGACACGCAACCGCTACTGTATCCTGGACCCTACGGTGATTTAGTGTCGCTTTATGTCTGCATGCCTTGAGTCAGTTCCTTACCTTCTCACGTCACCTTTTCCCTCTCCCCCTCCACTCTACCTATTCTCTGCCTCCTCTCTACCATTGTATGAGGGCGAATAAGTCCTTGCCCCTATTTTTATTAGCCAAAATAAAGTACATACACGTAATTACAAACGTACGTACTATTATACGTACCTTACATTAGTTTTCCACATAGTCCTCGCACCGGTTCAGAGATCTGTCCATCCCTGTGGTACAATGCGGCGTACGTGGCCTTCCCGAACGCTCATTGTCATGCAAGTCTTCGCGGCCTTTTGCGAACCCACAACACCACCACCTCGCACTTCTCAAAGCGAGACACCTTTCCCCATACGTGGGCTGCATTTTCCTGTGGATTTGGATGGGCGTTTGTCCCTCATTGCTCCATAGAAAACGAGTCACACTTCGTTGCTTGAGTATTTTTCCTGCCTCCATGGTTGCTCGTACGCCGTGGAAATGTGGAGCACAACCGCCATCTTCAACAACTGACAGCAGCGCCGTGCCGCGGAGCTTACAGCAAATAAGGCCGGGCCGTTCCAAGAAGTGTCCACACTGAGAATGGATATGTTCGCGTTTACAGCCGTAATTTAGCTAAAAAAAAAGAGAGGCAAAGACTTTATAATTCGCCCTTCTATCTACCTGCCCTCTGGACTTAGACGCTAGTAGAAGGGTAGGAGCTGCAGTTCCTGCAATGTTCTTACCTGGGGTTGCACGTAATTACAGCTCTCAAGAGCCATAATGTGGCGACGCCCAGGGACATCTAGAGGACATTGTGCACGTGCGGCACGATGGAAAAGTCCAAACAAGTCTCTCGCGTCGCCTTTTCTCTCTGCCACACTCCTTCCATGCATTTGTATACGCGCTCTGAACACCCCCCCCCCCCCCCCGACGCGGAGTGCAACACAGCAACAGCGGTAGCAGCAGCTGTGGAAAAGAGAGGCAAAGAAAGCTTCGCATCAAAAGAAATGAAAACAGACAGCTAAGCGACAATACCGTGACTTTTTCTATCTTGTTTTAGTACAGCTAAGCTTTCTTTGCCTCATCTGCTGCTGCCGTTACCTTTCACGCCGCGTCGGGGGGAGGGGGGGGGAGAGAGCTCCCGGCGGGCGTGCGGGAGACGACACAGGCGACGTCAACGACGTTTCCGTGGGGCGGGGCCACTATGCACTCGGACGCGCTCTGGGGGACGCAACAATGCCCTCTGGACGACACCGCCCCCTCTCCAAAAAAGAAAGCATTTCAGGAGCGGCCCCGCTCGCCAGCGTGCTCATGTGCAACAGCAACGATAGTTCAGGGAGGAGGTAGAGATAATGTTAGGGAGTACAAAGTAAGGAGGCAGGGAATGGGTACAACCGGATCCCGCAGCGACGCAGTCAGGAAACGCGGGATTAACCTTACCCCTCTGCACTCGTGGCAGTTCACGAAGAAAGAAAATGCGTCGTCAGAAAGTAGGGTTCATTTGGGCTCTCTTCGGTAAAGGAATGAGTGAATGAATGGCACGTCTCTACGTGTTCGCGGTGTACTACGAGGGGTGTACTACGAGGAGGACAAACACAAGTGGTGGCAAGGTAACATTTAACATCACGACTGTTGTATGCCGTCAACATCACCGCCAAATGCCGTCAAAGAACGCGAACAGCACTGACAGCTTCGCTTACATCGATTCCCACAGTGCATGGGATCTGCATGTTTATTTTTCTTCCTTTTCTTTCTTCTTTTTTTTATGGTGACCTGATTATGTCAACGGAAGCTTCCATGGGTACCTTCCACTCGGTGAACCTCGATGGTCAGTTGATCTTGCAACCCCACCCCACGTCCTTTTGGTGCGCCATTGAATGTGTCAATGTTTCATATTATTCCAATGCGTTGCAGATGCCACTGAAGTAAAGTCAATGTGTTTGAGTAATTATGAGCTAATTTTCTAGCGAGTCCTCGTAATTACGCGAAGGAATCAAACAGCTGAGTGTACAATGTTAAAAAAAGAACAGCGCAAAAGAGACGGGGACAAAAAGAAAGGTGCAATGGTCGGACGCTAACTTCCAACAATATTTTTATTTGGAGAAACATGGTTTATATACATGAAAAAGAACTGCATCACCGTGACGTCACGAACTCTCAATCGCATCAGAAAGGCAACCTCTTTGTCGGCAAGTGCCACTGACGGGCAGCTAATGCACGTGCCCTCGGCCCTCGCAATGTAGAAGGCTTCCGGTATCCCCTATTCTAGTCTATCTCCTGAACGTGCAAGGAACTGTGTGTGATTAAGGTTTGGAGGTCATTTGCTACGCTTACAATTTTCAGCCAAATGCCCGCCCGCATTGTTATTTACAGCCCAGCTGCGCTCTCGCGCCCTTTCATTGTAACAACGCCCATATTTCCAATATATGCAATTCATAGACGACATTTCTTGTGCATTGCGTGTACTGCACTGATGTTTCTTAGAGCAAGGGTCTGGTTTTGTTTGGTCACCACAGGGCATATCTTGGCAAATTTACACGGCACACTGCACAAGACAATATTAACATTGTGCCTTTGCGCAACCTTCTTGAGGTTGTAGGACACCCTGTGCCAATGTGGGATCACGTGTACCTTCCTCCGATCACCTGGTTTTTCTTTGTTTACTGTACAATCACTCATGTCACGTTTCTTTTTTTTTTTTTTTTCCACAGGAATGAATCGGCGACGCAAGAAAATATCCGCTCTAACAAAAGAAGACCAACCCTTCCCCTACCGCAAAATAGGGGTAAGCGAAGCATTTCCTGCGTTCGCCTGGCCTTCGTCATGGTTAATTAACCCCCATGGTAACGGTGACGGATTGTTTCGGCCTCCCGCTCCCTCAGCTCGGTATCTTCCCATTACTGTCGGATTTAAAGCCCCTCAATCTCCCAAAGTAGCGCTATTCGCTTCCCTCCTCCTCCGCTCGGCGCGGCCTCGACGGTGGCGCCGCCGGTGGTGGGCCTGCCGTAGCAGACGACGGCTAACACGCTACGGGAGGAAATCCGCAAAAAAGTTCGTTCGAGCCCTGCGGAGCAGTTTTTTCAATCGAGATCTTTCTTCGTCAGTCGCTAACTGGCCTTTAGAATTTCGTGTTGGAATGGCGGAAGAAATTGTGAAAAGGACCATTATTCAAGGCGTATTTAAGGCGTAAAGCGCGCGACGTTGAGAGTTCGTGTTGCTGAAACACGACGCAAGCACGCGGTGTACTCAAACACGCGCGTAATTACCAAAGTTTCAGGTGCTGACAGCGTGAAAGTGTGTGTGCGTGGTTTCGTAGGTTCATTTACGTACCTGCAGGATACTTTTGTTCGGCCGGCGCGTGAGAGATTCCGGCTGTGTGCGGTCAGCAATGCCGGGCAACAGGGCCGTTTTTTTCATTGCGGGGTGCTTTGGTAACCGTTACGATATGTTTTTTTTTTCAAGTACTGCTCCACGAGGGCACATGTAATGGCTAACGGTGGCCTCTAAAGAGCACGTGACGTTAAATAATGCAGGCGTCGCAGGGAGGGTTCGCATACAAAATTGGCTGTCCGCGATCTTATACCCCCTTGGCATGCACAGGCTTCGACGAGCCCCATCCAGCCCAGGTTCTAGCTTTGGTGTTCCCGTTGCCGCTTTGGTGCCCTGGAGGCGCCGTCAATAATACGGAATAATGACAAGTTGTTACAAGTAGTAAATAAAATTTATTGAAGAAATACAATCGCGCCGAAGCGCCAACTTCTAAAGCAGCGCTAGCACGCGAGTATTATGAAACACCAACGAGGAATTTACCGGCCCACGTACGACTCTACGATCAAAGTGCACGTTAAACATCCCCAGGCGAGCTAGATAAAGTTATCCGGAGCCATCCACTACGACCTCCATTCTAGCCTTAGTCGCTTTGGAACGTTAAAAACGTTAATCACCACAAACCAAATCAATACATGCGGGCGTACATTCGAGGCTAAAAGACTGCATCGTAAGTCATAGTGAGCATTGCAAAAGCGTCGAGAATGTGCTAACTTCTGGTGGAGCTCAAAACACACCCTGAATAAAGTCGCTTTTATGTCACAGGCCAGCTGCAGATGCGTGCATTTTACCGCAAACGAAACTACATGAAACAAAGAGAGCACATTCGAAAAAAAAAAGTCAGACAACGCGCTAAAATCCACGCAGACCATGAACACACATTTTTTCGAAGCGGAAGGCGTGAACTAGGCTCATGGTAAGAGGTTGTGAGTAGCCGTGGCCCTTACTTCACTCAGCCGTGCGTTCTTTGCCACTTCCTTGAAGTCAGCCCGCCCGATCCTGCGAATCCACACTTCTTTTTGCGTTGCCCCCGCCGGACGGCAAAGCAAAAAGCTTTCTGCCCTCGCTGTGTCTGTTGCGGCAACCGAAGGCGCAGCAGCATGGCATCGCAATTAAGTTGTCGGCCCTACACATTCTATTACGCTAACGCACTCCGTCAGTCCGCCTGCCGTACTTTCGTCGCGCAGGCCCAACAATGGAGGTCGACGCGCGCTGGAAAGAAAAAATATACAAAAGCGCGGCGACTGCTCCGCGCTGGAAAGAAAAAATATATAAAATCGCGACGCTTGCTTCCACGTGACACAGATTGGCCAATGGGGGAGCGGAGGAGGCTGGAGCGGCAGGAAGCGTGGAGGAGGACGCGCCAGGGTAAGCGGGGTGGCGGAAAGATCTAAGAATGGCGCTACTTTTGAAAAATTGAGGGGCTTTAGTCGGATTGCCAGGGCTCGGGTGGCTCTGAAGGCTAGAGCGGCGCGCCGACGGCGAGCCCTTTCACGGGCGAGTTCTCGCCGCCGCTCGTCCAACGCTGCCCGTTTCTCGGTGGAACGCACAACACGTGGCCATCCCATCCGTTTTCCGAGACTCAACTGAACGGAAAGCCGGCGCAGCGCGCGCGAAACGCATTTCCTGTCCTTTCCCTCCCCGGCGGAAGCGAAACGGCTCTGATTGGTTGTGCGCGTGGCGTGAGCACACGGCTGTGCAGCTGGAATCCTTGCTAATGACTCACGTTCCGGCGCCGGCTCAGCTGTCAACTCATCAAACTGCCCTTTCCCGCAGCTGCTCTGCTATGGGAGCAACTGGGTTTTTGCGTGACCACGAAAACGCCACTTGTGAGCCAATAGAAGCTTCGCTTGAATTTATACGATTTGGGGCTTATTCCCTATGCAACGATAACAGTAATCAATCTTGATACGTGTCCTTTACTTACCATTATGTTGTCGTCATATACTTGCCTGTCAAGAACGCCTTGCCACGCTTATATGCGCGTGCGCCGTTCGTGACGTGAAATTACTGGCCAGAGGAAGGAATTGCGTAGCTGACTGTATCTTTTGGGGACAAGATGGCCACCAAAGCATAGAGTTTCCCACAAAACCGACGCGTCAACGCAGAATGCAGAGAAGCTGGCGTCTCAATGCGTGGCAAATTTCATCTTAGACATGTGGTCGAAATTATTCAGCGGCCCTCCGTATACGCGTTGTGCACCGCCTATTCGCGTAGTGCACTGCCTATAGTATAGAGGCATAGGTGTTCTGTGATAGAGGCGCCACTGATAGCCACCTAGCGGGCGCTTCCAACAGTATGCTCGGGATCAGCAGCCAACGACAACCCTTTGCAGCAAGGATGGCTGAAGTTCGCGGCTGCGATTTCTCCTTTGTTCGGGTGCCAGACTGCTTCTCCTGCGGCGACAGCTGTAGGGAAGACGCTGACCTCTGTGGGAGCGGGTATGAACACGATGTTACCGGTGTTTGGGACAACCCTGCCCACATACGCGCCAGGTGCATCCCGCAGGCAAACGCCATGAACCCCATTTACATGAAGTGGAGCTCATGTTAACTAGCCGCTAAATTTCGTTGAGTAATGCGATGTCTCAATCGTTTTTCTTTTTTTAATTCTACCCTTGCCGTAATGCTGCTTCTGTAACTCAATAATAAGCACCCGTCGTTAATGCACTTATATCTCAAACAAATCCGCACGGTGCGATATCTGCACATGCCGTTGTGATCTTTCTGCCGATGAATATATGTGACATTGCCGAATAAGGGCAGTCAAAGTCGCCTCAAGAAGAGTAATTGCGAATTTATTGATGGGAACGCGTACACTAGTCAAGGAAGTCGCCAAACGCACGAGTTAATATAAGAGCGCGTGTTAGCGCTGTACCGCCGATGCAATTCTGCTTCTTATGCCGATGAACTGCCGTTCCCGCTGCAGTTTCTGCAATTTTAAATTCCCTAAGGAACGAACAAAACTAAAGTTTGACAAACTTTTCAGTACTTTTTTTAAGACAGAGAAAATGATAAATTAAAAATAGGGAGGTTAACCAGGACTGAGTCCCGTTGGCTACCCTACACTGGGGAAAGGGAAAGGAGGACGGAAAGATTAAAAGAAGAGAAAGTCCACTGGGGATATCAGTCGGTCACTCAGTCCGGATCACAGACGCTGACTCAATCCGGTATCTTTCAAATATCGCAGCAGCGCTTTTGTGACTTTTTGTAGCTGCGATATGCGAGGCCATGGTCCCAAGATCTTGTTCAAGGTGAACGGCTTTCCATCTAGCTGATTGAGAGCTGTGCAGAGGTCTTGCCTTTTATCTTCAAAAGATGGGCAGTAGCACAGTAGGTGTTCTATGGTTTCCTTGACACCGCAGGCATTCACTCGGCGCTATCAGCCATTCCAATCAAAAATGCATATGCATTGGTGAATGCGACGCCCAAACGTAAGCGGCACAGCACTGTTTCCTCATTTCGCGGAAGACCTGGTAACAGCCGCAGTTGCATAGAGGGATCGAGGGAATACAATCGATGTTGAGTGAATACAGGTGTGTGCCACTTGTCCAAGGTCAAAGAGTGCGCTAGCTTGCCTAAGACTTTTTTTTAATGTTACTTGAGAGAGATGCGACATGATATATTTAAAGGCTGAGCAGCGCCAGTCAAAGTAGATGAGCGCTGGCGGCAAGGCCGGGTTTAGTGCTCTGCGGCGTAAGCATAATAAGAAAGAATGCAGTTGAGTACAATATTCTCATGCAAAAAGGGCTACGTCGTAAAACAAACAAATCACTCGGTGTGTTAAGTCTACTCAGACAGCATCAAGGAGTAAAAACTTCCCACATGTGACGCGAACTGTTCAGCGAAAATGGAACAGAAATACCATACGCAGCAACTATTAGCAATTCTCGCTCTGAACTACCTATTTGCTTAACACATTCCCAAGAAACCACAATATCTAAGATGACTTCGGGTTAAAATAATAAAGCTGTTAAAGAAGCACTTGCCTGTTAACATTTCGATAAGACACAGCGTGATTTAGTCCCTTTACAAACGAAGCAAGGTGAAAACCTCGCACTTAGAAAAATAAACATTTCTGCATGAAGTAACTAGCAATAGTTAAACATGCGCGATGCCACGCATGAAAACTTGGAGGATGCTTAAGCTTCGCCTTCAAGAGTGGAACGCGATATCGTTATCGCACCCCGTTCGCACCGCCCACTCATTCGCTCGACATGCTCTCGAGTCTCACAAAGACAAAACGTGCGCCTGAGCAAGCGGAACGAACCAAAGAACTCGTTGTCTCGGAGGGAGAAACGATCTATGCGAGGCAAACGTCGTGATCGGCACGGACAACCGGGCCGCGACGCGCCATGAAGGCGGACGCGATCATGGGGCTGACGCCTCGACGGGATCGTCCTCTATCTCGCTTGGGAGCACCACGCAGACGCGTGACTCCTCGACAGCAGCACAGCACACATCGCAGGGGACACTTTCCCATCAGGCGCGCTACAGCGCAGCGATCACGTCAGAGGCGTCCCGCATCGGACGCTGCACCTAGGAATCGCGCTGTGAGCGGAAAGAGGAGCCGCGTCGCCTAAACACGAGGGTTCTAGTGACGCACGCTGGAAGTTGGAAGGGGAGAGAGCGAGAAAACTTATTAAACGCAAGGGTATTGGGGCATCCTCGCACCGGTCCGCGCACGGCCCCAATGCGCTCAAACGAGACGAAGGGGAAAAGCGGTAAAGCCCCTGAATCTCCCAAAGTAGCGCCATTCGCTTCCCTCCTCCTCCGCTCGGCGCGGCCTCGACGGTGGCGCCGCCGGTGGTGGGCCTGCCGTAGCAGACGACGGCTAACACTCTACGGGAGGAAATCCGCAGAAAAGTTCGTTCGAGCCCTGCGGAGCAGTTTTTTCAATCGAGATCTTTCTTCGTCAGTCGGTAACTGGCCTTTAGAATTTCGTGTTGGAATTGCGGAAGAAATAGAGAAAAGGACCATTATTCAAGGCGTATTTAAGGCGTAAAGCGCGCGACGTTGAGAGTTCGTGTTGCTGAAACACGACGCAAGCTCGCGGTGTACTCAAACACGCGCGTAATTACCAAAGTTTCAGGTGTTGACAGCGTGAAAGTATGTGTACATGGTTTCGTAGGTTCATTTACGTACCTGCAGGATACTTTTGCTCGGCCGGTGCGTGAGAGATTGCTGACCGCACACAGCCGGAATGGCTGTGTGCGGTTGTGTGAACAAGTACTGCTCCAGGAGGGCACATGTAATGGCTAACGGAGGCCTCTGAAGGGCACGTGACATTACAATAATGCAGGCGTCGCAGGGAGTGTTCACATGCAAAATTGGCTGTCCGCGATCTTATACCCCCTTGGCATGCACAGGCTACGGTGAGCCGCATCCAGCCCTGCTTCTAGCTTTGGTGTTCCCGTTGCCGCTTTGGCGTCCTGGAGGCGCCGTCAATAATACGAAAGAATGACAAGGTGTTACAACTAGTAAATAAAATTTATTGAAGAAATACAATCGCGCCGAGGCGCCAACTTCTAAAGCAGCGCTAGCGCGCCCGCACGAGTATTATGAAACGCCATCGAGGAATTTACCGGCGCACGTACGACTCTACGATCAAAGTGCACGTTAAACATCCCCAGGCGAGCTAGATAAAGTTATCCGGAGCCATCCACTACGACCTACATCCTAGCTTTAGTCGCTTCGGAACGTTAAAAACGTTAATCACCACAAACCAAATCAATACATGCGGGCGTACATTCGAAGCTAAAAGACTGCATCGTAAGTCATACTGAGCCTTGCAAAAGCGTCGAGAATGAAAACACACCCTGAATAAAGTCGCTTTTATGTCACAGGCCAGCTGCAGATGCGTGCACTTTCACCGCAAGACGAAACTACATGAAACAAAGAGAGCACATTCGAAAAAAAAAAGCCAGACAACGCGCTAAAACCACGCAGAGCATGAACACACACTTTTTCGAAACGGAAGGCGTGATCTAGGCTCGAAATAAGAGGTTGTTAGTCGCCGTGGCCCTTACTTCACTAAGCCGTGCGTTCTTTGCCACTTCGTCGAAGTCAGCCCACCTGATCCTGCGAATCCACACTTCTTTTTGCGTTGCGCCCACCGGACGGCAAAGCAAAAAGCTTTTTGCCCTCGCTGTGTCTGTTGCGGCAACCGAAGGCGCAGCAGCATGGCATCGCAATTAAGTTCTCGGCCCTATACATTATATTACGCTAACGCACTCCGTCAGTCCGCCTGCCGTACTTTCGTCGCACAGGCCCAACAATGGAGGTCGGCGCGCGCTGGAAAGTAAAAAATATACAAAAGCGAGGCGCCTGCTCCGCGCTGGAAAGAAAAAATATACAAAAGCGCGGCGCCTGCTTCCACGTGACACAGATTGGCCAATGGGGGAGCGGAGGAGGCCGGGGCGACAGGAAGCGTGGAGGAGAACGCGCCAGGGTGAGCGGGGTGGCGGAAAGATCTAAGAATGGCGCTACTTTTGAAAAATTGAGGGGCTTTAAAAAGCGGGCGAGTGGCGTGCCACCTGTGGGGGCAACGCCGTACATTGCGAGGAGGGGGTCTTCTGTGTTTGCCGCAAGACGGCTCTGCGTGCGTGCCAAGCGCAGAAGAAATGTAGCGGAAGCGTACTTCGCTACGCGTTTAACTGCGACTTCTGTAATTTACATGCTCATAATTACCGATGTACACCGCAGTATAACTTTCTACAGCGCGTTTCTAAGGCAACAACACATTCACTAGATGCGCTTTTGTCCCGCTTTGAATCATCGAACTCATGGCTGAGTAGCCAGTCCTTATAGGACTGATGGCATGTATGTCCTTTCAAAATGTTTTGTAGTTAATTGTGTGTTGTAATCTTGTTCTGTATTATATGCTCTGTACAATCTCGAAGACCGACAATAAATAAAAAAAAATCATGGTTGAGTGGTAGCGTCTCCGTCTCACGCTCCGGAGACCCTGGTTCGATTCCCACCCAGCCCATCTTGCAAGTTGTTTTTCTTTATGAATTGCCTTCCGCCATCTTTCGCTCACGGCCAACGCCGCCGACACAGGCTTTTCTGCGACACGAACTCCTTAACGCTGTCGCGTTAAAATGGGTGCAAAAACATAACGTGTGTGACAGCTGATGCGAGGATTTACCGGGCCGCATAAAACCAACAATTTCAGTTCTTGCAAACTTAAGTAGCTTTAACATACAACACGATGCACTCATGCAGTCTAGCTTGCGCAACGCGGTAAAGAAGCGTCAAGTGGCATTCAGAACTTTAGTGAAACGCCTTTAAACCGCCATGCTGCGCTGCGCACGAACCGAACAAAACATGACCAGGCCGTGATTAACTTCGTCGCCTACCCAATTAAGTATGCTCGAGAGCAAAAAACATCGACACGGCAAAAGAAAGCATGAGAACAAGAAATTTTCCGCCGAACGGCGGCGATCCGTTGCTACCGTTGATCCCGCTGATTAGGCTTTGCGGGGAATGATTAGAACCGTATCGCCGGCACGTTTTCGGCGGAATTTGAGCACCCCACCCTGCAACGATTCTTCTTCAACATGCCTTGACGCTTTGGCCACCACACACATGCTAAGGGTATTGCTTATTTTGCTTGGCAAACATGGGGCGCTATAACGTAAAACTATTCCAAACTTTTCTATTCCAATTCTGCTATCAGCCCTCCACGATTGGTCAAAAACTTTTTTCGGCCACCCCCACTTCACCTACCTGTCACGCGACGTCACGAAAACCGCGATGCCTCCCCATCTGATATGATGTGTACACACTGATTATGCATGATTTGACAGAAAAAAGAAAAACAGTTATTTCTGGTTCGACTCCTTTTCGCCATTAGCCCTCGGCTATTGGTAAAAAGTTTTCGGGCTGCACCCACTTCACCTGCCTGTCACGCGACGTCACAAAACTGGAAGAACTCACCGCGTCAAAGTGACGTGTACGCGATAAACATGCATTAATATGCCGAACAAAACTGAATTTTCTTCGGAATAGCCGCAGGCTGCCCCTTTCCGAAAGGAATAGAAGATGACTGCCGCCGATCGCTCAGACGCTGGCTACTCGCACCTGCCGGAGAGCATGGGTGTATTTGCGTATAATAAAACTTCTTGCGTGGCCGTGTAACGTTTTCGAGCACTTTCGGCACGTTTACCCCGTCATTCTGCCAATTCTTCTTTGCTGAGGGTCCGTTTTAGCGTCATTCTTGAGCTTCCGTTGCATACCGCCGCGATTTTCGACCAGCCACCGCAAGCTAAGTAAGGGAAAGCCGACCAATCGTAGACGCCGGCGCCACCCTCTTCATCCGGTTATCGACTTTGAGTGCAGCGGCTCGGCCCCATCGAATCCCTCTCCACTTGAGTGTTCTCTTCGCCTCTTGTCAGCCAATTAGACACGACAAGCCGCTCAGTGTAGGCAATGTTATTCGTTTTTCAAGCAAACAAAAGTGACCTCCTATGAACGAGGAGAGCGTTTTATTGGTCTGTTCAGACAACCCTGCGGATGACCGCCCGGTGCTTGCGTTGGTAGTTACGCAAATTTGACGTCAGGATATTGGAATAGAAATATATTGGAATAGTTTTACGTTATAGGGCCCATGCACTACCAACGACGCAGTAAGCTACGGCGCGCCGGCAGCCTCTTTTCCTGAATCCCTAAATGATCTAAAAGTAACGGCATCTCCTCTCTCCTAAGCCGGCGCTCCTTCTCTCGGCTCACCCCGGGCGCCGACGGTGGCGGCACCTAGGCAGGGTACAGCTAGTAGACGCTCCCAACGTTCGGCCCTTCGGCGCGCAGTGCACTGCGCGCCCATGCGCGCGTGAAGGGTTTGGTTGTTGCGTTAATGACAGGAGAGGTTCATAAATGAGTTACGCCAATAACTGCCGGGATCCACGTTGCACTGCTTTATCGAAGCTCCTTCCGCTGCTATCACTTCGACTGTAGTGTCAACGGTGGAGGTGGTGTGCGCAAGTGAGCTAACGGAGTGTTTCTTCTTTTTTCTCGAGCGGCGCCTTTTAATCAGCTTCATTTGAACTTCAACGCC
The DNA here is from genome assembly GCF_050947875.1 of Dermacentor variabilis. Classification (NCBI taxonomy): domain Eukaryota; kingdom Metazoa; phylum Arthropoda; class Arachnida; order Ixodida; family Ixodidae; genus Dermacentor; species Dermacentor variabilis. Next base: position 59,725,605 of record NC_134571.1, on the reverse strand, counting down.
ACCAAGAGAAATTGGAACAACATGCGCTTTGCATGTGGATATTTGCCTTTTACTTTTTTTAAAGTCAGACGTGTGGTCTAGGCTTTATTAACCGATGCTGGTGCTTCCATAATATGTTCTGTCAAAGGCGCGTTTGCTCATACTACAAGAAGGCTTGGTAATGCATTTGATCTTAATTTCTTGATGCCGAAATTCCGAAGGATTTGCCTTTCAAATTGGTCTTTGGTGAAGAGATCCTAACATGAATAAATTAAGATATCGTATGGCACAATTTTTTGAAAAATGATACAAAGCACGGCCTCTCTGTCCCGATCAGTCCCAGACTGAACCCTCAGGTGCTAAATAAAGTTCTTCATATACCATACCACACGGAAGAAAATGTACACCGCGGCATTTCACAAATTTAGTTTCGAAAATAAGAACTGTTGATATGTCAGCCCGCCGTGTGCGTGGCCATAACAATTTTATAAACGTCGAACGTTGAAAATGGCTTGGGTCAGTGCATGCCTCTTGGTTTCTTTTACCCGACCTGTCAGCGTTAAAAATGCTTCAACCAGCTTAGATTTGCACGACATTTTTGAACCCAATATAATTTCGGCTGTGTTTAGCAGATATCTGCATTTTGATTTATTATGCGCGCAGATATGGCGAACTCGCGATATCGCTGCCCGTTACTGTGCTTAGGCACAGTAACTGCCGACTTTGGTAACAAACCCGCAAACACAAATACGTGCACCAATGCGCGCTACATAGAAGCTAGACCTGCACCGCGAGTAGCATAAACAGCGGGAGCTCAAACGATGACAACCGCCGTTTTCGTATCGAGTTCGTCAGCGGAGTCCAACTCAAACAAATGAACAAAAAATACGTCTAGCAATGCACGTCACTTCTGTATGCAATACGCTTCACTGTACGGCTGGTCTAATTAACATATGAAGCGCAACTTTCGTGTCTGAGCCCAGCAACGGTTTCAACTACAACGAAACGAGTGCGCCTAGCAATGTGCACAACATGATAATGAAGCCTGCCGAACCAGAAGCGTGAACTGCGAAGCACGGCTTTCGTAGCAGCGAGTGAACGTTTCCAACTACAACCATGTCGAACGTTATTTAGTGCGAAGAAAGGCTGCAGACGCTCGCGCTTCTCACCAAATAATGAGGATTAAATAAGGAGCGGTAATGACAGTGTTACATGAGTACAGAATGTGTTCTGTGCCTGGCCTTTATTTCCGGACAGTTGGGGCAGTGAGCTGTGCTATATGCCAACCGAGGTTGTAGAGCATTAGTGGCGTGAGAGGAGTGTTCGTTTGAACTTTGCGAAGGACATGTGCTTGTTCCGTGTTGAGGGAAGGATGAGGTTGGGGCAAAATAGTGCTGTTTTCCTTGATGTTCTTGTAGTGTTGAGCTATTTGCTCTTCGTACGTGGCAGCGTCTTCCACTGTCGTTGGATTTGGCAGGGAATCGAGGGCGCCCGGAGGTTAATTTCGCGGGCACGTTGATGAACCAACTCATTTCCCTCGATCCCAGCATGACCAGGCATCCAACGCAGGGTGATTGTAATGTTCGGTTTGCGGTTACAGGATTCTATTAAGATGTCATGTAGGTGTGTTTCCAACAGTCGGTGTTGTATGTTGCGAATGGCTTTGCTGGAATCGGTATAAAGGTTGATATTACTGGACTGGTGCTTAGTGAGTAGAGAGACTTCTTGTATGGCATATATTATCGCTTGAGTTTCCAGAGTGGCCATGTTGGGAGAATTGGAAAATGACCCAGCTGTTTGGATGATCGGTGCTGTCTGTCCAGGTGTATATATTGCATACGCGTATGATCCCATGTTAGAGCGTATGGCGTCCGCGTATATTGTGGTGCATTTTTTTTGTCTATGTGGTGATGTTTTGCTTGCGCTTGACGTCGACCGTCATGTAGGTGTGGCATCATATTTTTTGATATTTTTGTAAATGTAATGTTGCGTGGTAGCGGAGGGCTTTGACTAACAGGTGTCAACTGGATGGGAGCGATCCCTGATCGTTTCAGGATGTCGCATCCTTGCTCCGTACAAGACAAGCGCGCTACTTGTCTGTCTCGGTGTTGTGCTAGTTCTGCGAAAGTGTGAAAGAGGCCCGTGTGTTGAAGGCGATGATTTGAGGTGTATATCGGTAGACCCAGGGCGGCCTCGTGAAGGGTGTTGGGTGAAGACTCGAGTTTTAGAGTTTGTGTTTGTGTCAGTGTTAGGAATGGGGTGGTGTACACAAGCCTACTATACACGAGCGCAGTCACGAGCTGTGTTGCTTGTTCTTCTCTCAGTCCGTGTTTTTTGCTAATGATCCTTCGCATTAGGTGCGTGAGATTTTGGCAGTCTTTTTGATATTGTATAACGTTAGAATTAGCATTGTTGTTGTGTTTTATGATAAATCCGAGTATTGGACACGATGTTACCTTTGGTATCTGTTTGCCTATAATAAGGTGAGTTGTATTAGAGCGTTTGTTTTCTTTTGATATTGTGTTCGATTCATGATGAGAAGTTCCGACTTTTCTGCTGAAGGTTGGAGTCCGGCTTTGTGTAAGTGGTCAACTATGGTGTCGACGGCTCCCAGGAGGGTCATTTCGACGTTCCCATAGAGATCCGGTTTCGCACCATAGGGTAATAGCGTCGGCGTAGAAAGTGTGGTGAAGGTTAGGAATTGTGGATAGCTGCCTTGATAGCACTGTCATGCAAATATTAGCAAATTTCAGAGGAAGTCGCTATCTCGCATAGTGTTCCTGTATGTGCTCCCGCAGGAAGCAGAGTCGCGCACAACTTTCCCGGCGCTGCTCGCATCGCTATTCGTCAAGCGCTATCGCGTGGTGCAAAATAACGTCAAACGTTCAAATGCGCCGCTGCAAAGCCAACTTTGAAGAAGCGGTGCCAACTCGCCGTTTCCGTCAGTGCCATCGACAGCGGACTTTCGAGCGTGCGCTGCAATCTTGGATGCATTCGTCGGCTCTGGGGTGTAACTACGGTATTCGGCGATATTAAGTCAAGTGCGTTGGTGAAGTGATGCGAAACACATCATATTGACACTTGTATACCAGTATGACGGGATGCTGCGCACCGAACTGCACAAACCACATGGAACGTGGCAAAAATTTTTTTACGTGGTGCTTGCGGAAGGACAGACGTGCGCCGGCGACTGGTATGGCTACTGTGTATGGGCCGAGGCTGGGGCTCCGAAAGGGACCAGGATATGCGAGGTGCGTTTGCCTTGTTTACAGAGGTGAGTTTGCCTTGCTTGCACTGAAGTCACATTTATCTCGAGTGACACCCCTGTTAACGCTGAGATGCGTACGGGTGGGACAAAAGATTGTTCACTTGTACGATTTTTGGCGCATATATGTGAAGCGCGACACAGACGCGGGACAAAGAATGAACGACACGTCTGTGTCGCACTGCACACATACGCCAAGAATGTTAACTTACCAACAAGCCCCATTCACTGTGTTGCTTGTACGATTGTTCTGACTATGCGGCTCTAGAACATTATTTTCAAAAAAAACTAAATACTAACGGATGCAATTTGCCCGCTGCCCCCTGGTGTTTCGCTCCTCTGTATTTTTTTTTTGTCAACGTTATGATTTTCCATGTAGCGTTCAATGATGTGATAATGTGCATTTTTTCCTGGTAAGTGAAAACCTCGTGTGCCTTCGCTTATGAGACAGTTGTGATAGCTTCAACATTTACCACCCGCAATATCTTGCTTGTTCGATCGGCGTTAGTCGACGTCAGGAATGTATAATTCTGCCTGTATGCTTAATAAGCGCTCTGTTATAGTAAAATGACCTGAGTAGTATGAAGAGATCAAGAAAAATGTGTTGTCGTATTACAATCTGTAATATGTGAATAATTTCTTTGCAAGTTTGCCATCTTTATGTAGTGCAATAAAAATAACCTGTACTCTTAATAGCTTGTTTGCCTTTCCAGTTGCTTTGAATTCTGCCCCCCCCCCCCCCCCCAAGGCTCCGAGTACCAGCACTATTGCCCTGCTGCCAGCAGCCATTGGTCATCCATTCCCTTGTACGAGATAAATTTGATCTAGAAGCTAGTCCATCTTGAATCCTTTTACACTTGAAGATTTGCTGCTACGAAGCAGCTGGCTAGTCTGCAGTATGAATGAATCGTAAAAGTAATTAAGCCTTGCATAAAAGGTGCTCATGTGAACATTTGAAATGCGTGTCAATCTACGTGTCTGCACCGCATAGATCGAAAACGTGCAGCTGCTCTGAACGACGGTTAGTTATAAATGACGCTCTGTTAACGGTCACTGAAGTAACTGCAGGCATGATAGTTCTCTTGGCGACGATCATTAATTGGCTGGTTTCGGGAGCCATAAAATGACCTTACACAATTGTCCATTTTACATGTATGAAGTTTTCTTAAAACACCCCTTAAAACATTTCCTGCATTCCAGTTTCGGCGAGAAAACTTCGTGTGCATGCTCGAAAACATTGCTCCGCTTTTTTGTTGCAAGGTGCAGTGCGTTTGCGCGCGAAATTTTGAGCTGTTGGAGCCAAGGGCGCTGTTAGGATATCATTTCAGGGGATCGACGTGGGTCCTATCCCCTATATGTACGTTCATGCGTGTTCTTGTATTTGTACGTGTATATACGTACATACAAACAAAATTACGGGGGGTTGGAACTCTAACCCATTCCGGCTACGCCAATGGTTCTAGCGTAGCCTGCACTAAAAAGTGCCATTTTGTTCAGCGCTTGCGAACAATTGGCACTTGGCAATTGGCAATTGGAACAATGGAACGCTGCGCGGAGCGTAATTTGCCTCCTGCGCGCGCGAGGAGTGGCTTCACTGTATAGCTGGAACATACTGGCGGGCCTATACATATACATATACAGTAACTCTAGCCTCGCACACACTTGCGCTCCCCCTGGCGACGACACAGTGGCTCGGTTCGCGCTAGCATCCGCATATGGCATGCGTTCGTGTGTTACAGGGCCTGGCTGAATATGCGAGCGTGCTTCCCATAAGTACCGGCGGACTTCCGGGAACCGGGCGGACAGCCACTTGGGCGTGTTTTCTTTTTCTTTTTTGCGTTTACCGCCATTCCCTCTGAACCCATAAGGTATGTGTAATATATCGTCGCAAACATTCTCCGCGCTGACTCCGCTATTTCAGCTTCATTTCCTTTGTTTGTGCAACACTATAGACGATAGAAATGACCTGCCGAGATGTGTACAGCATTATAGCCCTTTACCAAGGCATCAGAAGACATCCACTTCAAATCCTATTTGGTAAACGAAAAAGGGCTGCGTACGAATGATATGTAGAACAAACTGCACTGTGAGCAGGCGGCCTGCTATCTGCGTTATTTTATCTGCCTCCATAAAAAATTACTTTCGAACATGTCCATTTATTGATTTGTTCTCGGAGAGACAAATGTTTGATATCTCGGGCAATGGCTTTGACAGGCACAGGATATCTTCGCATATTAAAAAAAAAAAAAAGAACGACCACGAGACCGACGTCGAATTCGATTTGCAGTGTTGTTCCACGCATATACCGTCTCGATCAGGCAATTGGGAAAAAGCAACTAAGCTTCTTGATTGATTGGTATGGTTAACGTGCCAAAAAACACACGTTCGATAGAGCGGAAAACAGTACATATATTGAAAGATTAAGTAACAGGGCAGTGTGGACCGGAGAGCAAGCGGGTGCAGCTGATATTGTAGTAAATCTTAATCAATCGAGTCTGTCAATGGGGCTATGAGGGACGCTGTACAGAGTGCAGGGCTCCGAAATAATTTTCATCACCGTGGGTGAAGTGCACGAGCTCTTTTTTTTTTCCTTACTTTTCTTTCTTACTTCTATTCATTTTTTTTTTTCATTTGGCCTCCATCGTAATGCGGGCGCATTTGGAATGGCGTTAACACAGGTGGAATGGCGTTAAGTAACCATGAAATGCATAGAGTAAGTAACCGCGGTATAAGCTACTATATATACAGGGTGTCCCAGCTAAGTTTAACCAGAGCTTAAAAATATGCGAAGGCCGTGTAGCTGGACAGAAGCAAGGTAATTTGTTTGCCGTCGCTTGGAGATACTCAGATTCTTTTATCATTCGACCTATTTACATAATTAGTGCTAATTAATTAATCAACTTCTCAAGTATTTTAATTAGATGAAAGGTGTCATTGATAAATTCTAGAGCAACATAAAGAACTTCCGATACAGCTTTCTGTTGTTCAATACATGCTGCATAAAAGTGTTTTCCCGAGCGTGAAAACCCCGCGAATACACGCAAATCGTCTCGAGTGGCCAGTCGCGCAGCAATTTTGCCTGCATTTGCGAGCTTCTTTCACGCTCAGAAAAACACTTTTATGCAGCACGTATTGAGCAACATAAAGCTGTATAGGTAGTTTTTCATGTTGCTCTACGATTTTCTCCTTAACACTTTTCATCCAATTATAATATTTGAGAAGTTGATTAATTAGTTATTTAATCGATTAATTAATAAGACCAATTATATATTTAGGCGGAATGGAAAGAATAATTTGAGTATATCTTCAAGCGACGGCAAAGAACATTACCTTGGTTCTGTCCAGCTACGTGGAATTCACATAATTTTAAACTAATTATATTATTATTGTTGTAATTATGTTATTATTATTAAACATATTATTGTTGGCGTCATCAGCTTTTAGCTCGTTTCCTAATTTTAACTGGTTATAAAGAGCGCACTTCTTGGGAATGCTCTCGACTTAGATATAACCTCCTGTGGTATATAGCGTCTGTGTGTGTGTGTGCGTGTGTGTGTGTGTGTGTGTGTGTGTGTGTGTGCGCGTGTGTGTGTGTGCGTGTGTGTGTGTGCGTGTGTGTGTGTGTGTGTGTGTGTGTGTGTGTGTGTGTGTTTGTGTGTGTGTGTGTGTGCGTGCGTGCGTGTGTGTGTGTGTGTGTGTGTGTGTGTGTGTGTGTGTGTGTGTGTGTGTGTGTGTGTGTGTGTGTGTGTGTGTGTGTGTGTGTGTGTGTGTGTGTGTGTGTGTGTGTGTGTGTGTGCGTGTGTTCGATGTGTTCAACTCGTTCAATCAAAGCCGTGCTTCCGTTCGTTTTCTAAAACGCTAAGCAAATCATATTTCTCATCAGTAAAGGGCATCTTATAGAGTGCGCCAAACATTCTGAAATTAAAGTGGTATGTAATGGAACTATCAATATCCCTGGAATGAGAAGTAGCTGACGTTCTCGATAGTCCAAAGAATCAGAATGAGTATAATACAGTTCCTCGTTTCGTGGAATGGAAGCAGCATTAACAGCTGTGTCTCACTCAACTCTTTCCAAACACAGCAATTACACAAGCACCTGGTAATGGAAACGATGCAAAAAAAAAAAATGAGGAGAGAGACGTGAAGTCATGCGGGCACCATTGCCTTGGATCGCGACCGATAGCGCTCGCACTGTCTGTGCCATTCGCGTGACATCATCTCAAGGACACTTGCAACTGGCTCGAGATAGAGCCGAGCCTGCCTGCAGCGTTTCCGCCAGTTCGCCCTCGCGTGGTGTGTTTACGAGCGTTCTGACTAATGGCGTCTGCTTCTGTGTCCTCAACGTCATTTTGCGATCTTTAATCTACCACACGTGCGCAGATTGCAGTCGGGAATACCAATAGAGCTTCATTTCGTTCTAACGCCAACAGGGGGTGGGGGTGGGTGCGGGGGGGGGCTATTTAGGTCTTTCAGGCATAACCTATTTGCCGAGGAACGTCGACGTTAATGCAATTAGCACTAAAGCAATGTAGCGACGCACCGTGTTGCCAAATCGTTCACTTCTGTGCAGGCAACTGCTTCAATTTTCTTTTGCCGACATCGTGTTTTCTTTGTAGCTCAACACTACGATCGCGGAGTGGACAGAATGTGGACAGAAAGTGAACAGAATGGGACCAGAGCGTGCACAATTCCAGTCCCCCCCCCTCCCCCCCATTCTGTTCACTTCCTTTCTACACACTCGGGTGTTCATGGTGCCGACTATTTCACTTCTCTGTGGCTGACTGGTTCAATTTTCTGCTGCCGATTTCTTCCCTTCTTGCCTCTTGTTGTGCTTGTCTATCCGGTCACCCAGCCAGGAGCACATACCCATTCTGGGAAAATGGCCAAGGATGTTCGCATACCTTGTGTCACATGCCCAGTTGCATATAACCTGTCGCCCAAGATGGCTTGAAACCGGTTAGATCTCCTGCCCACAATGGCGTTGCAACCCGAAGATGTCAACAGTTTTGCAGCTCCTGAAAACGTTATTGGACTAACGCGCTTGCATCTAAACAACAGAGCTGCCTACCATAGACAGGACTTGCTAAACATTTACTTGGGCGAATTTTGTTTTAAATTCGACATAATTATGCCAACTGAAACGTGGCTGAATTCGGACTGCGACACCACAGTGAATACTAATTACAACACGTTTCGTCTAAGCCGCAGGGATAAACGTGTTGGAGGAGTGTTACTGAATATCAAAAAGTGCATTACTTGTGATCAACATCCTGGATTTGATATTATAACACGTGATGCAGAGTGCCTTGCTATTGTGTCACAGAAATATATTGTAGCTGTAATGTACCGCACTCCAGATGGAATTGTCGGCACATTCATTGCATATATGGAAGGCTTATTGAACTATGCAAGTCGAAAAGACCTGGTATGCTATCTAATGATGGGTGGTGATTGGACCCTGCCAAATTAAACTTAAACAAACATATGTCGACGAATGTGACAGACCGGCTCTTGGTTCCTGATTCAAAGGAGATAGTAAAGTTCCTAATGAAGGATAACCCAAGAGAGTGTTCCGGTTTCAACGTGGACGTAGAAGATTTGTAGAAAACTATGAGCGTGTATTTCCAAGTGAATCAGGAATTAACACTGGATCCTTTCTACCTCAACAATATATACGTTGTCTGGGAAGGCCAAACATTCATGGAAATGTCTGGTGTGTGTATAGGTGCATAAGTAGCCCCAGTCCTAAGTAACATTTTTCTTAGCCACGTTGACAGAAGTGAAGAAAGACTTGGCCGGTGATTTAATACGTTTCCTTAGGTATATAGATGATTTTCTTGTGCTTGTCGAATGCCTCGAGCATGAAAGTGTGCCGCATGCTCTTGATGTTTTCAAGCAAAACGGTTGCGGACTCAAATTCACACATAAAGTTTCAAAACATAGCATACTGCAACGCTTAGATTTAAAGCTAACCTTCAAACGAGACCACCTGTGTTGGCAGTACTCCCCTAGGAGCGAGAAGCCCTTGTTAAACTACAGTTCATTCATGCACTCAAAACTTGTAAAAAAATGGGATAGTTCGCAGCTGCATGTGCATGGTAGTCAAGAAGTCTTGTCGTCGTAAGATGAGCAGTAGTATCGAGGCACAGGTACATCGATGCAAGGAGACCGGTTTCAGGGACTCGTTCCTTGTCTCATGTGCGGGTAAAATCCTCAGGAAATTAAAACCCTCCAAACGCGACTTGGGGCAGTGAAACTTGGAGTCCGGTTGAAAGGAGTAAAAAAGTAGCGAGCGGTAATGCCCTACGTTCATTCTCTCTCGCACATATTTAAAAAAGTAGGGACCAGATATGGCGTCTAACTTTTGTTTTCAGCTCTATATAATAAATTTGGTAAGGTGGGAGCAAGGGAAGTATTCTGTAAGAGTCCACTTAATGGACTGTCCACTTCGGCCGTTCTTGATTTGCTAGGGCTGCTCGTCTCCTCCTCGCTAGTACAGCTGCATCCAATCAGCTGCGACCGAAATGGGCAGTCCACTAGGTGGACTGTTACAGAATACCACCCCAGCTGTCCAAAGAGAGAGAGAAAGAAGGGGAAAGAACACAGGCAGTGAAATAAATCATGGAAAAAAGCCCGTCCCCTGTAAGTATGCTGTCGTCTAACAAAACCGTTTGCCCTGCGGCCTTACGTACATTGGGCACACACGCCGATGCATTAATCAGAGCACCCGAATTCTTTAGACAAGAAATCCCCAAATCTTGCAAAGCACTGTTTCGAATGCGAGTGTAAACTGTTCTTTGATGACGCAAAAGTCATGTTTGTGCACACTGATAGCAGTATAAGAGAAGGGGCGGAAGCATTTCGCATAACGAGAAAAGGCAGTGGCTGTGTTAGTCAGCCTTCCGTAGCCTTATCTTCGAAGGAAATGGGCTCTTCGAACAGGGATGAACAATGCTGTTAATCTCACCCGCGACCACGAGGCAATGTTTTGGGGATGACAAGTGTTTTTATCGACATTGAACATGCGCGCACGCTTGATGTATAAGGCTTCAAAAAGCAAACGTGTTTTTCCAATAAACGCAGTTGTAAGTCAGCGCCGTGTGATGCCCCATCTTCTTTTCTGTATCCTGTGTCTTTAGCGTTGTTTGTAAACAATATGGAAAGCCACCAACTCGCCCAATCTGCTGTTCGTCAGATCATATTTAAGTTCTATGGAATCTTTAAAATTGCGTGTTGCAGATAATGTAATTCTAGTCGAGCTGGACTAGTTCATTCAGAGAGGCGGACATTGCTTGCTTGAGAAACTGAAACACATATTCAACTAACTTATTAATTAATTAACTTACAGCACAAATTGCAATTTACGAATTGTAGCGGGCGAGTTTGCAAGGCCTATTCAATTGAAGTGAATTTTCAGAATGTGATGAGTTTGGACATATGTGTTATCGAAATCGCCATAAACATGCACTGTTGCTCTACTTTTTTTTTATTATTAACAAAACACCATTTTATGCATCGAAGCACAAAAGTAACTGGAACTCCCATGTCTTCGTCCCACACTTTTGGAAATGTATCTTGAAACTTATGTCATCCTGGAAATTGGAAATTCATTTCAAGTGGATACGTCTTGCAAACTCACCGGCTATACAATTTGTAGATTGCAATATGCGCCCTAAAGTAATAATTAAGGAGGTACTTATAGTGAATTTTCGTTTATTAGTTGAATATGAGTTTCGTGCTAGTATTGTCCGCCTCTTCGTGTATAGTCCAGCTCAAGGACAACATCTATGTTATCTGCCATAGTCGATTTCCAAAAGGTCCGCAACATTGAAAAATGATCACCCCGTATAGGCATCTATAGTATATAGGTATATACCTTTAAAGTCGGTGTGAGCACTTTGCGTCGAGCCATGATGAAAGCGCTGATGTTAACTGCCGCAGTATGCTATGCATCAGAAGCTTAATTCTGCAAGAGCACTAAATGAGCGCACAAAGCATGGATCAGGGAGCTCCGTTCTCTTCCTCTGTGATCCTCCAGTGGCGTCGGCATGCCTCCTCGCAACAACTCAGTCAAGAAAGATCCGGCAAGGGCAACGCCGACGAGGTCACACTGAAATGAAAGCTTCCGCTGCACGGCCGGCACTCTGTTCTTTCTTATCGCTTTGGAGCCGTTGAAGTGCGCACTGACGTGCAAGACGGAGTGCCTATATAGCACTTGCTCGCGCTTCGAATTTTGCAATCTTCTTGAAACTTTACAAACAGAGCGATCGCATATAAACTCATGTAATTAGTGCAATCGTTGGCAGCAGCGTCGCGGGCCAACTTACGACGTTGTCAGGCAGTTAGTATTGCGGTGCATTTCGTCATTCATGTCTTGTCTATGGGGCGCTTCATTGCGATCCCTTCCTCCCCATGCATCAACACTTTTCCTCTTATGTATACGCTGGCGAAGAAACGCAATGGGACCCCACTGAAACGGTTGAGGCAGTGCAATATACATGAAACCACACAAGCTCCAGACTTGCAGCTGAAGGATCCTGTGAAAAATCCGGGAGCACACTTATGACGATGATGAGATGTGTCCGCTACACATAAGATTGCGCATGCTTACAGCGAGCGAAACGCTACGTTTTCTTTTTTGCGAATCAAAACAGAAATCAGTAACGACCGAGAGACAGAAGGTGACTTATCAACGTTCGCTCATTTATTTATATCCACGCAAACACTCCGGTCGAACAGTTATTGATCATATATCAAGAAGAGGAAAAACGAGCAATACACGTATAAGAACAGAACTTATAATTACGATCATTTTAATGCAATTAACACTATATTTTGGAACTTTGAACACATTGCGTTATGTTTGTATCTAACCTATTTCACGCCACAACTTGAACCACTCAGTATGAGCCCTTAGATCACTGGGTCTGTGACCATTCTTGGTTAGTCCTCCAGAATTGGATATACCACATTCTTTAAAAAGAAGGTCCTTTGAGATTTATCTAGGGCTTGGCGGAATCAAACGGTTTTCTCAAACACAGCTGTCCGATGCTTGAGCGCCGCGCTTCAATTTTTTTTCTCCTTTATTGCCGAGCGACGTTATACACAAACAAAAACACAAAAGATAAAACGTATCAGCAAAATTTTTGCCATGCCTTATAATTAGATCGTGGTTTTGGCACGTAAAACCCATATCTCGAGCATATCGAAGGCGCAGTTAGACAGCTATGAGTCAAGGACGCCTATAGTGTCACTTCGTATGGCTCACGTGTGTATACATAGCCCTGAGGATAGGTAGAAGGACGGCGAATGAACAGAGCCACCTATGGCGAAGGTTTTATCCGTGGCATGGGAGGCGGACGACAATCCGAGGTGCTGAGCTCGGGACGCAATCGTATATTGTTGTGCCGCAGTATTGGAGTTAATTTTCATAAGCATCTTTCCTGGGCTTCAAGCATTATATATGCTGCTTTCCGCTCGACTGCATGATGACGTGGTCGCGAGATGAACGCGCGCTTAGGGGACACCGCATTCTGAGTGATCATTTCAGAGGTGCAGGTAGACGACGGCCGCGCGCTAAATGAAATCAAACAGAATGCAATGAACAACTTTTTGCAAGTGATGATCAAGCTCTATTGAACTAAGGATCGAGTTTAATTTCATAATCATCTTTCCTTGGCTTTAAATTATATATGGTACTTTCCGCTCGAGTGCGAGGGAATAGGGCGGTTAATTAGCTGCATTAGTGAAAACAAAGCTTCTTCCCCTTATACTTTCAGACACGAGTTCATTTTTACACATCGTCTTCATTTCTCTGCACGCATTTTTGAACCTTGCAAATACCCTTCCGACATAACACGGCTCCAGCCTTGCAGGCACATGCGGTGATGCAACTCGCCGTGGTTGCTTTAAGCACGAGGTCGTGGGATCGAATCCTGGCCACGGCGGCCGCATTTCGATGGGGGCAAAATGCGAAAACACCCGTGTACTTAGATTTAGGTGCACGTTAATGAACTCCAGGTGGTCCAAATTTCCTGAGTCCCCCACTACGGCGTGCCTCATAATGAGATAGTCGTTTTGGCTCGCAAAACCCCATAATTTAATTTTGACATGCAGTGATGCACAGCTTCACGGATCGCCTCGCACAGATCGCAGCATTCAGTACCTCGTTCGCACCTTCTTGTTCTCATAAACCTTCAAACAGTTGTGTGGGCAGCGACTTTATTACTGCCCGAATTATACGACGTCACTTAAGAACTATGTAAGTTCTAAGATGACGCCAACACACGTTGATCGCGCACTGTGCTCTCCTCTACACTGTCGTCTTCTGTCGTCTTTTCTGAATAAAGGGAAAATCAGACATCCACCCGTTCGTAGCAATTGCTACAAAGGAAAACCATACGGGTTCCTCGAAAGAAAAGCCTCAAGTTGAAGAAAAATTCGTCCTGGTCCGGGACTCGAACCCGGGACCACCGCCTTTCCGGGGCAGCCGCTCTACCATCTGAGCTAACCAGGCGGCTAGCAGATGGCAGCGCGAAGTCGAATTTGTCGACAACACGAAGCAAGGGCAAGAGTTTGACATAGATGGTAGAGCGGCTGCCCCGGAAAGGCGGTGGTCCCGGGTTCGAGTCCCGGACCAGGACGAATTTTTCTTCAACTTGAGGCTTTTCTTTCGAGGAACCCGTATGGGTTTCCTTTGTAGCAATTGCTACGAACGGGTGGATGTCTGATTTTCCCTTTATTCATTACTTCTCTCCACCTTGCGGGTTTCCGCAGAACTACTATGTCGTCTTTTCTGTATCACTATATACGGCCGGACCGGACGTGCGCGAGTTCCACTATATCCATGAGCCGTGGGAACGTTGGGCAACTAGTCCCGTTGCGCGCATGTGGCGACGTGAGCACGGGCATCACGCGACCACGAGTTTCGGCCAATTATTTGTGTCTGCTGTAGAAAAGAACACATACACACAGTACGACAAGGGCGATCAATAAACATATCACAAAGAGTGAGCATTAATTGAAATTACAAATAATCGATAAATAAACACGTACGTTTTGTGCTTAATCAGTTTATATGCTTTCTCGTTTTCGGCGTCTATCTTTGGCACTTTCTAAACACGCTATTTTGTTTTAGCCGTGCATTCTTTTTCTTTTAACACTTGGGTTGCTACGCGGCACAGTGAAAGAAGTATAAGCATATTATAGGCCCGTTCCATGCAGATACTGCAAAAGCGACTTATAATATGTATTGTCCATGAGCCGTCGTTCATAGTCGTCAGGTTGGCCACTTCTCAATTTCGCACCCCTAAGTAAACTTTCGCGAACTGTCTTTGGCCCAGGGCACGTCCAAAGTATACATGGCGGGCATCCGCTGCAGACGAAAGAGCGGATCACTTCGGGCACTGGACATTCTCTTCACGGTCGACCCTAAATAAAACTGATGGCTAGTGTAAAAGCCGCCCTCGCTGGAAGTCTCCGGAGAGCATTTCCCTTCCTCCACCCGTGACACACGCACAAGGCCCATAAGGTCATTCATGCATGCGCACCCGCGTAATCCAATACGGACGTTAGCTCCTACGTTTCGGCTCTGCAAATCGATGTGTAACAACTATGGTAGAGTCCGTATATCAATAATGTAGCTATAGAGGCTAATGCGGCGGTACTTTGTGACGCTATGTTTAACAAAAACGCGCACAACTGTTACTGCAATGGTCTACTGCATGTAATGCACTTTTAAAGGGCCCCTCACCAGGCCCCATAGCAAATTTTGGTTATACGCTGGAAGTTGTTACGTGTGCTCTAGGAAGCGTTCTGCCGCAAAAATTTTTCAAGTCGGCTATTAATAGCCGAGATAGAAATATTTCAGTGCCGCGAACGCATGATTTCAGCAGGCGTGCTCCACTGCATAGCGAGACTCCCTCTCCACTCGCCACGTCTAGCCTCCGCAAGCGAAATTCCTTCCCTGCGTTCTCCCATGCCGAACCTCGATGATCGCGTGACACATACGTCACGAACCCCGCCTTCACTTTTTTTTTTTTTCTTTCCGGCGATGCACACTTCCGCTAGCGGCGTTGTGCGCGAGCTGTTATCGTATCGCGCAGCGCACAATTTTGCGCGCCGTGCACAAGGACACATGACTAGCGGTGTAATTCAGTGCTACACGAATACTGAAGTAGAACAAGCGGATCGCAGAGCATAATCTCGCAGTGGAACCCGGTAGAAAATGGCATAGTTTCGGTACCTCCGCACGTGACCGCACGACCGTGGAAACAAGCAGACGAAGTGGAAGTACATCTCTCTTGCTTCGGTGCGAAGTAAAGCAAAAAAAAAAAAGAAAATAACACGCAGACATTCCGTTTGTGTTTTATTATATCTCTAAACTTCAATTCGTCAATTCAAGCAACGGATCACACCAATAACAGATGGTGCCTTGAATATTTCTCGTAGTCACGTGTCACCACGAGCGACGTCACACTATACGGACTCGAGTACGTAGACGCAGGGAGGCGAGTACGTCATTCTCCGGCTTGAAGCCAACACCACCTAGTTGGAGCGCGGCGGCCGCGAGGGGAAGGAAAAACGGCGTTAGGTTTGAAATTGCAGATATTTCCGCGGCGCGTAGCGACGTAATACATTGCAGACACGATCGTTATCACGCAATGTATGTTCTGCGCTTGTCAGCTCAAAATGGCCAGACCTGGTGTGGGGTTTTTTAAATGCGAAATCATTATATGCTCCATTACGAGAAAATCCGGCGTTGTAGTCGGTGGCGTGACCGGACAATGGTACCAAAAATGACCGACAACAAAGAGTAAAACCACATAAAAAGAACTCAAATTGACGTCAAATTTATCAGAGAGGCTCCTGTAAACAAAGTAAATTGATGCCTTTCAAAATAATATTAGGCAAATCTCGATCTGGGTGCGAGACGAGCGTGCTACACCGACGCCACGACGGCTCCACGACCCTGGTTGACTAATGTGTGCTTAGTGCGTGGGTCATTGCGCACTTCACGTGGCAGCCATCTGGCTGGCTAAACGTGTGCGGCATTGGGCATCATCGCGCGCGCAGGCAATGGGTGGAAGGTGGCGCCACGTCATGAGTGTATAAAATGAGTGTATAAAATAAAAAGCATTATTATCCAATTGAATACCGCGCTCCTTCGAGTTATGAACTCCTTGTGGGCAGGCGAGCGCGTTGAGACGCTTGGCGCTTTTTCATTTGGCCTTACCGAGACGCAGTTAAAACGCAGGCGAGAGCTTGCGCGTACAAGGAACACGCGGAAAGAAACATTTCACCAAAGTTCCACACGTAAGCGGTCCTAAGTGTCATTGCCGAATTTTTTAAAGCGAAAGCTTTACTAACCTCGTCGAACCGAGTTTCACCGTCGCTGCAAATTTAACCTTAATTTGACCGCAGCTGCGCCGTAGCCTTGGCAACGCATCACGGGGCTCGCCGCGCCGGGACAGAGAAAAACTTTTATTTTTACGCCACCAGCGTCCAGCGCTCACCCCTGGTCGGTCAGCTACTAGTCCTCACCCAACACCTCTTTGATGTGCCGGATAAGCACCGACAGGAGGATGTTAGTTGCATGGAGTGGTGGAGTGAGCCAGTACGTCCATAACCGTGGCTGATGAGATCCGGCTCCGCCGCGTGCGCTAACCGCCGCCTGACCACGTGACTCACCGCGTGCCTGGCTAATTTAAGAGCAGCGCCGCGCTCGCCTAGTGACTGCGAGCTTGGCCATGGATAAGAGCGAGGCCGGGCCGTCTTCTCTGAGCGTTGAGCGGGAGCAGGAGGCTTTGCGCCGTCGTCGCGCCGTCGTCGCCAAGCGGCGTCTGACCACCCCGCGGATATCGCCCGGCGAACTGCTTCACTGGAGAGGGTCCGGAATGCAAATTCGGCCTCGCACCGTCGAGATCAATGTATAGCGACCGCGTTCGCGCCCTGTCCGTTTGTGCTCGGACGCTGCGCATGCTCGCGGTGTCTCTTTGCATGTCTAGCACTTGCGCTTTCCCTGTGCAACGCCACCCTGTGGCACAACAGGCGTCGCACCGTCGAACGATGCATGTCTACCCAAGCCTAATCACAGTCATGTCTAGCCACCGACCTAACCACAGCCGTCATTCCTGGCTTAACGATTATTGTATGACTAAGAATAATCACAGCTAAATCAAAGGTTAACCAAGTGGAACCAAGACTTAACGAGGCTAAACCAAGCTTTCGCTTTGCATATCCAGGGTTAGCTGAGCTAAGCCGCAGCCATTTTTTTTTGCATTCGGGAGTAATAAGAGCTCCTAACTCTGCATCATGCAGGAACTGCAGCAATTTCTTTGCAATCTGATTGTCCAGCATCCAGAGCAGGTGTCAAGCATCTGACGTTGCCAAAAGAGCCGAGCACTTAGGGCACGTTCCTAGGTCGTATTTTGCCGACCCCCACGCCTAGGTAACAGTTGGTATTTCAGTATTAAAAAAGAAAAGTTGTGGCAGAACTAATCTCACGGTGAATGTAGGCGTTGCAATTAACAATAATGAAGCATTGTAACGACACACCGTATTGTCACCGCATATAAACGTCATGTGTGGGGCTTGTAAGCAGCCGGGCTCCTCTCTGGCGCTTCCCTCTAGGCACTCTATACAAATGATTCAGCGGTGCCGCCCAGGGGCGTAGCCAGGGGGGAGGGGGCTTATGGGGCTTCAGCCCCCCCCCCCCGAAATTGTTTCGTGCTGTCCATGCACCGCCGTCCAAAGCAACCCCCGGCGCCGGAAATCATTCTGGATTTTGTCTAGAACGTCTTTTTGCGGTGAAAGCCATTTCACCGCAAAAATTGCGAACTCGGGCTGGATTTCGCGTCAACGCCCATGCACCGGGAGTCACATAACGCAAGCAGCCCCATCCGAGCACAAAGTTTCAAGGACGTTTTGATGGCGAACGGGCTCGCCGCGGAGGCCGCGGAATCTACACTCTATCATCGCATTTACGGAACGCGTGGATGTCAATTCCGAAACTTTATGGGTATAAAGTTCTCATAAACTTTTGATGTGAAAGGTGCATTGACATTTCCAAACGTATTCTTTAGATTTTCAATTGGGGAACTTTGTAAGTTTAATGTTCCCATAAATATTTGACGCCAAAGGTTCATTAACTTTTCCAAAGTCGTACATCGGGCCATACAACGAGACAAGCCAAATCAACACACTATCAGACAAGTTGACAAAACCCGCAGCGAGGCCCGATGAGACGAAGCGTTGTAGTGGTTCATTCGTGCCGTCATTTCACATAAAAAAAATATCAACATCTTTTTTTCACCTGCGCCAAAGCATCCAGTGAAAACACTAAAGCCAGCCAAGGTAACTACGTTCTTATTTATTTTTTCTGCTTTGACTTTTAATCGCGAGGACACATTGAGCCTCTTCAATCTTTTTGTTCTCGCTACCCGCGGGCTGCCAGAGCCAGCCAGAGCGCATGCGTTTTAACGCGATAGGGTTAAGGAGCTCGTGTCGCAGAAAAGCCGGTGTCGTCGGCGTCGGCGTCCGCGGCGTTGGCCGTGAGCGATAAATCATGGCAGGCACTTCATAAATAAAAAGCAACTTCCAAGATGGGCTGGGTGGGAATCGAACCAGGGTCTCCGGAGTGTGAGACGGAGACGCTACCACTCAGCCACGAGTTCTTTTTTCTTCTTTATTACATGGAAAACAAAACTTAAAGTGTATTACAATGCTGACACAACTACACACTTAAAACTCAGGCAAACACACACATATGCGTCCAACAAGTGCATCCAGTCTGATGGAGATTCCTGCTCAGCGTACACACTTCTTACATAGGCAGCACTTTCACGAAAGAAGGACTTTGTAGATCGCGGGCTTTCGGCATGGCGATCACACAGTCTACTTCTCCACAGACTATATAAGCCAAGTGTAATGAACATGTCATAGGGAGGACCACCCGTAACCTTAAACGGCAGAAACCTAATTGAATATGGAGTTATGTCAATGTCCTTTTTAAGCGCCCATTGGAGAATGTCCCAAAAAAATACAGCGTCCCTACAGTCTATGAAGCGGTGATCTATGGTTTCGGCACGTGGACAGAGCCACGAGTTCGATGCTTGAAAGCGGTACAAAAGCGTTTCTAGTGAATACGGTGTTGCCTTAGAAACGTGCCGTAGAAAGTTATACTGCGGTGTATATCGGTAATTATGAGCATGTAACTTACAGAAGTCGCAGTTACACGAGTAGCGAAGTACGTTTCCGCTACATTTCTTCTGCGCTTACCGCACACGCAGAGCCATATCTTGCGGCAAACACAGAAGACCCCCTCCTCTCAATGTACGGCGCTGCCCCGACAGGTGGCGCGCCACGCGCGCATTGGGGCTGTGCGGGGACCGGTGCCAGGCGCGTCGCGGCCCCCACTCCCTCTCCCCTGACGACGCTTCGCCGTGCTCCCACACGGGTTGCAGAATCAAGCGCCGTTCCTTTCTTTAGATTACTATCTATCTATCTCTCTGCCCGTGCCGATCACGACGTTTGGCTGGCGTAGATCGTTTCCCCTCTGAGACACCGAGTTCTTTGGTTCGTTCCGTTTTTTATCGTGCTGCCCCGACCTCCGCGCGGCGCACTTCGGTGCGCGTTCGGTTTTCTCTGGCCGAGTGCATTTTCGCCTGCCAGAGTTTTGGACGCTTTCTAGCTAGCAGACGAGAGAAAGAAACAATGGTCGCTGGTAGTGGTGGTAAACATTTATTACCTGAGCCTTTTTACAACATTACTTGTGAGGGGGCTCAGGAGCGCGTAGGGTGGTCCGGGTGTTCGTGGCCCTCAGCGACCCTCAGAGCCCAGTCCACCAGCCGTATTTGGTCGGCAGGTCGCTCGCCGCCATCACTGTGGGTACTCGACGGATTGCACCGCGTTCGCTTGAGCGCAACCTCTCCAGAAAGTCTTGTCTCGCTGGTGTAGGATACCGAGCAGTATGCGCATGGTTCTTGGTGGACCAAGCGTCTCGTGTTTTCTTCGATATTCCTTTAATAGCCACATTAGTTGCCCAAAGTAGGCATTCGATTGTGACCAACATACTTTCCTTCGCGTTTATTTTTTTCATTACGGTGCCCCCGCTCCACAAAAGGGGAAAAAAAGAACGTTGCGGCGCAGCGAATTATCGCATGGTGAAAGTTCTATTTTGTTACTTCTTTTGCGGAAAGTAATGGGCCATGCATGGGGCGCTTCAGCTGCCGGATGCTCTTATTATATTGCTACGGCACAATATGTGCGATCACGAAAGGCGAGCAGTGTGAAGACGACGACGACGATTAGAAGCTAGCGCGGGCTGTTGCCTCTTGGCCAAGCGCAGCGTATTGCCTTGTCAATATACTTGTAAATAGCAATTACATGGACACTCTAGGCGCATTCCTGCCGTCGCCGTCGCCCTCATGTTCCGCATAAAGTCCAAGGGCGATAACACCGTGACCGTGCTCCGCATGCTGCATGTGCGAGTGAAAGCGTAGGGGCGGGGAGGGGGGGGGGAGTGCAGGGGTGAGCCGACGATGGTGGCTCAGTCTTGTGTGCGCAAGGGAGAAAAGCGGGGAGGAAGCGCGCCGCCTTCCACTGCGCGCGATACATCGGGGGGAGTGGATGGAGGGGCGGCGGGCCTTAGGATTCTGTGATCTGTGAATCTGTGATTGGCCCAAGATATTTATTTGCCTTGTTTGATGCATTATATACAGTGACTTTTTCGTGGCTACGTGGATTTTTTGGAGACTTATACATATATTTAAATATCTTGTTGTGAGGTTTTGTGTATACGTGCAGTGAACTTTGTTTCCAGTGACGCTTTTTTGCTCTTTATCAAGCTGTATTTTCGCATTTGTATATTCCATTGTATCTTCGCTTTTTTAATGTACGAGGGCGAGTCAAATGAAAGTGAGCCTACCCACCCTGCGCAATTATGGTTCTGTTCATTATCTGCAAGGCCTGCGCGTAGCACACAGGCATCTCTCATTTACAAAAGTGACCCGCAGGTGTGAGGATAAATGTTCTTTAATGCGCTCATACACTGGGTTGAAAATGGTTGCGTGACGTAATGGGCGCTCCAGAAGTTGAGCAGCGTGGTGCCGTGAGGTTTTTGACAGCTGAAGGTGTTCCCCCCCCAAAAGTTAGTCACCGTATGGCTGCCGTGTACAATGAACATTTCATTTCATTGGCCACTGTGAAGCGTTAGAACAAACGGTTCAAAGAAGGACGTGAGAGTTGCAAAAGCGATCCCAGACAGGACCAAAGCCATCGTGCAATCACCCTTAACAAAATTGCAAACGTTGATAAGCTGATGACACAAGAACAGATCATAAGCATTGATGAACTGGCAGAGCGTGTGAACATCAGTCACGGTTCGGTTCACCGTCACCGTTCACGCCACATAATTCATGAACATCTCGGTTATCGGCTCTTGTGTGCGTAATGGATGCCCCAGATTTTGAACCACCGCCAGAATACGGAGAAGTTCGGCGCTGCCTTTACTGATCTAATCCAGTATCACAATAAGGGTGACGATTTCTTGTCTGCAATTGTGATCGGGGAAGAATCATCATGCCACTACTTATGAGCCTGAAACAGGGCGGCAAAGCTTACCACGGAAACATTCGAATTCACCACCCCCAAAGAAAGCAAAGGCCGTCATTTCCGCCGGAAAGGTTTTGTTGACTTTTTCGATCGTCGAGGGCCATTGCTGACAGAATTTGCTAAATGTTGAGAGACTATCAATTGTTTCCGATATTGTGAAACGCCGGATCGGCTGCGTGTCGCAATCAAGAACAAACTACGTGAAAAATTGACGAATGGGGTCATCTTGTTCCACGACAATGCCCGTCCCCACGTCGCTGATGTGGTTAATACAAAACTGGAAAAGTTCAAGCGGGAAACGCTGCAACATCCGCCACACAGCTCAGACCTGTTGCCTTGCGACTTCCACATTTTGGGGCAACCGAAAAAACAGCTCAAGGAAACAAGATTCGTCTCGGACGATGACGTGAAAGTCAGTTGCAGACATTTTGAAGGAACAACCCAAGGAGCCTTATGAGACGGGAATTACGGGACTCGTTAGTCAATGGGACAAATGTCTAAATGCTCATGGAGGCTACTTTTAAATAAAGTACCCCGTTTGTCATATATTCTCATTGGCTCACTTTCATTTGACTCGCCCTCGTATATTCTGCAGAACTCCTGCTTGTTATACGTGCTCTCTGTTGCGACTATAATTTCGGTGCAATTACTCACGATACACGACCGGTGACAGCTGCTCATGCGTAATACATTGGAACAAATGACAGCGTCATTGAGATTTTTCACTGGCGCCGTTGCATATGTACAAGAATGTGAACAAGGATCTTGAATGACAGTTTCATTAACATATTTGTCCTAAATTTGTTCATTTCATGCCCTTTACATTTTTCATATCAGCGGCATGCACTGCTTTGCTGGTTTCGAACTGATGTAGTTCTAAAGTTCGTGTGATATTTTCTTTGCTTACTAAATAGACAAAAAACATGGAAGCATTGGCATCAGTTATGTTGGGCACAATTTTTGGCACATACGAGTATAATATTTTATGAAAAAATACATATTTTACTTGTATTGACAGTGCACAGCGTTCGAGAATTCGCTTGCAGCATCTCTGGCAATGGCAATGCAGTTATTATTCATGTATTTGATCCCCAGGCGAATAGTTTAAGAGGAAGCTTTAGCTCGGGCCCAACTCCGACGCGGCCTATTCAGATACATGTAAAACGCAGAAACGCTTTTCTGAGATAACTCCTGGATTGCTTTTAATGAAATTTGTTGCATTTGAGAGAGTAAGTTATATTCTAGTGTCTGTTGGAAGCGGAATTTATATTTAGGGCCCGAACTTTGTTTAAAATATTTTGAAAAATTCGAAACTTCGAAAAAAATAGAAGCACAAAGTTTACAAATGAATAGCTCTGCATCAAGAACAGATATCGCGGTTCTGTAAACGGCATCCAGCGGACAAATTCGATATGTCTATTTGTATCTTATGTGAATTGGTTATGTTTAAGTACAAGGGTTCTGCAAAATCCGTATTTCCATAATAATTAATTTTTTGAGACTCATGTGTAACATCAATTTTGTCCGCTGTAGATGTACTATTATGTGCAATTCACAGAATCGTGATATCAATTTTCATTGCTGATTTACAGAGTTATAAACTTCATTGTTTCGTTTTCTGAAAATTTTCGGTTTTTGCCACTTTTCAATAAAATATTGACGACCTAAATCGAAAATTCGAAACAAACAATCACTAGAATTTAAGTTTTTCTTTGAAATGCAACAAACCTCATCAAATTTGTTGAAGTGGTTGCCAAGAAAAACGAATTCTCCTTCTGCATGTATTTAGATAGGAGCATCCGACCTAATGTTTCCTCTTAGGCGGAGGCCGAGCTGCATTGTGAGACCCCCCAAACGAAATTTCTGGCTACGCCAATGGTGCCGCCGTGTAAGTAAGCTCGAAGCGCTTGTGTGAATATAACATTCAGACGAGTTTGTACTTACACGGTGTCTTTCTTTTTTTAGCTTCACAAAATTAAAAAAATTACCGACGATTACGTTACTTCCTAATGCGAAATTTGAGCGCAGCAAATAAGCTGTTTCACCTTTTCGATAGATTGAGGCAAAGAAATCGAGCAACACATGTATGCGCTATCACAGAATTTTTTTTTTTATTTTTCACACGTATTCTTTTAACAAAGACTCCACTAACAGTTCTTGACAGTCATGAAGGAAGCTTTGTGGTCGGAGAAATAGACTGATATATGTTCGACTTGGTACACCAATGCTTGATTCTCAAAGACGAGATCTATACAAGTGCCTCGCGAGGTTGTCACCGCCGTGGGACGCGTTACGAGCGAGAGGAACGGGATGTTCTCCTGCATAAGTGTTAGGAAATTGCTGTTTGTCTTTATGTCAAGCCGCCACCGATCTGGCTCTCTGATTGCCACCGCACAGGGCGAACGGCAGCGGCAATTTCGGCTCGGGCGGTGCACATATACAGATCCGCCGCCACCGATCTGGCTCTCTGATTGTCACCGCACAGGGGTTGCATTGGAGGAGGAGCGAAGAAAGGAATTAAGTTCGAGCCGGCGCTTTGACAACCGGAGACTCGCAGGAAGAGGGGGGAGGGGGGCGGCGTGTACACCCAGCGGCAAACGATGGGGGCAGAAGCGCGCGCAGCAAGCGGACAACACGATAAAGGGAGGAGGAAAGAGATAGCAGCGACTGACTGATGCCGCTGACGCCGATAGTGAGTCAACCCCAGCTGCGGAGTTGGTTTCAGGCGGCGACGGTGTTCTATGCAGTCACGTTATCTTGACTCTCTAGCGGCGTCAGCGGCATCCAGCGGTATCAGTCGGTCGCTGCTAGCGCTGGGGGGATGAAAGGGGGGCGGAGCTGGTTACGAGGCCGACGACGACGCGAAACCCAGGAACGGACGCCAAAGAGCTGCGCTCTAAAAAAAATTGCCTGTGACAGCACAATTCTAACCCTTGATATAAGTTACTCAATGAAGTGCCCATTACTTCTACAGGAAATAAAAATGCTTAATGTAGAAAGAAGTGCGAGAGAGGAGCCCGGTTGCCGCATGACGCGTTTCTCAGAGTTGGCACGCACCGGTGCACCACGCATTTCGGAGGCCACCCACTGGCTTCCCACAGTCGTGCGGACCTTGGCACTATACCAAGTGCGAACGCAAATCTAAAGCAAGGGATGCCCGGCCTTTGATGCAAAGACAGCAATGGTGAGATGACGTGTAATGCAATTCTACGCACTTTCTTTTGGGGCATAAAGGTTCTAATTTAAATCGGGCAGAAGTAATGTACTATGACTACCGAAACAACGGTTTCTTTCTTTTTACTGACTTGTTTTCCCTTTTCTCTTCTTTTCTTCATTTTTTCTTTGTTACTGCACTATCTTCGACATCTTCGCGTCAAGCTGCGCGAACGAGCCAATCACGACCGAGAAATTCCATCCGGATCAAATGTACGCCGTATGATACCCGTATTAGATCCTCGCCAAAAACTGTGTTGGCACGGCGAAGAATGATTCGCATTAAGAAAAAGCACAAATATATCTTTGTGACCATTACGCGATTCTGTCGTTATGGGCACGTTTGAGAAGGTAAATGTTGATTATTGAAGGAAAATAGTGCGCTTTGGTTGATCCTTTATGCATGGAGAAAAGAGTTTCCTTCCACCAAGCCTTTATGGCTGCGACGGCAATCACGGAGGCTCCATACTGCGTTGTATG
Source organism: Dermacentor variabilis (assembly GCF_050947875.1). NCBI lineage: Eukaryota > Metazoa > Arthropoda > Arachnida > Ixodida > Ixodidae > Dermacentor > Dermacentor variabilis. Next base: position 59,700,056 of record NC_134571.1, on the reverse strand, counting down.
TTGTTTCTTGCGTCTCCTTTCTCTAGAGGGCGCGCAGCTATACTTAAACTCAATCTTGTACGTTTACATCACGCTATGAAAAATATTTGTTTTCCTCTCCCCGTTCCCCGCGCTCTCCTTGACCGTGTTGTCTATGGTTGTCTGTCGCAGAGAGGACGGGGCGTAGCTGTTGCCGCACGTGTGCAAACCAGTGTTTTGGTTTGAGTTCGCCAGTTGAAATTGTCGAGAAACTAGCAACCGGACCAACTATTCATCATGGCTTACTTTACCCATTGCTGCTGCGGCTGTATGACTGTCAAGACTGGCACCAAAGTGCTGGCAATTCTGAGTGTGGTGAGTGGCTGTCGTGCATTCTGCGTTAAGTGCGCTTCGGGAGCGTCGCAGCAGTATGCGGAGGTGCAGCAGCCTCCATCTTGTATGTCGGCTGTTGGAGCTGTACTGCCTTGAAAAAAAAAGGTTTATTTCTCCCGCCATTTTGTCAAAGTTTATATCACTGATAAACATGTTAGCCTCCGACGTGATTACGCCGTGGCGGGAAACGCCTCCTCGTTCTTAAATGCGCCCAGTAATCTGGCATTGTAGTGTGAGCGTAAACATTGTAGGCGTTGCCTTGGACGCAACCTGACGCCTCTCGCTCCTCAGTGTAAACATGTATTTGCCACGCTGCCGGGTGAACCGCAGCAGCGCGCGGAGTGCTCTGCGTATTTACGGTTGATGTTTTGGTGTTTCCTCCTTTCTCAGTCTGTCTCGGCACGCGCTACGTGCAGCCTCCATGTTTTCTTTAGATAATCGCGCCTTAATGCACTCGCTTGCCTTGTATCCACAAGGAACACACCGCAGCTAGCGTCGTTCGCATTCCTAGTTCTTGGCGGCGTTCATCCCGGCGTCTCCTAACAGCTATGCACGTTCTGAGCATTTCGAACTTTGCAGCGTATTGCAAGCGCTCCCACTGTACCGCTCTCTCTGCTCGCCAGTCTGCAGTTGAAGGCCGCCACAAGTGGTTGCGCAACGGCGTGCAACGATTTTCACGAGGCGGAGCACGCTGCTCCATCCGGCTCGTCGCGCCTAGCCTTTCTTGTCTGGTAAACCGAGCTTCGGGAGGCGCGGCACGCGCGCACTATGGGCGCTGGCCGAGAAACGACGTTGTCGCTTCGTCGTCCAATCTGCTCCAAACTGTCACTAGTGCCCTGAGATATACGAACCGCACAGTTTTAGAGCGTATGTGCTGTCCAGTTAAAGCGATCAACCTATTTGTGGAGGGCGTTGATTCAACCCCATCCGTGACTCTTACCCTTCGAAGTATTGCGCACGGTTGCGTGCAGGCTGGTTTTCAGCGCGTTCACTTGGCTGATACGCGATTTTCTACTCACAAGCCTTGTACTGTGCTATGCTTCACTTCCGAGAAACATCAAGCACTTCGCGTATGAGAAAAAGCTTGTTTCTCAGAGCAATCTTTTACTTTTTTTTTTTATGGCACCAACTTAGCTATTAATGTTTTACTGCTTTGCGTGTGATGCACAGAAAATAACATGAAAACAAGGGCCTTATGTGGCTACAAAAACTTCATGTAAGGTCTTTTGTAGATTTCCTTAGTATTTGTTTGTGTGTGCAGTGGTGTTTGTGTGTTACATTCCACCAGCATGTTGTGTTTCACCCACCTGTGTATCAATCAGTAGTGCTTGGCAGTCAGCATCTTGACGCTGTCAAGGAGCTCGTTTGTTTATCTGTGCATAGTAATCGCAGTAGACCACACATGTGGCAGGACTTCTGAAGTTGTGAACAGCATTGTATGGCCACTGTTCTCGAATAGCATGTAATTGATGCATCCTGCCAGAACTAACTCATGGAGTAGAAACATGTATGATAAAGAAAAGAAACTTGTGAAGCTAAGGACTGCACAAGAGGAAGTGGCATTGATAATCAGTGGTGTAATTATAAAGCTGCAGTATGAATTAGAGAGTCAGCATAGACAGATGCTACAGGTGATATTAAGATGAACAAGCAGAGTTGACGAGTTAATATAATGCATAGAACACATAGCTGGTGCCCTATGAGAGCAGCAGAATTGGTGCTAAGGGAAAGAAAACAGTTGACAGTGGCAGTGGATTAACAGCTAATAAGATTAGAAAATTTGTAGGGCATAATCTGTAGTTGGCTAATCAAAGACCCTGGCAGAGATCTCTGGGAAAGTCCATCATGCAGTAGACATAGAATTACCATGGTGGTGGTATTCAACAGGTCTCATGTTATGGGTTCCAAAGTAGAAACAGCTCTGTATTTTTTATCAGGCCTCTTTGGAGCTGCTTCCATGAAAGAGTTCCAATTATCTGCAGCAGCCTGTGAGTTAAGGGGCTCTCATTTTATTCCCCCTCCCCCCCCTTATGTTTGCAAAGAGAGCCATAGAAAAACCTGGATTGAAAGTTTGTATTGAAGTGATTCACAGAAAACAAAGGTACTGAAAAGGTGAATGCAAGTACTTCATCAAACCAGTATTTTTTATTTGCATGCGAGCTAGCTTTAGCATACTCCACAATTACATGAGTACTTCTTTTAAACTGGTGAAGTGACTTAGTTGTGTCAGGTTGTTACAGAAGGCAAATTGTGATGCAGCTCTTATGACTGTGCAGATTAGTTGGCTTATTCTGAGCTTGTCGCACCATCACTTTTTGCGTCTGTGCATTCTCTCCTGTTCGCATTTTGCCCACTTTGGAAACGGTCCTTGTAGCTTCCTCGGGTTACACAGGGGTGCTCATTTGATTTCCAGCCTAGGTAGCTAAATTTCAATAGCCTTAGAATGCGTAAACTCCTGTGAACTTAGCCTTGCACACGGATTAAAGGCCCCAAGTGGTCATGGTTAGTCCACAGCGTTCTGCTTCAGCTTTGTGACATGAAATTGAATTGGTTATTGACTCTGTGCACCTCCTGCACTGTAAGCGAATGCAACAAATAGTAAATAATTTTGTTGTTAGCTTTTTATTGCAAGGCACTAATGTTGCAGCATGTGATTATTGTTGCTGAGTAACCTTTTTATTAGCATGCCGCTTCCAGTTGGCTTAGCAGACTCTATTGCAGGCAAATGAATATTTAAATTGTGGATAAACAAATATGCTAGCCCGTATGGATATAAGATTATGCGAAGTGGGGTTACTTGCGAAGGAAGAAAGGGGAGGTGTTTCCGTACCTAGAGCATGCGATCGAATGTGCCAATCTGCATGAGAGGCATGCTGCTGCACTGTACAACTCATGCAGTAAATTTCTTCAGAGCATAGATGGAGCATGCACCTCTTGCGGCGCCTAATCTCACTGATACATCAGTAGCTATTAACCAGAAAGCACAGAAGCTTCCAGAAGCACGGAAGGACCAGAAGCACAGAACTAGAACCAGAAGCACAGAAGGACAGGCCGCCATTGGAATCTGAACCTGGCAACATTTAACGTTAGAACGTTATCTAGTGACGCGAGTCTAGCAGTGTTATTGGAGGAATTAGAGGGTAGTAAATGGGATATAATAGGGCTCAGTGAGGTTAGGAGGACAAAAGAAGCATATACACATCTAAAACGCGGGCACGTACTGTGCTACCGGGCCTAGCGGAGAGACGAGAACTAGGAGTCGGGATTCCTGATTAATAAGAATATAGCAGGTAACATACAGGAATTCTATAGCATTAACGAGAGGGTGGCAGACCTTGTTGTGAAACTTAATAAGAGGTACAAATTGAAGGTTGTACAGGTCTACGCCCCTACATCCAGTCATGATGACCAGGAAGTCGAAAGCTTTTATGAAGACGTGGTATCGGCGATGGGTAAAGTCAAAACAAAATACACTATATTGATGGGCAACTTCAATGCCAAGGTAGGCAAGAAGCAGGCTGGAGACAAGTCAGTGGGGGAATACGGCATAGGCTCTAGGAATAGCAGGGGAGAGTTATTAGTAAAATTTGCAGAACAGAATGATATGCGGATAATGAATACCTTCTTCCGCAAGTGGGTTAGCCGAAAGTGGACGTGGAGGAGACCAAATGGCAAGACTAGAAATGAAATAGACTTCATACTCTGCGCTAACCCTGGCATCATACAAGATGTGAACGTGCTCGCAAGGTGCGCTGCAGTGACCATAGGATGGTAAGAACTCGAATTAGCCTAGACTTGAGGAGGGAACTGAAGAAACTGGTACATAAGAAGCCAATCAATGAGTTAGCGGTAAGAGGGAAACTAGAGGAATTCCGGATCAAGCTACAGAACAGGTATTCGGCTTTAACTCAGGAAGAGGACCTTAGTGTTGAAGCAATGAACGACAATCTTATGGGCATCGTTAAGGAATGTGCAATAGAAGTTGGTGGTAACTTCATTAGACAGGATACCAGTAAGCTATCGCAGGAGACGAAAGATCTGATCAAGAAACACCAATGTATGAAAGCCTCTAACCCTACAGCTAGAATAGAACTGGCAGAACTTTCTAAGTTAATCAACAAGCGTAAGACAGCTGACATAAGAAACTATAATATGGATAGAATTGAGCATGCTCTCAAGAACGGAGGAAGCCTAAAAGCAGTGAAGAAGAAACTAGGAATAGGCAAAAATCAGATGTATGCGTTAAGAGACAAAGCCGGCAATATCGTTACTAATATGGATAAGATAGTTCAAGTGGCTGATGAGTTCTATAGAGATTTATACAGTATCAGTGGTATCCTTGGGTACCACTGATATTGTATAAATCTCTATAGTAACGCCTTGGGAGCTATGCAAAGGGGGAAGGCATCTGAGGAGGATCAGGTAACAGCAGATTTGTTGAAGGATGGTGGGAACATTGTTCTAGAAAGACTGGCCACCCTATATAAACAATGCCTCAGGACCTCAAGCGTACCAGAATCTTGGAAGAACGCTAACATAATCCTAATCAATAAGAAAGGGGACGCCAAAGACTTGAGAAATTATAGACCAATCAGCTTACTGTCCGTTGCCTACAAAGTAATCGGTAATAGAATCAGGAACACCTTAGACTTCTGTCAAGCAAAGGACCAGGCAGGATTCCGTAAAGGCTACTCAACAATAGATCATATTCACACTATCAATCAGGTGATAGAGAAATATGCGGAATATAACCAACCCTTACATATAGCTTTCATTGATTACGAAAAGCGTTTGATTCAGTCGACACCTCAGCAGTCATGGAGGCTTTACAGAATCGGGGTGTAGATGAACCATATGTAAGAATACTGAAATACATCTATAGCGGCTCTACAGCCACCGTAGTCCTCCATAAAGAAAGCAACAAAATCCCAATAAAGAAAGGTGTCAGATAGGGAGATACGATCTCTCCAATGCTATTCACAGTGTGTTTACAGGAGGTATTCAGAGACCTGGAGTGGGAAGAATTGGGGATAAAAGTTAATGGAGAATACCTTAGCAACTTGCGATTCGCTGATGATATTGCCTTGCTTAGTAACTCAGGAGACCAATTGCAATGCATGCTCACTGACCTGGAGAGGCAAAGCAGAAGGGTAGTTCTGAAAATTAATCTGCAGAAAACTAAAGTAATGTTTAACAGTCTCTGAAGAGAACAGCAGTTTACGATAGGTAGCGAGGCACTGGAAGTGGTAAGGGAATACATCTACTTAGGGCAGGTAGTGACCACAGATCCGGATCATGAGACTGAAATAACCAGAAGAATAAGAATGGGCTGGGGTGCGTTCGGCAGGCATTCTCACATCATGAACAGCAGGTTACCACTATCCCTCAAGAGAAAAATGCATAACAGCTGTGTCTTACCAGTACTCGCGTATGGGGCAGAAACCTAGAGGCTTACGAAAAGGGTTCTACTTAAATTGAGGACGACGCAGCTAGCTATGGAAAGAAGAATGATGGGAGTAACGTTAAGGGATAAGAAAAGAGCAGATTGGGTGAGGGAGCAAACGCGGGTTAATGACATCTTAGTTGAAATCAAGAAAAAAAATGGGGGGGGGGGGGCATGGGCAAGACATGTAATGAGGAGGGAAGATAACCGATGGTCATTAAGGGTTATCGACTGGATTCCAAGGGAAGGGAAGCGTAGCGGGGGGTGACAGAAAGTTCGATGGGTGGATGACATTAAGAAGTTTGCAGGGATAAAATGGCCACGATTAGTGCATGACCGGGGTAGTTGAAGTATGGGAGAGGCCTTTGTCCTGCAGGGGGCGTAACCAGGCTGATGATGATGATGATGACAGATGCTACTGCTGGCTGTAAGCTCTGTAATAGAGGTGTGTGAATAGGGACTTTTGAGACTGAATTTAATACAAATCTAATAGTGACAGAAGTGAATTGAATATCGAATAGCTTTTGAATAATGAACAGCCATTATCACAATTAGTATAAAACAATGTTAGCATTCTAGTATTAAAGTTAGCAAGTTTCTGTCATTACATAGTACGTTATGAAGCATTGTTTATTAAAAGCACAAATGGAGCATTAGGAGCAAACAAGTAGTTTCTTTACATGCACAGGGCTCTTCAGAGTGTGCAAATGATCGCTGTGTAGCCTGTAAAGTATGGCCACTTAAGCATTGGGGGGCGTAGCCAGAAACTTCTTTTGGGGGCGGGGAGGCTCACGTTGCAGCTCGGTCTGCTCCTTATGGAATTTCTCGAGCGATCAAATACATGCAATAACTGCATTGCCAGCGCCAAAGTTGCTGCAAACAAATTCTTGAGCACTACGCACTGTCAAGACAAGCAAAATATGTAATTTTTCATAAGAGAATATGCTCGTATGTCCCAAAAATTGTGCTTGAAATAACTCATATCAATGCTTCCATGTTTTTTGTCTATTTAATAAGTAAAGAAAATATCACACGAACTTTAGAACTATATCAGTTTGAAACCAGCAAAATAGTGCACGCCGCTGATATGAAAAATGTAAAGCCCATTAAATGAACAAGTTGACGAATATTTTAATGAAACTGTCATTCAAGAACCTTGTTTACGTTTTTGTACATATGCAACGGCCAGGGGAAAATCTCAATGGCGTTGCCCTTTGTTCCAACGTATTGCGCAGGATCAGCTATCACCGGTCGTGTATTGTGAGTAATTGCGCTGAAATTATAGTCTCAACAGAGAGCACACATAAAAAGCAGCAGTTCTGCAAAATATATGAAGGCGAGGCAAATGACAGTGAGCCAGTGCGAATATATGACAAACGGGGCACTTTATTTAAAACTAGCCTCCATGAGCATTTAGACATTTGTCCCACCGACTAACGAGCCGTATGATTCCCGTCTCGTAAAGCTCCTTGGGTTGCTGCTCCAAGAAATCTGTAACTGACTCTTTCATGTCGTCGTTCAACACGAATCAGGTTCCCTTGAGCTGTTTTTTCAATTGCCCCAAAATGTCGAAGTCCCAAGACAAGTCAGGGCTGTATGGCGGATGTTGCATCGTTTCCCGCTTGAACTTCGCTGTGTTGACCACATCAGCTACGTTTTGACGGGCATTGTCATGGAGCAAGATGACCCCATTAGTCAATTTTCCATGTCGTTTGATCTTGATTGCAACACGCAGCCAATCCGGCACTTCAGAATACCAGAAATGATTGATATTCTCTAGGTTTAGCAAATTCGATCAGTAATGGCCCCTGACGATAGAAAAAAAAAAAAAAAAAAACTCAACAAAACCTTTCCGGCGAAAGTGAAGGCCTTTGCTTTCTTTGGGGTGGTGAATTCGAATGTTTACAATGTAAGCTTTGCCATCGTGTTTCAAGCTCGTAGTAGTGGCACCATGATTCGTCCGCGGCCACAGTTGCAGACAAGAACTCGTTACCCTTATTGTGTTACCAGATCAGATGAGTCAAGGCAGCACCAAACTTCTCCATTTTCTGGCGGTGGTTCAAAATCTTGGGCATCCATTGCGCACACAAGAGCCAGTAACCAAGATGTTCGTGAATTATGGTATGAACCAAGCCATGACTGATGTTCACACACTCTGCCAGTTTATCTGTGCTCATCCTCCGTTCTTGTCTAATCAGCTCATCAACCTCTGGAATTATGATGGGGGTGATTGCACGGTGGCTTTGGCCCGGTCTTGGATCGTCTTTGCAACTTTCACGTCCTTCTTTGAACCGTTTGCTCCAATTCTCCACAGTGGCCAATGAGATGCTATGTTCAACGTAAAAGGCAGCCATACGGCAAATAATTCCTTTTTGGGAAACACGTTCAGCTGTCAAAAACCTCACGATGCCACGCTGTTCAACTTTTGAAGCGTCCATTATGTCACGCAACTATGTTCAACCCAGTGTATGAGAGCATTAAAGAACATTTATCCTCACACCTGCATGTCACTTTTGTAATTGAGAGATGCCTGTGCGCTAAGCGAATGCCTCGCAGATAATGAACCGGACCATTGCGCAGGCTGGGTTGGCTCACTTTCATTTGACTTGCCCTCGTACATTAGAAATGCGAAGATGCAGCTTGATAAAGGGCAAAAGAGTGTCACTGGAAACAAAGTTCGCTGTACGTATACACAAAACCTCACAACAAGAAAATTGCATATACTTAAAGGTCTCCAATAAATCTAGGCATCTAAGAAAAAGTCGCTGTCTATAATGCTTCAAACAAGGCAAATAAACATGTCGTGAAATCACAGAATCATAAGGCCCACCCCGCCCCTCCCTCCACTCCCCCTGATAATCGCGGGCGACGGAAGACTGCACGCTTCGTCCCCGCTTTTCTCCCCTGCGCACACAAGACTGAGCCACCATTGTCGGCTCACCCATGCCCCCCCCCCCCCCCCGTACGCTTTCACTCGCACATACAGCATGCGGCGCGCGGTCATGATGTTATCGCCCTTGGACTTTATACAGGACATGAGGGTGATGGCAGGAACGCGCCTAGAGTGTCCACATAATTGCTATTGCAATAATATAATGAGTTTCTGGCAACTGAAGCGTCCCGTGGCCCTTTACTTTCCGTAAAAGAAGTAACAAAATCGAGCTTTCACGATGCGACAATTCGCTGCACCGCAACAATGTCTGTTTTCTTTTGTGGGTAGAGGCACCGAATTGAAAAAACGCAAAGGAAAGCATGTTGGCCACGATCAAATGCCTACTTTGGGCACCTACCGATGGAATATCGAACAAAACGTGAGACGCTTGGTCCACAGAGAAACATACGCACATTGTTCGGCATCCTACACTGACGAGACCAGACTTTCCGGAGAGGTTGCGCTCATAGTGAATGCGGTGCAATCCGTGGAGTAGCCACAGTGATGGTGGCGAGCGACCATTGTTTCATTTTCACGTCTGCTAGCCAGAAAGCATCCAAAACTCTGCCAGGCGAAAATTTACTTGGCCAGAGAAGTGCGCCGCGCAGTGGTCGGGGCAACTCGAGAAAAACACATGTGCTCTTGCTGGCTCTGGCAACCCGCGGGTAGTGAGAACAAGAACATTGAAGTGGCTCAGTGTGTCCTCGGGAATAAAAGTCAAAGGAGAAAAAAAAATAGATAAGAACGTAGTTACCTTTGCTGGCTTTAGTGTCTTCAGATGGATGCTTTGGCGCAGGTGAAAAATATGTTGATGTTCTTTTCCGTGACATGACGGCACAGATGAACCACCACAATGCTTCGTCTCATCAGACTTCGCTGGGTGCTTTGTCCACTTGTCTGATAGTGCGCTGATTTGGCTTGTCTCGTTGTATGATCGGATGTACGACTTTAGAAAACGTAATGCACCTTTGGCGTCAAATGTTTATAACAACATTAAACCCACAAAGTTCCAGAATTGAAAATCTAAAGAACGACTTTGGAAATGTCAGTGCACCTTTCGCATCATTATAGAACCTTATACCCATAAAGTTTTGGAATTGGAATCCATGAGCTCCGTAGATTCCGCGGCCTCTGCAAGATGCTGCGACGAGCCCACTCGCCATCGAAATGCCCTTGAAAAGTTTATGCTTGGATGGGGCTCCTTTCGTTATGTGACTCCCGGTGCATGGGCGTTGCCGCGAAATCCAGCCCTAGTTCGCAATGTCCACGCTGAGATGTCTTTTCGAGTGTGAAAGACACTCTAGACCAGAATAATTTCCATGGCGGCGGTTGTTTTGGCTGGCGATGCATGACAGCACGAAAAAATATCGGGGTGGGGGCTGAAGCCCCATAACTCCCCTGCCCCCCCCCCCCCCCTGCTACACTTCGGGACTTAAGCAATGCAGCCTGCTCCACTACGCCAGTTCTTATGTTTTGTCTATACTATGCCCATGGGGGCGAAAATTTACCATACTTTTGCTCCAATATTATGTTTAATTTTAGTGCAGTTGATGTTTAGAAATATTCTAAAAGTACTATGAAAATATTTGCATTTGCAAATAGTGACTATTCAATTAGGTCTTCGAATTGGATAGAACACTATTCAATTTGTTATTTGAAAGTTTCAAATATTTGTGCACCCCCCCACTGTAATATTGTTGCTGAAATATCTACAGAGAATGCTTCCGAATTCCAACCTCTTGCTCATAGAATCTGAATGCGCCTATGCTTAATATAATTAGTAGCGGGAATGTGTACTGAAAAGACTCAATTCTTGTCTGGGAATTTTTTATTGCAGATTGGTTTTGCAATTGGTTTGGTGACCTACTCAGCAGTCTGCGCAAACTTTGACAAAATCTTGGAGGTGTACGATGGGTACCCAGAGGTGCAGGATGCCGTGAAGTGTGAGTATAAATATGAAATACATTGAAGTTTAGCTTTTGAGAATTTGAAGTAGATACGTAGATCGTGGGCATTTCAGCATTGCTGGCAGTTCCTTTGTCTCCATGCCATAGTATTCTTTCTATGGGTAGCACTACAAATTTATTGAAGCCCTCGTTACCAGGAACTCTATTATTTCGAAATACTGGCCAAATTTAAATTCTTTTCTTTTCTGGCCATGGTTCTAATCCATGTTTTTATTTCTTATCTGAAAAGTTCTTGCGCAGGACTCCGGATATCTAAATCTCGACTTCGAAAATACCTGGGAAAATTTGGAAGATGCTTAAGCTTCGCCTTTATGGCGTTCAGAGATCCCTGACTGTTCCTCATAGTTGCTGGCAAATGCAGCTTATGTAACCGTAATGTTTACCGGGAAACGAGGGCGGCGAACGCTCAAAGACGAGCTTTCTGGTAGAAAGAGCTGCGATGCGGCGGAGGCGCATCGCAGCTCTGGGATGCCATGGCCATTCTGTGAAAAGTACAAATGCTGGAAAAAAGGTTTGTGTGTGTGTGTGTGTGTGTGTGTGTGTGTGTGTGTGTGTGTGTGTGTGTGTGTGTGTGTTTCTTTTTTTAGTGTTCGTGTAACAGAATTTTTTTCTCGTATATTAAAATACAATCACGCGCTATCATGTCTGTAGGTTGTGTGCAAGTTGTACTTTGTATTTTACCGTGAGGAATTAAACTAGTTCAGTAATTTCCTTGCGGCGCATGGAGGGCCTGCGTGGTTGGGTATGCGTGGTTCGAAAACGCCGACGCCGCATTTTCTACAACTCGGGGCCTTTGAGCGGAACCTTTAGCTCGGCCCCAACTCCGGCGCGGCATATTTAAATACATGTAAAATGCAAAAACGCTTTTCTGTGATATTCCCTGGACCGATTTTAATGAGATTTGTTCCATTTGAGGGAGAAAGTTAAATTCTAGTGTCTGTTGGAAGCAAAATTTCGATTTATGGCCTTATTTATGTGAAAAGAATTTTCAATAATTCGGAAGTTCAAAAAATATAGACACACAAAGTTCATAAATTAATAGCTCTGCATCAAGAACAGATATCACGGTTCTATAAACGGCATCCATTAGATCATTCGAAGCGAATAAATTTGATATGTCAATTTATATACGTGAAATTGTTACGTTGTGGACGAAGGTTCTGCAAAAGCTTTATTTCCATATTACTGATTTTTTTTTATGTTCGCGTGTAACATAATCAATTTTGTCCACTTTAGACGTACTATGATATGCAATTCACAGAATTGTGATATCATTTTTTCCTTGGTTAGTTAGAGTTGTAAACTTGATAGTTTCGTTTTCTGAAAATGTTCGATTTTTGACAATTTTTAATAAGAAATTAACCATCTACATAAAAAAATGCGACGCCAACAGTCACTAGATGTTAAGTTTTTCTCTTAAATGAAACAAACCTCCTCAAATTTAGGGTGGTGGTTGCCGAGAAAAACTAATTCTCCATTTACATGCATTTAGATAGGAACACCCAAGCTAACGCTGCCTCATAACGCTGTCGTGTTAAGGCAACGGGGCAGTCAGCAGCCTAGCCCAGGCACTCGTGTTGTACCCAGTGGCAGCTTGCTAGCCGAGCCAGACGCCGTGTCAAAGCCGCGCTTCCCGCTTATCTTTCTATCGCCGCCCGCGTGCACTTGCTCGAGCTGCTCGCTGCCTCCTTGTTGAGGCCTCACGCAGCAGTGGTAGGCTGGAAATTGGTCTTTTGATTTTTTTCCCTTGTTAAGGACGCTGTCAGTGACGCATCAATATGGTCACAGCGTGCGAATTGTGACCTTGTGCAAGTTCATCGGCACCTATGAGCAGGCGCGGCGCGATCAGCCGATGCGCTGCACCCAGAAGTAGCGAACATGCGAGCCCACAGTGTTTCAGCGAGATCGCAGCTTGATAAAGGACGCTCGCTTCATGCTCGCACCGCAGTGAAGCATAAAATGCAGTGTCACTCATAGGCGTCTGAAGGCGTTTCGGTTTTCGAAGTGAAATTGCCCGGAATTCATTACAATGCAGAAAGCAGCGGCGTCAATTTTTGAATGTCTGAAAATGGTTATGCCAGAATGACTGGCTTCAAAGCATGCTGTCTTGGCACAGTGCCAGTAATGCTGTTGGCCGTGGACACCGGCATCTCTGGTGCCGATGCACGCGAAGGTGACCGAAAATATTACTAGCCGTATTTTGGAAAGGCTCCGCAGGGTGTATGCGTGGCCAGAGAGCTTCTATTTGAGTGATTTCGCTTACCTGGAAACTCCGCTTATCTCTACATTTTTCCAAGCTTTTTGCAGCTTCAACTTAATGGGGTGTGCTACTAGGCTCCGAAAGATAGCAGGTTCGAACTGGCTGTATCTACAGCAAACTGAAGCCATAGGTGTTGTGGCAGAGCCAGCTGTAAACATAGCTTATCGTGGTGGTATGTAACTATACGTGCATTACATTCGAGACCATACATCATTCATTAGATGATGGAACAAGAAAAATCAAGGGAAAGACTGTGTACTTTGTCGCGGTCAGATCCCATCCCAAGTACATCAGGCAATGCAAAGCCCATAGGTGCCAACTACGGGGGGTGTTCCGGGGCGCTCGGGCCAGGCGATGCCAAAGGCTACCCCCCCCCTCCCCCCCGCCATTCCTTAAGTGTCATTACCAAAGTTTTGTCACCCACATCATTTCAGGTTTCTTTTGAGTTGCCTATGCCTTTTGACGTAAAATTTCATTGTGGCTAATAGCTTACTGCATCAATGTTGGCACGGACGTGCACGACTTTTAATTCATACTTTCATTTTATTTCTGCAAATCCTGAATATAGGAGGGAAAGTGCATTAGAAGCGCCAGCGGCGGCTGCCTCATCCATATTTTCTCACTTCAACATTGTTTTACATTTCTACTGTAAACATCATTTAGATCCAGAATATACTTAAGTATGTATAAGTACAGGAAAAAGTTTAATATATTTTTGAGAGGAGGTAGCCAATTAACAATAATTTATAAAGATATGGATAGCCTATGCTTTGAGAATGAATATGTTGCTGTATGTTCACCTGGCTTCAAATTGCTTTGGGTGCTTTCTTGGCCGTGAAAAAAACCTGCCGATTTCAGTGACCCTTTCGGCAGACTCTTTCATCAATGGCGTGAGAAATGCACGTGAATTATATGTGTTTCAGTATTACTTCTCTTTCCAGTAAGCAGTACTAACGATTCATTAAAAAAAACTCTTCTAATAATTTACATCTATCAGATGGAAACATCGCTACTCGCATGCAGAGGTCGCAAGTGTATACAGGGTGTTCCAACTATTGTGCACTAAGATTTTTAAAAATTGCACTTGCATTACTCGAAGAAAGCCTAGTGCGTATCGTTTCCAGTAGAGTGGAGTATCCGCCAGTAACTTTTTTGTTAATGAGATTTAATTAGGTAACTGTGATTAATTATTTAACTTGTGAAGTACTGTCCTAATTATCAAAATGTCACCAAGGAATTTGTAGGCACCCCCAAATGACGTCCAACTGCAGTATTTTCAGTGACACCCTAATTGGGTACAATTTTTTATGCCTGATAAACCCCACGAAATATGAAAAATACCATGTGATTGCGCTCCCACTCACATCATAAAGTAGCACCCTTGAACAGGCTCCCTCCAGCCAGAATAAAATAAAGGAAATAAAGAAAAACATGATCGAGCCAGTGCCTTATCTGCTGTGCCCCAGCTGAAGTGACACATCGCGTATTGTGTTGGGAACAAGCTGTAATATCTGTTGTCTTAGCATAGATAAAGTGCACGGGTGGTCCCTTTCTTTTTATGCCGCAGAACCTATCGCTACAAAAGCAAATTGACAATGTCAATGCAAAGGCTTAAGGGTGCGTTTTGTTTTGTCCCAGTCCCCATGTCTTCGTCCCCATGTCCCCATGAGCAGAAGGCAAAGATCATCCTTGCCTTGGGAGCTGCAAATGGCAGCAAGAGGAAGGCCTCATATATGTATATATGTAATGGAAGCCTGGCAGTGGACCAAACACATCGGCGATCATCAGAAATTATAAAAACATGAGACAAACCGGCAACTTCCAAAAACAGTGGCGGAAGACTCCATTTTGAGTGCTAGCCTACGCACAGATGTTCTAGCATTTATGGCCTTAAAACCTCATGCTAGCATGCGGGACGTGGCCGCCCAGGTACTTATTTCCAAGTCATCAGTTCGGACGATTCTAAATCACTGCCTTTCACCCACACCACCTTAACCAGCATTAATGCTTCGAAGATGGGCGGCTGTAGAATCTTCTAGATTTCTGGAATTGGGTCCTCACAAAAGCCAATGAGTCACCGCACTTTTTTAGCAACGTCATGTGGACAGATGAAGCAATTTTTGCAGAAACGGCCAGGTAAATTTGCATAATGCACACTTGGAGCGACTCCAATCCACACTGGGTAAAGCACACTCGGCACCAGTTCCAGCGGTCGTCCAGTGTGTGGTGCGGAATTTATGCCGGCGTTATAATCGGTCCCAACTTCTTCAATCACACACTGACTGACTGAACAGCGTGACGTGAACGAAATCCTTGGAGTGGTGGATGAGTTCCTTAGCGAAGTCCTGCTGTCACGTCTTCCACTTCTGTGGTATCTGCAAGATGTGGGGTGCCAGCACACAGTAGCAGCCGAGCACAAAACTGGTTGGATGCAACTTTTCATGTGCAATGGATTGGAAGGCATGGGCCTGTAAATTGGCCGGCTAGGTCACCTGACCTCTCCCCACTCGGTTTATTTCTTTGGGGTTAGGTAAAAGATTGTGTTTACATGATCGAGACGACGACTTCAGATGAGCTCAAGGAAAGGATAATGGATGTCTGCCGTAGAATTCCAACATTGGTCATCAAGAAAGCCACTAATGATGTGATAAAGCGGACTGAGTACTGCACATCTGCAGAAAGTCTATTCGAACACATCCTCTAGGCAGCAGCTGGCGTTCAACAGCGCTTACGAATACACAGATAGTAAGGGCGCACTGAAAGCTGATGCTTCTTTTCTGACATCCCGGTTGCCAATTTGGCACATTTATACCCATGCCACATGGGCACAGAAAGTGGCATTCAGTAGTTAGGGCCTTGAATTCCTGAATGACACTTTTTTTTGGCAGAGCTGCCACATGTCCAATTTTAATGACGTTTGACCCAATGATGCCGATAACAGCGTTTTCTGAAGCATGAAATTTTAAGGTAACAATAAAAATATAAACATGCATTTGCAAGTTTAACCTGCCTTCAAGGCTAGTGAAATGTAGAATTAAGCGTACTATAGTGCCGCTAGCTTTAGTTTGTTGCTGTCTTGCTGTGTGAATGTTGCCAACATTTAACACAGCTCCACTTGCACCAGCATCTCTTCTCGTGTTTTTTCTTTTTTTTTTTTTTGCATTATACAAAACTTGATGTGCTTGTTTGTGTGTGCTGCATGGCTTAAACACCTGAAAAATTTGTTTCCAGCTAAATAGGACGTTGTTTCAAATAATTTAAGTAAACCGCACTGAGCAAGCTATGGCCTCAAGAGTACGCATTTCTCAGTTGAATGAGTTCTGGTCTTCACTGACGAATGGCATTAAGGCAAATGCCATTTGTTTCGCTCATGTGGCACCACGCAAATGACATTAAATAATAAGGCATTAGGAAGTTTATGCCATTTTCTGTGCCCATATGGCACAGGTGTTACAAGTGGTACATTTACTTTCTTGAACGCATCGGTTTTGCCTTTTCTCTACACGTGGGTTGATTTCTGGTCTGTTTATTTCACTTTTACTATTTTTTCCATAAACCTACTTTTGCAGCGTGCATACACTCTCATGAAAAATAAAACCATCACTTTAATTTGCCTTTAGTCCAAAGCAAGTTTCTGGCACGAAATGTCGCTGCACGCGCACTCTTTTGATGCGGTGCAAGCAGAGCTGGAATTTTGAAACATTCTATTTTATTGCGTTGCTTTTTGCACTTCGTGCAGGGTCAGAGCAGCACTTCGGCTGCGTTATCAAGGGGCTTTTGGTATCAGTGTGATCAGTCTTCAGAGACGGATAATAAGTGTGACGTAGAAATGAGAGGACGGAATAGCTGTGAAGCCGGGAAACCTGCTGTTGGCGCTCCTTCTGTACCATTATCAAAGTGATGTGCTGTCTCTTCAGGTTTGTGTCACACAAAGAAGTTGCTTTCAGTCAGCTTATTTGAAGTCGCTGCTTAACAATGCGGGTGGGAGCGCACTCATATGGTATTTTTCATATTCCGCAGGGTTTCTTTACCAGTCAGAAAAAAAATATGCAATAATTATGTCAGGGAAATTACTGCATTTAATTGTCATTTGGGGGCGTCTACAAATGCCTCATTGACATTTCGATAATTAGGACTACTTCTCAACTTAAGTAATTAAATACAATTATATTAAATCTCAGTAACGAAAAAGTAACTGGAAGGTACTCCATATTGTACTGGAAACATATGCACTAGGTTTTCTTTGAGTAGCACAATTGCTTTTTTTTTTCTTTTTAAATCTTGGTGCATGATAATTGGGAAGCCCTGTATAATTCCCTCAGCAACCAAAATGAGGCCAAGCCGGTTTCACTTGAAATCAGAATCAACAGCTGTCGTGTGCAGCAGACCTTGTACTCGAACTCGCACACAAAAAAAGCACAAAAAAAAAAGAGGCTGCAGTTTCTTCAGAAAGGCAAAGGAGTGATAATGATAGTGAAGTATAAGACACTAATGTGAAAGAAGATTACACCACCGCAAGACACCTGAGTGGACTCTGGCTGTGAAATTGAACTGTGTCCTGCTATGAGGTCTTATACACATATAAGGCCGTCACTTCAGTGAACAATTCTTTGAGATCGCACAAAGTTTCTTCAAGTGCAACTGTTAATAGAGGTTATATATGTATATACATATGATTCAAAAAAGAAAGAAAAAAGACTGAACATTATGCTACGTTTTTACTGACGTTTCAGCCGGAGGTCCCGCTTTTGTTTATCTATGCAACACAACTTTTCTGACACGTTTCCAGTTGACAATCGTAGGATGTTGCCACAAGACTGCTATTTTCTTATATATATCTTATATCCATTATGATAATGGTTTGTATAGATGTCAGAATGTATATTTGTGGCTACCCCCCTGCACTGGTACAAGCAGCGAGCTCCTTGTCTTGAGTGCTTTTGCTTCTTGCTACAGGGAATGTGAGGGGCGTGATTGCTTGCTAGCAGGCAACCTGTTCCCATGAATAGTGTATGAAGTCGTGTGTGTTCCATGGTTGAGATTGTTGTATGCTTTTGTCTTGCTATGTCTTTTCAGCAACCTATGGGCTTTTCGTGGCCTATGCAGTCATCAGTGCCATTGGCTTTGTAGCAGCCTGCCTTTGCATCAGGGGAGCTTATACTGTGAGTTCTATTATTGACTGTTTTGCAGAAATTGTCAGCGTGGTGTAATTTGGTACTTTATAATTTTGTGGAACTTTATTTTGTTGCATTAATACCCATAAATACAGTCAGCATACTGTAATATTGTACTTAACTTCCTTTGGTCAAATAATACACATAAATATTACAGTAGCTTCCAGTAACGCAAAGCAACACTGAGTACACTAGCATTAGCATGCAAGTTATGTACAGTCGAATCTCTTTAATTCGAACACGCTTAATTCGAACATCCGGTTTATTCGGACTAACACCATGGTCCGTTCAAAGATATGTGTATTCTAATGGGTGAAAATGACCAGTAATTCGAACGGGCAAGCATTTGCGATGGTTAATTCGAACATACCGCGCTCCGACAATGTTCTCAGCAGCACGCCAAATCACACGGCAGCGCCTCCGACTAGCATTGCTGTGACCCCGCCAAAGAGGAAAGGCTTAGGAGAGACCCCTCAACGCCGCGTGAGAAAAAAAAAAGAAAAAAGAAAAACGTGGCGGAAATTTCACCCTCTCGAATGGCAAGGTTGCCGTTTCTGCGTTGCACCGTCATACCCCAGCCACACTAGCGGTGGCTAAACGCGCACTGCGGGAGGGATCAGTCCTGGACCAGTTTTACGGGGCTCGCTACAAATGGAGAAGACCCATAAGAGGGGCCCCTACAGTGACGTACACACAGGAGACTAGCATCATGCGGATCCGCCCAACCACTCTATTCATACTCATGCCTGCTGGACCACTTGTTTCACACTGTCGTCTGCTTGCATCAGGTCTTGCTCGCAGATGTTTTTAAAAATGTTTATTATAATTTTTTTTTAATGATGCGTCTAAACCGAGACATCCCAATGGAAAGGTTGTTGGAGACAGTGCGTCATATCCGATTCTGTATGACAATACAGACCCTGAATACAGGGACGCGAAGGCGACGCCCAATACCTCACTCTCCTTGTCTTTGGACGTGGCAACGCCGCAACAGAAGGGAGCACACCAACATGGTTATGATCAGTGGCAACGACTTTGTCATCTTAATAAGGCATGACTGGCGTTAGAACACAGGATGAAGAAGGTAAACACAGCACCGATCTGTCAGCAGACGAAGGAAAACACACGCGAACATGCAGAGGTGGAGTGTATTAGAATACGGTTTAGTGGGACAAGCGACTGGGGCAGTGCGGACTTTGCAGTGAGGCGCGCGACGATGAAAAATACTGTGGCGGCGCTGCAATCGAAGTGACTTGAGCGACATCAAGGTCTCATCATTGGAAACCGCTGGCAAAACTTCTCGGAAGGGTCATTCGTACCACTTCGCACGCTGGTATATGCATTCAGACCACTCAAACAGTGTTTATAATTGCATATGACATGTATTTGACATAGCAGTTCTGCAGAAACCCACGAAGGGGAGATTTGCAGAAACCCGTAAGGTGGATTTTTCTTCAACTCTGAGGCTTTTCTTTCGAGGAGCCCGTATGGGTTTCCTTTGTAGCAATTGCTATGAACGGGTGGATGTCTGATTTATGCCTTAAGAATAGATTTTATGCCTTAAGATATTTATGCCTTAAGATATTTAGGCCTTAAGAATAGATGCCTTCCTTTCTATTCTTTATTTCATTTTATTTTTTTTTTTTAATGCCACTCGTTGCTAGCGGGTGCATTGCGGCCGCAGCATCGGCTTTCATTCTGCTGTGTTATTGTATGGATCTCTTTGGAGAACAAACATTTTTCTTGTTCTTCAAGCAGCATGTACCCCTCGTGTGTATTTTTACGCATATAGTTTTCCATCACTTTTGAAATACAGACTGAAAAACGTGTAATCTTCCTGCTTGCTGCTTCAAACAAATAAAACATATCTGCCACATCTGGTTGGTCCCTATGTGGGAGACGCCCGCTACACGCTAAGCGCGTCCTGCAATAACATAATAAAGTTTTCCAGTCCAGTACCCAAACCGGCGCCCTGTACTCAATTTTAGGGGAAGTATTATAGAAAAAGAAAAAAACTACAGTGTAGCTTTCCATTCATGTTTCTGTCTTCCTTGCATAACAGGATGCAGAGTAAATGGTATGGGCTCTTCTATTGCAGTCGGACCTCGGGTGCTGAAAACAGTTTTAAGTAGCCATTATATAGGCTAATCTTTGGTCCGTAAGATGTGGGAACTCTTTGTCCAGTCCATGCTTAACAAAAACAAAGAAAAAAGAAAAGAAAAAAAAAACGCTCAGTGCCCTTCTGCTCCGTAGAGAAAGATGACCAGCGAAGCTGTGTATGTGGGCCCCTTAATGACGAACTGCGCCTCCACTGCGGGTTGGCTTGGTATTGCACTATCTCCAGGATTGGCCCACGTATGGCATGCTTAACGCCTGCTTCACCTCCGCCACGGCTCGGCCTGGCATTGCACTATCTTCAGTATCTCCCCACATGCTGTATTTACTCGAATCTAATACTCACTTTTTTCCCGATAAAACTGGTTCAAAAATTGCCTGCACATTAAAATAGTACACCCCTAAATTTGTTTTACCACATCGCCATTGGCATTTCAATATGGCCGCGTCGTACGTGCTTTTAGCCTAGCTGCTGAAGCTACCTCCGTGCGCTGTAGTGTGTATGCTTAGGTTAGTCCACTGTCAGTCTTCCCATTTTCTGCGTTTGCTCTTAGCATGGCAGTGTCAACTGTGAAGATATGCCAAGTGTTCATCATGATGCCACAATTGAAGGGAAAGTGATCATGTGTGCGGAGACGGGCAGAAATTGGGCCGCATCACGGGCGTTCGGAGTCCCCAAAACTTGCGTGCGGGACTGGTGCAAACAGGAGAGGTGTTCTTCTCCGGCGGCTGCTACGTAGGCACACGCGTGGGGCCCCTATTTTGAAAGTGGATCTGCAATGGAGACAGTCTACGCATCTAGATGCACCGTGCTGTGTTCCCGTTGCTTAGTTCACGTTGAAGCGAGAGGCCACACAAAGGTCAATTCGCTCACTTCCGCCACCGCACTTCCTCACTCCAGCATTCTGATAAAGTTTCTGCGGTGATTGAGTGAGATGTGTCCATGTTTGCTTGTGCGCGCGTGACAACATGCTTTTTGTTAGTTTAGTTAGTAAGCAAATGTTTAAAAGTTTATACGGCCGATAAAACTACTATCCTTACTTTTTGTATAGCTGTCTACTAATTTGCTATCGCAATCGATGCTTCGCCTTTCGGGCGAAACTACGAATTTTTTTATTTGTCGCAACTTTAATGCATTGGGAGTAAATCTTTGTTTTTCCAGATGAGTTTTATATTGTTTTTCCAAATGAGTTTTATTTCTGTATGAAATAATGAGGTGAACAGTACTGTGAAGGACTTTCTTTAGGTCACGAAACGGGTGCACATTACAATCGAAGGCACGTGAAAATCTTGTAAATAATGTATATGGAGTGCTTAACGCCTGCTTAACCTCTGTTGCGGGGCGGCCCATTATTGCACTAGCTTCGGGATTGGCCCACAAATGGGGATTGTTTCACGCCTTCTTTGCCTCCGCCGCGGGTCAGCCCGGTATTTTACTATATTCGGGATCGACCCAGGTATGGGGAGTTCTTGTGTCTACACACAATCCCGGTGGAACTGGCCCTTAACAGCTTTGCTGTGAAATTGGTTAAGTCTTCGTGCTTCTTAATGATGATGAACGTGGGAGCACTGTGCGAGCACTGTGGGAGCATGTGCGCGCGGTAGCGCCAAGGGGCGCCACCGAACCAGCTTTGAAAGAAGACGATGCTGGAGCCAGTCGTGATTATGATAGTGTTGTATTAACACACGGACATGATCCTGGGGCAAGTAGCCCTTAACTCTTTCGTTACCACGCCTATTCAAATTGATCACCGGTGATCGATGCTTTAGATCGCCGATTTTGACAAGTTGTAGCCGTTTCTTATCCACTTAAGGCCATCCACTAGTTATTACAGGCACTGAACTTTCAAAACCAGTGTAAATTTTTTCGCTTTGGCGATGTGATTTTTGGCGGACCTTTTTGTAACTAATGTGCACATGTTGTAGCGAAAAGATGCGTGGCTGTCACCTTCTGCTGCGCTCGAGAAAAAAGCATGCCACTCATGATTATGCTGCACTAGCATCAAAATTTTGTAATCAAATAACTCCCAGCAAGTCAAGAATTAAAATATATCACCGGCTTTGCCGTACATCCAACAGTGCTGAGTGGTGATAATTAACCGAAAATGACGCCAACTGTTCACTAGTGAGCTTTGGTTTGGAGTCCTAGTCGTGTTATTCTGCCAAATTGTATTTCTGAAGGTCCAGCACATGTCCAACATCTGGATCTGGCATTTTCAACCAATTTCAAAGAGTTTCGGTTTTGCTTCTCATAAATTCCAGGCAAGGGGCACTTAAGAACCACTCCTTAACACCAAAGCAGTCCTCGGTTTCTTGAAGGATGTTATCTTACATGTTATATAAGTCCATTAAATTCGTAGAGCATCCTCGTTCCAGAGGATGCCGCTGCGATAATTGTTTTGCATAGCACGTGCCCCCAGGCCCTTGTGTTTCAAGGGCTCTAACGAGGCAGTAGGGCTCTAGCCAATTTTAGAATCTGACATAATTTATGCATCGTATCATTCTTTTGCAATGCATCTTAATGCTCATAGTACACGTCATATGTCATCGCCATAATCTTATTACAGATCGATTTTATGCGCTTTATAGCGACTATTTTTAAGGCCCCTTTACAGCCACGTGACATCAACTTCATAGAACTCATAACTAGACAGCGAAGTCATTACCATGACAATGGCACTCTTTGGCCATATCTGACCCTTGCGCCAATGAACACCACATATTAATTCATTCAGGCAAGGGGCACTGCCGGTGTTGCTGCACAGTTATCAAAAGTAGCTTCCATGGCATCGTCCCGCACGACTGTGTCGCAAGAAAAGCATTGTGCTGGAAACTGCTGCACCCGCACTTCAATTTAGTGATGAGGACTCGAGTTATGATTCCGAAGAAGCAGGAAAGCAGATTCAAGCTCTGACAGCGACTGTTTTGAGTCAGCATGGGACATCCACAGCTGTTCACCGGCGAGTTTCCTTTACGGCCTTGAGCAGTCTCCTTCCTTGTGCGCGCTTATCTGCAAATCTTTTTGCACGGCCTGAGAGCTGTACTGATTATCCTCAGCGTGCATACTTCGTTTGGTTATGATGTGCTGCCATTGGCAGCAGAGAAACTTACCACCAAGAAGGCCACCAGTAGCACATCTCGGCCGAACACTACAGATCAGCGCAAGATAGTTTACAACAGCGTGGGATTTATTTCTACTCTTCTCTGCAGAGTTGTTAAAGACAATCTGCGAAAATGCAAACAGATATGCTTGGTTGCATCATCTTGTAGTTGCCCAGCTACGCTGATCGGTCCTGAAAGAGGTATATGACTCTAGATGAACTGGTGAAGTAAGTTCCTTAGACTTCTCATCAGACCATCCTCAGAAGATGCCGAAAAGGCAGAACTGCAGAATGCGCTATATTGACTGCAAAGCTGAGCAAAAACCAGACGTTTTGTGGGAAAAGTGCGGAGTTCACCTATGCTTCACGAAATCCAGGATCTGCTTCACTGCATGGCATGAGTGATGAACTGGTCTTAGTTTCTTTTTTGTATCCTAAGAATGGTGGTGTACTAGGCATTTTTTTTTTCACACTATTTCTGGGTTATTTATCTTTGAAATGTATATTCTGAATTTCCTTTGATATTAATGGTGTTGTGGCTATCATATTTTTTATTGTTGTTTTTATCAACTGGCAGCAAAAATGGCACTTTCTAGAATTTGTTTTACGCAGTAAAACTTTTTGTTTGGCAGCGTATGTTTTTGGGAAGAGCATCTCATTATGCACAATACGCTATGCTGCAATGTGTGCTGCAATATTATTTGTAGTGGTAAATAATTTTTTTCCTTGGCCTATAAAAAGCAAGCATTTTCTCGTGGCAACGAAAGAGCTAACAGCTTCGCTATAAAAAGCGAGGTGGTAGCCTAATTTGTGGCTACATAGTGGATATGGTGTTGCGCTGCTAAACTCGAGCTCACGGGTTCAAACCAGATCGCGAAATTCGATGGGAACAAAATGGAAAAACGCGTGTACTTCTGTTTAGATGGATGTTAAAGAACCGCATCTGGTGAGAACTTAACAGGGTGCCTTATAATCGTATCATCAGTCGTAAAATGCCAGAATTTGTTTCATTTAAAAAAAAATGAAGGTAGCTGCATCCTTCAGCATTCTTTAACGGTTGCAAACGAAAGAAATTATTCTCAAGTTCAATTTCTCAGAAAAACACATTATGCTTGTCTTATATTTCATACCTAAATGTAATGCCATTCCCAACTGTATGTCCACTCCACTAAGCAGCTTCTGTATTATAAATGGCTGCTTTCAGTTATCCGGTGCACTATCATGAGGACAATAATGAAGCAATTAAAAAAACGGCATACCTCGCGTTCACGTAGAGATATTTGTAGATCTGCTGTTGTGTTTGTTGAAGATAAGTGCGGTACCACATTGAGCACTCAGTTTACTAACGAGTTGCAGACATTGTGAGACTGTCGAAAAAATGTTTTCATTACCTGAATCAAGTTAGTGGATTCACAGGCTGCCCCATAACGGGGTGTTTATATTGAATGACAGCTAGGAACTTGTTCAGTAGAACCGATTAGCACCCATGCATTAATTATCTCTGAAACTGGTGCACCTATGTGCAACAACCACGACTCTCCAGCAGCACAATCATTCAGAATAGGAGTGCTCACTTGCATCGGCCCTTCACCTTCGAGATTTCAGAAGTGCTGCTATGTGCTACATTCGAATGAAAACAGTTATTTGGTAATTTTTAATAGTGATTTCTGGAGCTGGATACGATCTGAATATCAAATACCATTGGATTCGACTGTATTTTTCTACTTCATTTCTCCTGTTGGCAGGTTAGAGGAGATAGCCAGACAAGCCACAGAGATTACGTTGGTAAAGACTTCCCAGTTTCCTCAATTTGGTCTTAGTATATCTGCAGTATTTTTTCCTAACACTGTTGTTCATATTAACATCTGATAATTGCCTTGATTCCTTTACTCGGAAATTTGATTGGTTCACCTGGGGCTGGTGCAGCTTTTAAAAGAAACATGCTTGTTCCGGTTGGGAGTTCTCACTTTCTCAGTCAGTGCATATAGAATATTTGATCATTTTTCTCTTACATATATGTCGTGGATGTATATGTCTCTGTACCCTTAGATTTACCTAGCGGTGCATTGTTCATCTCCACCTCTTCACACCACGCAGTTAATAAACCTGGCTTATTTCACTCTAATATTGTTTTCTTTGATCAGTGTCCCTCATCAGTACTCCACCAACAAGAAGTGCACATAATATGACACAATATCAATAAAATTACCTTGCCTAGCTTTGTATGTTGCACATGCGGCTACTGTGGGAGAAATTATGTGTTACATTTAGAAAACAGTATTAAAAACAGCAGTTCACTTGGCTTAAAATACATTTGGTACCGGCCGACAAGAGTCACGGCCACATTAAAGCAAGTAAAACCATAAAAAATTGTACTGCACAGACTTTCAGAGAGGAAAACTGGGCCTCTGCCAGCATCCACACAATGAATGCGCGCTCCCTAGCAAACGACGCACTTGACAATGACAGCAAAACTGAAAACGTCAGGTTGTATAACCCATGCCTCAAATATGTATACATAGCATGAAGGTGTCAATAAAAAATTGCAGTTGAAATAAAGCACCATTATAAGAGTATACGCACACAATCGGTCTCAGTGGCCACAGCGAAATATTGCATTGAATATGCTGCGTAGCGTGTCTCCGTCCAATCCAGCTCGCTCGCAATGCCCTCACACAATTTTTCCAGACGCGGCACCTCAGCGGGAAAGTGTTGTTCAGCACACTCGACCATTGTCTAGCATACTCTAGCAGAGGCAAACAGCAGCGGAGGCCCAGTCCGGCCTCGGCAGCTCTGCTGCTTCGGTTTCAGTAGGCAGCAGAGGTAAGTAGCGCCATCCAGCAAGCTGGCAGGAAAGCAAATACGCTTCCCTCCCGCCCTTCCTCGCAACTCGCTCATGACTCCTTCACCTTTGATGTTCTCCATGCTGGCGCCGCCAGCCCAGCCAGCCTGGCGCCAGCTTAGCCTGCTCCTTGAACATTTGTTTTCTGCTGTTATCAGAAATCGAGCATTGGCTGTCGTGGGCAGCTTCGTGGTTCTCGCTCACTGTGTGCTCGCGCGTTGTGATATTTCACAACTCGCACCATTCGTGCATCATGCTATGGTGCATGAATACTGAAGAACAAGTCCTCCTTTTAATTTTAAAAGGTTTTGCGACCCCTTCAAGTTGTAATTATCAAGATTCGACTTTATAAAGGTATGCCCTGTGTGCATGCATGCAGAAGTTATTCTTAAATTGTCTCCTGCATCATTTGGCCGAGGTCACAAATCACTGTTCTTAAAGGTCAACTTTGGGAATCCTAGTAGTGCATTGAGTTAATTGGCATCATCAATGCCCTAGAGCTATGCATAATACTGAACTAAACAAGCTGAATGTTTGACTACCACATATTAGCTGTGCCTTTGCTATTCACATGCAGTTTTCTCAACTCATGCCCTGAAGCATGCAGGCTGCAGGCTGTGCAGGTGTACTTAAAGGAACACTAGAGGCAAATATTAAGCCAAGCTAAAGTGACAGATTAGTGCTTGAGAATAAGGCATCAATATTATCGCATACAGAGCCTTAGTAACCGAGAAATTGAGGTAAATGCAGGAGACGATTAAAGATTCCCCTGGCACACTCAAGTACTTGCCCAGTGATGAAGGCGCTGCTCATTTAAATTTTGTCATTAGTATCCAACCACTCATAGAAACATCATTGTATTGCATTATAAGACTAAAGAAAATGCTACTTGGCCAGTTCTATTTCACTTTTATATAAAAGAACTCGTTGACATTAACCTTGGCAATGACGAGGGCAGTCGAAAGGTTTTGTTTTTGCTCAACTCTGCGCTTGTGCATTTCAGTAGCATTGTTATCACGTGGTGCTGCACTGGTTTTGCTGCCTCGCAAAACTTGCACAAACTTCCATGTGATGTTGCGGAATGCCTGAACGGTCCACACCACTTAACTAAAAGCAGCTGCAGCAGCGAACCTGCTGCTCTGTCTTGGCTAGGTTTCTCCATGGTCTCTAGTTTGCATTTTTCGCAAGAAACTGTACCACCGTCTGTCGGGCGCCTTGTTACTCGGACAGCAGCAAAGGGCGGTGATGGCCTGTGCAATGTCACCACTCCCCAGTTGGGTGGAGAGAGAATTGAATTGCTCCAAAGGTATTTGGACCCTTCAGATGCAATTTTCTTGTTAACTAAATGTTGGCATGAAACAAGCATCACGAGGTTTCTGGAATGGTATTTAAACTATCCGCGTCCGTCTACTTAGTATTTGCCTTTACTGTCGCTTTAATCAGTTCAATGCTCTCAAGTCCGCTACTGCAGTGATTATTTAGTGATGTTTTGTGCTTTGAATGTCTTGTGAGCTATTTGATTATCTTTGCAGGACCAACGACACCTGCTGCTCCCATACTTGGTGTTTGAAGGACTGTTGATGCTCGTCCAGGCCGTGACTATCATCATTGTCATTATTGCAATTGTCGCCAGTGTGAGTGCACATTCCCTTGTCAGAGAACATGCTTTGGTTTATTATGTGAAAACAGTCGCACCTCGATATAACGAGCACTGGTATAAGAAATTACCGGATGTAACAAAATAAATCTAATATGTTTATAGCCAATATCTTCATGTAACAAATAATATATAACAAGGTTCGACTGCGGACTATTCTTTTGCTCGCATTAGGCTAAGTGACTGAGACGCTAAGAGTAACAATGTATCAGGTTCGTCTGGTAATCTTTCCTTTGGCACTCATGCATTCATTCGGCAGAAAAGTATTGTTTAGCCGCAGAAAAAATTAAGACCAAGCTTTCTAATTAAATTTTTCATGCAAACTGCATCGCCATTATGTACAGTCAGACCTACTTATAACGATCCTATATATAACAATTTATTCATTATAACGACCACATTTCAGCACATTTAATGTTCTTTTTTACCCTAGCTATTGAGACACCATCCATGTATATAACATACACTGTTTTAAAGCACGTGAATGCTTCAAAGTTAGTCTCAGTAAAGAGAGGGGGCCCACAAAGTGAGAAAAGTATTGTAATAGACTTTACGAAGTACAAGAAGGCGACTGAACTGGGCGTGTAGAGGCATGCACCCAGCTCCAGTCCAACCGCAATGAAGATATGACCTCTAGGATGAGTGAGCGAGTCTTGCGCTTGGGTTTGAGAAGCCATTAAGTATTCATATCCTCCGAAATTGGGTTGTTTATGGTCTGCCCAATCTTGGAGACCATGAGGAAGGCATAGAAGAAGGTAGTGGCTTATTTTTATGCAGCTCCCCATCCGGCAAACATGGAAGTTTCTCAAGCTTGGTTCGCTTTGCTTCACTACTGTGCAAATGTGCAAAATGTTGAGAGTTAACTACACTGTTATTCGGAAATCACGGTTCTTCACTTTTAATGTACAGTGTTGCTAATATGGTTCATGACGATATTCTACCTTTCACTTTTTCGGGCAAGTGACACAGAACGTAGCTTTTCGGCTGTCAGCGTGCTCAGTGTCACGTGGCTGATGTCCGCAGCCGTAACAGGCAGACCTTTGCGAAGTGGTGATATGCTGCAGTACAGTAGTACTTTGCACTTCCTACTGACTAGAATGCTTCACTCTCATATCCAGAATCCACTCAAGTCCCACTGATTGTAATATATGGTAGAACATATGAGGTCTGTCCAGAAAGTTTGTGCAGTGAGTCAGCAGAAAAATGGGAGAGTGCAGCAGCACCGCTTTTTTGCTTGCTCCACTTGGAAGGACCTGGTTTACCTCTCTACGAGCCAGGCTGCTTTGTGACAAGGCAGTATTTTGTTTGTGCATATGTGCAACCCATATTTATTTGTTGAAATGGAGATCAAGAAAAAGATGAAACAAAGGATAAATATTAAATTTCTCGTGAAGTTGGGCAAGAATAGGGTAGAAATTAATCAATTCAAAATGCCTATCGAAGGGACGCACTAAAGAAAAGAAACTGCATTGAAGTGCATACAGTGTTTTCAGGAAGGCTGTGAAGACCCCAAGGTCAGCAAGCCACAAGTATGAAAATATTAATCATATGCACTCTGATTCTCAGTCACTGCTAAAGGACTGTCAAAATGATGTCTTAAGCACTTGGTTTGGGGAAGTTCCCACTCACTGAATTTTCGCTGAAAATTTGGAAATGAAAAAGGTTTATGCCAAGATGGTGCTGGAAGCACTGACTCCTGAGCAAAAGTTGTGATGAAAAAAAGTTGGATTGATTGGAAAAAGTCGGCAGTTTTACCCGAAAGGGGAAGCACTGATTGTGATAGCAAATTAGTAGACAGCTATACAAAGCAAGGATAGTAGTTTTATTGCCCATATAAACTTGGAAACATTTCAAGACGTGAAGATAATTCAAAAGGAAACATCACTGCTAAAGTGTTAACAGGAGAGGACTTCCAAGGGTGCTTCAAGCAATGGAATAAGAGGTGGAACCAGTGTATTGTTTAATGGGGGAGTATTTTGAATATGACCACATTGGTATATCTGAAAGTTTTTAAAATGAACATTTAACATACTGCACATACTTTTGGGACAGGCTTTGTACAACAAGCTCTTGAAGAAAAGAAATGGCAGCAGCTGCCCCCACAGGTTCGACATGACAGTTGATTGAAACCGGGTGCCATTTTAAACAGCTACAATGCCGGATTATGCTCTTTAGATTGGCATTGTGTATAAATTGGGCATAAAAAAAAAACTTTTTAATTTGTTTGGAGCTAGGTGCAGGAAGGTGCCGTAAACAAAAATAAAGACACTGAAAATCCAGTTTTCAAACTGAAGTGGTGTCGAATTGTAACCAAAGGACTATTCACACTGGTCATGAAGGTGAGGCCAAAATACATGCAGGAACTGATCGCTATTCCCAAAGAGTTCTTACGTGCGAATGCAGTGCAGCTACATTTCGTGGGGCAATACACAAGTTCATGAAATTGTGCATCCATTGTACCACTCATGGGAATATTGCTGTATGTACAGACAATGAATCTAGAACATAGAAAATTTTGGTCATGCTCTGTTTGCTTCTATCCGTGAACAATAATGAGTGCGAAACTGTGTCGATCTTCAGTTAATTTTGCCTTTCATGGAAGTGCATGCTGAAATGGTATTACTGTGTTTGACACTGTAACGTTGCCAGAAGTTTGTCATGTATGGGCGTAAAAGTTCTTGCAATATGTATGGTAACTATTTTTTCCACCAAAAATTGATGTGCATAACAGTACGCCATTCCGAAAAAGCCACAGTTGAGCAGTCTGCCCCATGAGATATAGATGACACTGAGGTGCCCCCACAAGCCGCCATTAGAGGACATGGGAAAAATCCCCCATGTACAGTATGTAGCACAGTAACAGAAATTCCACAAAATTGTGGAACTTGTGTTATTGGGCTACATACCGTATTTACTTGCATGATGATTGCACTTTTTTGTCACAAGAATGATGCAAATTCAGGGGTGCGATCATTATGTGGGATAAATTTTCTGCGAAAAGAAAAAAAAAATTTTTCATCCCGCATTTGCTGCGGGATGACAACAAGTCAACAAACAGGCAGCTGCCGCTGTAACAGCGTGGGACACCAAAATAAAAATGGCGGCCAGCGGAGCAAGCCGAACGTGCTGAATGCAATTTTTTTTTCTTCTCGTGAGTACGTTATGTGCATTAAAACAGTTTCTTCCGTATCAGTAATAAATAATATCGGCAAGTTTGCGGCAATGGCATAGCCATGTCCACTTTGAGGGGACAGAAACAGAGATGGCCGCGCTTGGCTGCCAGTGACATAAACACATTGCGGGCATGCTGCGAAAACTGTGGCATTTGTCTTCACTACTATCCTAATATGGCACGTCTCCGCTAAGGGTGGGCAAATATCTTAGCTGTGTTACAAGTGTCGGCGTGTGAATAGGGTACACTTCTAATGTGTCGGTGCAAATGTGACTACTATCGTTGCCGCTTGCGATTTGTTGCGTGCCCATGAGTGCAGACGAGAAGAATCGAAAGGCGCCTTTTTTGTTGCTGTTGTCATTGAGCACAACCATTATAAAGCCTACAAATAATAAAGCCAAAACAAGTTTGGTTGTAGCTCTTTTTTTTTTCATGGAAGTGCGGAAAGTGATGAAAGGAATGAAATGGGGCATCTGCTTAGAATGTTTGGTGCGTACAGACCGCTTGGTATGTCTTGAAGAGTCGTTCGCGTAGCATTAGACAGCATTCGACAGATGGTAAGCACGGTCATCATTAGCTAGACTTGGCACACAACATATCGCTGCGGCAAGCTCAAGGGGCGATCATTACACGGGAAAGAACAAAAATCTAATTTTGATGACAAAATTCAGGGGTGCGATGAAGTAAATAAGGTATATCTTACTGTAGCTGCTGACATCAATCTTGACATTCATTTTTTTCACTTTCTAAAGGGCAAGTCTACATATATCAAATTATTTATATAATGACCACCTTCCACGAAACTCACAATCGTTCGGAAAGGAGTTCGGCTGTATTTTCTAGTGTTTTAGTTAGTTTTTTTATGAAGAAATCTGAAAAAAACTGTTGGTTCAGTCCTTGGCCTTATTAAGAATGCAATGAAATCGTTGTCTATAAACTGTTAGCTAGTCCTGAGCAGATACTGTCAAATATAGGACATCATGAGAAGCTAGTGCGAGGCGCCTTTGCTTGCCATGTCTCGTTTATGGATCGTTTCTGGCTCGTCAAGTCTCTTGCACAAAGTACTGCCATTTTTCTTGGATAGGGGGTGTGTCAGGGTGGTGTTTCAGCAGTGACTGACTCTCATCATTGAAAATGCCATTTGAGGCAAGAAGATAATGTTTTGTGGCCCAGGATTTCATCACTAATTGGTATCAGAATTTGTGTTACTATTGTCAATAAGATGACTCAATAATTTTTATTAAATAATACCTGACACAATGCACGGGCCCGTCCGTAGTGCTTGGTCAGCAACAGTTGCCTTGTCTTGAATCGAGTATTTTTGTTAATTAGAGACTAATTGTCACTGAATCATCTAGTACGTAAAATTAGATTTTTTTTAGTAGCCTCTGAAATGGTACAAGTGTCACTGCTAATCAGAGCCCACTGTAGACTTCACAAAACTATCTAATAACTAATGAGTAGTTACTGTTTCTAGAAACCAGGTACCCATTATTGCATTACCCACTTTCAGCAGTGCATATACAGAAGCTTGTAACAGCCCTTGTATAGTTCTGGCAATCTAAAGAGCCAACACTTATGTCATAGCATAACTTGCTGTTTGCTGACATCTGCTTTGATGATTGATTGATTGATTGCTATGAAATTTGATGTGATACACAAGCACTGTATGCTTTCTTGGCACCTTGTGCCTAACGCTGTATTCTTGGTACAGATGCTCATGATATTGGGGTGACCTTCCTTTTGTCCTTGGCTTCTTTTTCAGGGTGCCACTCAGTTCCTTGTACTCCTCTGCTCACTCATGCTTTCCCTGGCCTTGCAGGTAAGGCTGGTTTGCAGCATATGCAAAGCGTGCATATCTGTCTCTCTTCCATTTTTTTTTTTTTTTTGACCGATCACAGAGCCATTCAAGTACATGTTTGGGGGCTTTTTCAGTCACAGTTATGCAGAGAGAAAGTCGTGCTTTTGTTCAGCAAGCTGAATGCTTTCTGAGCAAATTGTGCAAAGTGTAGCTGCTCGAGGCCTGCTTGCCCATTGGAGCAAAACATATTGTGCATGGTGTCTGGAAGCTATGAAAAAAAAAAAATAGGAACCTAATTATTTCTTCCATGATGTTTCATTCTTGCCTTACAAGACAGCAGCATTAAGACAACAAAGTGCCATGTTGCAGTAGCTTACAGGGACAACAGGATACATTGATACTAGCATTCTGCAGTAGGCACTTTGTGTTCCTAGTATAAAAGGGAAAGGGGCCATAAAGTTCTATATTTACACATGCTGGAGCACGTTTTTGTCTTATTGCATTTTCAGCACTATTCTGCTTAAGTAATAAGTAACACAGTGAAGAGCCTTATATGCGTTGCCCTATTTAGCCCTTGTCATAGTCACCTTGACCTGTTGAATACTTTTCCTCATTTTCTCAAAAGAGAATTCATGATGTTGCTGTTTTGGGGTGGCAATTTCTCTCGTTCTGCGTACACTATCGCAGTAATTCATTTTTGTTAGAAAGGTAGATAAAAACAAGTTACAAAGTAGGCCTAAAATAGAAAGTCAACTCTCATTACAACGGATCCGGATAATCCGACAAAAGCCCCTTTTATCCGAAGTACATAATATCCGAAACGCCTTGCTTCTCAAACTTTCATCACGATGTCTAACAACTTTATTACAGAAAGTGAGTGGCGAACGTCCAAAGTAAAAAAAAAAAAAAAAAAAAAAGTCGCAGTTGTGGGGTTCTCACCCATGCTCTTGGGACAAAGGAATGACACCGCAGTAGTGCAAACAATTACAAGGGCATTTATTGCACCGTTCATAGATCAATGTGTGCTAGCCGAGTTGCTATCCACAAAACATACTGATGGGTGCGCGCCAAATCGCGAAAGTCCGACTCTCCGCGACCTGATAGCGAGCGAATATGTTCGCCCCATGCTAGACACCAACGCCTGGTTGTTCGAACGAAGCCTCGCAAGACGGTCTCGCAAAGCACGGATCGGTGCACACACAAGACGTCCGCGCCACTTGCAAACTCCAATCCAAAGAGGAAGCGCCATCTCTTGTACTGCGCTTCAACCACACTGACCGCCGCGGGCACCAGGCCACGCTGCGAAGCCAGATTACAGGAGACGGGAAATATGCGGGAAAACAACGTATCAGGGGAAATCTTGAAGGGGCAGCGCAAAAAGACGATGACAGAAGGCAGGAACACGCAGGACAGCGCTGAACTCACAACTAACTTTATTCGAAGGCATACACACACTTATGTACATAACCCATAGCCACGTGCTCTCCTATCTATGGCGTCATTATCAGTGCGCAGACAAGAAACACTCAAAACCATTTAATCTAATGTTACGCTATGAAGCGGCTTAAAAATTCAAATTCACTATCATGCAAATTTAACGATGGCATGCTTACACAACGTGACCCTTTTTTCCTGATATAGAAGGCCTCAATAATCTCCCTCGTAGTCTGATTTTTACGCGCGGAAAGTATTGTGGTGTTTTTATATATTGGAGTGCACCCATGCTCAGAGTAATGCCACACGACATGCGAGTAGGCATTACCCGTTAGTGAGCGCCTATGTTCAGACAATCTAATATTGATGCAACGACCTGTTTGACCGATGTATACGTGACCGCAGGAAAATGGAAGCTCGTAAACAACTCCCATTCTACAGTGCAAAGACGGGGAAGTGTGCTTAACAGTACAGCCTTTCCCAGCATGAGTGGAGGCAGCCTGGGCTAATTTCCTATCGATCTTACCACAAATTTTCATCAACTTGTTAGGGGCAGAAAAAACAACCTTTATATCAAGGCTATGGGTTATGTACATAAGTGTGTGTATGCCTTCGAATAAAGTTATTTGTGAGTTCAGCGCTGTCCTGTGTGTTCCTGCCTTCTATCATCGTCTTTTTGCACTGCCCCTTGAAGATGTTCAACCAGTACCAACTCGCCCAAATGTCGATCCTTCTACAGTATATTTCTATTACATCGAGCTCTTTTACTCGTCCTAACAACTATGACCTACATAACCCAAGTAAGCTTGCGTCTATGATGGAAGTATGCGTTTGCAAAAGCAGGATTCTTTCATGGTACGCTCGATACGCCTTGTGCCCCCAAGAAGTGCAGTCGTTGAGCGGCTACCTACAACCATCCACTGGTCATACCAAAAGGATTTGCAGACTCCTGCGCGCAGAATGAATCAAGCCCGATACCTCAAATATTGTCTCTGCACAGCCTGCTGGCAGGAAAAAGACAAAGGCAAGAGCAGAAGGGATTTCCTGGAGTGGCGTAAGACATCCTATCATGTAACCGATTGGCTGTGGAACAGCGCTTGGCCCACCCTTCCAAAACCACAAAAGAAGAAGCTGCCCGAAGCAAAAATATTGGTTCTTGGCGACGAGACTACCAGAAGACCACAGAAGAACCCTTGGTCTCGGCCCGAAATTTGCCCATGAGCCAAGCCTCACCCCGGCGAAGGTCACTATGGCTAGGACAGTCACCCACCGGGGGACTGACGAAGAAAGACCACGCTTTATAGCGGAGTGTGTGGATGTGCTGGGACGATCAGGAGAGAGGCGCTCGAAGAATAAGACTGTAAACACTTGTGTAGATTATGCTGTGAGTAGAAACCTTCATATTTTGACCTCTGATAAGGAAGGCTTCTTTGTTGTAGTACCAGAGAATATCTTCTAAAAGGGAAGAGTACAAATTTCCAACATATGGTTCATAATGTACTTCAAGTATTCCACAAATGTGGCTCAGGGTTAGTTTTCACACATGTAGTGCCAGATAAGAACGAACTACAATTTTTAGATACGAGGCTCAAATTAACTGATATGTATGTGTGCTGGATGTATTGCCCAAGGTCAAAAAAACCAATTTTGAATTTTCACTCCACATTCCAAGGTGGTAAAAAACGGCATTGCGTTTTCGGCTCTATTTTCCGCACTTTCGAAATCGTGTTTTCACAAGACGTCTGAGAGTTTCTTAAATCAACTGGAGCATTTGAGAGTGGCAGGTTTTCAAGAGGATGCTATCCGCATGACAGTACAGAAGCTTGTTAAGCATGTAAAATTAGGAGCACCCACAAGAATGAACAATCCAGAGCCTGCCGACAAGAAGAAAAAACTGCTTGTAATTCCATATGTGCATAAACTATCACACAATCTCAGGAATGTAGCAGGCAGATTTGATGTAAAGGTTGTTTTTTCTGCCCCTAACAAGTTGATCAAAATTTGTGGTAAGATCGATAGGAAATTGGCCTAGGCTGCATCCACTCATGCTGGGAAAGGCTGTACTGTTAAGCACACTTCCCCGTTTGTGCACTGTAGAATGGGAGTTGTTTACGAGCTTCCATTTTCCTGCGGTCACGTATACATCGGTCAAACAGGTCGTTGCATCAATATTAGATTATCTGAACATAGGCGCTCACTAACGGGTAATGCCTACTCGCATGTCACGCAGCATTGCTCTGAGCATGGGTGCACTCCAATATATAAAAACACCAGAATACTTTCCGTGCATAAAAATCAGACTACGAGGGAGATTATTGAGGACTTCTATATCAAGAAAAAAGGGTCACATTGTGTAAGCATGCCATCGTTAAATTTGCATGATAGTGAATTTGAATTTTTAAGCCGCTTCATAGCGTAGCATTAGATTAAATGGTTTTGCGTGTTTTTTGCCTGCACACTGATAATGACACCATAGATAGGATAGCACGTGGCTATGGGTTATGTACATAAGTGTGTGTATGCCTTCGAATAAAGTTAGTTGCGAGTTCAGCGCTGTCCTGTGTGTTCCTTGCCTTCTGTCATCGTCTTTTTGCGCTGCCCCTTCAAGATGTTCAACCAGTACCAACTTACCCAAATGTCGATCCTTCTACAGTATCAGAGGACGCGTGAGAGTTGCGCATCCCCACGCAGTTTTGCCCGAAAGGCGAAGCAACGATTACGATAGCAAATTAAGCAAAATAAGCGCCGCGGCAGCAGCGAACAAATTGACCTTCGTGCTGTTGCTCGCTCCAGTGCGAATGTCGAAAGCACAGCGCATACGAAGCAAAGCGGCACTGGGTTCACTTTGTCCACATCGCACATCGATTTCGAGATACAGTAGCCATGCTGTAAGCAGCAGCAGCCAGAGTATAACCTCCTCTCTCTCACCTGCCCCCCCCCCCCCCCACTGTATCGAGTCTTAAAGGCGGTGCATTTCCGCCCCGCCCTCCTCCCTCACGCGTGATACTGATACTGATCGTCAGCTGACCCTCGCAACTCAGTTGTCGGTTTGTGTCAACACAGTAAAGGTACATTTTATGCACCAGATATTGAAGCAAATTGCCGCTAATTTCGACCGCTGTAGCCGATAGTCCATTGTAAGGTGGTCCACTAAAAGTGAACATCTTTGCCTTAATAGGTAGAACAATCTAGTGCTGACATATGGTCCGTTAGATACGAAAGTCTGTTGTACGCGGGTCCGTTGTAACGAGCGTAGACTGCATCACAGAAATTTTGAAGAAGTAATAATTTGTCCTGGGTGTTACCATGGGTTCTTACTTTTAAAAGGTTTGACTTAATGTAACTTTGGGCCAAAACGTCTAAAACATTTATTCTTGCAACACTTCAAAGTCTGATCATTTAATATCTTATTGAAATGCCAGCCTTCTTCATAACGAGAATTTGATACTGAGCTCACCTTTAAGGTAGCCCACACAATTTGCGTAAATTTCTTAATAGTTTAAAAGCGATGTATTATACAGGAAAATCAGTTGCATAAGTGAAATAGTGTCAAAATACACAGGTGGTGCATTTGATCAAAAGGAGCCCATAAATAAAATATGTTGTTTTAAAGTGGAGTGGCCCCCTAAAGACGGCAATCTTTTCCATGCCAAATCATTTACATATATACATTTGCGCCCTTATTTTTACAGATCTACTTTTTCATGGTGGTGCTGTCATTCTACAAGCAGTTGGCCTTTCTCAGCCAGAACCCAGGACAGGGGGGTATGATGACCCCAGGTGCCGTTTTGGTTCCCAGTGGTTATGTGGCACAGCCAGGATACCCCGACGCCCCGCCACAGTACCAGCCACAGTACCAACCATCTGCACCTGATGGCAAGATGGGCATGGTGTAAAAGGGCAACTTCGAACAGTGGCAGTGATTTACTGGTTGTTGTAGTGCTAGCTGCAAGCCTGCACAGCTAGCTGCTGTGTGGCCATGTGACTGCTTGCAGACATTTTTTCTGCAGTGCTGAAGTTGTACCTGCTGCACTTACCAAAGGCAGTTTTTGTTGCCATTGGTTATTATTTTTTCTTTGTTTTGACCTCACTCGGTGTATATCCGGTGCATCTTCATTCGCTTCTAGTCTGGTTTGGAAGCTGTTGAAGTTTGAGCGGCGGATGCAGGAAAATTCTGGGTAGCCAACGACTTTTTTTATGAATTCCAGTGAAAGCTGCAATAATGTAACTATATTTTAAAACTCTTTTCTCTCTTTTCTCAGTGTAAGAAAAAAGTGTATGGTACTCGTTCTGCCGCTTACTCGGTGAAAATAAGAATGTGCAATTTGCAAACAGGTTGAACCGAACTTGCACATTCCAGAGAATCGTAAACTGGGTCCATTCAAATTTGTTGCTGCGCTGTATAACAGAGCATATATTTCCCACTGCACAGAGTACAAGTTCAGGTTTGCCCCTGACATTGTTTTGGTTTTCCTTTTATTTTAGCCTCTTGGGTTGAGGGGATCACTTTGTTACTTGTTTTAGCCTTTTTTTTATTTGGGAAATTGTTTAGGCAGTGTTGCCTTGACTCAATTTGAATCTCCACTTTATGCTTATTATCATGCAACTATCTTTGCAACAGCTCTTGACATCTGTGACAGGACCTTCAATCTTACATTTCAAAACGTCCTGTTTGTCTTAATTTGTGCTATATTTAC
Organism: Dermacentor variabilis; assembly: GCF_050947875.1. Classification (NCBI taxonomy): domain Eukaryota; kingdom Metazoa; phylum Arthropoda; class Arachnida; order Ixodida; family Ixodidae; genus Dermacentor; species Dermacentor variabilis. Next base: position 59,661,110 of record NC_134571.1, on the reverse strand, counting down.
ATGTAGATTCTACATAATTTGAATTTAAAGTGCTTATTTGGTATTACATTAGGCAATGTTGCATTGCCTGAAATTTGAATCTCCACTTTATGCTTATCATCATGTAACTATAATCTGCAACAGCTTTTGAAATTTGTGACGTGACCTTGAATCTGTCACTTCAAAACCTACTTTTTCTCATAATTTAAGAACGAGAAGAAAGGGGATTCTCATAATATGTTTTCTCATAATTTGTGCTATATTTGCTCGTAGATTGTGCATAATTTAAATTTAATGTGCTTATTTGGTATCGTATTACATTTGAGTGCAGCAGGCGACAACTTGCATGTCACACTTCTCATTGCTTGAAACATCAAGTGTACTTACGCCTACTCTGCCGCAGCACTTTTTTGCGCTTGTATTTCTGCGATTTTCTAGTCTTTCATGAGAGTTCTTGGATTTCTTCCACTTCTTTGGCATCGTTCAAGAATTTTGTAAGCTCCCAAATATAATGGGAGCTCCATTTACATAAGCGACGTGCCTTGCAATGTCCAGCTTACAGCAGTTACAGCGTACTTGTATTGCAACATATAACAGCCTATGAAATGTTACACCAAGCTTTTCCAGTGGTACTTGTTGAATTGTGAAGCCACTGTTGAGGCATCAAGCCTGTTCTCCATGTGCATTTCTTTCTTTTTTTGAGTTGTAAATGCAAGTCTGTTGCCTTGTTGTCTCTTCTTTCATGAAGGCGCTCATGACCCTGTTCTATTTTTCTTGTGCATTTTGCTCTCTGCAACCTTTGAGGTTGCCTTTTTATGCGTTTTTGTGTGGTGCAGTTGCCACAACTTATTTTTACAAAGCAGTTCTTTGTTAAGCACGAAGATTGTGCTTTGTTTGCATTTATTTGATACATTAATAAAATGGAAATCTGTTTCCCAAATCTTTTTGTCTTCATAGCGGCTAGATAATTTTTTTTCTGGTGCATTTCTAGCATTCGGAATTTGCTTTGCGTCACACAAAAAATAGTTTGAATGCTTTTTGGTGCACATCTGGAGCCAAATTTAGCTACCAGTCCCATAGCGGAGAAAAGTTGGAGAAAAGTTTTAAGCATCAGCTTTGTATCGGCAATCCGATTGTTCAGCACATGGTCAGGTCTGTCTGTAGCAGTGCAAGGGTGGAACAGCTGCATGCATATCGGAGAGAAGCGAGAGGGGAAAATTTAGCGCCTCCAGTTGCGCTTGCCACTGGTGGAGCCATAACGGTAGGCTTTCGTCAATTTGACTGGTTAATTAGATCCCGGCTCTTGCTCGTGCATTTCTATGGGACCAAACATTTGTTGTATCAATCCTTAAATTAGCTTTTGCCGGATAATTGAAACTTGACCAGTCGGCGTGCACACGCCTGTCCCCTATGGTGACCCCTTTAGTGGCAGCATGTGCCTCCGTGTAGCTTAGGGCACAATGCCAGGGTGTCTACCTACCGGGAAAACCGAGAATTCTCGGGGATATTGAGTAGTCTGGGAATACTAAAGGAAATTGTGCTCCTATCAAGGAAAACTGCCTATAATTTTATTGAAGGATAACTGAAGTCACGGTAATGCTGGCTCGAGTAACAGACAGGAATCGTAACGAATCGTCTTTGGCGCCCTGTCGTCGGCTGGAGGAGTTGCCAGTGTACAGACAACGACCGACTTTCCGGATATCCGATAATTCGGACAGCTTCTCGACACCATCACGTACCCATAGTCAATGTATCGGAACGTCTGAAATTTCGGACGCAAGAACCCTTCACCATCCGATTTTCCGGGCCTTTTGCCATGGCCGCAAGTCCAAAACGGCATTAGTCAAAGCCATTCACCACTGCTACCGTTTTGATTACCGCACCGTCTCGAACCGGCGCTCTCGCACGCAGATCCGCAGGCGGCCGTCGGCATCACTGTGGCAACGTTAGGCCTAGCTGCTTTGATGTTCGTTATTAAGCTTCTTGCCCTTGGGTACTGGGTTTTTCATTGAAAGAATTCGCTCAGCAGTGGCAGTGATTTCGCCTTTGTGGTCCTCACGATTGGCTTCGAAGCTCGGAAAGCATGGTGTGTTGCGTAATTCCAGTTCCCGAAAGTCAGTTTCGCTTCTGTACAGAAATGTTACTTGGTGAAGCATATGCAAAAGTATTGCGGTGAAGCACAACAAACGTGGGAAGGGACTATTGCCACGAGACAGTATGTATTCCCTAATTATACACACCTGCACCCGGTATCTGCATGCTGTCACAGTACGAGCACCGATATGCCTAATGCGTGTGCCGACAGGTCTTTAGAGCGTTTTCGAATGTGCCTGTGGCGGTTTGAGCCGTCAAAGGCAGTAAAAGACATGCATTCATTTTTTCCAACTGGCCGATTTTTCGGACGTTTTCGCTGCCCCTAGGGAGTTCGAAAAATCGGATGTTGACTGTGCAACTGACCAAGAAGGGGCTTCAAATGATCCATGGGGCGAACGAGCGACGGAAGGAAGACGAGAACAGAAAGGACCTACGCATTGAGGAATGAACGGGAAAGGAAGCGTGCTGCCGCCGTTTTGAAGGAGCTTGAGCTCAAAAAATGAAGTGTTGGCTGACGCCGAGATGCAGGTGTACCTCATCCAAACCAAAATAAACTCTTTAAAGCAGTTAAACACAGTGAGGCGTTGTGCACGGGCTGGGAGTAAGTCTGGATAGTTCAGGTTGACTTACAAGCTGTTGAGAGAGAATGTCAATTGTGACAAAGTTTCATACCACTGAGCTTGCTATCAGTTGATAGAAATAGCTCATATTCGAAAATATTTGCTTTTGTGTGCATCATCCTTTTTATCGTATTTGAGAATGTCCGACTGGATTTGCAATTTTTTTCGAAGACATTTTATTTGCTGTGCATTTTACTGACCCCTCCCTTCTATTCTCTTTTTGAATAGCATAACCACAGCTCCTTAGTATTCAAATTGTAATCAAAGTGGACTAAGTCTTTTTTTCTTCACATGCTTACTAGAGAGTGACAGCCCAGGTAGCACAAAAGAGATACGTAACGTTTTCGTAGCGTTTATCCAAGACGATAAAAACGGGTTAAAGAAGACACGAATGAGAGAACTTCGGCGGGAAAACGTCGAATATCTCTGCTAATGTCCGGCTTAATTGCTTTCTTGAGACGATCTAGAACAGGTCTGCAAGACGTATTCGAAAAGCTGGTCTAGAAATAGGATTGGGAAAGACACAAGTAATCCCTTTGCCAAAACTATTCGTAACCAATTTCTAAACGTTTTTAGGACGTTATCAAAAAGCTGGTCTAGAAGCGGTCTTGAAAGGTTTACGATCATCTGAAGCTAATTTTCGCGGGTGACGGGCGCGATGAGACATCGTTGTTCAAAACACGCGTTTAGTTTCGCCTCACGCGACTGGCCTATGCCGCGCAGATGTCGTCAGCCGCACCCGTTGGCACGGCCTAGGCCAATTGCGTTAGGTGAAACTGATCGGGTGTTTCGAACAACGATCTCCAATCGCGCCCCAGATGAGTAGAAGCGTCCGTGTTGACTGTAAGAGCCATGGCGCAGTGCCAAGCACTGTTTCCCGCATGGCCGGCGCATCGTCTACCAAGTCGCACGAAAATGAGCCTGTTAGGAATAATAAATCCTTAATACCGCCTTTAGTAAGCTACGATGCTTACAACCACAATGGGAATGACATCCTGCAAAGAACAAATGGCCACGTCTTGGCAGGTGGCCAGACCAAGCCCTTCATGCCAAGAGTGCATGAAATGAGAACATTGTGACAAAGCAAGAACACTTTATTAAAATGTAATGCTTATGCAAGGTTCGAACAAACTGTGTGAGAAATGCAAATAGAAATAAAAGTACATCAACAATGACAAAAGTCGCAGAAAGGATTCGTAATGAACTCGAAAGTGAACATTCACTAGCACATAAACAAAATTCCAAGTACACATACAAAAATGAACAGAAAAACCTGGAGTGTACTAAAGTGTCTAATTTATCGTGCGCGTGCTATTAGATGGACTAGAGTTATGCAGAAGTGACATCGGAGCGAATGGAAGAAGTAGACTGAAAAATGCAAGAGTATGCATTGGATGGTAACTGCCTCCAAGCAATGTTACCAATCATCTAGAAGCTTGAAAAGAGCACAAAAAGAAATACCACCGCATACCATCATAAAACAATCCTGTGACAGAAATAAAAAAAAAATGGGAACAATGCAAAATTGGAAATACTGCCTTTAGGATATATCAAAAGGTAATGGCGAGAAAAAAATAACCATACAACAAAAAAGCAATCAAGTGAAATTAGTACAGAGTACTTAAACGGGGGATTCAGTGTAACAATTAAGTGAACACTACTGTAGTACAGCGAACGATGAGACAGTAATGCTGCATCTTGCCACTCCAGAACGTGAGAAATGAATATGCAAGCCTCATATTAGAAACTTACATAAACATGGAAATAAACTGGAATGCACTGGAAGCTGCATTTGTGTAACAAAGGAAGCAATGGTCATAATAAATAGTAAGTGTTTTATCTAAAAAGCCCTTTACAAGAGGCAAAGTTGTACCTCTCTGGCAAAAACAAAGTTGCAACGAATAATTTGCAAGCCAGCAAATACAATAATTAGCACACTGACATGTCCCACTTTGCGCACATCTCCAGTCTCCTAAAGTAAAAAAAAGCACTCTGAATGAGAAAAACGTTTAACACATGTAGCCCAGAGCAAATTCTTTGCCAGTTCACTCACACTTTCACATCCAAAAACATTTGCCACAAAGTCCAGGCACAGTTCCTCTGATGTTTACCAATTCACCCCCACTATCACGTCCAAAAATATTTGGCACACAGTCCAGGCAGAGTTTCATAGATAAACAGCTCGAGAGCACCCTACTGATTATTGTGCAGTCCCGCTGCTGGAAATAGAACTGCCGCACATGCTGGTAGTGGTTTCAATCTAGACACACTTGCTGCCCTGGACAGGTATGTTCAGATATCTGCACTGGTGCTCTATTTTGTCTAAGTAGACACACTGATGCACTACGCTGGTAATTGAAATGTTTTGAATGCACAAGTATTGGCTTCACCAGAAAGACTTGCCCACATACCACCACTGGCATACATATGCACTTGCTCTTCTCTCAGTAGCATTGAACTTAAAGTGTTCCCTGTGTGGGAGCCATGTGTAAAACCGGTGTCACACGACCACTCTCGATCGCGATCAAGCCCGATCCGGATCGAAATTATCGATGCGACTGGCTCACTCTCGTAGCTTGCGCAGAGGAGCCATCACGACCGAGAAATTCGATTTGTAACGGACTGGATAGCGGCTAAAAGAGCCCCGGTACCAAATAATGCACAGACGTACGCTAGGAAAATGTGTTGCACAAGGACAAAGAACTGCGACATGCCCTGTTGTGCGAAGCGCGAACAGAACAAATGTATATATATATTAAAAAAAACTGCGAGAGCGCTTCGCGAACTCCATGCGCACACATGGCACCCGCACGAACTCGGCAGGCCGCCGTAAAGCGCGAAGGGCGCACAGCGTACATTCCGACACATTTCCCAAACTGCGAACAATCGTACTACCTAAAGCATACAAGTTATTTTATACCAAGGGCATACTCGACTCACGTATGCAGTATGCACAAGCGAGTTATGCAGCGTACATGCTGTATCCATTCGCCAAATAGTAAAATTGATAACAAGCACAAAGCTACAAGGGACTCAATACATCACTACCATTTGAGGCGTCAAATAAAATCGAATTTGGCCGTTTCATATATTGGACACAATATATGGACACATGTGATACACGGTAATACCATGAAATACCCATCACGTGGGTAAAGGGGGCGAAAACACAATCGAGAACCTGAAGCGCAAACGATAAAAGCACGGTATGGTGCACGCAAAATTCTGTCAGTGCGCTGTAGCGCGAGGGAAGAAAATAGGGTGAGCACTTGACCTCACCTTTTGGGATACCGCACTAGTAGTGAATCATTAAAAAAAAGCCTGTTTGAACCAGTTCCCTTGTCTGCAACACTCTTGCTAAACGGGAGACTAAAATACCACGATGATGGCTCTATTGCGGAGATCGGCAAGGTGCGCACAGACAAAAATTTTGCCGCCTTTCTTCGCATTCTGCAAAATGCTTTCTTGTTAGGATCACGCATAGCGGCCGACCCCGACGCTAGGGACACACAGGCACGATTTCGTCCCTCTAACTTTCGTCCTTATACTGCCCTTAACGCCTTAATTACAGCGTCAGTGAAAAGGCGCCTCACATAACATGACAGTGAACTTGAAGAGCTGATTAGTGCCCTCCACTCCGCGCCCTCCAATTGAAAACACCACTAATTTCCAAATTAATCTACACAAACAGATCGCACAACCCAAACTAATCACAGAACGTCGTTTTCTTGACGGCAAAACCCTGCAACACTTACATGACAAAGGACAGCGGCAGCACATTCAGAACAGCCGCTATCATACCACAGCGCAATGCAAGTGCGATAATGTTATTATGCCCGGCTACAACAGATCGCACAACCCAAACTAATCACAGAATGTCGTTTTCTTGACAGCAAAGCACTGCAACACTTACATGACAAAGGGCAGCGGCAGCACATTCAGAACAGTCGCAAACAGACCATAGTGCCATGCGAGTGCGATAACGTAACTATGCCCGGCTGCACGAATAACGTGGCCGCCTTGATCAAATAACAATTGAAAACACTACTGATTTCCAAATTAAAACCACACAAACATATCGCACAACCCAAACTGATCACAGAATATCGTTTTCTTGACAGCAAAACACTGCAACACTTACACAGCAAAGGGCAGCGGCAGCACGTTCAGAAAAGCCGCAAACACACCACAGCGCAATGCGAGTGCGGTGCGGTGACGACGCCATGACGACGCGACTATGCCCCGGCTCGCCCGGCTGCCCGGCATCACGAATCACGTGGCCACCTTGGTCACATGATTTGACGACGGTATCGCCACCTTGCGCAAGGTTGGATCGCGTTGATGGGTTGTTGAATATTGTAGAAGCCGCTAAAGAGGCTGACGCGCCGTGGCGTGGCGTTTTGAGTCGTTTGCAAAACGTATTCACCCCTCGTTTTTAAGCTGTCTGGCTTCCAACGTTATCAAAACGTATTCACCCCTCGTTTTTAAGCTATCTTGTTTGGAACGTCTTTGATGCGTCGATTTTGGTCAAAAATCCTTTTCAGACGTTGAATCCCTTAATACGACGTTTTCAAGACTTTGTGTGCTACCTGGGAGCATAGGATGACATGGTTTCAGCCCGTCTTCACATGAAACATAGTCCTGCATCACCCTGGAAATTTTGCAGACGCACTCGGGGAAAACCTGGAAAACTCGGGGAATTTGGAAATATCAACTTGGTAGACACCCTGAATGAATGCGTTTGACATGTACTATGTCCCGAAAAAAAGCAGAAAGCTCCCATTTTAGGCATGCCCTAGGAAGCTTTTCAAGCAATAGACATAGCTCACGTCTGATCAGGATGTCTACCTGATTTTAAAGCGCGCCTGTGTTTTTTGGGGAAAATAGGCCGGAAATTGCCTGCACGGTGCAATCTGACACAAAACCGCCTTCGCGGCGTTCGTATGCTTTACCGCATAGCAGGAATGTTGACAGAACACGGCACAACTGTGTGGTGAAGCTGACTTTATTAAACTGGCCGCCAATGTTCAATACATATTAGATCCTTGCCCAGTTTCTTGCTGAAACATCGGATGTTCGTTACATTTTTTACTTTGTTTGAGAGTATTAATGTAACTTCTACATTTGTTTTCTCATTTGGACGCGTAGTAAGTGGGCAAGCATTTGATTTAAAGGTGTATTAGAATGGAACACGTACTGCCAAATGAATCTGCGATGTGTTTTGGCATTTTTTTCTGAATCTTCTTTATTTCAGCCTGCCGGATAACTCAATCAATTTCGTCGGTCCTGTTCAGGTCAAATTAATGGATGTCGACTGTATAACATAAGGAAGAGTGCACACCTGACAGGGCAGTGCATCAGTTGGTGCGCGTCACTTCGTATCGTGCCAAACTCGTGTGCACAGTTGCCGGGGATCTACCGCACTAACTCAATTCCTCTTGCTTTGACATACAAGTCACTGTGTATCATGCGACTATCTTCCTGTATGTGTTACCCACTTTGTTTTGTCCTTTAGATGGTTTATATAAAATGCTGCATAAGTGGCCTGTGGAACTTACTAAGCAGCTTCTTGACGAAGGACTGCACATATTGAATTAAAGGTGCTGTGTGCCACACCGTGCACTTAATATATATATATATATATATATATATATATATATATATATATATATATATATATATATATATATATATATATATATATATATATACTGCTACCCAAGACGCTTCTGCTCTGCCAAGATTGAGAAGTTGCATGCCGAAGTCGCAACGCGCCGGAATTCCAGGTTATTTTGAAGAAGCCAGCGCTGTCTAACAATCATTATCGGTGGTTTCTACGGGAATTTTTGTCATTTCTTTTACTCATGCAGGCTTAAAAGGTTGATTCCAGTACAAATCCATAATCAAAAATTGTATTTGCATGATTATAACTTGAATTTTTTTTGTGGTTCCTATATAGTTACTACAGCCATTCGCACTTTGTGTGAGCGTCCTGCAAGGGCTGATTAAGATTGTGTTCCTCTCATGATTGTGAAGGTGCCTTATATATGGAGTCCATTCTACAATATTCACCACTGTCGAACCATTTATTGTACAGTGGACCGTCATTTACCAGTCAGAACAAAGAGAAGTCCAAGTGACATCTAATTCAACCTGTTATTAAAGCTGTCCTTAACAAATGCCTACACTCAGCAAAGATGCAAATTGCACATGTCAGCTACGTTTGTGCAGTGTTTTCTTTTTTGAGGCTTCATCTACAATGTAGCCCCAGATAAAATCAAAGCCTTATGTACGCACTATAATACACACTTTACTGCAAGAACCAGTCAAAAGGTGGATTCTGTGGAGGTGAGCTGTTTACAGTACAGAACCCCAACCTTCGAGGATGACATGAACATGCAAGACATGCTATGCACCCTTGTGCTATGCTAAAAAACTGGGTCTGTTCTGCTGGCCTCCGTCAAAAGTGACTGTTACACCCTTTGTGCATGGTGGGCACTCCACTCTCCTACCTCTCCGACTGAAAGTGAAAAAAAAAATATCTGTTGTGAGAACGGCATTTTCTTACCAGATGTTTACCATTTTCTAAATAAAGTTCAGTTTTACTCGCAAAATAAACTGTGCATGAAAGAGTTACAGATGTCATCACAGAAAAGTGCAATGTCTAGGTGCAACTAAGTATAAAATGTTGACAAAATGTCCAGTGTCCTTGTGCATTAATGCACCAGAGTATTTGGGACATTGCCTGCTGACATCATTTATGAGGACCACTTGTTTATGGAGATCCTGGGCAGTGTTGTAATTGCTAAATCGGCTTGCAAATGCATTGTAGAGGGCCTCCTCTATGCTTCCGTGGTATCATCCCTGCGTGAATTCAGATCATCGCTGGCACTGCCATAGTTTGTACCACCAGCTTTTGCCGGAGCGAGGGGTCAGCCAGGGCTTCTCTCTGTGCTGAGTAGCAGAATGAAGCTTTACCTTTGGAACTCCTTTATATATACATACGTGGGAATGGGGAAACCATTTTGCTCGGCATCCACTGCACTGAATTTGGAGAGGTTTGTTGCACTTGAAAAAGTCTTGTAATTTTAGGAAGCAAATTTTTAAGCTGTTTTTTACAAGATTGATGTAATATATATATATATATATATATATATATATATATATATATATATATATATATATATATATATATATACTCTGCTCTCAAATGTACCCCTTAATTTGAGTACAGCTTTCATGAAACCCTCATAAGCGTTGTAACAATTTCTGTAAACTTGTATATTGAATTGGTCCACTTTAGATGCTCCAACAGATGCAGTGTACAGAACTGCCATATCTGTCTTTGGTGTAGTTACAAATTTGAAAACATTGTGCTTCGTTTTTTAATGTACTATTATTGGGGGTGTCAAAGCAGAAATGTGTGTGCGTATGTGTGTGTGTGGTGCAACTGACAGTTGCACTTCGCTCCTAGGAGAGGACGTGTGTCCTGTGAGCTCTTAAACAACTTTGCAACGGGACCTGAAAGAGGTGCTATGTAAATTGCCAGTGAATTTTTTAAAGCTTACCTATTTTGCCAATTCTTGTAAAAAGTATGTGGTCCTAAATAAAAATTCTGTTTCCTACAGTTTCTAGAATTGAACTGTCTCTCTCCGATGCAACAAATTCAAGTCGGTCCAACGATTGTCTCAAGCATTTCTGCGCTTTACATTCATTTGAGTAGGCAAATCGAAGTTGGCGCTGAGCTAATTCCACTTGCAAGTGGCGTTCAATGAAGATTTCCCCTGATGCACTTCCGGTGGGCTGAGGAGCACGAAAGTTGGGGCATATTTATTTATTTATTTATTTATTTATTTGCTATGTAGCTGCACCAATGAGAGCCTCACACTTCTGTCATTGTTTTACGCAGCTGCAGATACCAACCTTGTTGATTGGCCTTGGAGCCATGACTTGATTTTGGCGATGAACGTGTCATCATCAGAAAACTACCTGCTTTAAAATAACTTCATAGATGGAAAGAAGTGGAAATTTTAAGGCACAAAGTTGGGCTATAAGCATGGGGTACGGCGAAGAATTTAATATTTACAGAAGCTTGCTTCCTTTTGTGCAACATGCAGGTTGTGAGCAGGAACATTGTCTTGAAATAGAAGCAGGTTGCCTTTGACAGCATGCCAGTGCACCTGCTGATTTTGTTGGGATCTCCTAATTTTGTCAGCAAGTTATCGAAATAGGTCTCCATTACGTTGGCACCTTGCAACAGGAAATCTGTCATCGCCACTCATTGCTGATCCCAAAAACGGTCGCATCGCATTGCTAGCTGTAGTTTGCATGTGTGTCTTTTAGGGTGGTGAGTTGTAGTGCTATCGTTGTATAGACTCAGATTTAGTCTCTGGGTCATAATGTTGAGCCCATGTTTCATCCAGTGCAATTAATTTTTCGTAAACTCCATCTTGTTTTCACAGAATACTTGAGTTGACGGACCTGACGGACAAAAAAGATGGCGGCACAGCATGGTCTCGTAGGGGGTGTATCTGAGCTGGCTAACCTCCGGAAAGTGAACCAGAAAGATAGCGGCGCGAGCGCCGAATAGGGAAGAACGAACGATAATGCAGCCGAGAAGAAAGGACACACAATTTCACCACGCGCCGCACCTGCGGAGTGGGCGGGTGTGCACCCTCGCTGGCCGCCGTTGCTTCCCCCCTGCGTCTGTTGTCGTCTTCCCTCAGTACAACGGCGCGGTAGTTGTGGCGGGAAAACACGGGGATGTGCGCCACGGTAGCCGCCGCGCTGTGTAAGAACCGGATTGTGTATTGCAGAGATTGACCACAAAAACAGTTACAACTCCCAACAAAAGTGGGAAAAGTGGGAAGACACATTGTGTGCACGGCCGAACAAGCCGAATTCGAGGAGAGGCGTCGACAGCAGAGACGCGACTACAACCAACAACGTACCCGTGCGAAAGCGGATAATGCGGCCAGTGAATTTACCTCCAAATAACGTCAGCGAAAGCAGATGCGAGAGTCTAATCGTCGGCGTCGAGCGCTATTAGCTACCGATAAAGATCGCGCACTGGAGGCCGTTCGTAAGCGTCAGGTTAGGTCGTTCGAGTCTGCGTCCAAGCGGCAGAATGGTGAGTTGCCACCTCCTTCGAGTTTCATCGGGGCGAATTCCAAATTCAACAGAATGTTTCTGGAGCTGGAGTTTGGCCATAGTTGCTCGGTCTGCGATCGACAGCTTCGCTGGCTAATCCGCCACCATATGAATAGTTCGGCCCAAAATCTTTTAAGGCATGTGGTCAAAGGTTCATTGCTACAGCTAGGTCACTCGGCCGAATATTTGTGATAACATGATTAGGCAAGCGAGGAAACCACCCCACCGAACACACATTGGTCCATTAGCCATCTACAATATGTCTTGGCTCAAGATCAAGATCAATATGTCTTGGCTCAAGATCACCAAGACAAGTCTTGAAAATCATAAACGTTTATAAGACATCTTCAACGTCTTGACAAGATACTTAAGACATCTTGAAGACGTCTTACTAAAACTTTGTAGAATGCCTTAAAACGTCTTGTAGCCGTCGTGAAGACCGTGTAATGCACCGCCAAATAAGGGATATAAGTCGTTTTGCAGTACATCTTGTAGCCGTTTTAAAAACAAGTATGACGTTTTGCGAGACGTTTTGTAGCCGTTTTAGAAACATTTATGAGATGTCTTGCGATACGTCATATAGCCGTTTTAAAAACGGCTGTAAGAAATTTTTCGAGACATTGTGTGGCCGTTTAAAAATGCTTTCCTGAATAAACAGATTTTTTATTAGCAAGGTACGACACCTAGTGAATATTTGTGTCATGTAGCCCTACAATTTAGTAAAGCAATTTGTTGAGTAACAGGTCATTTAGGGCCCAAGGTGAGGTACGTACAAACCACCCAAAGCTCTTTAAAAAGTGGCGGCACTCCTAGGCAGGAACACTCATTGCAAGCGTCAGCATCTTAAAACTGTATCGAAATGCACTTGTTCAATGGGCCAGGGATTAGTTGCAAAAATGACAGCAAGATGTCCAAGCCTGCCGATTTACAGCGGGAACACTACTGTCAGAAGAAGCACTAGCACAAAGATAACATTTAAGTAGTCTCTAGACGCTAAAATTTAGTCATAACATTGCAATCCAGAGTGTCTCTTTCCATATCAACTGTCCAACTAAATGTTACTGAGCCTCAGTGATCTGGCTAGAAACGGCATACACTACACATATGCGATAGTCTGGGAAGACCCAAGATCATTTTCCTTACCTAGTTAACATTGTTCGAGATTTGCGGATGGAATATCAAGGATTCCAGAAAAACTACCACGGAAGCTTTTCTTACATGGATGTCTGGCACACATGAATTTAGGAACACCATACACCCTTCCACAGTATCATTCCACAGTATAAAGGAATGTCTCCTGATACTTGCTAGATGGACAAATGGGAATGTTCCTAATTCTCACAACGTTGAGAAAAATGGCTGTACCCGCAGCACCAATGCCTATGGCCCATTCTTACAACCCACCATAGCACCACTGAAATATTGGCAAGGCCACAAAAGTGATAACACATGTTAAAGCCACGCTTAACATAAAGCATGATTAATCACGAAAGTGAAGCGCTAAAGTGGCCAATGGTTTCAAAGAACTTTTAATAAATCAAATCAACACCACTACATAAGCAAAATGTTTCTAATGCACCTTCTAGAGATTTGCTTTCTGACTTTTATCACACATTGATCACTTTATGATTCAGGGAGGGGGCTTAGACAGTTTGGCAGCCTGATGCACCCGCAAACAGTGTAGCTTGTTCCTAATGTTGCTTGACCTCAGATTTGGCGCCTGTAATTAGAAGGTAAGACAAGATATTGTTACGGGGATGTTGGGAGTATAGAAGATTGTATTTACAATAAATATATACAAAATGAGTCAGAGTAAAGATGTCTGACCACCAACAACACGCAGCAGCCAGCGTCCCGCGATCTTCTTCTTCCTTTCTTCTTTCATCCTTCCGTAACAGGACCCCCGGGTGGTGAAGCGCCATCTCGGCGCATGCCACATGGTATGCGAAGAATTGAGAGCGAAGTGTGGCTTCAGCCGCGAAACATGCACGACGTCAACAGGCATCTGATTTGCGGATGCATCAAACTGTAGCGGCGAAATCTCGTAATTTACGTCGTTAACTTGACGTAGGACTTCATATAAGGCCCTGTGTAGCTTTTGGGAGAGAAGCTTCTGGGAGAGGCCAACCCGACGACATGGTGATTAAAGGAGCACCCAAGCACCAGGCGCGAACTTAACATAGCGATGGCACCGATCATAACGCTCATTTTTGCATATCCTGCGAGGCTAATAAACGAGATCGGGTGATTTGACGTGCCATGTGAGCGCGATAGGTGACTTCACGAGCGTGCTCAGTTGCAATACGTGGCACAGAAGGGAGGATGGTGTCAAACGGCAATGTGGGGTCGCGACCATACAAGAGATAAAAGGGTGAATGTCCTGCGGTGTCATGTCGGGACGAGTTATGCGCGAACGTCACGTAGGCCAGCGTGGCGTCCCAGTCGCGGTGATCGTTGGAGACGTACATCGACAGCACCTCTGTGATTGTTTGGTTGAGACGTTCCGTAAGACCATTCGTTTGTGGGTGGTAGGCGGTGGACAGCTTGTGCTTAGTGGCACAAGAGCGGAGGGGGTCGTCGACAACTCGGGATAAGAACGAGCGGCCGCGGTCTGCAAGTAACTGCCGAGGTGCACCGCGGTGGAGAATGACGTCGTGGAGGAGAAAATCGGTGACGTCGGTTGCGCAACTAGTCGGCAACGCTTTTGCTATCGCGTAGCGTGTCGCGTAATCAGTAGCGACGGCGATCCACTTATTACCTCTAGTTGTCGTCGGAAACGGGCCAAGCAGGTCAAGGCCTACGCGAAAGAACGGTTCAGAGGGAACTTCAATTGGATGGAGTCGTCCGACAAGTGGCAGGGGAGGTTTGTTCCGGCGCTGACACAATTCGCAAGTTGACATAACGGCGTACAGAGCGATAGAGACCCGGCCAGAAGAACCGGCGTCGTACGCGGTCGTATGTACGCAAAAGGCCAAGGTGTCCCGCCGTCGGTGCGTCGTGAAGTTGTTCGAGAGCGACGGATCACAGATGACAATTAAGGAAGGACAAGGAGCAACTTAGGGCCGTCAGGGTTGATATTGCGCCGGTAGAGGATGCCATCGCGCAGCACGAACATGCGGCACGTGGCGTCAGTGCTGCCAGATTGCACTCCGGCGATGATGGACTGTAAGCATTCGTCGCGTTGTTCAGAGCGCATGTCGGTCATATCAGTAAAAGCCATCACGCAGGTCACCGGATCATGCGCAGCAAGATCAGGGGGATCCACGGGGTGACGAGAGAGTCAGTCAGCGTCCTTGTGGAGGCGTCCAGCCTTGTAAATGACAATAAATGAAAATTCCTGGAGTCGCAAAGCCCTGACCAAGCCGTCCAGTCGGGTCCCGAAGGGAAGACGGCCAGCAGAGTGCGTGGTGGTCTGTAACGACCGAAAACGTGCAACCGTACAAATATGGCCGGAACTTGACGACAGCCCAAACTAAAGCCAAGCACTTCCGCTCAGTGATGGAGTAATTTCTCTCGGCAGGTGACAGCAGGTGGTTGACGTAAGCTGTCACGCACTCGGTACCATTCTGTTAATTGTTGGACAAGAACATGCAGCGCCGATGCCATGGCCGCTTGCGTCAGTGTGGACTTCGGTCGGTGCAGATAGATCAAAGTGGGCAACTATATGGGAGGGGTCGTCAGAAACCCGGTGACAGCGGCGAACGCGTGAGCCTGCTCCGGGCCCCATGAGAATGGCGAGTTCTTCTTTAGAAGATCTGTCAAAGGCCGAACAACATCGGCGAAGTTTTTGACGAAACGGCGAAAGTAAGAACACAGCTAGGCCGACGAAGCAGCGCACGTCAGAAGCAGAACGTGGCACAGGGAAACTGCGTACGGCGCGAAGTTTTCTGGATCTGTTTGGACACAGGATGCGTCAACGAGGTGTCCCAACACGGTAATCTGACGGCGCCCGAGCTGACACTTCATCGAATTCGGTTGAAGGCCGGCTTTTCGGAAGACCGCAATAATAGCAGCGAGTCAGGTAAGTTGGCTGCCGAACGTGGGAGAAAAAACAATAACGTCGTCAAGGTAACAAAGACAGGTGGTCCATTAATTGTAGCCTCGCCGAAGAGAGTCCACCATACGTGCAAATGTCGCAGCAGCATTGCATAGGCCAAAGGGCATGACTTTGAACTCCTGTAAGCCATCCGGCGCGCTAAAGGCCGTCTTATCGCGGTTCATTTCATCAACTGAAATCTGCCAGTAGCCGGATCGAAGATCGATGGACGAGAAGTATTTAGCTCCGTGCAAGCAGTCCAAGGCGTCATCGATGCGTGGTAGTGGGGACGTCTTCTCGCGGGATCTTGTTTTGGTGGCGATAATCGACGCAAAAACGCCAGGTACCATCGTTCTTTTTCGCAAGGACGACAGGGAAGCCGAAGGGCTGGCTGATGGCTCGGTAACCCCTTTGCGGAGCATTTTGTCCACTTTTGATTGGATGACTCGAAGTTCAGCATGCGATACACGATAGCGACGCCGACGAATATGATTCGTGTTTCCAGTGTTTATACGGTGGTGAACAACAGCTAGATGTTTGGCCTAATGGCCTGTCGCCGAAATCAGAGGTGTAACTGTACGATTCAAGCAGGAAACTTATGTCTGTGGCCTGTGCATAGGTGAGGTCAGGTGCAATCATTTTCGCGAAATCATCCGTTAAGGAACCAGAGCTGCGAGCTGCAATTGGCGCTAATAAACCGCTCTCGGTATTCAGACTCTCACTGTCAAATTCGGAACCACTAGAAACGCTAGAACCACTAGAAACGACCGACGCCGGCGTCGGTCGTCTGCTGTTCGGTACTCCGTGGCTATGGTGACCATACCATGGCCAAACCATGGCGGTACCAAGAATAACCTCCTTGCGGGTAGGGCCTCTCCTCCGTTTCCTTCCTCAATAATGCTGTATTGGCGGCGAGGAGTTACGGAGTCGCCATCTATCGGAAGCGCCTCGCTGGCGTAGTATGAGGGATCACGCGGCGCGCTCCTCATAGGTTTTGCTGTCAGAGCTCACTGAAAACACCACGCGCGAGCTCTCCCGGACATTTCTGTAAGTACTTTCGAAACGAGAGAAGTTTTTTTTACTCTCTAAATCATAATCTTGGGCAAACTGAACGCACACAATCGCTTACAGACGCTATCTCTTTACCGAATACGTACAGTGAACGCCACTGCGCGCGGTCGCCGCGATGGAGTCTCCCGAACCGGCTTCTTGCGTGAAAGGTAGGTAAACGCTGAGAGCAAACTATGTGAAATATGTTCTTATAGTATTTGTATAACTAAATGGAGCATAATAGAAGGAAGCCTCAATGAAGCGATCGCGCAGATTCGCAGCGTCCGACTGCGCGTCTGCATGCTTGTCCGCGCACTGTTTCGCTTTCCCCGCGCGCGCATTTTCGCACCTTGCCATGAGCTTCAGGCCGCAGAATATGAGCATTTTATAGTATACAAGCAACCATTGTTGCGTGGGCGCTATCAGAGGTGTTCAAAAATAATTTCATTGTAGAAACTTCGACGCCTACTGGGACTGTGATGTGCCGTCGCCACGATTCAATCTTTTTTTTTCTTCTAAATTCTTTGACCTTTCAATATTATTTCTCGAGTTGCGTCGCACTGTATGTTTATCGGTGTTCTCAGCGTGCAATTTCCCGCTGCTCCTTTTTTGTAATCCAGTGCATTAATTCATAACACAAATATGACCATATGCCATGCTTTTTCTAAATGTGCTTCTTACCGCTGCCTTTCCACTCCACTGAACTTGCCTGTATCTATAGCATCGACAAGTTCATAGACCAAACCGTCATGACATTAGTCGGGCAGCGGACTTGGGCGAGCGTCTCAGTGCGCGTTTTGCGAACATCGCAGACATGGTGCCGTAGCAGAAATCTTCCTAGTGTCTGTGCTTGCTGCATACCCGAGTTGTAGCTGATGACTGTTTGCCGGTTTTATGTTTCGCGAGCCAAGCTTCACGCAGCTTCTTGTCCTGCGGCTACGTGTGAATAAGACTGACACCGGCCTCCGTTACGTGCATCCGGCCCTGCGGCACCGAGCAGTAGCCTACCATGTTGCGCGCCTTCAAAGGCAGCCACTACCTATTGTAGTGCTTTCAAGCGTTGTAAAGGAGACACTCGAAGTGGGAAAACTTCGCCACTAAATGAGGACCGCAGCGTACGAGGGAATTTAAACTAGTTTTCAGCTCGCTTCGGCGCTCCCGAAGCAGCCGACGCGGCCGCTATGTCCACGTGATCCCTCCTAGCACGTCACGCCGACGGTGGCGCCAGTTTTTCCAGTGGTGGAGCTCGAGGCCAATATGCTACCAAAAGTCGGTACCCCTCGCAAACGCCATTACGCTTTCAATACACATTTAACTTTCGAAGCATCTGGAAATTATTCAGACGTAGCCTATCATTTTTAAATTTAGATAGTATATGAATAATATTCAAAACATTATCTACTATAATCAGGTAAAAATTTTTCTGGTATCAGTGCAACCACCGTTAGACTCCAGGTGGTGCTAGCGTCGGCTGCGATACTCGGTCCCATTGGTCCTGACAACGCCTCCTATAATGTACTACATAGAGTTAGTAGAACAACTCTAGAGGAAAAGCTGGGCCGGAAAAGTGGGAACCTCTAGGGCGCCGCCCTGTTGCTACTGGTCAATGTGGCCAGCGCAATTACTATTGAAAGAGCTGAAAGCAAGCTTATGCTTTCTCATCTAAAAACGCATACCTGATGGCTTTATGAAGGTGGTACGTTAATATTAAGCTTATAGAAAGCGATCGCTAAGTCCGAGACTTATGTAAATCACGATGTACGCATTCTTGCAATAAAGGATGACGCGAATTTCGGTTTCGAATCTGTTTTTTTGGATGCGTAGTAGTTTCGTAGGTTTGACATGCGATCGCGCGTCGACATCGGACGCTATGGCACACACACTCGTGCCTTGTGTGCCACCGAAGCCCCGAAGTGCTCTGGCATATACCTTCACATGTAAGTAAACAAATGTATCTCCTTGTTGAGAATATCACGCGAATAGGCAGCTCTTGTGGTGCATCACCATCGTTTGAGAAGCGTCACAGTAGAGCATTTTTCTGCATGCGGAGCGGTGTTTTTATTTGCAGGTTTCCCTTCAGTAGGAAATTGCTGCACAGGCGGACCAGCGCACCGGAATTGTACTGGCGAAGCCGCAAGCAACTCAAAAAATCTGTTTAATTGTTGCACTTTGAACAATCATGCTTCTACAAAGGTCACAGCAGACAAACAGCCTGATGCCGAGTATTTCTGTGCCACGAAGTAATCAAGAGGCGAATGCCTAATGCGGACGAAATCGAGTGCATCGAGACTTAGAACGGCAGAAAGCTCAGCTACTTGGTAAGGATTCATTATGCAAAACAGAGGACAGGACACAAGAGTAGAGATGTGGGCGGCGCTCGTGTTGTTTGCTTGTAAATACTCTACTCTTGTGTCCTGTCTGCACGCCTCACCTCCGTTTTGCATAACGAGTGCATCAACCCACATATTAATAGCGTAGGCGTTTTATTAACTGTGTAATATTTTCAACACTTCCTTGCATGCCATTTCATGTGGAATATCTTTTCTGGTCACAAATTTGTGCAGCGAATCTATTTGCATGATTGACTCCGGGCCTGCGGGAACGTTCACTTGCACTTGATGCTGAGTCTTTTACATGTATCCATAAACTGAAGATATGCACTTCAGATCCTTGCGAGCATTTTCAAAATTCAATTATTTTAGACAACAGGCACATATGCAATACTGACATAATCTCAAATACCACTAAGCAGCTGGGACACATTTTTGTTGACCATACTCGCAGGTAAAATAAATAGATTATGTGGACAGCTCCAGCTCATTTTCCTTAAATCAGTGTGTACAAGGGGTATGGAAAAATAATTTTTTTCTCGCGCACCGATTATTTTGCTGTATAAGCAAGAGAACCCACCACGTTAGTGTAACGTATCTTGCACATCACACTAATGTGTGCTTTAATTTACCAAGTGAAATGAGTTACTTTTATGGCTCATTCAGTCATATCACACTGCAAGCTGCATTCATCAATCTTCAATTGGATTTTGCAAATGTTTAATGAAACATGTTTCCCTTTTATGCAGATATGCAATGGCAAGCCCTTCCGTGTGTTCCAAAGGTAAAATTTAAGCTCTAAATTAAAAAAAGACATTTTTAGTCAGAAACAAGCATAAATGGTGAATGTAGAGTATCGAAGCCCAAGGTACAGAAATTATGAGAAGTGTCGAATGATTTTAAGGAAAGAGTCGTATTTGAAAATGCAAGACTCCTTAGTGGAGGTCAAGCAAGTCAATATAGGTAGAATACTCTGCAAAATTATGCGAGTGAGGGGATGTCAAACAATGGGTCAGGAAATGCGTTGTTTTTCTGCAAAACAAAAGCTGATTGCCATTACATAAGTCATTTTAGCATTATGAGACTGGTGCTTGATAAATTCAGAAATAAACCAAAGAACAAGACAAGCAAAAATAAAAAAAACAATTTAATGATGCTGTCTCCACACTGGGATAAATAAAAACAAACACATCACATCTAATGTGGACATATCAGATGCCTTGTGAAACACTAAAGGAAAAATTCAGTTTCGAGCTATGGAACTTGCCGCATAGATGTGGGGGGCCTTGCATTAATAGTGATAGTTACCACTGCATTTAGAAATTGAAAGCATTCGTGCAGACAAGGATGATTCTTTATATTTTTGGCTACCACTTCAAATGCCTCCACCAAGTGTTACAATGCTGCACGCAGCCATACTGAGGATCTCGCAGCAACACCTGCAGGTAAAAAGCAAAAGCAGTCAAAGTCCTGGTGTGTACTGGACACTATGTTTGAAAATTTTTGGGCAAGAAGAGTGCAAGAAGCAGACATAACTGCATTGATTTCAATAATTTCCCATTTGAATGGCCTTTTCTTTTTGCTTAGACAATGCCTACACCTAGTCACAGCAGCTCCCTCATACAGACTCTGCAAGCCAAGAGGCCATGGAGGCAAACGCAGGTAAGAGGCAAGAAGCAATAGCACTGGTATCGACATTCATCTAATTTCTTTCTTTTCCTTTCGTTTACGCAGCCAGCACACCTCGAACAGCCACCTTGACTGCGGGTGTGTCACCCTAGTCGCCAAGGAAACATTTGAGGGAAAGCGGCAGGCAATGTGAACAGCCACTTCTCCATGTAAACGATACTCTTTCTCTCGGATGACTCCTACGCCTCGCCACGCCAGCACACTTGTGCACAAAGATGCCGTGGAGGCACGTGCAGGTCAGAGGCAAGAAGCAGTGGCACTGGTATCGACATTCACCCAATTTCTTTTTCTTACACTGAGGCAGCCAGCACACCTCGGAACAGCCACCTTGACTGCGGGTGTGTCAGTAGATTCCTGTTGTACATATGCTCATTATAAACTTCAGTAAACTTGAACTTGATAATAAACTTGAAGGCAAATGGGACATTGATGCATTGTATTTTTGAACATTTATTGCACACATACAATATATGTTACACTTTGCAGTGCTACAGAGCATATTTTGAAGCTTCCCCCTATATTTTGCACCTTTAATTACGTATGTGTTGTGTGGCCCTCAATGCAGTTCATGTTGTAGCAGCTGCTTTGTCTGTGTATCGCACATTGGCTTAAGCTCGTGATATCCACATACTTCTCTCACATATGCAAAATAAAGTTCTATGTAGTCCTCAGTGTTACAACAGAAAATGAAAGTAAACAATCCGATCGTGGAATTGTGTTTAATACAGTGATTCCTATGACAGTTACTGACAAGTTGACAACTTGAACTGGTCAATTGGTCCATAGCCTCCTCTATTTTTCAAAAATAAAGGAGGCTATGGATCCGTCATGGCAAGGAATTGTATGTATACATAAAAAGAGGGGGGTATGTGTGTGTGTGTTTGTAGTAGGGGGTATAGGATTAGGGCGGTACGAAAAAATGTACCAACACCGTCCTCTAGACCCATTGCGTTAAGGTACCGTAACAAAGCGTATTATGCATAAAGTTCACACAACCAACTCTGGTATTACTGCACACGCCAGGCGACGCGAGCTACATTTGTCATGACGCATTCGCGACTGCACCGGATGCCCTCCATATTATTCTCTTTAATCGTGCACACTGCACCGAGGCAAAAGAAAGATCATGGGCGCAGGTGCCTTTAAGGTATCTCGTCCTTGCGAGGCTCTGCTGCGCGTGCCAGGGGAGCTGTCCGTGCGAACACTCCCTGGCACATATGTGCCTCGGCGGCCCCATACCTACGTACCATTCTGCTTCGAGCTTTGATCCCCCCACTGTCCTTTGGGTGCCCTGGAGTTCCTGCGCCGCCTGCTTTATTATAATCTCAGGTGCTCTCCTGATACTTCCGTTTGTAGGTTACATGTGCCCTACCCCAAATGGATCAGTGCTTATAATAATAAAAAATCCCGACCTATCGCCGCGACGACAGATCGCGAAAGCGGCTTTTGCAACATACCGCGCCCGTGCGAAGAGAATTACGGAACGCCAACGATGAATCTGACCACAGCTTCGAGCTCGTAACCTCGTCGAGTGACACTCCTGCAACAGGCGTGACCGCTGAAAACCGCATACCACCGGAAACTTCAGCAGGATCATCCCTCGGTTGCATAACTGCCACCTGTACGGCCAACATGGACCACACCCGCACCGTCCCGCAACATAGAATAAAGAACCAACTTATAAAGCCCAAACACACGGCTGCACGCGCAGATCACGACAGTACAAGCGAGACGCCATGCTGCTACGCTGCTACTGTTGCCGGATTAAAACTGACTACTGTCACCAAGTCTAGCAAGTGTCTCAGGAGCTGGCAACCTCGGCGCGTAGCAACATGGCGGCGCTCTTGCGGTTCCCGATTTCAATGCATGGGCCCTATGGGTAGCTTGTCCTCTAGAGTCAGTATAGTAACTCTATGATGTACTATGCCTGGAACGTGAGCCGCAAAAGCGCTGCCCTTCCCTCGCCTGTACTCTCCTCCTTTTGGTACGGTGGCTAGCGCCTCTTGCGGCCAGCCCTTGTAAACACGCCGGTGGCGCGGCTACCGGGAGCGACGTCGGCAGCCAAGCGGCTGGCGCGTCGTGAGCTTTCGGCGGCGGCGGCGGCTGTGGTTGTCATGGAGACCGGTACGGTGGCGCGCGCCGTCCTGTGGCGCATGGGCGCAAAGCTCGGCAGAGAGCTTCCTATGGAAAAGAGAGCGACGTTCCAGGCATATAGTTATAGGAGGCGTTGGTCCTGAATGTCACGGCCTTTCCAACGCCTCCTTTGCTAAAACGCGCCATGTGCACTTGTTTACATTTTATGTGACCGTCGGCCAGCATGGACCAACGACGTGCTTTAAGCGCCGTCGTGGCGACGCTCGTGACGGGCGTTCTAGACAGTAGCAGTAGTAGTAGCAGTAGCGACAGTGAGGAAGAACTTTTACTGCATGAACTGTTGAGTGTCGCCAATGAAACTCACGTACCGAGGCTGGGTGAATGCGTCGAGAAAGCTCTGTTAAAATACTCAGACGAAGAGGCAAGTTCACACACAAATTTACTTCATTTCAGTTCTCATGTAACTGTTACTGAGCGCTACGCATTTGACGTTTTCAATATAATTGTGCCCATTCCCCCATTGCCGTGAAGCAGTTCTTCCAGGATTTCCGGATACGTCGTAACGTCGTTCTGCTACTCATTGAACGGTACGCGCAGTCAAGTTTCTATGTCCCGCGTGCTGATCACGGTGGATGTCCGCAGAAAAGCCCCGAAGAACACATTCTTTGCTTTCTTTGGTGAGTGTTCTGTTTTGGCAGCCCTGCGCTAATCGTATTGCTGCTATATATACACGGTCATTGTTCGTGATGCCCCACTCACACGCGGCACTTTCGATTGCGATCAAGCCTGATCGAGAGTGAATTCCTTGATTGCGATTAGTTCCCATCTGCAGCTTGCGCAAAGGAGCAATTTGACCCCGATCGGACTCGATCGGGAAAGAAAGAGCACCGTGTAACATGGGGTTTGACTCCCCTCATATCCCAAATCTGTACTCGTCTCTCTCTCTCCTCTGTGTGCCTGCGCGTGTGTGTAATACATAGCTGCTGAGTGAGTTATGTATTTTCGCACGTTGCTGCATTGGCATCACTAGTACTATTTTGATTTTTCATACCTGACTGTACAAACCCATGTCATGTGTATTTGGAGCTAAGGCAGGAGAAGCAATTGAAAAATTGAATCAAATTGAAAGGCTTCTTCTTTTTTTTTTTTTTCTCTACATCCCCAGCATTGTGATATGTGTGAATAAAGATTCGTGTCACGTACATACGTGATCCCGTGTTACAGGGGTCGTGCATGTCAATCAGTGTTGAGATTTGGGCCTGTTGGTACACCATCATGAGTTAAGGCTTTTCGGTGTAGCCCAACTATTACATACTTGCAGAGGAACAAAGAAAAAAAAGAAAGACACGCACACAGCCGCTAACTTCCAAGATAGATTTTATTTACGGAAAAGAATGACACTTATATCTCCCACGCAGACACATGCCCGGTCAGAGTGTTAAAAAATGAGCTCTAATAGTTACAACATGGCAAAGCAAACTGTTGCTATTGTCACATGCATAGAAAACCAATTTCTTTCTTTGACAGTGTCATTGAGACACTTGCTTTACTGTACGACTCAATCTGAGTACTTTCATTATTTAGGTGGGTCCATGACGGGCTTGTGGGTCAATGCACATTTTCTTTCCGGTGACAACTGTATATTGAAAGTGGGGAACGCAACCACACTTCTGGCAATGAAGGGCAAGAAAACTACATGGCAACAATTTCATCATCCAGCAATAATAGTGATCGTTTGGTTTGTTTGACCAATTTTTGACTATTTCCTTTCACTGCTTAACTCTGCGGATGGATGTATGTCTGACGTAAAATGCAGGAGGTATAAGTGCTGTTCTTTCTCAGAAATAAAATAGTTGTTGGAGGTTAGCATTGCGTCTTTGTTTTATTCTTCCTCCGAGTCCATGTACTAGTTGTGCTATACCGAAAAGCCTTCATGATGTCAAATACGTTGTCACTTTCATTTGAAGAGTGTGGCATAATGGGAAAAGGTTACTATGCACTTTGCAATGGGATATGCCTCACTTTATGTTACAGGTACGCTACCAACAAGGTTTGCATCAAAGAAGTTGCCATTCGCTTTGGCATAAGTGAAAGCACAGTTCATGGTATTACAGAGAGGTTGCTAGATTACTTGTGCAGCCTCCTTCCAAAAGAAATATGTTTTCCTGAAGACCTGGACTCACTCGTAGACTGCTTCGAGCAGGTGCGACGAAACAAGGCTGTTTGCATGGCTAAGCTGTTGTCATTTGCATGCTTCGAGCTTGGTTTCTAATTTTTTGTGCTAACATTGGTTGCTTCCAAAGTTGGAAAGCTTTTCACCTGATATCACTTTTATTGCAGGACACAATATTAGATTTATTACAGTGAAAATTAAATGCGAGTCTCATGATGAAAACATGCTGGTGAATTCCACCAGCAGTTTTTTGCTGTTCTACCAGCCTGTGTATAGCGCCTAGCTTTTGATTTAAAAAAAAATAAAATTCGTGAGATTTTGGCGCGAGTTCACTTAATTGTCCGTTTTACAAACAAATTCATCTAAATAAGTTCTCAGCCTTTCAAGAAAACATTTGAGACCTGATTTTTGGTATTAATCAAATTTGATCTCCAACTTTATTCGAAGGGTTTCACTATATTTGGTGTTGAGTCCAAACGCTGCTGTTTGAGATTTTTTGATTAGAAAGTACTTTGAGGACCTTCCATTATTATGAAACAGTAGTGCAGCCAGTGATAACCACTTCGTTGCGTTATGCAGCTTGCCGACTTTCCTGGAGTTGTTGGCTGCATTGGAGGGATGCGCATCAATACACGCAGTCCAGCCCATTCCCAAAGAGCATCTGCAAGCAATGGGCAGGGCTCTGCATCTGTCATTCTGCAAGCAGTATGTGACAGCAGCTGCCGTTTTATGGATGTCTTCGTTGGGCCGCCTGGAGATTTTGAACTAGAAAGTGTCTTCCTTGCATCACCTTTAGCTGAAGAGCTTCCGTACTGGTGCCAGGACAAGTACCACCTTTTGGGTGGTGGGGGCTACCCACTGCGCGAATACTTGCTCACCCCCTATGACAGTAATGCCACAGACTGTGCCGAACCTCCTGAAATGGTATTCAACAAGCGACACGACAAAACCAGGACCAAGATTGCAGACACCTTCATGCTTCTGAGGCAGCGATTCAGGCAGCTGCACTTCCTGGAATTTGTTACAGCAAACAAGATGCGCAGGTTTATCATGGCTTGCTGTGTTCTCCATAATCTCTGTATGCAAGCTGGGGATGTTGAACTGGATTTTGAGTGCCTGGACACCGATAGTGGTTTTGTAAGCGCATGCAGCGAGTTGGACACAGAGGCAGAGGAAGAAGACGAGAGGGAGCTTGGCAGTTTGAAGCGAGACAAACTTGCTCGAAGTTTCATCACATGATTGCTCATTTTGTTGTAAATTTCCTAATTGCACAGTGAATATGGAACTTTAGTGAGCTTATGGATGTTTATAGTGGCGCAATGACATGCAGCGAAACACATAAAAGAATATTATGGAAGCTAAGCTGATAGTTGAGCAGAAGGGCTTTCAGAGGACTTTGCGACACTTGTTAATCCTGTACATTTTTTATTTGATTTACACACACAATCTCAAATTAACACATTGCTTTGCATTTTTTTTTCCTTTAGATTCCTTTCATGTGCACTGGTGCTGCCTGTCATTGGAAAAAAAGTGTAGATGTTCTTTGGTCACTCTATTTAGCATATTTAAGCCTCTAATAAAGAGTTGCATAATGCCTATTTCCTGACCTAGCACTTACCTAATGCCACTGTGCATAGCGCAACTGGGCCATATATATCGCAGTATGAGGCATGGATTTCCAGTCCGTTATCCTATAGCTATCTAGTATTGCTGTTATTTTCCTCCGCTAGTATGCCGCCACTTCAAAGCAATTTGGGAAGAGAGTTCGGTCTAACTGTGGTGTTTTGAAAAGTAATAGCACTAAACAGACAGACTTGGGCAAAAAAGAACACGAAACTGGCACTGACTCGCAAATGAAGTTTAGTTCAAGAAAAGTCACATTGATAAATACGGGCCGATAGGGCAACAACTATGCGACTGTATATGTGCAGCAGGAACCATCCTGGTAAGTGTCGAACCACATGTGGAATAAACCAGTATGTCGTCACGTGGAACAAACCAGTGCGTCATAACAAAAACCAAAACAATGTAAAACCGATAGGAGCCTTTTCTTATCAAACTTAAGAACAATGTACTGTGATACACTTTCTTGCAAATATCTCAACTCTTTATTACTAAGAGTGACAGATGGCTGGCTAACACATCTTTCCCCTTCCTGATCAATATGACAGGCTTCCATTAGCTCCCTTGTAGTGTGATCCTTATGCCAGAACAAACAATCAGTTTTTTTCTGCCCTCGATCAGTGGGCACCCACACTCTCTACAATTAAAGAAAAATTAAATTATGGGGTTTTACGTGCCAAAACCACTTTCTGATTATGAGGCACGCTGTAGTGGAGGACTCCGGAAATTTCGACCACCTGGGGTTCTTTAACGTGCACCTAAATGTAAGTACACGGGTGTTTTCGCATTTCGCCCTCATCGAAATGCGGCCGCCATGGCCGGGATTCGATCCCGGGACCTCGTGCTCAGCAGCCCAACACCATAGCCACTGAGCTACCACGGCGGGTACTCTCTACAATGCAATGGCAAGTGCATTGGAAAGTACCTTTTAATGATGACAAAGGCTCCTTTAATGTTCACAAAGCGACCGGTCTGGCCCACATAAACCTTCCCATGCAAAAGTGGCGACCTGTACACAATGTAATCCAACAGGTCCGATTAGGTTGATTAAATCAAAGGTGCATATCAATGAAGATCAATCGTTTTGTGGGATACATTTAATCGATTAATAATTCATCGATGTTACCAACCCTACTCCAGGCAGCCCACTGGCTTTTTTATTTATTTAAAGGGCCCCTAAACAACCTTCAGCTCGAAAATTAGTTACACATAGTGGCTGATGTGTGCTAGTCTGGAATGAACATAAGCCTCTCTCTCTCTGCTTGCTGCATAGGCTCACCAACTCTATGCAGTATAGCAAAATGTACAAGTTGCGTAAGGAAACAAGAAGAAAGGCTCCATCACTGCCCATTCCTAATTGCTCTCTGTGTGAAGCTGACTGAATGGAAGCTTCTCAAAAGGTTTGGTGGCACACAATGGGCAAGCCCCCCTCCATTCTCTGAATGCACAACCGGCTCTTGTCATGTTGGCGCTTTCGCCCCTCGAAGACCTCCCCAATCGACAACTTTTACCTTGCTCACGTCACCTGGAGCTCCCTGTTGAAATCACGGTGCACAAAGAAGGCACCAGAAAGGCCAGGAAAGGACCACATGATTGTTTTTCCAGTTTGTGGCCTTCCCGCAGTGTTTAGTACTGCTGCGTTCACCAGTAGTGATGGTCACAGTAAGCTCTACACGATGCGCGAATTTGTTTGAAATGTGTCAAAGAAAAATCACTGACGATTATGATACTCCCTAGTGCAAAATTTGAATGCAGCTGTATAAGTGTTTTCATGTTGCGATATATTGGCTGGTGCGGACAATCTGTCAGCGCGACTGCCTTGCTAATCGGGAGATTGTGAGACAGTCGCGAGCGAGAGGCAGCACGTGGGTGACGCGAGGGCACAATTCACAGCAGCCTCCGCAAACAGACCTCTGCTCATGCAGCCCTTTGTTTCCATACAGACGAAGCGCACTACCCTAGTGCTATCTTGTAGCCAATGTCGCCGCAAAGCCCGTCTTCCGCAGCACTATGCCTCTTGAGCTTTCACCATACCCTCCTCCGCTTTCCTGTTGGCGCCAATTTCAAATCACTAGAAAGGAAGTGGGGGGGGGGGGGGCTTGCACAGGTAGCAGCACTTGCTCGGGTTTTTACGGTAGTACATTCATGATTTTACTGCTTTTTTATGCTCCTGAACTTGGGAACAGGCTTGAGAACATAAAAGCTGTTGAGCTTTTCTCCAGCACGTCGGAGAGGTTGGCTGCAATAGCAGAACACACAAATATGGTGAGAGCCTTGAAACAATTTGGAAACTGTGACACAATCGTAAGGAAGCAGAAATTTAATCTTGTATTCTGAGATTAAGAAAACACAGTGATTATGCTTTTTCAGCATGAAAGAGGGAGAACAAAAGAAAAGGCTGCAGATGTTAGAATATCTTGGAAAGTATGCATCCGTAGCTAGAACATGGACCATCACCAAGCCGAGCTCATTTATAAAAGAACATCATGGTCACACAGGATGCATTTGTTATAGCAGAGCATTCGTAATAATTGGACACAAAGAACAAATGAACAAAATGGCAAAAACTTTGTTTTCTAAAGTAATCAATAAGCTTGCTTTGCTTCTTAATGCCAACCCAATAATAATAATTTTGAGATTATTCAAAGCAGACAAGTGCTCATTGCCTAAGGGCTTTGCTGCATAAAAGGTGTTTTGGTCATGCAATGTGCACGCAACATAAATCTGCAGGCGAGTCATTGCTTCCGATCTCCAAAGTTCCAGACACTCCTGCCTTACACAGCAATTCAGCCTTACGAGAACAGTTTTTGATGCAATGCAGTGTCCTGCATCCAAGCAGACTTTATTATTTCCACAGTCAAAGTCATCATCCCTAGTAGGATGTTTGCAGATTAGCACTCCAATGGAAACAGCAGGTGCTTTCACACACATTGTCCATTGAGACATACTTTTGTGTTTGCTCCTGCGTATACACAGCCGAGGAGCACGCTAAACAGCTGGGGATGCAAGGACAGCATCACCTTTTTGAGAGGTTGAGAGTTACTTCCATGTTTGCTCTAAAGGAGCTCCGAGTTGCAACATGTGCGTTTTGTATGAGGCATGCTGCTATGAACCACATGAAGATGATTGCCATCATGCTATTTTGGTTCGTAATAACCCAGCATTCATTATAACGGGGATCGTTATAAACAGGCTCTACTGTACTATGTGCATTCCTATGAGCCACAGCTTTATTACTCATTGAGTTCACTATGGATTGCGCAGCTCATAGTAAAAAAATCAGCCAAAAAAGTGACGCCGAGAAGCACAGCTTCTTAAACAGCTCCTGTGATACCACGCAGCTGAGGTTATGTTGCTAGTACTGCTAGTGTGCGACACATTTGAAGAAACTGTGCAAAATGTACAAGTGAAGTTTGTGTAACATACCAGGATGCTGAGGCTGCCCCTGACGATTGCCATGAGAAGACATTATGACAGTGGAAATCTTGTTTTTCTTTATGAAAGTGATCCTAATAAACAGTGGAACCTATTTTTCATCTACGTAAATTGTTTTGTGCATTAACAATTTGCTTTTCTTTAAATTAATGGGTAAGAAAAACTGGTAATATTTTAGGCAACACATTTCCTGACCTTATGGTGCCCAACAGAGTATCAATATGTTAAAAGCAAAAATATTAAGTCAAACTACAGCGGTAAATTAGCCTCCCAAATGTTGGCATTCGTCCTGTGCTAAGAGATAAAGAAGTATCA
The DNA here is from genome assembly GCF_050947875.1 of Dermacentor variabilis. Lineage (NCBI taxonomy): Eukaryota > Metazoa > Arthropoda > Arachnida > Ixodida > Ixodidae > Dermacentor > Dermacentor variabilis. The sequence goes on along the minus strand of NC_134571.1, from coordinate 59,630,522 downwards.
AGATAAAAATCTCGTGTCCAACTTATTGCTTCTTTAGATTGGTGTCAATTCCCTATTACAGTATAAAGCCCAATTCTTCAAGAACGCCAAAAATAAGTAAAACGAGCTTTATGTTATACAACTGTACAGAATGTGCTTGAAGTGTAGTGAGGCTTCAGGCTATTCATGACATTGAAACTGAAGGTAAGGTGGCAGTTATGTGGTACAACAAACAACTCAAGTGCCCGCCAGTCAGCCCGGTGGTGTGGCTGAAGGCCACACAACAAACATGTCAACAAAAGCTGCCAAATTGGCCCTTCCTATTGCGTTCTTCTCTTAGGAATGCAGTGGGGAGCCTCTTGCCCCTATTATAGCATCGAGTGATCAATGGTCATAACTTTCAGCAACATGGCCGTTGTGTGCCTACTTGTCGGTGGTCTCTGGTATCTCGAGACTGCCACATAATGTTTTGGTGACATGGATAGTCTCCTGCTTCACATTCAAAGCCATGCTACTCTTCGAGCATGTTTGGAACTGTTTTCATTAAAATGTAATGTAATTAATTTGTTGCACCCTCAAGGAATTGAGGCCTTATAGTGTAATTGATTGGTCCAGAGCTGTCCATTAAAGATATAAAAACAAGACAACATGTTGACGAGTTTTCATGATATACCGACATGCCACAAATGTTTCTGCTGTAGCTAGGCATATGTCCTGAGGTGTGTTAGAGAGGCATGAATGTCACCGCACAACTTGCAACAACTTGTGGAGGTGATAGGAAGAAAGGCGCTTGTCCACATACACAAACAGCTGCTTGATATTGGATTCATAATTTTATTTTCTACCGATGTTTACAGGCTGGCATAACCGTAAGCTCAATGGAATGTAATATCTTATTGTCTTTTCCTAAATGAAAGCTTTGTCTACAGTAAGTGTAGCTGCAAAAAAAGGAATGCAAAAGTGAGCACATAGCAAAAATCTAGATGCTTTTCAACCACCACTAAACTCCACTTGGGAAAATAAAGAAAAAAGAAACACCAGGCAACCAGCACAACCTTTCAAATGTGTATATGCATATAATTATATATGTAAGACAAGAACAAAATACTGCACACAGAAATCACATGCACTCCAATGTCAGAATCCATTCAGATGCCACAAGAGTTAACGGGAAAACTCAAGAGGTGTGGGGGCACTTGAACCAATAACATATCAGGCAGGCCAGGGAAATAGAAAAGATAACAGTAACTTGCACATCTGAACTGCAGCCAGTACGTACTTTAAAAAAACCTTTCACATTGCAGCACAAGTTAGTGCACAGTATGTTCCCTTAAGTACATGGGCACCACATTCATCTGGCGACAGGCAAACATTCAGTCCGTTCACATCAGCGATCTTCCATCTTGCAATTAAGGCTGACTAGAATTGACATGGTCGCAGTGTATGCATGAATTTCTCTCATTAAATGGCAGGATTTGCAACTGCACAATAAAAAACAACTTTTATGCCAACCTGGAAGCAGCCACCTGGACAGTGCATGTGCTGAAAATGCACACCCTGGAAACATCTTAGTAAGAATTTTCAATGCAATGCAGTCTACCTGCCCTGCTATTCCTGAAGTGGCTTGATGCCATTACATAACAACATACTATCTGTTGCAAAAATTTCTAGGCCACAGCAGTCTCGATGAGATAAGATGGTAAAGCAATGTGACAGTACTGGAGCCACAGCCACAGGCTTGATCTAATGGTTAATTTCACTAACTGATCTAGAGCAGGTGTTTTCCTCTGGTGGTGGAAAATCTGCTTTCCACTGATTGATTTAGATTGAGTTCATATCTTCTGCAAGATTTTGCAAAATCATCTTCCTCTGCAGCAGGTTGCTCTCTCATGCTCCGTCATGGGGGCACAGATACAACGTCCCAGCGAGCATCACATGACTTTTGCCAGCTATGTGTGACTACTTTCTCTCTATGGCCTAACAAACTGCATTGTTTTCCTCTGGTAAATACAAATTCATGAACTACGAGTGACATTCGAATGCTTGCTTGAGGATTTAGGCAGCTCCATCAAGACAATGAGTAAACTTTGCCATAACTGTACAGCAAGATCTCAGGCTTCGTATAAGCCTCTAGTAGTGAACACAAGGTCACCACATTGCTTTGTCCGTTCCAACCATTCGTGCTTTGACCTGGGAATTTCTGTGGCAAATAACAGTTGGCTATAACTGCAGAACATGTTTGGTTAAGACACACTGCACAGATGACAACTTTCTGCTGAACGTCGTAAGTGTACAGAAATGCGCAAACACAAAGAGCGACCAAACTAAACGGTCTCAACCTTGAGGTCAGGGCAGTCGGAGACAACTCTTTGAACCTGGTTGGTTGGACATGGACAAAAATGGCAGGAGCAGTATTTCTTATCAGCATTCATGTTCATAGGTTCTGGGATGGATTAATCAAGGTTATAAAAACGACGCAGCCTACACAAATGGAAAACAGGACGTATCATGCCACTAACGCAGCTGCTGCTTGTGTGCTTATGTTTACATATATATAGTATGCATGTGTGTGTGTCTCTGTCTCTATATATATTTGTATGTATATATATTTATGTATATATGTATAGTTTGTATACTTGCGAGCTGTTCTGACATCTGTCAATCTCAGGACATTAAAATGAGATGTCAGAAATGCTGCCCTTCAATGCTGTCCACATCCGGAAAGGCAACAAAGCTCAAACAAAGAAACACAGGAAACTTGAAGTTTTCATTACAGGTAAAAAGAATCCGAGGGCCAAGAATGACACGAAGTGAATTCATAAAATCAATCGCAGTAGCTGCTTGAGTCGGGCCTGGTTTATCTGCAGACAGTGACACAGAGGGGTGTAGTATCAAAAAAATAAAGAGAAACCTCCTAAGATCAAATTTTACATTTAAGAAAATAAGAAAAGCCAGTTTTTCTCCTCTTTGCACATAAGGGCATGATGGACCATTCATACATTGGTAGCTTATGAGTGAAAACTACAGAGCAATTTTGCCAAACCTTATGGCTCCAGCCACTTGAAAAGACAAAGCTTCGGTAAATGAAGGAGAACATATATAAACTGCTCTTAACCTCACTAGCACGCAACAGCGCCGCAACAATTTACAACAGTGACTTTGCCCCAGGGGTAACAGAAATGGCACATACTACAACAGCTATATCTCAACTGGATGGATTGCTGATCAAAAGTGCATTTTTTTTAAAACCATGCAAGCACAATAGCTCTCCGGGGCCACGATCCTGCGTGCATGTTTGACACACTTCACTTTTTTTTGTTTTGCGCTGCCTTCACCAAGAAGCACAAAAAATCCATAGGAGGCTGCGACAACATTCACCAGTTGACTCCTGCAATGTGGGGAGGGCCAATAAGCTTTGTTGCAGCTGCTGCTTCGCCGATGCCTATGAATACATAGTGGAACTATGATGCTTTGCGTCACTGCTTGGGCATGAGAAAACATTGCTCAGACAGCGTACCTTGTCATCGCAGGGGTGATAAGCATTTTTTCCATATCAATGTTTGCCACTGCTCAAATGCATACCAAGTAATAATTGAACCCCAACACGCGATGCACAAATGCAGAGAGCTGCTGTATTTTTGCACAGGGGACAACCTGCTACAGCTGTGCTGGCAGCATGCTGCCTCCTACATGTGTGCTTGTCTCATATGGCTCATTCTGCGTGCTCTTGATCACTTTGCAGGAGCCAAGGAAGCCAGTGGTATGGAAGTCTGCGAGGAACTGGGGTGCAATGAAGGGAGGTGAGGGGAAGATAGTTTCGGTGATAGTTGTCTGTTTGAGCAAATGTCATTATAACCTGGAATGACAACAGATCCTCCCTGTCTGATGGAGAGAATGTTCGCGCTAAAAATGGCCGTCTAGTAGCGCTGCTGGAATTCGTGATGCCATCGGTTGAAATCAATGTAGAACACCGAGATGGAACCATTGGTCAGCCCTGCCAGCAGGAACCTGCAACAAGGTTCATCCAGTTCATTAACCATGTTTCCATCATCACCTTTTATAGCAAAGCTATATAGGGAAGTTCCACAATATTTTTCTAGAGGCAATATCATGTAAGCATGTGGCCGAAATAGAAGAGGCACAGGCACATTGTACAGAGTGGAGCTGGTGAAGGATGCCGGAACATCCATAGGATGTAGTGAAGAATCTACAAGTATTGAGCGCAAATATAAATAAGCGTAAAGTGAAGGAACTGCATCACATATAATAAGGTATTTGTAAATTCATCAGTATATTGTGGATAGTGTATTTACATAGAATGTGAGAACTCCCCTTGTACAGATTCCCTGTATTTATGTATGAGTTGCTCAGATTTGCATACAGCTATCAAAGCTTTTTCTTGTTCTTTTCATTTCTTGCTTTAGCTTATCTGATACTGTTAAAAACTAGTACAGCAAAGAAAGCCAGTCTTTTAGTGCATGCCTCAGGTTTGTAAAACAAGACGAAACGTGGATGACTTGTTTCGCATTCATTATCGGGAAACGGGAGCTACAAACAATGGGAGGCAATCTTAACAGTACCTGGCACCTGGACCCGCTCTGCATATGCTGTGCCCATCATGAAAATTAACTTCAGCAAAACTCCAAATTAACATTTTATAATAAATCAACATGTCATTAACACATTAAATAAAAGGATGTGTCACTGTTCATTGGTCCTGCGACTGCTAAAACGGCATCTACCTAACCACCTCCCCTATGCTATACACCGGGTTGCTTCGCTCCCCTTCGCAGGCTTTGGAGTAAAATATACGAAAAAAGAGCATCTACTGCAGCAATCACAGGAGAAGTTTAACAGATGTTTACAGCAGTGTAGCTTCTGTTGTTGTCGGGGCATCGGCGCTGATAGGGTAGCAATTGCAAAGGAGACGCGTACTGCAGGTACACATACCAGGTAACAAATACTGTACGGATCACTTCCCACAGACAATGCCGGGACAGAAAGAAAAAAAGGGCACACACTGGGCATGCGAGGTTTCTGCCGCTTTGTTACTTTTAGCACTGGTTTCCAAAAATGAGCGACCTTGAGGAAAAGCCGCATTTTTTTCATCGGCAAACTCTGTAAGAACACTTACTTCTGATCATGGGACAGGGCTAGGGACCGGACGCCACCTTCACAGGCAGGGAAGGCATAGAGCAGTGCCAGGTTGAATGAACGCCATACTTCGACCACGCCGCTCTCCGAGCCAGTCACCATGTACTCGCCATCGCGACTCAATGTCAGACACTGCAAGCAGTCAGACAATGCCAGGAATTGAGCTGAGTCCACAAGTAATTAGCTGCATAAGATAGTTGAATGGCTGATTACCTGTGTTCCTAGCACACCGAGGTCATATTATGAGATTATGAGTCATACAGTATGAGTAAAAATGTTGTGAGATGTTTAAATCACAATGTTTTTCTCTCTCTCTCTCTCCCTAGTTTGCACCACTGCTTGTACAATACACTAAAGGAAGCGTGGCAGTAACTAAATGGTAAACAATCTGCCCAAGCTCTGAAGGGCTAGGTGGTGGTGTAGTAGTACAGCAAAAGACAAATGGTCTTAACACGCCATTCCTGACTGCACTGACACTTACTGACAATTATTAGTTGTCTTAACAATTCAAGAGTTAATGAAGGTGCTAAGGCAGCGTTCTGAATAGGTTTACTTTTGGGCAGTTCCATTTAAGACAAATAATGAGAGCCATATGCTGTGATGCAGTGCATGCGCACACCCTCACACAATTGACACTCCTATTTTTAAGTGAACAACTGAAAGGCTGAAAGAGCGTAGGTTAGGGCGTGTTGGTATTCCATAACTGAGGTTTTTAGCGCACGAAAAGGGACGAAAGACAGTGGCGAAACGAGGACACAGCGGACAAGGCTGACGCGGACAAGGCTGACTTAACTAGTCTGGTTAGTCACATACAGTTGAAAGAAGCTCACAAATAAGATTCATTCATAGAAACCAGGGGTGCAAGGGGTGGGGTCCACATTGGGTGCTAGCCCCTCCCCCAAAATTTTGTTCACCACATCGTCTGACCAGCCCCCTCACCCCCTCCTGTCCTCATCCCCAGGAAAAAATATTCCTGGCTACTCCACTGATAACATCACATACTGAGTAACCACCAGAGTCTCTCATTTTATTAAGAGCATGGCCACACTTTGTTTACGCAACACATATGCCCTGTTTGTCATGCTGGTCCTCAGTGATCTAGAAAATGCTAGAAAGCAATGGCACTGGAGATTTAGGCCATGCTTTTGTCCACACAGGATCGGTACCAAAGCACAAATTGTGCAAGGCTGACTTATGACTCGCATCAAGAAAAAGGGTGAGACATACACTAAGGCATGGAACAAACTGTAGGCTCAACAATTTGACAAACTGTAGGCAGGATATGGTTACTCAACAACTTCAGAATGGTACCATTTCACCACCTCCATTTTCAAACAAGCTCGGACAGCACGTAAAGCCAAATTCTGACGAAATTTCATTCAGCAACTTTGCTCTAGCTGTGTGTTACAAATGCATTTAATTTCTCTGTTCAGCGTAAGAAGCAATGTGCTTAGTATGTGGAAACGTTTCATCTAAAGGAGTGTACAGCAAAATCAAGCTCTGATATCAGACATTCTTAGTGCTTTCAAAATACTTGAAAGTATTTTGAAAGTATACTGATATCAGTGGCTTAACAATATGCCACTGATATCAGTATTTGCAATATATGTTTGCTCTTTATCTTTCTGTCTAACAACAGTTCTGTGAACCAGAAGTGGTATTCTCGAATGATAATTTTCAGGGATACAGTCAATTTCACAAGATTTCCTGTGACTCAGCACTGGACGCATAAGGGTATTTGGCTAACAGTGTTAGTAGCACTGTGCCTTGCTAACCATTTCCACACAGTGCCAAGGATGCTGTCCGTTGTATATGCTGACACGTACAGTGCCGAGTCACGTGAAATTGCGTGAAAGTGATCTGTCACAGAAAATCATCGCTTGAGAATTACCGCCCCAGGGTGTCATTTCCTATCATCACAAGCGTAAATAGGTGAAAAGTGAAATTCTGATGCAAGCATTCTTTTCAGATTTGGAATTGTCATGACACCTGAATGTTGTCGTGATGGGACTCGGAGCGCAACCGACGGCCATTGATGGTGAAGTTGCAGAGGTTGCCAAGACCATAGCAGACAACCACCATGCCTTCACGTGACAGGGCGCAGAGCTCTGGGGTGCCGAAGCGGTCAGGTGCCTCGAGGGACCGTAGCAAGTCACCACTGGTTGTGTGGACTAGCACCGGGCCAGCTGCGGGTGAGTGCAGTGATATTTTAGGCCTAAAAGTGCTAAACACAACTGAAGATAATGGAGAGCACACAAGAGATCAGCACTTTGAGATCCGCAACCAGTTTTACATGTTTAAAATTATGGGGTTTTACGTGCCAAAACCACTCACTGATAATGAGGCACGCCGTAGTGGAGGACTCCGGAAATTTTGACCACCTGTAGTTCTTTTACGTGCACCTAAATCTAAGTACACGGGTGTTTTCGCATTTCGCCCCCATCGAAATTCGGCCGCCGTGGCCGGGATTCGATCCCGCAACCTGGTGCTCAGCAGCCCAACACCATAGCCACTAAGCAACCACGGCGGGTTTTACATACTTGTTCTACATTTCTTGTTCATTTGCTGCAGCTCCTTGCTTGATAGCTTTTAGTGCAAATCATTGATGACACTTCATTTCCAAAACAGCTTTCAGCTCTATTGCATGGTAGATGAGTGCAAGAGATGAACTGCCTTCTTGAAGAGTGTCAGAATATAGATGCTTCTGATCCTTTAAGACTTGTGCAATTTCAAAACTGACTGAACTATTGAACTAAGCGATAGCAATGACAAGCTTACATACTTTTTAACACTAAAGTCCAAAGAATGCTGTTAGTGTGAAGAAAGCACAATGCATTGAGACAACTTTTGTCATACAGTTTTAAAGGGCCCCTGAAACGGTTCGGACAAATTTTATATACGCATAGGGTACACTTAAAGTTAATCATTCACACCACAATTTGTGTAAAACATCTCGTATTAAGAGAGTTACGAATTATTACAAGTTACCATCTTCCACAGTCATGCATTTTCTCCTAAACTCGTTCACCGAGTGATCGGGCCTAAGCTCCATCTTCACTGGCTCTGCGTCATGATGGCACGTCGTGTCGTCGACTTCCGGTTCTCTAGGAGTGAGCGCACGAAGCCTCTCCAAACTCTCCGCCAGCTGCTTGGCAGTCGATTCCAAGCGAGAGCTATCGAAGCAGCATGCATTGCGAGCATTCTGTCGCAGCGCCGAACGTGTCTGGTATTCCGGTAACCACAGGCGAGTTGGGCGTTTCGACAGAACAGTGGAGGCATACGTACGTAGACGTACGTGAGCTGCCTGATCGTTCTCCACGGTCCAGCCACCCGATGGCACAGAGCTTAACCAGCCAAACAAAGAGCTAATGTTGCTCTAACCAAGTGTAAAACATTTTAAACATTTACAATAACAACGTGTTAGCGACTACACTCCTGCAAAAAATGCACACAAGCAGCAAAGAAGAATACATTTTGCTACTGCTACTGTGTGTGGTTGAGCTCTGTGCCACCAGGTGGCTGCACCGTGCATACCATTCACATTTACGTTTCTGCTCATCCCATGAAACGACACGGTTAAGTGGCCAAGCCCTGTCCTCTTGCACTTGCGTTTACCCTAACAATGGACTCGCGAAACGCTACTGCGTTAGTAATCTTCCGGTGTAGAGTGACAGTTGCAAACGGGCTAATCCTGGCGCCGATCGGATAGTGGTAGTCTAATGCGCTGCAGCCAGTCCGCTCGTCTGCTGCCTTGCATAGGGACATGATGTCACAGCTTGACATATTGCCAGTCACTACGTTTGCAGTCCACAATGCAACAAAGTCAAATCATAGTGCTCGCGAAAAGACTGAGACCGACTCTGACTGCGGAGCTCTCGTCAAAATGGAGCACGTTCTAACACAAGCAGACGACGCTTGCTGCGTGCCAGAAGTGCGTAAGCGTAGTGAGAAATCGTTCTTGTGCATTCTCTTTCTATCACTTTCTTTTTATAGAAACAACTTAACTAACATTCCAACTATTACGAACATCATTTGTTCGCCATAAAGGTGGAAAAATTATCCATGACGCGCCCTGGGCAGCCAATCGGATAGCTCGCCCTAATGACGTCAATTGGGTGATTTATGTCATATGGGTAGGGGCGGCTGAAAATTCCGCCGAGCAGTGTGCTGCGACCAGCAGCGATGTACATTTTTAAAACCTTATAATAAATTACACGCTTTACGCGGAGCACTTAGATGTGTCAATTAATGATCAGAAGCACCTACTCTAACGACTCAATATGTTTGTACGAAATCATCAAAATTGTTTCAGGGTCCCTTTAAAAGAAACCTCTCTCCTTAATAAGGGTCTTTGATAGAAAGACTAGGAGAGTGTTCAGGCAGGGAAAGGAACCACAATGAACTCAACTGTTCCTACACAAAGTTTTATGGGAGTTGAAACGTCACTACTACTATTGCTAGCTTCTGTAGTCAATTTCTTGGCCTTGCATCTTCCATGTTTTGCTTTGCCCGCATGCCTGAGCCAGTTATGGCTGGTTTTCCATGCACAGTTCGACAAGGTCTCTCAGTTTGTGATCCACAACAAGTACAATGATTGGGATAACACAATGCATGAGCACCTGAGCAACAGTCCCAAAGGATGCATGCCCCCCAAAAAACAGCAAACAATGTGCAGGCAAACAAAACACAATATAGATTATGCTTCACGCTAGATTGTAATGTCTTAGTTAAATGAAGCTAAATCATATCTGCCTCACATGTTCATGACAGCATTGTCTAGCATTGGATGAATCCATTTATCAGGTTAAATATGAGCAATACTGAGCTTTGAAAGTCATGACAATGCTATGATCAATTGGTTGGGATTAATTTACAAGGTTCAAGAAGTATCTCAGGGCTTTAAACATGAAAAAAATGGTACGAGCTGAAACTGAAACCACAAGATAAAGTCAAGTATGGGTAGCATGATAGGCTGAGTTGTGCACTTGCAGAATTTGTTATGTAGGTGCGAAAATTCCAGGCCCAAGTAGATGAGGAAATTCTAGGCAATAAAAGAAAGAAAGGGCTCAAGGAAGGTTTTGAGAGAAGCACGGAGACTGTGCATCTCACTTTTAGGCCACACGTATGCACACACACTTAGCATTGCTTTTTTATGCATGATTAAAAACTAGGGGGAAGCAAATTAGAATATAGGCAGAGTAATAGAAGCGAGAGTGTGAAAGGTCAGGGAGCTGCATCCTGCAAATGACAGCCACAGGGTTACTTTTCTGGAGACCACAGGGGTATTTAGCAAGAAGGTTGCCAGAATTTTGCATACATTTCGATCCACTGACGACCAGGCCAAGTTCAGCAGAAACAACGATGCAGGTGACCTCATTCTCATGACCAGTGAGGGTAGCTCGTGGTGTTGGGATGTCTGAAATGACAGTGAAACAGAGAATGCACATTTTACAATTTAAAACAGTGCAATAGCGCTATGAGAAAAACGATTTTAGGCAATACTCACTTAATCCTTTTATGATTTTTTAAAACAATAAATATGCCTTATTAGTGCTTTGCTGCGAATCCAGCAAGACCAAATCATCATCTCAACATCCTCATCCTTTCTTTCAGTTAGATGTCACTAAGACAATTATATCTAGCAAACAACTTTCTCTTTTTTGTTGGAAGCACAACACTGAATAATATTGCACTTCAGTTACAGAACATGTCAAGGTTCAAATTGTAATCACAGAGGGTATAGTATAAAAGAGCATAGCAAATTATTTTCACGTGCCCACTAAAGATAACACATTGAAGGCACCAAATGAATTGATAATGTTTTACATCTGCTGTGCTGCAAGCTACCATATACACTGAGCCAATGTAGAACAGGGGCTGAATTAATCTTGGCTGCTTGGGTTTGTTTAACAAGAGCACGAATTTAAGTACAGAGGCATTCATGCACTTTGCTCCCACTGGAATGTCACCAACAAGATGATCAGCAGTCAACTGCATAGCCACTGACCCACTGTGGCAGGTCGAACGCAACAATATTTATATAGAACACCATTTTAACTTAACAGAATGTTGCAGTTCAAGCAGCAGAATGTCCACAATAAAAATGTACTCACCAGGGTTCGCGTTGTCTCCAGCAATGGTCTGTGTTCGGGCATTCCAGTGCCAGAGCAGCACAGTGCAGTCCTCGGAGCCGGATGCAATGTAGCAGTCGGAGGTGATGTTACACTCGGACCTCGCCAAGCACGTCACCACACCAAAGTGTCCGTACACTATCTGGATAATCTTGGCTACAATAAAACAATTAAAGCTACTCTTAGTTATTCAGTTATTGCAGATAATTGCTTGCCACATCCTGGATATGCTAGTTACAGTTAGTACCATACTGAATGCAGCACTTCAAGTTAGTCATGCTATGAACTCTTATTTTAAAGAATGCTTTATGCACAAATGATGCTAGCAATGAATAACTAAACACAAGTGGTACAGCCAAATATTTCGTTACTATATGGCTTGCTCATACAGCTAAGATTGCCTGAACGCACAAGTTTTCTGCTCCTTTATTTCTGATTAAATGTTTTTGGTGGATCCATTTGGCACTTTTAATTGGCAACAGCTACCTGGTAATTCATAGAGACAAATGGGAAAGACGACATGCTGCTCGAAGGTTGAGACCCCCGCTCCTCTCATGGGTGCATCTGTGCACACCTACTACCCTAATGATGCAAGCATGCTACTGGCAAAATGTAGAATTACAACTGGCCAGTCTTTGGCTACGCTTCAAAAAGTAACTACACAAAAGCACTGACCTGACTCAGTGGCAAAGACACGAAAGCTCTTGTCCCAGAAACCACAGGCGACGAGAAACCGGCTGTCAACTGTGGTGACGAAACAGCTGCTGCGCATGCGCACGTGCTGGCTGAACGTGTCACCCAGGTGCCGCTTATGCGGTGCCACGTTCATCACTGAAAGACACCACAATATGCTGTTCAGAAAAGTTTGTACTCTTATTCCGTCTCCACTATAGTCCATGCTAGCTTTTAGATCTGCTGCCTACACGTGAGTAAGCTGAGTCAACCAAAAAGCTATACTGTTGAGAATTCTTATTGGCTATAGCTTTAGCAATGCCAGTGAGCACACAGGTATATACATAACCTCGTAAGCAATGGTAGCTTTCAACATCCCATATCGTAATAAGCTTATACAAGACAAAAGAAAAAATGGTTGTGATGGCCAGACAGTACACAAGTGACTTCTGTTCATCAGACACGAGATGGTAAAGTCCTAGCCTAGTCATTGCATTCTTTGTAAGCATATGTCACTTTGTTAATCTTTTACTAAGAAAATAATGACATTTTTTTAGGCTGAGCTATTCCAAGAAAGCTGACTAAACTGCTAGGAAAAAAATACAATTAAGAAGAGCGAAACATATATGAAATTACCATAGCTAGAAAGAGGAACTCCAAGGTGACTAGAGAATGATAAAAAAACAACCATCCCAAATCCACTCATAACCTGAAAATTCATTGGCCACTCAAATTATGACTTCACACGTGGTTTTATGCACGGGCAGCTGTCTACTAGTATTCAAATAATGAAGTACTCAGGTGAACTAAGTTGCTTCAGCTAACACACACTGTGCCTCTGCTACTGCTGCAAAAGTTCTTTATCAAAGCTGCATGACGGTTGCTGTGTAGTTTTCAAATTGACAGTAATGCTGACTGTTTTTCTGTCCAGAGTATAGAATCCAAGTAGAAACAACATTTTGTCATAGCCTGTACACCCGACCTTAACCCCTTGAAAGGTACAGTAGACACTTCTGCATACATTCATCTTACCGCTCACCTAAATTACACTTTGTGGCGCAGTTATAAGGAAATTGAACTTGTTGAAATTTCCGTGCTCTGAAAACTTGTGTGGTCAACTGTACATCAGGTAAAAGATAAAGGAGTGCAGCTGCCCACAAATTTTGACTTTTGCCACTGTCTAAACAACAAAAAGCACCATCCCAACCAAGCTTTAAGCCTATGTGGCTATGCATAAAAAATTTCAAAGAAAGGAAAAACTCAGTTACAGTTACTGCAGGGAGTGTGTCACTTACTAAGCAAAGGGTCCATGGCGAGGGGCAGTTGATTGGCCTGTGGCTGGTTTGAGTCAGAGTAAGTTGGTGAATGCATGGGTGCTGCGAGAATGGTAAACAATAGTTAGCTGTATAATTGATATTACTGGTAAAATGAACACCAAGAATAGTAACATGCAAACAGATCCTTCCTGGACACAGCTTTTTTTTTCTTCAGTATAATTTGCAAGATGGCTGGTGTGCTTGGCTCATGTCACGAAAGCATTGTGGTATCTTTGAATGCAGTGCAAGTCACCAGCCTCTGCTAGCATCAAACCACTACACTCTACTTCATGGAAAACTGTTCTATTAAGTCGAATTCATGGCCAAAGCTCATTTAAATCGTGCAGTGCTGAATTGCTAACAAGAGACCAAATAGCAAGAATACATTTAAGAAAAAAACCCACTTTTCAAGCAGAGGGAATTGCTGATTTTACCCATGGCAACACATATGTCAGGTCTGTCATTAGGTTAGAAGTGTAGAGTTGCCTGTTATCAATTAGATATTGTGGCATTACTGAGGTGTCATGGTGCCATTTACTGCCTTTGACTGCCGTAAATGAAGCGACACTACAGTAGACTGTTGCAAGAGAGTAGCAGCTTATGCTTATAAAGAGGACCATCATGCTTTTTAAATAAGTGACCATGATCCATTCTTTATTATTTCTGTGCCTCAAGGACAAGTTATTACTTACAAGAACTAACTTTTTGGCAACCGAATTCACTGACCACAGTTGCTCATTTCTCATGAATACCATGGCAACTAAATGAGGCGGTTGCAACGATTTAACACAGAAATTGCATGAGCCATCAACAGAACAGAACACATGTGAATGGGTACTTTATTTAATCCACTTTCTACAGGTTCGAGATGGTTGCAGTAGTTTCTCTTTCTGTTCATTTCACATTTCTGTTCTTCAGTGTTACTTGACATGTGTTTGTACAATGGCTGTTCGAACAAGACACTTCTGACCAAGTTGCCATGGTAGCACATTTATGTATAACTGAAGTGGAGATGCATCCACAAGCTCAGACACTGACCTCTAAGTGGCAAGCATTTAACAAAAACTAAGAACTATGAGCACATACCAGAGTAATTGCAATTCCACCGGTTGACAGCAAAGTTCTGGTTGCAGGTAACAGTAACAACGGAGGGTAGTGGCAACTGTGGGTACGTATTGGCCGAGATGTGGCAGATGGGCGAGTTGGACAGGAACTTCATAATCATGCACAGCTCCTCCGTCACCGGTGAGAACATCATTGGGCTCTGTATGAAAAGGTCAAGAAGCACATCAGTGTGATGCACGACACTACTCATACACTCCTGCTCCGAGAACACTTATTACTGCTCTACTAGCACTCACAATGTGCATCGCTGAGCTGCGAGGAGGATGTGGTTCCATTAGAAGCTGCGACGGAGTCTGGCCGAAGTTCTTGATCTGGTTCTCAATAGCCTTTCAGAAAGAGAGACAAAGCAAAGGATTGCAAGTTACATACTTGCCAACTTTACAGAATTTTTCATTGAGTTTACAAATTCGGGATTGATTTATGATTTTATTAATGTCGAGTCAAGTTTTATGAAAAATACCAATCGCAGGAAAAGTTTCGCAAGTCCGTCTTGGAACTCTACATTGAAAGTTCTTTGACGGTGAAAGGACAAAAGCGGGGTACCTGCTTAGAGCAAGTTTACATAGACAAGTTCCTGAAGCAAGCAAAATCGGCAACAGCAAAGTTGCTGTGACACTAGAAACAATGTTTTACTTGTTAGTATTTGCTGTGCCAAGTTTACTGCTGCTTTAGTGCTGTGTCTAAACTTAAATCCTCGTCAGTAACGTGCATACTTAACCCTGAAAATGTGTGCACATTCAAAGCAAGCTTTAAAACGATGTGTGCTATTATTATCTGTTGGCTTCATAAGCATGACATGTCATTCAAGCTTTTAAAGTATGCACAGGCATGTGCCCATAGATTGCAAACAGGATGAGATAATTCTGTGTGTGAAATGATTCCCCTTTAAAAACAGGAGCAGTACACTAACAATATTTTGATCATTGGACATAATCTATACCCACCACCAGTAACAGAGAGTGCTGTGCCTGAATCACAATAAATTTCTGTCACCACTGCAGATGTGCAGCTGGTGTGACAAGCTGTTAAGAAACTTCACTCTCTTACACCATGAGTTATCTCAGTGCATTGTTAAAATCTCACTGTTACTGCTTCAACATTCTGTGTCTGCCATTTTTTTTTCAGGCAGACACAATGTTTGAAAAGCGCAGCTCGGCTACAATGCAGAACATGTGCGGAGTTTTGAGCTTGTATAGAACGCTACATTTTTTTAGCTGTCTAAACCTTGTAGAAGAACACTTACTAATGCCGACTGACAGACATGCATGCATCACTGCAGAGGAACTGAAATCTTGGCAAGTTCGTGTATGTTCACACTAGAATTCACACTTTTAAAGAACAATACAGAGGAACGTGGGACAAGCAAGAGCTGCTGCCTGTTCCTTGCTTTCATCAGTCTGCCATTTCTTGGTCCTATAATTTGATATAGTAAAATTATAAATTTTCCAAAATTTTGGTTCCCCTTCACTGTTAATTGCTTAGCGGGCACCTTCTTTCTGATCTAATTATCAATTGCCATTGGTTGTCCATCCTTCCCGAGTAGTTCTCTGGTACTACAGCTCCAAACATACCTCTACATTCTGCCACCCAGTGCGACCAGGTGACTTCAGGCCAACGTGTGGCTAGGACTCTAAAAACAAGTACAAATAAGCGAAATATTTCATCCAAGGTATCCTAAAATTTAGCTGCCTTTTATTAAATTTACTTCTTACACTCCTCTTTATACCATTTATAATGGGTATAGATGGCAATGTATATTCCAGGAATGTGGCATAGCCTTTCAATAATCCAGAATAAAAATGGCCAAGTTTCAGCTGTCATCATTTATGCAATGAACGCGCTACCCTGTGCTAAACAAAAATTTTGATGTCTTCAGCATTGCCGCTCTCATCGCTGATGAAAGTTGCAGGTATATATGAAAGTTCCAGTACATGCCAACTTAGAAATCTGGCTGTGCTAAAGGGCTCATGGATAGAGGATCCATGTATATCAAATTACATTTTTTATACAGTCCACTTGCGTTAATTTGATCCTGGCGAAACGGACGAAACTAGTCGATTTATCCAGCGGGTAGAATTAGGCAAAAAAAAAAAAAAAACGAAACATGCCATTGATTTACTTGGCAATATTGACTTTAAAGTTACCTTCGCCGCAGTGCAGCTACGCTAAGCGGCGAAGCATACCAAGCGGAAAATGTGTCAATGTTGCGGGACATAGCTCGTGTTCCTTAATTTACACACGCACATGCGCCATCTCCGGTCACAATAAGAGCACCGAGATGCCTAATAAGTTTACTGGCAGGCCTCAAGAGTTTTAGACTAACCCCCGCTCTTTTAATGACTTTAAACGTCCCTTCGACTGAGGTTTTCTTTTTATTTTACCGCCTTCTTTTTCGATAGCTTTGCCAAAACACAGATTGTTTTTCTTCACACGTATAATTAAGGAACGCGTACTAGGCCCCGTTAACGGTCTCGTATACGAGACGCGTATGGCGAGCGATACAAGGGCTCAATTCGCCACAGTAACGTCAGACACGGCTCTGAATGGCTGCTGGTATGCTTATTGGGCGTTTCGGTGCTTGTACTGTGACCAGAGACAGAACGTGCGCGCCGGCATAATTAAAAGAAAGAATTACGGGGGATGTTTAGAACTTCCTAAGAATGTGAAGGCGAAAGCCTAGTTGGACATTCTGTTGATCTGCTGCTGAACTTTGCGGCTCCTCTCGCACGTGCGGCGGCAGCCTCTCTCTCCACCAATTCTGCATTCCCAGAGCGCATGAGGGCGGCATTTTGCTCGCGTCGGGCCACTGCCGCAGCTTCATCCATAGCCGCTTCTTCCCGACGGCGGTTACGACGAGCGGCATTTAGAGCCGCTCTAGCCTCTTCCGCCGTGGCGTACTTTCTCAGTCTTCCACGCCCGCGACTAGGTACTGGTGCGCCGTCATATATAGCGATGTGGAATGAAACTCTGAGCCCACGCGGCGATGTATACAAACACGGCGAGCGTGCTGCCGCCGTTTCCAGAACATTCTACGGCCGCTGCCGTTGACATTTCCATCCTCCTTCCCAGCGCCGCCACCGCACTTGCCCTCAACGGGGGGCCTACTGCCCTGCTGCTGACATTTCCTTCATCCTCCCCAGAGCCGCCACCGCGCTTGCCCTCAACGCCCTTACTGCACTGCTGCTGACATATCCTTCTTCAACGCCGCTGTTGCCTTTTCCCTCAACGCCCTTCAGCGCCGCCGCTGACATTTCCGATTGCGCTCAGTCACCCTTTCTCAGTACCCTTCTCCGGCGCTGCTGTTACCCTTTCCCGGCGCGCTCAGTTTTTCTGTACCTCACAGCGCCACTTTGAAACAGAGATCTAAATACCCTCTAAAAAAAAAAAAAGAAAAAAAAAATGCGTGACAGTGGCCCTGTTTCATTCTTGGTACGCTTCACCGCATAACACGGCTGTATTGCGGTGAAGACAAGTCAAGTTCGAATTATCCGGCGACGGCCAACTTTGATATCTAAATAACAGAAGTTTGGGCACATAGAAATGTATGGGCGCCGGCCGGGCCATTCGCTCCGGATCGAATTAACCAGTGTCGAATTAAAGGAAGTCAACCGTAATGAAGAAAGTTTGAATGTCTTTAAACCCTGAAGTACAGGTAAAAAATGTTAGAAGCAAATAGGCAACAGCAACACGGCCAAATTCATTTATGTTAAGTAGAACCGTCAGTGCTCCCACCGGTGCCTCGTAAATATCAGGTAACCCAACCACGTAGAACAACGAAATAAGCACCAATATGTAAGCGTGGTCACGTAGTCCGGCTGCACACTCGACAAGAGCCACGCAACCGCACTATGAAAGCCAATGAACACTAGTGTGAAGACCTGACCAGTGCACACACTAACCTCCTTCATGACAGTGTCCTTCATGTTCTCAAGGTCTACGCTGCCTTCATAGGTCAGGTAGTAAAACACATTGGTACTTCTCACAGCTTCTGGACCTGCGTGCAGAAAGGCATGCACATACGTGACAATTTGCACAGAAGTTAAAGCATGCGCTATGAAATACCTTAAAACTCGCACATGTACAATGCGAACACAAATGTAACTCGATGGGCAAGTGAAGGCAGGAGACGGTGCATTTGAAAACTTGGTTAAAGGAGAAGAAAGACAACTTGGTTAAAGGAGAAGAGAAAGGGAAGAAAATTCATGACTATAGCACGAACTAGTGAGTCATAATGCAATGACATCCACGAACTTTATGTGGATTGTGGGAATCACCTAGCATTTGGGCTATTCTGCCGTCGCTGCGGCTCTCCTTTTCCCATCTCTGTGGGACGGAGTGATGGCCGGGCTGTTACACAACCGTCACTCCACCTCCGGAGGTCCGGTGGGTAGTGTTCCACGGAACAGTTGCGCGGTATCGGCTCTCGCTGTGACAGCCGCGTGCGGCACAACCGGCGTGGGGCGCGACCGCAAGAGCGAGTGCAGAGGGAGAGACATCTACGGGACAGCACGAGGTGTGTACACATTGCTTCCTCTTGCCCACAGGCCCCTTGGGTATCCCTCGGAATTGAGCTCGTCTACGGTGTCTTGCACCTACGGCGAACGCATACCTTGGGTTGCTCCATTTACAAATGCTAAGCCAAAGATTGGTGCCTGGTGCTTGCGTGTGGCCGTAACATGCCGAGCCGTACTCATTGGAGGCTCAAGCTGACGAAGACTGCTCTACGCTCTCACGACCTGCCCCGCCGGTTACCGCAAAAGTACACAGCATAGTCGCAGGGACACAGTTCCCTTAGTGGAGTGTCGTGGGGAGCCATCCTGCCGCAGCGACGTGCTAGCCGCATCCTTTCTGTGTTGTCGCTCTTGGCGCGGGAGCCTCTTTGCTACACGTGCCGCTCGGGCCCGGTTGCTTGTGCAGTGTTGGGTGCCACCCTAAGGCAGATAAACCTGTCTTCGTTAACTTAGGGTAACGCTGTGTTTTTCTGCAGAGCATCACTCGGTGCCCTTTAGAGGCTGCACGTGTGCATGCGACCGCTGACACGGCTCTGGCAGCTCGCTATAAGCCCTAACCCGCAGTGATCGGTACTACTGTGAGCGTACGAGTCACTAAAACTTGAAAAAGGAACTAAAGCTAGCCTGATGAGCCATACAGTAGTCGGACCCCGCGCCAGTACTATCTCCCCATTCCCTTTCTGTGCGCAGAGTTCACGCTCTCGCTATTCTAACACGCCTCCTGCCTTCGAGAAGCGGGCTTTCTCGCTGACCTTAGTCGCTTAGTGGCTGAGCTCTCAGGCCGGTAATTCTGACAGAAAGCCCTTCTTTTTTATGGAAATGCAGTTATCAGCGCAATTCCTGGAATTGACAATATACCCGACAAACACAACAGCAAAACGAAAGAAAACGAAAGTAATTTAGTGCATGCAAAACATGACATACATGCAAAGTCAGGATCACATAAATCATTTAGGTGATTTACATAAATCATTTAGGCAATCAGAGGTGGTTGCTTAGTGGCTATGGTGTTGGGCTGCTAAGCTCGAGGTTGCAGGATCGAATCCCGGCCACGGCCGCCGCATTTCGATGAGGTAGAAAAGCGGAAGCACCCGTGTACTTGGATTTAGGTGCACGTTAAAGAACCCCAGTTGGTCCAAATTTCCGGAGTCCCCCACTACGGCGTGCCTCGTAATCAGATCGTGGTTATGGCACGTAAAACCCCATACGTTTTCTTTAACAAATTGACCAAGCATGTGATTGTTCTAGGATGCATTGTTTTCATTAAAAAATAAGATAAAACTAACTCAAAGCAAATGACCTATCCTGGGAACTTCACAGGTACAAGCGTTTTCAGCTATGCCCTCTGCATGGTATGTTCTCATTGCTTGCCAAATCATTGCGCATGCCTTGCCTCTGCAAAGCTTCAGAACCATGAAAACTAGTGTTGAATCACTGTCACAGCGGCCTAGAAAAGAAAACTGAAGGTCTCCTTCTCGTTGCAAATGATCACTCATTCGAGAAAAAAAAATGCAGTATCGCCCGAAAGGCGAAGCATGGATAGTAATAGCAAAGCATTGGACAACTACACGAAATGAAGCTCTCAGTATCATGGGCCCTATGAACTGTAGTAAACACTCGATTGCTCATTAAATTAACAAGTATGATGTCATGCGCACGCAGGAAAACATGAGCAGATCTCACTCGATGACCACGAACACTCAACAATGCTGGCGTGACGAAGAGTGCCAGTAACGCGTTGGCGTGAACGCTTCGTGCAGCCTCTCGCTTGAGCGCTTCTCGGAAACTTGCGATTACGGGACCTCGAACGCTAGGCGTGCGGGGACACAGTGCGCGTCAAGGCACCAGCCATGTCGGCTCGCCCTTATTTGCACGCGCTTCGGTTTACCTCCAAGATTGGGCGAGTAGCCAGTGCCCGCCGTCTATGGACAGCCATGTACAGCCACATCCAGTGTAGAGAAGACGCGCGCTAACCCGCCTTCAACCCCCCACCCCCCGCTCGATCAAGCGACCTCTATGATTGGGCGCACAGGAAGACTCCCATCTCAGCTCACTTTCGCACGCTTTCCCTCGCAACTACAGCACACTACGCGCGAGGTGTGAAAGGATCTTATCGCACTTGCACTTCATACCGAACATCACGGCGACGGTAAAAATTCGCCTGGAGTGTCCACATAATTGACCGCAATAAAGGAAATGGCCAGTCCCCAAATATGGTTTTTTTAATATTCCTAACATCCCCAGATTTAGCAGACAGCTCCTCAAAGACGATGCGCCGGTTCGCCCACCATGTACAATTCAGGTTTAGGAAACCGGAGAGACAACATAGACATTTTCACCACTACTTCCTCGAACAGATCTGCCTCATTTTAAAGAGGCCATGCAACGCCTTTTTATGAAAAATGTCGAATATGTTTGCTGTGGTCTGGTGTTGGAGCATCTCCCTATGAACCATTCGCATTGCTGACACTACCATGCTCTTGCGGCCTTCCCCTCCCTTTCGTCGTTCTTACTGCACTGAAAGATGTGTGCTTTGACCAACATGTAACAAAGATTTCCGGCAAGTGTCTCATATGCTTCTTATAATGCAGAATGTGTTTTAGTCCGCTTCACCGCAATTCGCCATTGTACTGCGGCGAGTTCACTTAATATGCGAAAACAACAATAATACCGGGAAACGGAGGCCCCAGAAGAGCGCCTGAGAATAAGCTGGCGGCGCAAGATCTCCAGGGCACCGAAAAAGCAGTGAAAGTGTCAATACGAGTATGCTTAGCCACATTACATTAGTGTTCCTGTATATGCTCCCGCAGGGAGCATATACAGGAACACTACATTACATGTGTGTACAGCGACGAAGCCGTTATGGAACGCTTATAAAGGAATTTTTTTTTTTCTTTTTGGGTGGGGGAAGGAGGTGGGAACTGGGCCGGCCACATGCCATCATAAAATATCGAGGGGCGGGGGGCACGTGCTTAGCGTGCCCCGCCTCCCCCCTTCACTGCGCCGCTTGCCAAACTTCCTTCCCGATGCTCAGCCGCGCGGCGACTTCAGCAGTTGCACCTCTTAGTGTTCCTGCCATACAGAGGGACACTGAAAATAACACCGCCCATACCGCAGCGGTGTCGTTCTCCCTCTCCAGATGGCGCTACCGCTGCAACAGTATTGGTGGGCGAAAAGAACGCAGGAAAGAAATCAATGGAGCCGGAGTTGTTACAGGCCTCCAACTGTACGATATAGAGAAAGAGGTTTCAATTAAGAGATAAAGTTTTTTTTCTTGAATTATATCCCCCTCCACCCTGCTGTAATGCTTTCAATGGCAAAGCGGGTACCAAATAAATAAATAAATAAATAAATAAATAAATAAATAAATAAATAAATAAATAAACAAATAAGGAGAGATAGGCAAAACTGCTAGACTGCAATAGACGTGCCTGATTAGTTCAAGCAGGCTAGATGACTATTTTATCGCCGCCCTGCTCTGAAGGGGATGCCAATGGAAATCCTCCTCCTCGTCAACATCGAAAGCGCGGAGCAAAATTAGTTTTGAGGAAAGACTTAGAAACATGGATAACAAATGTACGGCTAAGAGAGCACGGGCATCACCTCTACCGTAAACAGCAAACAAGTAAAGTGACTGGCAGTACAAGAAGGCGAGCCCGAGTCGTAGAAAAAAATATGAGAAACGGAGACGTTAAACTGGATGATAGAAACAAACAAACAAACTGTAATGAAGAAGACGAGCACAAGAACAAGGCCAGCCAGATCGTCTCTTCCATGCTTGCTGTGCAACCAGTGGGCCTGCCGGATCGCCAGTGCTTGGCACGAGTGTGAGCCGCTCGGGCAACCAACTGTTCCTGCTCTGCGTCACCTGCCTACTCGGTTAAGAAGAGACGTTACCCTCCGAACTGTTCAGTGCACCCATTACAATTGGTGGAAGATGCGGGGTACTCAAGAACATCTACACCCTGGAACTCCAGTCTCGGACTCTGCCTCCCGTCATGCCTGACTCTCCCCAGCCGACGTCGCCGCCACCCCCCGTTGCCTGCTATGGCGCTGTCCCGCAACGCTATCCAGCGGTTTTCAGCGGTACGGATAAACAGGACGTCAATGACTGGTTGGCTACGTACGAACGGGTGAGCCTGCACAATCGATGGGATGATACCGCCAAGTTAAATGCCGTCATATTCTACCTTGTGGGAGTGGCTCACCTGTGGTTTAAAAATCACGAAGCCGACTTTCAGTCCTGGTCCGCGTTCAAGACCAGTTTCGCTGCAGTTTTCGGTCGCCCTGCCGTCCACAAAATGCGCGCCGAGCAGCGGTTACGAGAGCGAGCGCAACAACCCGGTGAAACATTCACCTGTTATATTGAAGAGGTTCTCGACCTATGCAAACGTGTGGATGCGTCTATGCCCGAAAATGACAAATTGAAGCACATATTGAAGGGCATCGCCGATGACATTTTCCAAATGTTGATCGCCAAGAGCTCGCGCACCGTAGCAGAGCTCATAAACTTGTGCCAAAGCTACGACGAGTTGAGGAGGCAGCGCGAGTTGACCAGGCGCCCCTCAGTGGCTGACGAGGCCCTCTCTTCCATGACAGCCTTCTCTGATCGTTCCTCCTTGCTTACACAAATCCAAGCTTTCGTGCGGAAGGAAGTTGCACGTCAGCTTTCTCTGCTACCCTTCGCTGAGCTACAGCAGCCTTTGCCGCAACAGCCTCCTACACAGCTCCCTCCTACGCTCCGGCGGGTTATTGAAGACCAAGTTGCTGAGGCTCTACCAATGCAGCATCAGCAGTACCCTGCCGCCGCGCCACTTGCTTACGCATCCGTCGCCGCGCAGCCCCCTCGTCAACCACTCGTTTCGCTACGTCCTCGGCCGCCACCACCCGTTCATAGTCCCGTTCATCGACCTGCTCCTGCATTTACTAATCCTTGGCGCACGCAAGACAACAGGCCCATATGTTATGCCTTCGGTATTCCCGGCCGTGTTGCACGACTCTGCCGCCGCCGCATGCTGCACTCTGATGAGTTTGTGCAGTCGCCTCCCTACGCCAACGTGCAGCCTTTCCACGACACTTATTTTAGTTGGCAGTCGAACAGGCCACCAGCCGAGCGCCCGGTCCTTACACGTCGTTCACCTTCCCCGCGTCGCCGCTCGTTGTCCCCCATGCGTCGGCACCCTTCACCCACACAAGAGGAAAACTAAGCGCCGCAGTTCAGGAGGCAAGAACTGCGTCGCCATCGATCTGTACAACTCCTCCATTGTCGCCTTCGAACGTTGTCGATCTTACTGTTGACGGCGTCCCTACCGTTGCGCTAATTGATACTGGAGCAGCCGTGTCTGTTCTAAACGAACGCCTCTCTCGCGCTTTACGAAAAGTTACGACGCCACTTTCTGGGTCTTCTCTTCGCACAGCAAGCGCCCAGCCAGTTCAGCCTTCAGCAGCATGCACAGCTAGAGTTGTTATTCAGGGCGTTCTCTATATTGTGGAGTTTGTGGTTCTGCGGTTCTGTTCTCACGACGTGATACTTGGGTGAGACTTTCTTTCGCGAAATAAAGCCGTCATCAATTGTGCACGTGCTGAAGTCGAATTATCGCCTCTGTGTGACGTGCCCCTCATCGGCGCCACTTCTTTTCCCGCTAAGCTAGCTCTTCGAGAAGACATCGCCATACCGCCGTACTCGTCTGCCGTTGTTCCCGTCTTCTGCGGCGCTGTCTCTGAAGGAGCTGTCCTCTTCACTCCTTCGGAACTCTTCATGACCCGCAAAGACGTTCCTCTCCCTTTCGCCGCGCTTGACATTTCAGCCGATTTCAGCGCCATCGTTGTCTGTAATCCGCTTCCTACAGCCATGATGGTTTCTTCGCGGCGAAGCAGTTTGCCATGTTCAGCCTCTTGATGACATGTTTATAACCGACGTGCCGGATGCTTCGTATGCAGAGCTCACTGACTTCTGTGCACTTTCCACTTCTGCTCCGCCATCACCTGACTTATTCACACCTTTCATTGCCGATGACCTTACTTCCGAGCAGCACTCCCAGTTTCTTCACCTGCTTGCCCAGTTCCGCTCTTCTTTTGATGTCGCTCAGCCTACTCTGGGTCGCTCGTCAACCGTCAGCCACCACATCAACACTGGCTCCAACGCGCCATTGCGGCAGCGCCCGTACCGCGTATCCGCCAAGGAGCGTCAGGTGATCAGTGAGCACGTGGACGACATGCTTCAGCGCGGCGTCATTCGACCTTCCATAGCCCGTGGGCATCACCGGTGGTTCTCGTCACAAAGAGAGATGGTTCCATTCGGTTGTGCGTCGATTATCGCCGTCTTAATAAGATAACGCGCAAAGACGTCTACCCTTTACCGCGCATTGACGACGCTCTGGACAGCTTGCAAGGCGCTAAATTCTTCTCTTCGTTGGATTTACGCTCGGGCTACTGGCAGGTCCCGATGTGAGCAGTTGATCGCCCTAAAACTGCATTCATTACGCCAGATGATTTATACGAATTTAATGTGATGCCATTTCGCCTATGCAATGCGCCTGCTACCTTTGAACGAATGATGGACAATATCTTGCGCGGCCTAAAATGGAGCACGTGTTTGCGCTATCTCGACGACATCGTTGTGTTCGCCCCTGATTTCATCACGCATCTTCTTCGCCTTAGGCAAGTGTTGACGTCCTTGACCAACGCAGGCTTGCAACTGAACCTGAAAAAGTGCCAGTTCGCCGCGCGCAAGCTCATGATTCTAGGTCACGTCGTATCACAAGACGGCATTTGCCCCGACCCATCAAAACTTCGCGCCGTGGCAGAATTTCCGAAACCTGAGACACTCAAAGAACTCCGCGCCTTCATCGGCCTCTGTTCTTACTTCAGACGCTTTGTTCGCAATTTTGCTTCGATAATATCACCTCTGACACAACTCTTAAGTGGCGCCAACGACCTATCCTCCTGGTCTCCTGCATGCGACACCGCGCTCGTGACCTTACGCCGTCTCCTGACGTCTCCGCCTATACTGCGACACTACGACCCCACCGCCCCAACTGAAGTGCATACTGATGCCAGTGGTATTGGCCTTGGCGCTGTCCTTGCGCAGCGCAAGTCTGGCTACTTCGAGTACGTCGTTGCTTATGCCAGTCGTGCGCTGACCAAAGCGGAACGCAATTACAGCGTCACAGAAAAGGAATGCCTGGCCATCGTTTGGGCACTCGGGAAGTTTCGCCCCTATTTATACGGCAGTGATTACTGACCATCACGCCCTTTGTTGGTTATCCTCTTTAAAATACTCGTCTGGACGCCTTGCCCGCTGGGCTCTACGCATTCAAGAATACGACATACACGTCATATACCGCTCAGGTCGCAAGCACACTGACGCTGACGCTCTGTCCCGCTCTCCGCTGCCAGCCGACACGGCCTCCCTCTCCACCATTAAGGCGGTATCCTCGGTCGACATCGACACCTTCGCATCAGAACAGCGCAAGGATCCTTGGGTGGCCTCTCTTTTGGATCTCCTTTCTGGCTCGCCTGCATCTCCCATCTCCCGCTCCCTGCGTCGCCAGGCTGTCCATTTTGCTGTCCGGGATAACCTCTTGTATCGACGCAACTACCTGCCCGATGGTCGCAAGTGGCTCCTGGTTATCCCTAGGACTTTGGGTTCCGACATGTGCGCGTCTTTCCATACTGACCCACAAGGTGCACACGCAGGCGTTTTGAAGACGTATGAGCGCCTGCGGCAACGTTACTACTGGCGAGGAATGTTTACTTTTGTCCAAAAGTTTGTCCGCTCGTGCCCGCAATGCCAACGCCGCAAATCTCCGCCTCATCCGGCCCACGGTTTATTACAGCCGCTTCCGTGCCCTGCTCGTGCCTTCGACCGTGTGGGAATTGACCTGTACGGGCCGCTACCACTAACACCCGCTGGAAAACGATGGATTATTGTCGCAGTTAATCACCTTACACGCTATGCCGAAACCGCTGCTCTACCTGCAGCGACCGCCAGTGACGTTGCATCCTTTCGGCTCCATCGTTTCATTCTTCGTCATGGCCCACCTCTGGAGCTGCTGAGTGATAGAGGCTGTGGTGTTTCTGTCGCAGGTTGTTGAAGCTCTGCTTGCTCGATGCCGCATAGTTCACCGGACCACCACGGCGTACCATCCTCCAACTAATGGGCTTACAGAGCGTTTCAATCGCACCCTTGGTGATATGCTCGCCATGTACGTTTCATCGGAGCATACAAACTGGGACATCATCCTCCCATTTGTCACGTACGCATACAATACGGCTACACAAAGTACCACAGGATTTTCTCCATACTTTCTTCTCTACGGTCGCGATCCTTCCCATACCATCGATACGGTTTTGCCTTATACACCAGACGCGTCAGAATGTACTCCCGTTTCAGCCGTCGCCCGATACGCCGACGAATGCCGTCGATTAGCCCAAAAGTTCACCTCTGCTGACCAACAACGACAAAAAGCCAATCGTGATGGCGACGCTACGAATCCGAACTTCGCTCCCGGCACCCTTGTCTTGTTGGCCGTGCCTTCTACCACGCCTGGACTTTCGACAAAACTTCTCTCGCAGTATGATGGACCATACCGCATCGTCGAACGCACCTCTCCGGTCAACTATGTCATCGAGCCGCTTACATCGATACCCGACAAGCGCCGCCGTGGACGGGATGTTGTTCACGTGCGCCGCCTGAAACAATTCTATGACCCGCTCGTCTCCACTTCGTAAATCGCCAGGATGGCTCCGCTTTTGCACCGGAGGTAATTGTAATGAAGAAGAAGAGCACAAGAACAAGGCCAGCCAGATCGTCTCTTCCATGCCTGCTGTGCAACAAGTGGGCCAGCCGGATCGCCAGTGCTTGGCACGAGTGTGAGCCGCTCGGGCAACCAGCTGTTCCTGCTCTGCGTCACCTACCTCCTCGGTTACGAAGAGACGTTAGCCTCGGAACTGTTCAGTGCACCCATTACAAAACAAACAAACAGAAGAGCATGGAGTTTACAAGGGCGGCAATAAAAATAAATTTTAGACAATAACACAGAGGATAGCGTCTTGCTTTTTGGAGACTCAAGCTGTTTGTCTGAAGGCAGATACATATAGAACCAAATTTTCTGAACGCGGTAACACGAGTATGCTGCAGAAAAAAGTACGTACACGACTCTGCAGATTACGATGGAATGCGCAGATATTCTAGAACAGCAGGAAAATGACTGCCTTGCAAAAGCATTGGGGTTTATATCTAATGGAAGCGACAACTGCTCAGAGGTAGAGATAAGCGTCGGAATGGTGGGGACGGGACCGTTTCAACCGCTCCTACCGCTAAATGCATAACCTATGCGGACGACACTGGCTTATTTTTAACAGGAACAACTGCAGACGAGCTTATATATACCGTCATAACATGTCACTGATTAAACTATCCGAATGGCCAAAGCATAAACATTACCAAGACGAAAGCGATCATATTGCATGCTAAAAACAAAGATGCTACTACAAAGAAAATCTTTTTTTTGTTGTTGTTTACAGTCTAGCTCTATTGAAAGTGTGCGCAATACTAAATGATTAGGTGTAGTTGTTCAGGGAAACGTGTTTTGGGATGAGCATATAATTCTTCTGTCACAAATCCTCGGATTGGTATACTGGAATCGTCAAATACTACCGTGCAGTGTTATGATGATAGTATACAACACATCGTTTAACTTTATATGTTTAGCTACAGTCACCTGGTAGGGGGCTAAACGACTAAATAGAATTTAGACAAAATATCTAAAATTCAGGAAGAGGTTTTACGTGCTATGGAAAATGGCATGCCATCAAGATTCCATACTCAGAATTTATTAATTAAATACATTGTAATGCCTGTTTCCAAAATGCATGGCTATCGCCTTTGCAGTGTTTTCAAACAAGTAATAAAAGATAAACATATTTTCTAGACTAATCGCTAATCTACATGAAAATGTTACAGTGTATCACACACACAACGTTGATCAGTGAATGGTTGCAACATTCAGAACTACATATGGCATTCAAACATTACATACCCCCCCCCCCCATACTTCCTCAACTATTAAAACACATTACACAGTAGAGTAACAAACATTGAAACCCTCTCTTTCCGAGAAATATGTAATATTTACTAAAATACCATATGTATATATAACGTCGATAAATATTGGAACCCCCTCCTTTTATTATGATGTTACACTAATTTTTCTTATTTTTCTTGGTGTTTATGTTGCTTTCTGTGTAATATTGGTTTATATTAGTTGGATCTTTGTTTCGTTTCCTACACTGCATTCATATACTACATTTACATGCTCTATGTAGCTTGTATTGATCCAAATTAGCTACATCTTATGTTATGTTATCTGCCTTTAGCATGCACGCAAGTTCCACGGCTTCTTGTTTATAATGTACTATATTC
Organism: Dermacentor variabilis; assembly: GCF_050947875.1. Classification (NCBI taxonomy): domain Eukaryota; kingdom Metazoa; phylum Arthropoda; class Arachnida; order Ixodida; family Ixodidae; genus Dermacentor; species Dermacentor variabilis. Next base: position 59,601,208 of record NC_134571.1, on the reverse strand, counting down.
ATGTATGTATTTATTGTGTATTATGTGCGTTACATATCTTGTCGCTTTTTCTGCGCTGCCTCTGACAGTAAAGGGTGGCCCGAGGCTCCGTCAAGCTGTCATCTATGACACGCTTTTTCTGTTGGCTCTCCCGCATCATGTAAAGCTATGTCATAAAGTTCAAAGTTCAACATAGGTAATTTTACGAGATAGAGCAGAGATGTGTAGATATATGTGCTATGTGTGAGAATGCTAGAACGTGTGCATTCTGAATAATATATGTGCGTGTGTAGAATGCTAGACGTATGTGTCTCACACGGCATAGGCAATTATTTGGTGCCCGGCCGCCTGCTTCAACGGGGACGCCATTAACTATCACTCATCATCATGAGATTTATCCGATTTTACTTCTGTCGGAAGAGTATTGAGAAATTCGCCCAATAGTCACCATGTTTATTCTCGCCTACGCGTAAAAGAAAATGTGGCAGGGTTTCGAAAAGTTGAAGGAAAGGTCAGGCAGCCTTTCGAGCGAAATTCTGGACTTACAGCTGCACGTGCAAGGAATCATTTGGCTTAGATGGTTCATGACAACACTGCCTAGCGATTGCGCAAGTTTATTAGCGTTTCTTACAATCTACAAAGAGTGTTGAGGAAAGTTTTAACGCAGGTACACCGCTTTTGATGAGCCTTTTATCGACTATGTCTCATTGTTTACGCAAAAATGAAGAAAATCACTGTCCTGATCTCATAATGGTCTCGCGATGGCAATTTAACGCACGATTCATTGCAATTCAAACAAGCAGTTATATTGTTCATTAAAAAGAAAGATGCTTACAGCCGATTTGCTAATCTTCAAATTTTGCACCTAGAGGGCCTGCATTGTAAAGTAAAACACGTTATCGGCATGCCTGCCCTCAGTGGCGTAGCAACCGGGGGAGGGGGGGGGGCGAGCGTGGGCCCCGGGTGCAAGGGGCCAGTGGGGGGGGGGGGGGGGTTGTCATATACGTCTGAAGACACCCGGAAATTGTTGATATCCTCGACTTCCTCGACTATACCAGGGGGGGGGGGGGGTGACAGAAGACCTATGGGCCCCGGGTGCCACACGATCTAGCTAAGCCACTGCCTGCCCTAGTACGTATAGAAAATAGGATAGAAAGAAAACGCCAAATGCGCACTGGGCCATCAAAAAGAAGCGAGCTCTTCCGAGACAACTTGGCCACGCAATCCTGCTGTGCACTCTGCTTGTTTTATTTACCAAGCGGCAGAGGGCGACACCCACCTCTTTTTCGGCTGTTTGTCGGCGGGAGTTCTCGCCGTGTTTTTCCGACGGTGAACCTACGACGGTGCGCGCGGGAAACATCGCTTTTTCGTATCTTTTCTTTTTTTCGCATGAACCAAGCAAGCCCCGACACAAGGAATTTTACACAATGAGCCACACTAAAATGCGCAAACTGGCGCAAAACTATACAGCACAAAGAAAACAACGGTGCGAGCAAGACGATCGCGTTATTTGTTATCTTTACCACTTACGTACTTCGATAAATTCGCGTCACCAAAGAGAGCTCCGTGAAATCCTTTCGAACGCGCAGGCCACGAGAAGGTGCAGCTCGTTGCGCGACCACCGGGGCGTGACTGTATACAAACCGCGCTGCTCTGAATGCCACGCACTGCACGGAACTAGTGATGTTGCCGTGCCACACGTACGCCGCTCCCTCGGCGAACGGCGGCGCCGCCACGGCTGGCCTCTTCCTGGCTTCGGCAGCGCGCTTAATCGATCACCGCCCGAGAAGCGGGGACCCGCAGGTTGATTCCTAATGGACCCTGCTTAAAACTGTGTGACACGCGGGAACGCTGGTTCTCCACGTACACGGAGAGAGAGAGAGAGAGTGAGAGAGAGAGAGAGAGAGACGGGCCCAGGAGTGGTCCGCCCAAGACAGACTGAAAAGCAGCCTCTCAAGAGCGCAAAGGGTGAACGAAACATGCGGACGTATGCGCAACAGAAACAAAAGGGAGACAGAGGACCGTGTGAATAAGGCTGGGCAAAATATATCCGTTTTGACTACAGCGTCACGCGCACCTCTCTCTTAACCTGAAAGTATACAATTTTGAACACGTAAGTGCGACGAAACAACGACAAAGTGAAGAGAGGAAATGCGGAAGCCAGGTGGAACTCAAGGAGGTTCATATTTAACGGAAGCACGACAAGCTCAGATAAAATAGGAGAAAAAAAAAAAAAAAGAAGCCGTAAGCGCCTTCTTCCGTCTTCCAATGTCCTGGTTTGTTGCGCTATCCTTAAGTTATAATGAATCCCTACCAATAGGCCATAAATGCCCACGTTACTCAAGGAGGTCACAAGAAGATGTAATCATATATAAAGCCTCCTCAAGTACGTCAACAGGGCATTTTAGCCCCACTTGATGATTAGCGCCACCAAGCGCTCGCGCTGATCGATGAGCGTGACAAAGGTGTAGTTCAATGTGGAACATGCACTTTGAACCTGGTGCTATACGTGGACTGTATAAACAAGTTATACCAATGTCCTCCCAGCAACCAACCGTTGCAATGCTGACACTTAAAAAGAAAGTTTATCCAAAATCGGAATGCCCTCTATCCATTTATAACCTATCCGAACGGCCCTGCCAAACAAAAATACTTTCCGGATGTTACACTTGACCCGATGTTTCGTTGTATGCACGATCGAAAGGATGCACTGCCACGGGCGATTGGTGCGACTTCTGGCAACGTTGCTCCGAGTCGACTAGGGAGAGCAGTGACCCGAGGGCCGGACGACTGCGCATGCGCAGCAAGGAGATGTGACCGCGCCCACCGCAAAAGCCTCTTTAGAGTCGGAACTGCAGTGGTCGCGAGATGCCACCCGAAAACCACCAAGACGGATGGCCGCGCGGAATACTTTGGCCCCGACGGGGATTTCTGCCCCCTAAACGCGTTTCCTCCCCACGACACCCCGCTGCGCGAGCACGGAGGGCGAGCGTGCAGCGGAGGAGACGAACCGGACGCGCGGCGCCACTCTTTCGCCGAGGCTCGCACGGGGCCTCAACAGCGTCGACAAATTGCTTCGGGCACCCGCAGACAGGCGTCACGCACCAACAGTTTCGTACAGTAGAGGCGAGAATGAAAATGAACGTCTGGTCAAGAACAATAGGCATGCTAAAGTAGTCCGGGCGCCGAGTCGGGACCGGATTTTCCCAGTATGCAGTAAATAACCAATGGGCCCGATGCTACTCGAGTTGATCCTATGTCATAAAAAAACTAACTAACTAACTAACTAACTAACTAACTAACTAACTAACTAACTAACTAACTAACTAACTAACTAACTAACTAACTAACTAACTAACTAACTAACTAACTAACTAACTTGTCCAAGGTACAAAGAAAGTGAAGAGCAGTTAAGGTTCGTTCGAACACACTATACTCAAGTACACTGCACATGCCGTCACGAACGCCACACTGGAACGCATGTGATTCACAGCGCTCACTGCCCTGCTGAACGCGAGCGGCTTAGTAAAGGCGCAGTTTTCGATGAGGCAATACCGTAATCATAGAACATGACAGCTGTGACGACGTCAGCGAATCGCTACAACTTCCTCGGGACAACTGTAGATACTGTAAACGGCGTCAAAATTTAAATTCACAGGTTTTATGTGCCGAAACCACCATTTGATTATGAGCCACGCCATAGCGAGGAACTCCGGATTAATTTTGACCACCTGGGATTCCTTAACGTGCTCCCATTGCACAGTACACGGACGCTTTTACAGTTCACTCCCATTGAAATGCGGCCGCGACGGTCGGCGATTCGATGCTACACCCTCGGGTGTAAACGACTTTACCGAGTATTTTGAGTTTAGGAAAAGTTCGGCAGCGTGTTACACTGCTGTAACACGTGAATGCGAAAGCCTGCTTCACACTTGGTAATGCATCAAGTCACACGATACGTGTGGCGCTTTAGGCCGACCTCCTCAACGACACATGCGAGCACTTAATGCACTACCTAATCGTGCAGCGAGCTTGTCGCCAGTAAGTGCTACAAATGCGTAACACACGCCAAACACAATTACGCTGCACAGCAACGCTCGCGGTCGAACGCCTTGCTCCCACCGCTTCGCACGTCGCACCTCGTTTCGCGCTTGGCGAACGTCCTCGGCTGTAGTGTATACTTCTGAGGTCTACCGCGCAATCCGCTAGGTCCCGGGCAAGCGCCCTCCATCGCCGTTTCTCTCGCTTTGCAGTCAACTGCCGCCGCCGCGTGAAGTCAGCGACGCAACACCTGTTTTTCTGTCTGCAGACAGAAAAACAGTAGTACCCTTTGGGGCGTACATTTGTCCCACAACAACAATCGCCATCTGCCCTGCTTGCGCTCCCATTCTTGAAAATGCTGCGCTCGCCACTTACCCGTCGAGAATGCTACGTCACGCTGATGACGCGCGTGCCGTTCATGACTGGGAAGTACCGGGCTCGCAGCGTCAAAGAAACATTCTAAAAACAGTTGCACCCTCTGGGGTGTATATTTGCCACATAACGATAATCGTCATGTGTCTTGCCCGCATTTCCTTTTTTTAACGCTGCGAGGCCAAATTTCCAAGTCACGAACGGCATGCGCGTTATCAGCATGACAGAGCATTCTCGACAGGAAAGTAACGAGCGCAGCGTTTTCAAGAAAGCAAATGCGGGCGAGACAGATAACGATTATCGTTGTGTGGCAAATATACACCCCAAAGAGTGTAAACTTTTTTACAGTGAAGGAAATGCAGGCAAGACAGACGGCGATTATTGTTGCGGGACAAGATACGCTCCAAAAGGGTGTTAAATTTTTTAGGAGTGTGTGCGCGCCTCTCGTTACCCTCTCCACCCCGCCGCTCGCTCGGAGAAGGTGACACTTTTTGTGTTTTATTTTTTCCTTTTTGTACCGCTCGATAGACGCTGCGTTTCTTTCAAGGCCATCGCGCAACGACCCACTTAATACTTTCGCCTTAATAATTTACCGGTATTAAATTTCGCTAGATGCAAGGATCCGATGCGCTAATGATGACCCCGCCATCCCGGGTGTGAAATGACGAATTCACTTTTTTTTTCCTGTAATTTTTGAACCATTCGTGAAATTTACCACCTCGGGAGAATCAAGTTGTTTAGCAATTGAGATAGCGGCGTCGCTTTTCATCGCCGTAACATCACAATAATTCGTCCGTGCGATAACATGTACTACTCGTGTGCACTGTTTATTTTAAAGATTAATCCGAACTCTTTTCGTCAAGCAATGCATCTTCTCAAAATTCTTTCGGCCATTTGCATTGCCGTGAGGCCTTATGTCACAGCTGCCCATATTTTGCGACAACGATACGAACTGTAACACCGCGAACGTCAGCGTTCATCCACAGTACTCAGACTCGCGGAGATGTCGCGCGATGCGCGCATTACAAAGTGTCACAAGGGCATATTCCATATATAGGTTCACCCCCACCACCACAAAATTTCATTCCCAAATGCCAAGCCGCGTGCAAGCGTAAACTTACTCGCTCTCCTGCCGGGACCTAAAGACATCACAAGGGAATAAAACAGAAGCACACAAAGCAAACAAGGGTTACACAAGGCAACACAAACAAATGTAAAACGCAAGACAAAGAGCAACAAGCGCTTGCGGCAACCGAAAACAGATCAAAAACGAGAATCATCACGCGACAAGTTTGCATGGTAATCGAGATAACCCGAATTTCGGGCCGATATCTCAGCTGACGATCGATTCCTTCTGCTCTCTGGTATAACGCTTCTAAATTAAATTGATACAGTAACCACTTGTATTTTATGCATATACGGACAACGTGCGGACAACTGGCACGATATGAAGTGGTTGGATATATAGAGAGAAATAATCGGCCTCTTAAGACATAAGGACACAAAATACGGTTAACGATAGTGTTCTCGCAATATAGTGTAGCCTAACTATTCATAATAGTTCGCATGCATGAAAGCTAGGCGGTCAGGGGCACTCGTCTGCTTGGTCAAAGACGTGCCCGCACGTTTCGACTAGCCTCGAGCATCAGGAGGAACAGACGGTCTGAAACGCTGACAGGCTTGCATCCTCCCTTTTAAGCTCATTCGCACACACTCACTCACCGCGATAACCACTGTAAGCTGCAACGCAAAAAAAAAAAAAAGTAACGATGAAAACACAAAGACCAGGACAGAGAGCACTGGACCCCGTCTTTCTCCCAGCGTACGTGTCCTCAGCGTACGTGTCATCGGCGTTTTTACAATTCGACATCATGCAGTATGTATAAGTCACGAACCCAGACATCGGTCCTGTCGCCGGAACTAGAAGAAAATTATACCTCCCCCCCCCCCCCCCTCGCGTTCGGCGACTGGGCGTTAGGCAGAGCTTCCTTTTAGGCCTGCGCGAATATTCGAAGAACGAATCGAATATATCGCTATTCCATTCAAAGCTCGGACCGAATCACCGATATTTGAAACACCGAGCATTTGTGGAATAGTTTTACAATAATCAGCACCGACAAGCAACACCCGGAAAAGAGAGAGAGAGAGAAAAAAAAAGGACAATTACAACGGCGAGCGGTTCATTTTTCTCGTTTCCGTTCTCGGAACAGAATAACTAACGCATAGCTGAAGGTTATACACTGCAGAGTGTTGATCTCGGGGCGATGTTGTGGCTCATACTCGTGCGACACCGATGCTCACGTGCCACCATTCCTATGTTATTGGAGAGCTTTAAGCTATCGGACGCAGGCGGTTTGCATACGCAAGCCGCTTGCGTCATCTAATCTAAAACTCTCTATTATTATAATCATATAGTTACAGGGGCTTGGTTTACCTATCACATTCTTCTATCGGGGAGACTTTTCGTTTATCCAGGCTCACGGCGGTACTCTACACGGAACTCGAGCAACCGTAATGAAAGAAGTTGTCTTATCGTTCGAGAATTACTCGATTAGCATTCGACCCGGTTTTAAAAGTTACTATTCGCAAGCATTTCTATAGGCTTTCGTTGCAGAACTCTCGTTGAAGCTATATCCGCACGGGGTAAAGGAGGCACGACGAAACAAATCAGAACGGAGAAACGTCGTCAAAATAAAGGGAGCACCACGCAGCGCCGTGGCTCATCTCTGCTTTCTTTCCCGACTCTCTTTCCTTTCGCAACGTTTCGCACACGCTTCCAAATCTTTCAACTCTGCCCGTGTAGGCGCTTGCACCACGAGGCACCTCACTAAAAGGAATCGTTTGCGTACTCCGCCTAAAGGCGGGGCCGCACTGCGCGCGCCTCTGCGCACAAAACGCGCGCTGTTTTCCATCTTTCCCACGACATGCACTCCGCACGTACACGTATACCTGCGCGTATACAGGCGAATGTTGGCGCGGTACAATCAGCGAGACGGAGTGCGGAGGAAGCCAGCCGAGCCTCCATGACGGAAAGAGTTGGCATCCTCGCTCTGTATTCTGCCCTTTGTTCTCGCGTTTGCCTATGTTGAAGAAGAAGAAGCAAAAATTAACGGAGAGAGAGAGAGAGAGAGAGCACGGGGCCACGCAGCGGCGCGCTGATGATGCTATAAGCCCTCGCCGGTCGCGAGTGCTCGACAGCGGACTACGAGCTAGCCGGGTGGCACAGGGGTAAGATGAGCAGCGCCCAAGACGAATAAGGTCATTAACAAGCGACGCACGGTGAGCGCGGGGACGGGGCGGGATACGTATCCCGGGCCCATTAAGCGAGGCCTCATGGGCCGAGCGCCTAATCGAAACTCGAGCAGGGAGCCGGCCGGCGTTCATCGCGAAACGCCGCGAGCACGCACGCACGCACGCAGGTCGAGTTACGCGCGGGCCGCCGTGGGCGCCTCCCCACCGCCCGTCTCCTCCGCCGAGACGCCGTCGACGACGCTGAGGCCGCAACGCAAACAGAGCCACGCCCCGCGATCACGATTTTAATTAGCCGCCACCTCGGACGACCGCGTAGTAGGAGAGGGCAGGCGCGCTGCTGCTCGCCCGACTGCTGCGATGCCAGTGCCCGGCTCGGTGCGGTCTGCGGACGAGAGATGGCGCGCGCATTCCCCAAGCATCCATCGTTCCTACGCCCGCAAAGGATACTCACCGAGTAACAATTGTACCATAAATTCAACTCGTCGCACCGATACGTTGTCTGGGAACCCTAAGGGTGGGGTAAGGGGGCTGGGGGCAATAGCGGATATGAAAAATCAATCGGCTTCTCGTAGGAGGCAAGAGAAGACGGATTGGAAAACGTCTCAGATGACGTGTGTTGAAAATTCGACGATTCATTCTCACTACATTTGCTTATGTTGAGATAGACGACTCACCCCGCTGCTTGTAACCGAAGATGAGGTCGATCCACTGGTGCAACTGGCAGGAGACGAACTCGGATTCCAGGGCCTGCGGAGCATGAAAATGACCGCATAGGCGAATTAAAACACGGGATCGAGTGCGCGTCACCGCCTCGTGAGACTGATTTTTGGTGAACCATACGATTGATCACGATATTCGGCAGCCCTGGAAGGTACCATAGATAAAAGGGCACACACGCGGTAGCTGCATTTCGCGATACAGTCGCGGTGGTGATCCCTCGCGGAACAAGTCAGGATCTTTCTAAGTCCGCTGTTTGTCTACGCAGACAACGCAACTTATTCTTTTACGAGCACAAACGATTCACGTTTAAATTTAATGCGAACAGTGAGACAGAGGCGCAGCTACTCGCCATGCGGTTGATGCGCACGAACTCCTCGGGCGAGGCGGCCCACGGGGGCAGAATGACGTCGCCGACGGGCGTGCCGTCCTCCTGGCGGCCCAGCTGGTAGCCGTTCTTGTTCACCAGCATCTCGGGCAGGTAGAAGAACTCCGGGATCAGCTCCTGCACGCGTTCGAAGGCAAAGAGCCGTCAATTCTGTCGCACAGACACTCGGACCGAGAACAACCAGCAAGACCCAAGCAACGCACCTTGACATCGGAGGTGTCGCGCTGGCAGTTCTTCCATGACTGGGCGATGGAAGCGAACATGCGGTTCGCGTGGTCGAACTTTCCCCCTTGGAGCGCCAGGAAGAGCGTGGTGAAGGGCTCGACGCGCACCAGCCAGTTGAGCGTGAACGCGGCCGTGGAGTAGTGGGTGCCGTAGTGGAAGGGCGGGATCACCTCGTGTTCCCACGTCTCGTAGCGCTCCTCGAAGAACGCCCGCCGGCTCGGGTTCAGCGCGCCGATGGGCTGCGCATTTCGCGCAGACGTCGTCAGTCCGGTCCCGCGCATCGGACCCGAGAGAGCCACTCTGCGCTCGACAGAGCTTCGGCAGAGCTCGCGCAGTGGAAGCCGATCGATATCAAGACATTGCGCGTACGTAGTGCGAAACTATAGAAGAATCGCGCAACATACCAGGTAACATTACATAAGAGAGATATAGAGATATAGCAAAGAGAGGAAAGGCAGGGAGGTCAACCAGACGAGCGTCCGGTTTGCTACCCTACACTGGCGAAGGGAAAGGGGGAACAGAAAGAGGAAAGTGGGATAGAGGGAATACTCCGTGTGCACGCAGCAACGCGCCTGGAAATCAGTCAAGGCGCTTTTGATTTCCGAAGCATGGAATAAAGCGCGGTTGCCTAATAATATACAACTACAATTTTAAGCAATAATTATGCTCTACTTAATAACAGTTGCCTTACGTGCAGTAATCTCATAGTACACATCCGAAATACGAAGATTTCACCAGCAGGCCTCGCCGCTTACTGGTTTTTGAGACTTTCTTTCCCAAATTAAGATTAGAATTCTTACTTAAATCGCGAACAGCGAGCCGGATTCTTATCACTATAAAGTATGCTAATTTCATTTCCATCAACGTCTCACATCACATTCTGGCCAGTCCGTCAGTCCCTTTAAATCCGAAATTAAAAGCTGCCGGTGAATTTCTTCGACACAAATGTGCATGAGGAGTCATTAGCCACTTTATCGCACGACGTCATGTAATTGTTCTACTTTATTACTGCATGCTAACGAGGCGTAGTATTCTCTAAGCTGGAACGCACCTCGTTAGCATGCGTTCATCGATATAGCGCCGTGGCCGACTGTATAGCATGCTATATAAGAGTTCATGGCAGTGCTCGAGGGTACAAACATGTACTCACCTTGGACAGATCCCTGTAGTTGCTGGGGAGGCTGAGGTCTAGTTCTGGAGACTCGTAGTTGGTGAGCACCCACGGAAACACGGGATACTGGTTCAGGTCGTTGTAGGTGCGCCCTGCAGACGGCGGATGCACGCGGACAGCAGTTCGCGAAATCTCGTCGCAATAGACAGCGCTTTAGTTACGGCATCGATCTAGCCAACTTTGTGTGCTTGAAAAGTGGGCTGTTCCTTTTCGGCGAAAGCGCGTCAAGGAATCCGAAAATACGCCTGTTCAAAAGAGAAAGAGTGCTCGAATTCTGACGGTCCGAGGGGACTGGTGGGCCAAGTTTCACTTAAGCAAGCCGCATTTGTCCACTGCAAGTTATTGATGAAACCAACAGAAGCCGCTTGCCAAGACATTTGTGCCAGACATGGGGCCGACGCTTAGAATACTCGACGCTTAAATGTTTTGCTACCCTTTGCTTAACTCGTGTAACTGAAAAATGGAGAAAAGGATAAGAGAACGTAAATACATAGCCTATTTCTGCATTCTCGCGAAAGCTCGAGCGGATTCTTCAAATAAGCGAAATAGGTTCACGATAGACTAAAGTAGTTGGTCTATATAGACTGACAAAAACGACAAAAGGTGCCCGGTATTCGTCAAAAAAAAAAAAAAGCTATATAGTATAACTGCACACGCTCTTTGAGTGCTCTCGCAAGCGCGTTCGAATGCAGCACACATTTCCCTCGAGCACCAAGGTTAAGACAGAAAGGTCCACGTACCGGCGATGGTGTTGAGGAACATGAGGTATTCGAAGTTGCTAATCTCCCGCCTCTGCCACTTCTGGGTCATGTTGGACTGCTGGAAGATCTGCCGCGGAGACATGAGCGAGGCACGCCTGCAGCAGCGCCAGAGACCAACAGGCGGTCACCGTCAGCCACGTACACACGGGATCAGAATATTATTCGAGTACTACACGTCACATGGTACTTTCAATGCCGGAACACACACACACACACACACATATATATATATATATATATATATATATATATATATATATATATATATATATATATATATATATATATATATATATATATATATAAAGAAGGAAAGCACGAACAGCGATTGCACTGTGCGAGTCGGCGAGTCATATCGGCAAGAGAAGACGCTCCTTATTATGAAAATGTCGTCCGCTTTTCTTTCCGTCGTTTCTATAAAAGCGTGCTTCCTACGTATGTTTAATGTGCGATTACTTTAATTTAATTGCGGAAGAAAGGGTACTCAGTGTGCACTGTTTCTCAGCCCTTCCTTTCAGTTGACCGACGGAAACAACTTTACGATGACAATAGCAGTTGCCCTGTCTGTTTAATTACGAATTTGTTTTGTTTTTCTCTCACGTCACCTGTTACTCTGTTATTTCTATTGTCTACTGTGTTTCCTCTTGGATATATTACAGTCGTTTACTAGCAGATACGGGCTACGATGTGCAAATTATTGATTCCAAGGCGTTATCTACAGACGGTGCTTCTCAAAACGCCACCTAAGAAATTCCTTGAACGCAACAAATATATATATATTTGACAAGTATATTGAGTGCTAGGCCAAGGATGTTGCAGAGCAGCGCATCGCAGCATGGAAACGTACCGTTACAAACATTTTTATGGAAAATACATTGTCGCTCGGTCGACTTATTGGCGTCTTCAACATATATTCTGTTGAGATGCAGCAGACTAACATCCGCTTATGTTTTGCAAGGGCGTGCTTCGTTTTAGCCCGAGTCCTTGCATCCCTCGGGGTATCGAACGCAGCGCAAAGCCGGCCCACCTGGTCTGCGGAATGCCGTACTTGATGCCCACTCCGACGCACGGCAGCGCCTTGACGACTCGCTTCACCGTCTTCTGGCTGTCGAATGCGAACATTATGGAGGCTGCACAAAGAAAGGACAGGGGAGACGGGCTTCGTTAGGGCACAGCTCTTTTCACGCACCGGTATTATGCACGTCCTCTTGGCGACAAGCGCAACGACAAACGCTTCACTCGCGCATGAAAAGGGTGCAACGCGGACAAAACCATTACAGGTGGAAAAGTTGTCTTCAAGGAATACTGACACAATGGTTGTGAGTTTTTATTTGTTATTATTTTTTTCATTTTGCTTTAAATGAAAGTTTGGTACCTCCAAACCTCAGAAAATGCACTGTTAAGCCTCAAAGCACCTTAAGTAATTTAATATATTAATTGCCCTACAGTCAGTTTCGCTTTCGTTTCTACTATATGGTGACGTCACGACACAGCGTGTCGTCACGTGGGAGCTGTGCACTGCGACGTTTTCACACACACTCCGGCTCGCTCGGTCGTCCTCTGTGCTGCTACACAGCTCCTCGCAACGACTATAGCAGCGTATACGAGGCCATCGAGCGAGCAGGAGCGAGTGCCAAGACGTCGAGACTCCCACGTGATCTCCTGCTTCCACGTGACCACATAGTGTGTCGTGACGTCACCACGCAGTAGAAAGGAAAGCAAAACTGAATGTAGGAAAGCTACTATATTAAGCTATTTACGGTGACCAGAAGCTTGTCCCTTTTTCTTTTTAGAATGTAAAGGTCCGGGAGCTTCGTCTCGAAAAAAAAAAAGTATAGTCGGAAATATCATGTCAGTGCCTATTTAACTCTCTTAAACTTTACAATAGCGGTGCTGTACCCAACTGACGTTTCACCTTGGTGCCATCAACAACACAAGTTTCTAAGTTAAGCTCAAGTATTTATTTGCCTTCGCGGCATGCGTAAAGCAAATGAATTCGGGAGGAAGTTCGAAAGCCTGAAATTTCGGGAAGGCCTCCTGTGAGATCGTCCAAAAGAAGGTATACAGTGAGCTGCTGAAGTTGCTGCAGAAATGCAGGGTAATACATAGTGCGTACGCATATTGCAAATGAACGCTATGCGAGTAAAACAACAAACAGTTCAACGGGCTAATACAGGAATATACAGAGTAATTTAGTCCGTGCAGTGGACGATAAATAAATAATCACCCACCATAATTCGGCAATCATAATCTTAGTAAATGAAAAAAGTATACAAAACAATACAACATACACTGCAGCAATAAGTGACACAGGTCTTTTTCGCCGAACTTCATTACGCCATAATGTACATGCATGGTTACTGTTAGTGATATTCTCGAAAGCAACCCTTTCTCGAAAAAAAAAACAAACAAACAAACGTAAAGCACGGTTCTTAACAGCCGGCTGAAATAGAGCCGTTCACAGGGACATCCACTTGATGGCGCGCCGCCCGATTGCACCCGATTACTCTAAACGGTACAGCAGTTTCACGAAGCCGTACCAACACACTGCCTTTCTGAGGCATTATACAGAGTGGCAAAAACGTCATCTACACGAAGCGAAGACGCAAACGAAGCTTCTCAACGGCAAATGTTTCACCGGAGTTTAAGACGAAGGCGTCTACTGGACAATAATGTTACATTTAGTTCAGTCGAACATGAGCCACAGTATAGGAAATTAGTATTGCTCAGCTTTTGTTCTTCTGAAAGCAGCACTTCCCTTACACGTTTGATCTTTGTGATTTAAACCGATATCCTAACTCCGTGCCGGCCCTAAGCCTTTGATATATGCGTATCATTAAATAACTACGATATCAAACTGCAGCTTACCGCAATATATGTACGCCGCACACTGTCGTGATGAAGTTTACAATACATTTACAAACACGCACGCACATCCGCACACGCGCACACACACGCACGCACAATTCAGCATGGTTGTGCCATCGCGCGACAGCCTTAGCGCTGGTATGTGACGTCAAGGATCTTAAAGGTCCCGCATTTCGGCTGTTTCAGCACAGAAATCTAGACACTGGTTGACTCTGGTGTGGTCAGAATAGAATGAAGTATTTCTGTATTTCTACAAACCCGAGTAGGCGCTATCAAAATCCATGACGTCACGGCGCGATAATGCGGGAACTTCACTGTGACGTCGCCACCGTAGTTTGTTTTCGCGCCTTCGTTCGCTGACCATATATTTATATCCTCCTCTCACGGTAAGAAAGGACGCTTTGCTAATGCTGGACAGTAATTTACTAATACAGCTCAGCACTTCTCTTCAGCGCGTCCCCTGAAGTACGTGACAAGCAAAGCTTAGGTTCGTACCGATAAGTAGATGTTCAACGTGTCTATGCCTTACATTCTAAGCAGCAGTGCATTTTGCAAGACAATCACGTACCATACTACAAACTTCCTTCACAGCCTTGTTAAAAGCAGCTGCTGTATACGAAAGCAGGGTCCTCACATTGAGTTTTTTTTTTCTTTTGCGTTCGATTCTAGTTCTTTCTTATCTGTATAATGCAATGGCTGATCATATATAGCGATAACGGTGAAGCGGCGGTGTGCCCCACCTAATAGCGGGTACTGGATAAACAAAAGTAAAAAATACAGGCACTCATCGATGTCGTTTCACATAAAATCAAAGCTGAGCCCTATACAAAGTCGAAACTGGTCAGTAACGGCAACCAAATTACAAACACCCGCAGGAGAAGTTCGTGCATAAAATATCTTTGGGAATAGCAAAAACCTACAAAACCATTGTTCAGCAAACATTCCCAAGGGTCTGACATAACAAAAGCCTGTGGAAAAGTGAGCACGCGTGGACGGCAAATATGAAATTACGCGCCACCAAAAGAAGACAGTATAAACCACACCATGCAGAAAGTACACGCCATCTTCTGCATTGTATACCGCACTTTCTCAAACTTAAGCATCACTCAGAATGGAAGCACCTTTGTCGCCAAGCGCCCGTTTTCACGAGGGAGTAACAACAGCATCAACGACAACGATCACACACAAGAAAAAAATAAAAATGCTGCGCATGAAAATACGGACATACCTCTTGCTCTGCAAGTGTGGGCTGTCGCCGTTCGAGTCGAGGTCGTGGTGCACGCACTATTAAAAATATGGCGTCGCGATGTTGAAGCATGCGGTTTTAAGGCGCCAAGGCCAATGTCAACCAAAGATCGTCAAGAAGTGGTATGATGTAATCGATGGTGAGGTCAACGACAAGTACAGATGTGACGTGGGTGTATAGTGGCCTAAAAACATTCGCTGTAACGTGCGTAACAATATGTAAGTATTAAGATAATGACAAAGATCAGTGAAGTGTGCTATGACCATAAAATATATGTTACAAAGGATGATATGCCAAAATATGTCAATGCCAGCAGCGCTGCACCGCTTCACCAGTGCCCTTGAATACGAGGGCCTGAAGGCACGTGCTCTGCGAAACGCTGACGTCGCAACAGCTGGCCCCTGGTGAAAGCATGTGCTACGAATGCCGATGGCGTCGCGAACAGGCTCGATGAAACGAGGGACAACTTGTTATTGGATGCCGACGGCAGTTGGAGAGAGCAGCTCGAACGGCCACGCGAATGGCGCCACGATAAGAGACAGTATGAGCGAGAAACTACAAAACCTTGGGCGACGGCAAGCATGTAACACGTTAGTACCAAGATGACCATATAATATATTAAATAATTACGGACTGCTTCCGTGTTCAGTTTCTCTACATGAAAATTTTCCTCGGCCTGACTTCGCCATGGTCGACTACCTTATTTGCTTCGAATCTTAAAAACCGGTGCTCTTCCATTTTGGTATCATCAACCATGGACACGAAAAATAAAATTAAAAATAACGTAAAAGGAAGGGGGAGGGGAGACGCTTAGGTTCGAGCAAATACGGTAATATATCGCGCACACAAAGAGCTCAAGGCATCGCCAGGCCACGGCTAGGAAGGCCGCCGTGATCCACCGCCGCCGAGAGGAGCCGGCACTATCGGCGTGAGGCCAGGGCACGGGCGTGACGCGTTGTGTAAACACTGCGCGGACGGGCGCCTCTCCTCGGAGCGATCATCACGCTCTCATCTTCGACGAGGGAGGCCTCCCTTCCTGCCGCGTTCTCTGTTGGGTGCCTCGACCCCCCCTTTTACGCCGTGACGGATAGAAAGCACGAAGAAAGCTCGTGCGCCCCCCCCCCCTCCTCCCCCCAAAGCCCCCCTCGAAGCACGCTCATTCCTGCACACACACACAGCCTCACACACACCGCACACCCCTTCATTCCACCATTCTCCTCCATCGGCCGCTGTGAGCGCATCTCGGAGCTCAAAGCGGCGGCTCGGCTGTCTGCGATGAGAACAGCCGAGACTGCAGCGGATAGCGCGGTGTGCTTCGTGGATCTCGTTCACGCATCGTGAGACGCTGCTGGATACCGCAGAAGCGCGCGAACGGAGCCAGTGAACAACTGTCTACCGCTTCCGCACAATCCGGAAGGCATTTTATCTACCACGGTGGCTTGACCGTGCTGCTCAAGCAGTTATAACAGAAATATTTTTTTCTCTCTCTTTTTGGTTAGAGGCAAACTGCCATGGAACTCTATACTACCGAGTGTCCGACAGAGAAACTAGCGGAGAAATCGACAGATTAAAGCCGAGAAAAAATGCGGAGCTGCACTGGGAATTTACACTGGCACACTTTTCCAGGCGCAGCAGCAATAGGTTGGCTCTTTCGACGGCCTGAACGTTCAGATACAACTGAAAACAATACAGACGGTCGCCGCCTGCACTGCTATTGCGGCTAAATGTCTAAGCGTTTAAGCAAGATGATGCTAGCTTTTCACTTTTCACTCTGCAGCCGAAATGGAGCGACATACACAACGAAACCTGCGTGTGAACGTTCCCCATGGTGACTAGCAAGCAATTTATTTCAGTCCACTAGGCTACTGCGATCGAAATGTTAATGCAAGTCCCAGTATCATTTCAGTGAGCAAGAAGTCAACAGTTTCAGCGAGCAAACAGTCATACTCACCTTCAGTAAATGCAAATGGTTACGAATGGGAAAGAAAAAACACAAACGGGTGAAGGTCACTCCGTAACCCTACAGCCGGAGCGAAGAAGCTGACAATGGACAAAACATCAAAAGAAGGAACAGGTACCGGGCCAACAGGAAAGACAAACGAAAAAGCAACTTGAGAACAGCTTTTCCATACTCGTTCTTGACAATGGCCGCACGAACGAACGGGCGGAGTTGGGATGAACGTTGTCACCGTTCGACCGGCGTCAGGCTACAGCGGCAAAACGCAAAACACCGAGGAGGGACCGAGCACGAAGAGGGAGGGGGGCCCGAACCGAGCCGCTGACGACGGGGGCGGCCGGCCGGTGCGCGAAATCACAGTGATTCGCCCCGTGATCAGAGGGACTCTGGCACGACCCGCGCAGGGGATCGCGAGTCTTGAAAGCGACGTGGGAGGCAGGAGCAGCGCCGATCGGCTACGTGGACTGCCCGAAAAGAAAAAAAAATGTTCCGTGTGCGCTGTTTCGCACGGTCTATGGCAAATCACACGCTCGGAGTCTGGCTCGGCAATGAATGTGGTTTCAAGAGAAGCCGCCATCTTGCGATAACGCGATACAGTGCAAGCTCGACTAACGCGCAAGCGTCTATATGGCCAACGTGCTTGCCATATGCAACCACACCACACGAGTGTTCGTACTGAGCTCTTGGAGGACGCTTTTTTTCTTGAACTTAGATAGGCTGGCGGCTGATCGTAAACCTAAAGGCTCGGATAACCTTCGCACTTCATCTTATCAATCTTCTCGATTTTCCCGAATACACGCCGGCTTCTCGCCACCGCTCAACCGCATTCCACACCAATCGCCTTCGAACGGCAGAAGGCTGAGCGAGTTCATTAGAATCCAGGATTTAAGGAATACTTTACAGATCTAATCTTTCCAATCGGCTTCGCCTACAAGCACCAGTGTCATGCAAAGAAGCATCTTTCAAGTACCGCCCGATTTGCGTGCTGGTCTCGGCCCCGATTTCGTATATCCAAGTCTTCCACTCAACTCTAGCCCGCTCTTTCTTATCATTCACCGTTCATTCATTGATAACGATATTATCTAACCGATAACGCGGGTGGAGCGCCGCCCTGGCCACTGACGAAGAGCGAAAAGAAATGGCAAGGGAGTAGGCATCGCTACAATATCGCGGCCCTGGTATAACTGAACGATTCTACTTCAATGCCATTCCTTTTCGCCCTTTATCAGTGGTTCAAGTGGCACTTCGCCAACTTTATCACTGAGATTGTCTGGCCGTGAACGGTGGATGATTAGAAAGGAATAGAATGGAGCGAAATGAATACTTACCTTGTACCGGCCATGATTCAAGAAAGCGCACCATAAGCGGGCTGCATATACACCACAATTAGTTCTGCGGGATGCAAAGCGGTTGTCCGAAAATGTTGTGCTATATTCGGTGCCACTCTAAAGCTGATAAAGTCCTAGGCGGTTTGCGCTCCACATCCGGCGCCCATATTCTGCATGTCTGACAAATACGTGCTGACAGTCGGCAAAACAGGAATCTTCAAAATAAACCCGACGGCAGAAAAATTTCTGCCGAGAGTTCCTGTTCCCATTACCCTCGTCTAAGCCATCTGCAAACTTACGCAGCCTGCTCTGAAGATGACAGAAACGGCAACGAAGCACCCCCCCCCCCCTCCCAAATAGAAAAGAAAAAAGCGTGACTACTGAAGAGAGAATCGTTTTTGGTTCCCCGCTTATCCAAACATTCGAGCGCTCAGACTGCAAATACGCCGCTACATTCGAAGCAGGAGCGCAGTCAACGTAGACTGGAGGCGAAACTGATCCTCGCGGTTAAAGGAGAGAGAGAAAGAGAGAGAGAGCGTCAGTGTCGCGGGCATTATGCGCCGTGACGGACTGCAGCCGGCACTCGCTGCGACACTCGCGGAATATGCGCTCGGAGAAAGCACGAATGACAAGAAAGCGACGTCACATTTGGGGGAGCAAGACGAGGTCGGTGCGTGTGCACGTCCTGCAGCGAGAAGCCAGGGCAGCGTGGATTAACGAGCGGCCGCTCTCGTCCCAGACGCTTGCCGCCCCCAACCTCCCCTCACGACAGAAGCAGAGTGGTGTGTGTGCGTACGGCGACTTCGGGCGCGAAATCGCAACAAGCGCGCGGCGGTAGAGGCAAAGAAAGCGTGAAAGACACCGCGGGCTCAGCGCTGCAGCATGGAGAACACGCCACCCTTCCGGGATGTACCGCAGAGCCGCAACTTTAGGCAGCCAGCTAGCTTCCTTTTCAAGCTACTGTCACGTAAACTGTTCCGCATAGCCACACCGCACTCAACACATTATATCCCTTCGGAGCTTAGTCAAGTTCGGTTATATTAACCTTTATTTCGCAAATTATTCTTGAAACCAGTACCCGATACTTACAGCGTCATATTACACTTAAAACCGTGCCTTCTAAAAAAAAAAAAATATCTTTTTGCACCACCCACCATCGCATGGAAACATCGGCAAAACTGTTATTTCCCTATGATGCTTATACCACACGTTCTTAAATTTCCTACGCAACGTTCTTATTTCTATTTTAACTTTTCTTTTTGTATCACTGCCTTACAGCGTACAGCACGAACGTTTCTCGCAACTGCGTTACGTGGAAGGTCGGACACAACACACGTGCCGACTAAGAACTCGGCAAGTTCCACAATGACAGCTTTTGAATGACCACTGGCATTTGTGACGCGAGTATTACGCCCAAACACATCGCTCGCACTGTCCAGGGTTCCCTGCACGTCTACTCCGAACGCGGCCTTCCAGGTGACTACACTCGACGCCCGTACCATATACCCGCGTAAACGCGGCACACAAATCATCTGGGGAGAGCGTGCGAGAGGGTGCTGCGGCTTCTTGGGATGTCGCAGTGTGGGAAGGTGCGTAGGGCGAAGGAGCCTCAGAACGCCACCACTCCGCGCGGGTGTCTTTTTATAAACAACAGCGAGCCGCGACTAATTGCCGCGCCGTGGAAACCGCGATCCCAGCACGTGGCAGGAACTGCGGTCTTCTCGGCCGAGCGCGGGCGAGCACCGTCCTCTTTCCGGTCCTATCGCTTACACGCGTGACCCCGGCCGCGCGAAGGTTCAGCCGAGAGATGGCGTGCACGTTACATTTGCCATAGCTTCCCTTAATATATAGCATGTAAAGGCCACGAAGTGATAAAGGAGCTCCCTTCAAAACGGTGGCCCCCTCATGTCAAATGCAGCAAATACCGCACTAAAACGGCAGACATCACCTCTCATGCTGATGGAGCCAACAATACAGTTCGATTTGGTAGTCACCGGGGGCCGTATTCACAAGGCTTTTCGTTCGTAAGTGCTCTGACCCATTCATTGGCTGGAATTTTCTCCTACAAACAATTACAGCGTTCTGCGAATACGGCTTCGAATTTGCGAAAGCGGTCACGCTGTGTAATTTTGAAATCAGCTCAACTGATGTCTAAGTGTGTTATATGCACAGTCAGAAACAATGCGACAGGTGAGGAAAAGTCGTTATTGGCGACAAAATACGTAACCACTTTTTTCCCTTTCACATAGATTCCAATTGCGCCGGTTTCCAATACCGGGTCCGTATTCACAAAAAATCATTCTTACATTAAAACTGCATATTTCAGCCAATGTTGAACATAAATAATTATTAGTGAAGGCGGCCGGCCAATGGCGAAGGGTAATTACGAACAAAACGCTTAGTGAGTTCGGCCCCAAGGCCCGTATCCACAAAAAAGCTCTTACGCTATAACAGTTCGTAGGAATATGTTCTAGCTAATCATTGCGCTGGACGCATCATTAGCCAAGGTCACCGGCCAATGGCAAAGAGCACTTGAGAACTAAAAGCCCAATTAATTCGACCCCAGATACCCATCTGGAGACGTCAGCTGAACTGCGGGAAGCGCAAAAGCCTCACATATGAAATAGGCTACGGTAAACTATATGCAGTACGGTCGCTTACGTGGATTATATGCGCGCGATTGAAGATGTGCGCAGGTGTGAAATATAGCCACCCGACGGCATGCACCGGAGGCATTCGAGTACACTGTCGCCATCATTTTGTGGCACCGGTCTTCACGCGTGACATAAGCAAGAATTTTGCGCAAGGAACGTGGCAGCGACGCACGTATCCTTCGAGAACGGTTGAAGCACATAGCTGCTCCGGATGCAAGAAACTGAATATTCTGGGCCACACAGTTCAGGAAATTCAGGAAACACGCTATAGGCCGATTTTAAACGACAGCTGAAATGATGGGCCGAAATGAACTCAAGGTGACCATCTGATTGCGGCCAGAATTTTGATACCTCGACCGCTAAATATTACAGCGCATCTAACTCATTCATCTGAGTCACCTAAGCTGGGCATATAGTAGTGGCGTGACTGCTGCTGTGGTAACTGACATCCCTCTTGCCTTCTTCGTGCGTTTGGCAATATATATAAGAAAACTTCTCGCCCTCCACCCCCACCCTTCAAAAAAGAGAGAAGATAAGAAAAAAAAGAAAAAGAGAGGAGCTGGTGCCATAGAATAAAGAACAGAGCTGGTGTCATAAAAAACAATCCGTCGAACTATAGGACTACACAAGTTGCAGAAGTACTTTGCTGCGGACTACTTGGTTCATAGTGAACAGTTTTTGTAACGCGTTGCTCAAAATGTGTAAGAAGATACGAGAGAGAGATAGGACAGAACGCAATACGCAATTATGTTCCTTATATTGTTATCGTACTTCGCCCAGTGCACTAATTTTTTTTTCTTTTTCAATGTGGACCAACTAGTTCGCAACACAGTACAGCCATTGGAACATTTAGTGACACCTATACGTAAATAGCCAGACCACCACGCGTTCGCCTTATAGAGCCCGATACCGAGTCTCGGAACACTTTCCCTATATTTAAAGCAAGGGCGATTCTGGCGATTCCATGCCTAAGAAACGAAGAATGAGGCACGATCGACGCGTATACGCACAAACAACCGCTCGTGCACACCCATAAATCAACGAATCTCGCGAGTACGCGCCGTCGACGCAACGTCCCAGACGGAAGAGAGCGAAAGCGTGCATCAAGTCGAAAGGCAAGGCCTCCTCTCAATCATACCCGCGGAGGAGAAGGAGGGCGGCGCTAAACGACAGCAGCGCCGGGATCGCCGACTTCTGCCCCATCCACCTTTTTAAAACTACAATGGCAAAGAAATGCAAAACGCGTGGAGAGTTGCGCCGCTGTCGTGCCTTCCTTGCTCCCTGCTGTTGCGTTTCGCCTGCGACACGTGGTTTTGCCGGCGCGACTGCGGCGGGGCGGCAGACATTTTGGCCCGATCGTCGTCGCCGCAACGCTCATCGGCAGGTGTTTCCAGGCGCGACTGCGGCGATGCGACCGCAAAGGATCACCCTCTCATTCCAGTCATTGTGCCAGAACCAGGCGATGCGAAAGCAGGGATCATCCTCTCATTACAGTCATTGTGCCCGACCGGCAGCGCTACAACAGGGTGCTACGAGATCGTGCTCGACATGGTGCTACGGCAGCGCTACAACAGGGTGCTACGAGATCGTGCTCGACATGGTGCTACGGCAGCGCTACGACAGGGTGCTACGAGATCGTGCTCGACATGGTGCTACGGCAGCGCTACGACAGTGTGCGTCACCATTAGCCCATTGTACATTCACGTGCTCGTCTTTTGAGGGGTTCCTTCTTGCCCTCAACTGCGAGAGTATAAAAACAGCTGCCCCCGGACGCCAAAAGGAGGGCTCCGATTTCTTCTGTTGAGTAAAGTGCTCTCCCGTCTCTCTACTTCGGTCAACCTGACCGCCAACTCTTTGCCATGTTAAAATAAACAAGTTGTTTTGTTGTTACCAGTCGACTCATGCTTTGCCGGGACCTTCGGATGCTTCCAGTTGTACCCCAGGCCGCCAGGCCAACGCTACCCTTGGGGCTTGCGACCCAGGTACAGCCACGGGCGTCAGCGCCGAGTTCCCAACAGATCGTACCAGCGGTGCGATCCAAACATCTGGTTGGCAGCGGTGAGATCGCCTCCGACTTCAAACAACTGTCTGCCAGCGGTGAGATCGCGACAACGGAGGCCAGCAGCGAAGAGATGCAGTTGACTGTATGCTGAGCAGCTCATCGACGATCCGGGAGCAGTGCAACGAGCCCTGTGTGATGACTGGTTGCCTGCAGCGGAACGACTGCGCTGGACTCTTGGCTGCGAGGTTTGGTGAGTGCGGGACTTTCTTCTTCTGAGCTTTGCCAGGCTTTTGGTAGTGTCAGAAACAGAGCTGGTAATTGTGGTTGTCGTTGCTGCCGGGTTAGTTTGCGGCAAGACAATAGTAAGCAGTAGAGAAAGCAGCATTCAGAGCAGCCATGGATTTGAAGTCGTTGCGCAAACCGAAATTGTTGGAGCTTGCAAGAGAGTTGGGTCTGGATGTCTCAGACAAACTAAGAAAACCTGAACTGTTAAAGGCTATTCTTGAGTTAGAGGCTGAGGATGACGAGCTGTCGGAATGCCTTGAGACCATTGAAGAGAGGGAGACTGCAAAAAGACAGGAGCGCGAACTTAAAGAGCAAAAAGAAAAAGAAGAGCGCGAACTTAAAGAACAGAAAGAAAAAGAAGAGCGTGAACGTAAAGAACAGAAAGAGCGAGAGCAACAAGAGCGTGACCGTCAACACGCTTTGGAAATGAAGCGTCTTGAGGTAGAGATGGAACGCGCTCGTAATGGAAGTCAGGCACACGGTGCAGGAGAACGAGTATTGTTCAAAATGACTGACCTGATGCGGCCGTTTAAGCTTGGAGAGGACATTGGTTTGTTCCTGGTTAACTTTGAGCGAACGTGCGAGAAGCAGGGGTTCTCTCGGGAAACGTGGCCACAGCGCTTGCTCACTTTGTTACCCGGCGAGGCGGCCGACGTAGTCGCTCGCTTGGATAGAGAGGAGGCAGAGGATTTCGACACAGTGAAATCGAGTCTTCTAAAAAAGTACCGGCTGTCTGCGGAGGCGTTCCGTCGGAAGTTTCGGGAAAATGAGAAAGGCAGAAGTGAGTCATATACAGAGTTTGCGTATAGGCTTATGTCGAACATGCAGGAGTGGCTCAAAGAAGAGAAAGCATTTGGTGACCACGATAAAGTTCTGCAGTGTTTCGGGCTAGAACAGTTTTATAGTCGGTTACCTGAGAACGTGCGATACTGGGTCTTGGATAGGCCAGACGTGAGTACGGTGGCTAGAGCCGCTGAGCTAGCCGAGGAGTTTGTGACGCGTCGAGCTCGCGGAGCTAAGGACGGTCAAAAGGGTGAATTTGGCTCGAAGTTTGAGAGGCCGAAGTTCACACCCATGAGAGCAAAGGGGGACACGCGTAGTGCGGATGCGAGTGAAAGCAGTCCGACCAGACGTAAAGAGACGGCGGCAGCCAAACGCAGAAAGCGGTTCGAGATGAGGCGAGCGGGCGTTTGTTATACGTGCCAGAAGCCGGGTCACTTTTCGGCGCAGTGTCCGGAAACAACACCAAAAGTTGTGTTTTTTTCAATAGGCAGCACTGACGAGAACATGAAGCTTCTCGAGCCTTACATGCGAGACCTCCTCGTGAACGGGAAAGAGTGCCGAGTGCTTCGCGATTCCGCAGCTACGATGGATGTAGTTCACCCGTCTTACGTAGAACCCCATATGTTCACGGGCGAGTGCGCGTGGATCAAGCAAGCCGTGGAAGCTCATAGCGTGTGTCTGCCAGTAGCAAAGGTGCTTATTGAAGGACCTTTCGGAGCGCTTGAGACAGAGGCGGCAGTGTCATCTATGCTGCCACCCCAGTACCCGTACCTATTTTCAAACAGGTCCGATCACCTCCTGCGCGAGAAGGGGCTTTTGTTTGGTGAAGCTAGTGTTCAGGCCTTAACCAGATCGAAGGTTCGGGAGCTCGCTGCAAAGGCGGTAGTTGCGGGGCCGACGTTATCAAACAACGAAAAAGGGTCAGAGGCGCAGCAAGCTGATATTCAGAGCACGCCCGAACTGAATAAACTTGAGTCTGTAACGTTAAAGGCGCCAGATACTGGAGAGGAAACGCCCGACGCGGGAAAGTTAGAAGAGCTATCTACTGATTTGCTCATCGCGCCTACGTCAGACGGACTTGATAGGTTGCTAAAAGTCAGCCGGACGGCTTTGATAGCCGAGCAAAAAAAGGATGGCAGCCTGGAAATAGTGCGCTGCAATGTCAAAGAAGGTATCGCCAGGAAAACTGCGCGTTTTGTGGAAAGAGGTGGAGTCCTGTACCGGAAGTATCTAGACCGCAGAGGAGTGGAGTTCGATCAGCTGATCGTGCCTCAATGCTATCGTCAAGATCTGTTGCGCTTGTCACACGGGGGTTCGTGGTCCGGACACCTAGGAGTTAAGAAAACTAAGGACCGTCTCTTGCAAGAGTACTATTGGCCAGGGTGTTTTCGGGACGCAGACCATTTCGTGAGGACATGTGACACTTGTCAGCGGGTGGGCAAACCAGGGGACAAATCGAGGGCGCCGTTGAAATTGGTACCTATCATTACGGAGCCTTTTAGACGGCTCGTTATTGATACTGTGGGACCTCTGCCGGTAACAGCCACGGGGTACAGACACATTTTGACTGTGATCTGCCCAGCGACAAAGTTCCCTGAAGCAGTGCCGCTTAAAGAACTCAGCTCAGTTGAGATAGTTAATGCACTACTGTCCATATTTGCGCGAGTTGGTTTCCCTGCGGAAATCCAATCAGATCAGGGCACAGTGTTTACTAGCGCTTTGACGACAACTTTTCTCGAAAGGTGTGGGGTAAAGCTGTTACACAGCTCAGTGTACCACCCACAGTCGAATTCCGTTGAGAAGCTCCACTCCGTCATGAAGCGCGTGTTGAGAGCCTTGTGTTTTGAACATCAAACTGACTGGGAGCTGTGTCTGCCTGGGGTGATGTTTGCTTTAAGGACCGCGCCGCATGCGGCTACGGGGTTTTCGCCAGCTGAACTGGTGTACGGTCGCTCGCTTCGATCTCCGCTTCGCATGCTTCGAGAATCGTGGGAAGGTAGGGGCGACGACCCAGTCGTGGTGGAGTACGTACTTAAGCTCCTCGAACGCTTAAGAAGGGCACAGGAGTTGTCAGGTGAAGCAATGACAAAGGCCCAGCAGAGGGCCAAGGTTTATTATGATCGGACAGCCAGGGCCCGTCGTTTTGAGGTGGGCGATGAGGTCATGATATTGCGCACATCGCTAAACAACAAACTAGACGTGCAGTGGGAGGGCCCAGCACGAATTGTTCAGAAACTGTCGGACGTTAACTACGTGGTAAGTCTGCCAGGAAAGCGGAAAGCACAGCAAGTTTACCACTGTAATCTGCTCAAACCTTATAGACAAAGGGAAGCAGTGGTGTGCATGATGGTAAACGTTCCTGAAGAGCTTCCGGTCGAGCTTCCGGGACTAGGCTCAGTGACGAACAGGGAAGACACCGGTCAAGTCATTAGTGACCTTATCAGTAAAGCACCGCTGTCGCCCGAGCAGAAAACCGAACTACACCAGCTATTACAAGAGTTTCAAGGTCTGTTCTCTGAGAGGCCTGGTAGGACTTCTGTACTTACTCATGATATAGAACTTACCTCCCCAGAGCCAGTACGATCCAAGGCGTATCGGGTGTCACCCCGCCAGAGCGATATTATGGAGGCTGAGGTAAAGAAAATGCTACAGCTCGGTGTTATTGAGGCAGGTGAGAGTGATTATACCTCCCCTTTGATTTTAGTTGAGGTACCGGGCAAGGAACCTCGTCCTTGCGTCGACTACCGCAGGCTTAATTCCATCACTAAGGATCAAATCTATCCGATCCCTAACATCGAGGAGCGCCTTCAGAAAGTTAGTAGCGCTCAGTTTATTTCCACCCTAGATCTTGTCAGGGGTTATTGGCAGGTTCCACTTACAGAAGAGGCTAGTAGGTATGCGGCGTTCATTTCACCAATGGGAACATTCCGTCCTAAAGTGTTGAGTTTTGGTTTGAAGAACGCGCCATACTGTTTTTCAAGTCTCATGGATAAAGTGTTGCGGGGACAGCAAGAATTCGCTTTACCGTATCTAGACGACGTAGCGATATTCTCCGCATCCTGGTCTGAGCATATGGCACACTTGCGGGCAGTGCTAACCCGCCTGCGCGAAGCGGGCTTGACAGTCAAGGCTCCTAAGTGCCAGTTAGCACAGGCCGAGGTTGTCTACCTCGGTCACGTGATTGGTCAGGGTCGTCGCCGCCCCTCTGAAATAAAAGTGGCCGCTGTGCGAGACTTTCCGCAACCGCGCACCAAGACCGATATTCGGTCGTTCTTGGGTGTCGCCGGCTACTATCAGAGGTACATCCCTAGGTACTCTGATATCGCGGCTCCCCTGACGGATGCTCTAAGAAAGACAGAGCCTCAAACAGTCGTCTGGGACGAGACAAAGGAAAGAGCTTTTAGCGCCCTAAAGAGTGCCCTAACAAGCCAGCCTGTGCTACGATCGCCAGACTATACAAAAGGGTTCGTTGTTCAGTGCGATGCTAGTGAGCGAGGCATGGGCGTTGTACTGTGCCAACGGGAAAATGGAGAAGTAGAACACCCCGTCCTGTATGCTAGTCGTAAGCTGTCCTGTCGTGAGCAGGCGTATAGCGCCACCGAGAAAGAGTGTGCATGTCTCGTGTGGGCCGTTCAGAAATTGTCATGCTATCTAGCCGGCTCGAGGTTTATCATTGAGACGGATCACTGCCCTCTCCAATGGCTGCAGACCATCTCTCCCAAAAATGGCCGCCTCCTGCGCTGGAGCCTCGCTTTACAACAATATTCCTTTGAGGTGCGTTACAAAAAGGGGAGTCTCAACGGTAACGCCGATGGCTTAAGTCGAAGCCCCTAACGTAGGAATCAGCCTCAAAATTGTTGGTTACTGATGTTTTTCTTCCTGAGGCAGGATTTTTTTTAACATATTGCTTTTGTTTAGTGTTTCAAAGTGATGATATGCTTTCTAGTGCAATTTTTCAATTTGTGGACGCATTCTGAGTGATGCTAGACTACTGTAAGGAACTAGGCAGTGGTATAAAAAGGGGAAAGAGCCTGGCAGGGCTTAGTGAGGGTTGTGCCGTGCTTGCTGACTGAGCGGTTGAGTTTCA
This sequence comes from Dermacentor variabilis, assembly GCF_050947875.1. Classification (NCBI taxonomy): domain Eukaryota; kingdom Metazoa; phylum Arthropoda; class Arachnida; order Ixodida; family Ixodidae; genus Dermacentor; species Dermacentor variabilis. Next base: position 59,573,092 of record NC_134571.1, on the reverse strand, counting down.
GCGTAGTTCTAACGCTTGCCGGAAACGAGAACAAAAATGTGAACTCTCCCGAAGTCACTTTGCAGTGTCCCGTGCGAACCTGAACGAGAGAACGAGGCCTTCTCTGTGCGCTGCGCTCAAGAAACGTCGAGGGACGCCCGACTTCGGTTATGAGCATCATCGAGCGACATCCCTCCGGACAGCGGATGCAGTCCCCTGTCCATCGGGATCTCCTTCCCCCGGCGGGGCGGTCTGTTGCGTTTCGCCTGCGACACGTGGTTTTGCCGGCGCGACTGCGGCGGGGCGGCAGACATTTTGGCCCGATCGTCGTCGCCGCAACGCTCATCGGCAGGTGTTTCCAGGCGCGACTGCGGCGATGCGACCGCAAAGGATCACCCTCTCATTCCAGTCATTGTGCCAGAACCAGGCGATGCGAAAGCAGGGATCATCCTCTCATTACAGTCATTGTGCCCGACCGGCAGCGCTACAACAGGGTGCTACGAGATCGTGCTCGACATGGTGCTACGGCAGCGCTACAACAGGGTGCTACGAGATCGTGCTCGACATGGTGCTACGGCAGCGCTACGACAGGGTGCTACGAGATCGTGCTCGACATGGTGCTACGGCAGCGCTACGACAGTGTGCGTCACCATTAGCCCATTGTACATTCACGTGCTCGTCTTTTGAGGGGTTCCTTCTTGCCCTCAACTGCGAGAGTATAAAAACAGCTGCCCCCGGACGCCAAAAGGAGGGCTCCGATTTCTTCTGTTGAGTAAAGTGCTCTCCCGTCTCTCTACTTCGGTCAACCTGACCGCCAACTCTTTGCCATGTTAAAATAAACAAGTTGTTTTGTTGTTACCAGTCGACTCATGCTTTGCCGGGACCTTCGGATGCTTCCAGTTGTACCCCAGGCCGCCAGGCCAACGCTACCCTTGGGGCTTGCGACCCAGGTACAGCCACGGGCGTCAGCGCCGAGTTCCCAACCGATCGCGCCAGCGGTGCGATCCAAACACTGCCCCGTGTCGGGAGACGGCGACCTCTCCTTCCTCTAAATCGCCGGCAAAAAGGAGCGAGGGCGCCCGCGCTTTTACCCCGCGCGTCTAAGTTACGGGGCACGGTCCGATTGGCGCCAGCTGTGGCGCTCAATGAGCCGAGCTCGGCACGACGCTCGGTGACAACGATGCGGCTATCGGGTTTCGGCGCGTTTCCGTCGGGCCAAGCAGACGAGCGCCGCGACAGAAAACGGCGGGCGGAAGCTTCGCCGATGCCATGAAACGAGGCAGCCTTCGCCGATGCGAGTAATGGGGCTGAAAGGCCGCGTATAAGCGGACGTGCGTTTGGCGAGCGTACTGCGCAGCAATGACTGCGTCACCTTCAGGTGCTGCGTACGACAGCGTATACTGCGTCACCTTTAGGTGACGACGACCAAGCTATCCTATAAGTGTCTAAAACTTGCTTGAAGATTGGTTGGGCGGGCGAGATATTCGAGTGATCTCACGATGCCATAAATGTCTGCATTAGGACGTACAAAAATCCCCGAAATTCGTGACAAGAGAGCTAATTTACAGAGTACGCAATTGCGTAAGCCGCATTTTCTACCTTGTCTCAGTACCAAAAAAAAAAAAATCACGCTAGAACAAAGGCGTGCGTTGAAAAAATAAGCTCGGTTTGGATTAAGGATTCTGCCATATCGATTAAAGATTTCGTTGAAATAAATAAATATAAGGGACCGCCCTTTAACCGATGCTTATTTGAACTCAACTAGCTGCTTCAGCCGAGTTGCTTTACTCATGAAGCCAAAAAGCTTGAACTAACAGCAATACTTGCACGAACGAAGCGGTTTCAAAATGCATTGAAAGCACAGAGGCTTTTGAGATTTGTTTGGATTAACAGAAATTCGAATCATCCGAGATCGGACTTCTTGCAAGTGGACTTGGATGCCATTTCCAAAAATAAATAATACAAAGAACAAGGGGGGTAAACGTTTTAATATGCGTCTCTTTTGAGTGTGAAATGCCGTTTTATAACGAGTTGATGAGAACTCGAAATTATTGTGACAACTCGCAGCTTTCGCGTACTCCTCCGAATTTAAAGTCTCTACACCCGCGTTCTGTTAGGACAGAGTGCATTAACTGCATGCGAACGAGTGCTCCTATATATGACGCACTTTCAATCTTTTGCCTGATGATACGCTGCGAATAATGGGACGGTAGGATTATGAAAACCCGTAGCGGTAATACACGAACATGGTAACATTGATATCTCCAAAACGGCGCTCCTGCTTCGGTACGTCTTCTATAGCCGGGTGTCGTTTCATGCTGTTTTGGCGATTGACCAACAGCTAAGAATGACCAACAGCTAAGAAGCTCGGAAAAAAAAAAAATCACGGAAACAATACGTTCTACACTAGCTCGCTTCAAGAACTACCGAGTTTTCGATGCAAACATTTTCAATATTGCGCGCACGTGTTCTAAAATGTATACTGCCTGCAAAAACTAACGCTAAGACTGAATAAACGGAAGCTTAATAAGAGTACTATTTTTGTCAAGTAGATGCTGGGACAAGTAAAGAACTATAACGTGGCAAATTCTGGAAATGACCACGTACGTCACATGACACATTCGACGCGTCCTGCTGACAAGCGACGACTGTCCAAACGGCCTATATGGACCATGCAGCGCTGAGCGATATGGCAACGACAGACGGCGGCAGCTTCTTTCGTATACCCCTATTGCACACCCGTCAACGAGGCCTTCGACGGTGACGACAGGGAGTTGGTGCGGTATACGCAATCGCTTTGAAAGGCGCCCTCCAAGGTGCCCTTATAGTTAAAGAAGCAATAGGTTGTACGCAGCACGTGCAGTCAGCGTCATACTTAATGGGAACACTTAGCAAATATTCCAGTGAAATGCCACATTTCACTTCTCTTTTCTTTCGGTCTTCTCTTTCTTTTTTTCAGAAAAGTGGAGCACGTAAGATACTACAGACCGCCGAAAGCGGCGTAAAAAGAAGGAAGGAAAAGCGGGAGCGAGGGTTAGGGTAGGCAGGTACCTCCTTTCCCACGCCCGCCAGTTAGCTGAACGTTTCGCTTGTAATAATATATTCCGGCCAGACGCTATGCAGCGGTGAGCGTTGCATATGACCGCTGCACAACCGGCCATATAGTATCCGCGAGCCTGCAGACCCAGTGCAGACAGCGACGACTTTCTCGCAAGCGAGCCAAGATGGCGGGACGGGGAGGCACCGCGTCTGGTGGATATATATACGGCACCCCCACTAGGGAACGTCAGAAAGTGCGCTGCGGAAAAGCCCGGCGTGACGCCGTCGCCTTTTCGAAACGCCGCACGAAACCGCACCGGCGAAAAGTATGCGCGTTATGTGTGTTTGCCTTTCAGCGCGTCTTCTCTTTCGCTCTCGTCTTCCGTCGCGCCAGCACTTCGGGCGCGGAGACGTTAGGGCGCAGCAGAGAACGAGCGCGCGCGCGCGCGCGTCGTGGCGACTGCCAAAGAACTGTCGCTCCGCCTCCTGCCCTCCTGCCCGCTCACTCGCGGCTCGAAACGCTTTTCTCTCGAAAAGGCTGCCGACAGCACGTGTGCTGCGCCTGCAGTCGCCGCACTAAATCGGTGCATCGCAGGGAAAGCCCCAGCGGCCGCGGAGTATACGAAGGGAATTCAATCAAGTGATTCGTACGATTTTGAGGTCTCTTCTTGCCATATTCCGGCCATTTCCGATCAGCCTTGCGCGGTGACCGATACAGGGGAAGACGGCGTGCGACCAATGACAAAAGGCAATGACAACAGCAAATAAAGATGACCTATACGAAGAACGGCACAAGGAACAGAAATCGCAGGGCCGTACGTTCGCGCAGTTATGTGAGAACGGGTTGCGATCGGCGGGTATATGCCACGGTCGCCAGATCACTGGGCGTCGCGATTGACCAGCGTACGCGGACGCCCACGAATCAGGGACTGACCCCCACAATTAGCTCAAACAAACGCTATGTAACAAGACGACAACGCATGCAGAGAAAGGTCCGCGGTAAGAGACCCGAAGTGCAACAAAGAGGGCGACCGTGCAAGGAGCGAGATATATAGGAGACGGTAATGGGAGAGCCGCTTTACAAGGATGTGAACTAGAGACACAAAGTATATATGCCCCGCCGAGATGGTAACGAGATGGGGGTATGCGCAGCAGGGATGGAGGTCGAAGACAGAGTACACGCGTCTGTTACGAGGATGGAAACGGGGAGTATACGTTACATGAATACGGATGTAAGGAGCACGCACCAACAACGGTTTCAGATACTGAAAACGCGGTAATCAGAACGGAAATTTCCTGTCTTCAGCACTGGAGAAGCATACTTTAAACACACTTAGAAGCATACTTTATTTTTCCCAGACGTCACGACAATGCACGGTTTTAGCGAGAACGGATGATAAGCAGCGCGTTCCTTATTTATCTCCAGCGTGGCTCGTTATTCAACCCGACTTTTTACGCATTCAAGGCTCCCGCGTTCTTCCTCTCCTCTTGCAGGGCCGACGTTCTTAAAAAGGCGCAGCCGCCGCAACCTTTCTCGCGCTCTCTCTCCGCGCGGGCCTGTTTACCCGCGCCTCTCTTGCGAGTGCCACAGCTGCGTAGAGTATAGTGCGCGCGCGACTCGTCTCTGCCGCAGAGCCGAGAGACGAATAGTGGTCGCCGCGCGACTTTCGTAAACACAACGAGCGGGCAGCATCCGCCAACTCGGGGAGCTTGACTGATGGCCGCGCGCCGCGGTGCAGGCCGACCCGAGTTCGGGCCGCGCGCGCGCGCGCGCTCCGGGGTTTTAACCAACCACTTAAGCGCTGGTTTACGACATGTGTATACTACACCACGAGCTGATAGACACGCCCCCCCCCCTCCCCCATTCCTTCTCTGTGCAATACACTAGGCAGCGCGAAGCCCACGCGAGAGGGTTTCTATACAAGCGCCAGAAAGAATGTTTCCGAAAAAAATTAACGGCGCGAAAGAATGCGCTTCAAAAGTAACAAATTAGAGAGCCTTTCTAGGAGGTCCTATAAACGAACTAAAAGGGCCGTATACAACGACCGTTTAGCGCCACGACACGTAAACGGGAGCAAACCATTAATTTCAAACGTGGTTATATAGCCCGTGTATACGGTTTTTTGTTAAAGAGTTCGGAAACCACTGCGCGCGTGACCGGAACTGCCGTACAGTGGTGCACTATAGAAACTCCGTAAAATCTCTGTTGTTCGAAATCCTTACGAATATAGTGCGTTAACGGCCCAAAGCTTCAAATCACGAGGCCCGCTACGGAAGCCGCGGAACAGGGCACGGCAACAGAACTCGTGCACGCGGACTGATTTACAACACTGAGGAATACTGACCCTTTGGGATAGTATAATAAATGAGAACATGGGCAGAACTACTGTCCGCATCAGACTCGCGAACCGTGTGCTTCCTGTGCGTTGCCTAATCAAACACGAACATTAAATTTCCTTCGATCGGCTGGATTTTGTAGCGGTACGCTAAGGACATGCAGTTACGAACAATATATCGTGTGCTAGAGGTTACACGAGAGTTATTACTCGCCATTTGCGCGAAACCTTACGCCCGAACGCGCATAGGTGACCGCGCCCCTGACTACAGGTCTTACAGTTAAAAATTTGGAGGACGCTTAAGCTTCGCCTTTAAAAGTGGAACGCGATAGCATTCAAACATCCCCGACTGCTTCTCACGCTCCCGGGCAATGCAGCTCACGTAACCGCAATGTTTAACGGGATACGCTCGCGGCGAAATCTATGCACGAAGGCGAGCTTTTTAGTAGAAACACGGCCTCTTGCGTGGGCAGATCTTCTGTTATTGTTTCGTACTTTTGATATCTCAGTCTGAGAAGATTTAACACAAAAGGTATGCGTTGTCGGTGTTTTGTTTCACATTTGCTTGTGGGCTACTGTTCTCAAAATTCCGAGGAATAACTTTGTAAAGAACGTAACAGAGAAGGTAGGAGCAACTTTAGTGCCGTATATATATATATTGAATATGCATGGTTTGGAATTATTTTTCGCGAGAGGACGGTCTACGCCGGACGCCAGATTTTCTGCAAGATGGAGCTCCTAATGCTGTCGCCTTAGCAATTTCATATTATTCTTTGTCACATGTAAACGCAATCGTGAGATCATAGGAGCCAACTGTTATGGGACGCAATACGATGGTTAGGTGAAGTGCAACGCGTGCGGTTATGCTATCCAAAGTGCCGGGGAAAAAAAGCCTTCACAGATCGCGCGTCGACGTCGCAGCACCCGAGGGCCCGAGCGAAGCTTCTCTACATTCTGCGGAGCGCGCTGCCATCGAATGTCACGCCACGCTTGTTGTTCTCAGAGGTAAGGCCGGCGTTCCGCATGCCCAGCACGCCGCAAACAACTCTCACCGGTGAAGAAGCACACGAGCACTGCACCGCGAACAGCAAATCGCGGTGAGCTAGCGGTCAACGTTTTAGCTTCAAGCATCAGCCAAAGCGGCAGGGTCACACATCGTGGCGGCTGCCGCGTCCGTGTGCGCGCCGCGCCACGGTGACGCGACGACGCCCGGCGCGCGCCGTAAATCTCACCGCTTCGCGCGGAGCTCGCGTCTCGGCGCCGCGACAGAAAGGCGCGCCCCTTAAATCAACGCCTATACAGCTGCACCCTCCTCCTGCCTCCCAACCCCTCCCCTATGTACAACCCCCCACGTTCTTCCCAAAGGCCCGACCGCAACCTAAGTACGGGAGAGGGGTTCAGCTATGAAAGAGTACGTAGGTCTCGGCGATCGCGCGAGAAGATTGCCGGGTGCCCGCGTGGTGTCCTGGCTCCCACAGCCCTGCAGCAATCGCGCGGCTGCGCCTCCTCCGGGAGGCTGCAAACTGTACGTTACACTATTTTAGGAGCGATACAGCTGCCGCCGGAGCGACAGTGCTGCCATCTTCTTTTTTTTTTCCTGCAGACGCGTGCCTAGCTTCATATATTTGCGTTAATGCCGAACAATAATAATAAAAAAAAAAAAGCGTTCCAACCTTTCGGCCGCGAAACAAAATGAAAAGTGTGACTAATAAGTTTAATTTAAGAAATTTGTGCCAAATAACTAAAAGCCATTGGGCACGGTCGGGTTACGCGATTGCTTAGTGATTTATCCAGGAAAGTGCGGCTCATTAAGGCGTTTTCTACGCTCGCAGCAATGCTTTAATATACAAGAGATGAGTCTGACATAGTATAACAGCGCCAGTCTATAGGATCGCCACCTTATTATACATTTCCACATTGTATAGCACACATATAAACGATACAATGAGAAAATGCGACAGAGAATAAAGGCGACTGAGGCTAGTCGTCCGTCGCTGCATAATCTGTAGGCGCAGCAGTTGCAGCATACACGTTCCTATACGGACCATTTTAATTTCGGCGAATGGACACAGCGGCTACCAGCCGTGCCAAGCCGTATAAAAGCGTGTCCTCATCAGATCACCGAGGCAGTTCGTTGAATTTTTTAGAAAGAGGCCACCTGGAAGCGTTGAGCGACGATGGCTTCTCTCTACTGCCGCGAAATATAGTTTACTTCACAGCCGTGATCAACAAGTTACAGTGCCCACGGCAAAATATTCCTCCGCCATACATTTCCCGTCAGGCCGTTCGTCAACACAAAGGCGGCACGATCAGTTCTGAGGGTATACGTGCATCACGTGAGACTGCCAACAACTAGCCCCTCTAAGTCTACAGTTGCGATTTTGAGACATATACACGACATCTGAACTTCTAAACCCGAATCAGACGCTTAAGCGAGAGAAAGCCCGATTCTGACGTCATATGTAGTCAACCGAAAGAACATGTCGACGTGTCACCATCTCGGATTTAAAAAAAAAAAAAATAATGAGGAAACTTTGCACGCGGATATTACAAGGAGGGGAGCGCTCCAAGAACCTCACGCAGTGCATTCAGGCGCGAAAATTGCAGTCGTCATATACGTTGCCAATAGAGTCTGTTTTACAGGTATACCCATTATATGCGGAGCAGTTAGGCCTGCCAATTTCAAGCTTGCCCAGTGCGAAAATGCGAAACACACACACACACACACACACACACACACACACACACACACACACACATATATATATATATATATATATATATATATATATATATATATATATATATATATATATATATATATATATATATATATATATATATATATATAAAGGGCTAGACGCTCATTTCAGTTTTTCATAACAAGCCCACAAAACACAATCAGTGCCCATCAAATGGTATGAAACTAATTTTGGATGTTCTAACTTCGTTTAGAAGTATTTCTATAGGGGCAACTGAAATGTTTTTTTCTTCATGCAAATAAATTCTGGCAACAAGAGGCTAGCATGTTCACATCACATTCGACGATAACCAATGAAGCCATTGGCTTGGAAATACTTTGGTGGGGAGAAGACAAGCGGACAACCGAAAGAATGGAAGCTTGGGACAAAGCAAAATAAGAATGCGAACCTTGTTCGCAAGTCTGGCCCTAACGTCATTACATGTATTTGTACTAAAAGTGAAGCCCACGAGCTCCTCAAGGAAGGAAAGAATAGTAGTCGAGCGTTATTTGTGAATGCTTTTAGCCCATAAAAATTATGCCCACCATGAGGAGGCAAACGTATACAGAAAAACGCCTCAAAGCTGACGCAAATACCGCTATCAAATTTGGCGCAATCTTTAGCGGCTCGCAGGGCGGTATGGCGACGTCGTCGACTAGTATACGGACCATCAAGGCAAACGGAGCAGGGTAATCTCCTTTACATGCAATGGTGTCAGGAGGAAGCGACCGTTACCGCTCCTCGGCTATGGCACTGAGGAAATACGTGATATTTTCGAAGAACCCGAAAGCAAATGTCATAATTACGTATTTAACTAAACCAATCTATATCTGTTTTCAAACCGAGAACGTTCGAACCATCGTCGGACTTGACGTTTAATGCTTAGCCACAGGTAGTAAGTAACGTATCCTACGCAGAGTTTTATTCAACATTCACGCTAACATATCGACTGTAGTCTAGCATCGACGCGGCCGTTGTGTCGCTTGCGCATCAGAGTTCTTACAACAGTCGATTCTTTACAAACAGTGAGGCGCTTTTGTATATATAGGGAAACCGCTTCAATGGTTTCACCAGAATTCCTCAGAAGGGATGCCCCTTTACATGTTGAATTAGCTGCAATGAACCAAGAATTGCCGAATCCCTGGCAAACAACGGTGTTTTGACACGAGCAATGACTACTCAATCTCACAAAAGCCAGCGCAGTAACGAAAGAGGTGCAATTATAAAGGAGAGCTTTACCTATTCTTTTTTTTTCTAAGACTGGCATGGGGGGTACAGTTTGCGAGAATTCTTAAAAAAAGGAATTATATGAGCATCCCCCAACTTGATCAGCCGGGGATGTGAAGCGCTATAGTTGTAACAATGATATGACGAACAAAAAGATAAACAAACAAACTGCAAGCCAGCTGCACTCACTTCGTGAAGCCAGGAAGATCTCGAGCGCGATGTTTTGCAGGAGGTAGCGCCTCGAAAAGATGGCCCGGATCTCGGAGAAGTGCCACTTGCCATGCACGTGGTCGCAGTACTTGATCGCCTGCACACACAAGGTAATGTCGAGGCACGTGTCAATGCGAGGGCTCTGCTGAAGCTATACTAGCACTGTGCGACACCACAGTCATAACAACAAATGTGCCACTACGGGTGGCGTTGATTTCAATTCCTGGAAAGAAGGCAGAACACGCGTCGTGGGATTATATACCACCATCGAACTATTCTATGCCCACTGCAGGATGATCTCCTGCGATCTCCAATTACCTCTGTCCTGCGCCAACAACCAAAGACACCAAGGACCACATAGGGGAAATTACTTGTGCTTACTGATTGAATTAAAGAAATGATAAATCAATGGAAGCGAAGGTGGATGAAAACAGAACTTGCCGCACGTGGGGAACTATCCCACGTCTTCGCATTACGCGCGCGATGCTTTTACCAGCTCAGCTACCGCGGCACCGTTTTCACATCCACTTTCTCGGGTATTAACGTTTTGTTAAAACAACTAACCCTGGGCGTGTTAGTGTCAACCGCCAAGGTTTGTGAGTGGTGGCGCTGGCTATATATATATATATATATATATATATATATATATATATATATATATATATATATATATATATATATATATATATATATATATATATATATATATATATATATGTGTGTGTGTGTGTGTGTGTGTGTGTGTGTGTGTGTTTCAATTAGTCTATTTCAATAATTATAGGTACTTCCAGTGACGCACATAGCTAAGTTTCAGAGAGCCTTGCCAAGAAAAAAAAAAAGAAGAAGGGTAAGACGTCGGTACTTAAATGATATGAAAAAGGTGCACTTGCTTGAAAAGGACGCTCAAAGAAGGACTTCCTTGTTCAGATTAAGTACGTACATGACCACGCGCACACCCAGCGAACATTACCACATAGCTACAAGCGTTATACGCGTTTTGTGCACGGTAGTTCCTTAGCAAGACGTAGAGCCATTTCTGAAGAAACAACCCTTAAGGCAACGTTCGCGTTACTTCCTTTACACTTGCGAATTTTCGAAGCACTGTCGTCATGGATACCGTGAAGAAAAAAAAAAGAATAATGATGAGCACCCAAAGGTTTAGTTGTAGATGATAATGAACTGCAACCTTTATTGCAGATCTGTTGCAGGCGCCATCCATTAAAACTGCGACGAGTTCGTATGCGTTCCCTCCGCTCGCGGTCAGGCCGATCTTCGAACTATCCTACATACTTCACATACTCATTCTTATGATCGTGCACGTAGGCCGGAAAACGCGCGTCCAGGCGGGCACTAAGCGCCCACAATAGCACACCGACGGCACGATAGTAAGAAAAGCGGAATGACGGTGGCCAAGCCAGCTCAAGCAGAGAACAGAATGGAGATAAACGAAGCCCTCCCGTGATCCCGCACACCCCACGTACGCGTGAGACACAAGCCGTCGGCGCCGCCGAAGGGGGCTGTGCTGCGGCGACGGCCGCTCATTTTCCCCAGTGACCGGTCGCAGATTGAAACGCGTTGCGAACAACCGCACCCCGCTCCGTCGCCCACGCAGCGCGGCAGAAGCGGCTGCCGAGTGATGCACGGAGGAGGAAGCAGTGCGGCAATTTTCTAATCGCGGAGGGGCATCAATCAGCGGCACGAGCGCGCGCTCCGCCAATGCGCGTGTACATCGCGCCCTTGCTCCTGGAAACGTGTATTTGTAGCACAGCACGCAAACCACGCGGGGAAGCGCGATTACATGTACTATAGGCACATGACAGCCTCGGCGGAGCGCCCGGCGCCATAGGGGGGGCACAGGCCCTTCGTATGGCATAGATGTTCTGGACCGGTGGCCCGCCACTTCACGGGAGGCGTTAAAACGTGTTCACCACCCGCGTTCTGTATTTTAATTCCTGCTACATGCCCCCCCATCATGCGTACTCCGGACCCTCTTCCGCCTGTCTGAAACGTTCAACACGTCGCGGTGGCGCTACTCTGTTGGAACCGCGCGCCACACACACAGTTTCGAGATGCGGCGGCCAGATCTGGCCCCCGGCCGCGGTTACAGCGGAAGCTCTGCCTATCGCGCCCACAGCTCCGAACTTAGCACGCGACTCAGACGCAACGATTCAGCAGCCGCAAGCAGACCCGCGGAGCTAGGGGGTGTTGTCCCCCGACGCACGCGTGTACATAGTCCCGGGCTTGCGCTCGCGGGCCTTCATTAGGCACTCCATATGGGACGGCGGCAGCGACGATAGCAATCGTAACTGGAACCTGCGCAGCGCGTAATCGTTCCCGTTCATCGGAGCCCGCAGCGAAGCCCCCCTCCACCCGCCGGGCGGCAGAGCTGCTGGCACCGCTCCCTCGGCGGCGGTGTCCCGCGAGCGCATATCCCGCGCGCGGTAGCTACAGTACCCACACACACACACACGCTGAGGCACTGAGGGGGGGGGGGGGTCTACAATAGCCCCACTCAGCGCCGCGTCCATCTCTAGACTATGGCGCGTCATGCGAATGAACGGCGCCGTACGGCGCGCACAGCGATATGAACAACGTTTGCGTGTTCGCTTTCTCACGCGTGCACGGCCGCGGAACGATGGAAAGAAGCCGATAAAATCAATAAAGAACAATAACGATATGTGATAGTCTGGCAGGCAGCGGATATCTGCAAGAACGTAAACAGGCTTCACACAGGACTGTGCAGCCTGCAAAGCTCCGAGTAAAAAATGCACTCGAAACGGTGTCGACGGCCCAAGAAGCAAGTCGGAAGGACATGAGAATGGCAGCGCTCCCGGCCGCGTCCACACGTCCACACGTTTCCCCAGAACTACCGTCGTCTAACGCAGAAATCTGGGAATTCATTTATGTAACATTTCTGTCTTGGGTTGTACGCGAAGTGAATAGTCTAAGTGTAGCCACAGTCCGAGCTTATTTGCGTACTTATACCGCGCTCTTAGGGAGGCGACCGAAATGATCATTTAAACTTATCGTGCAAGCCACCCTCTATACACACTTTAACCCTTTTATAACCGAATCCAAACTCAGAAAGCGAAGATGTTATTCGAAAAAAAAAAAAGGAAGAAAGAAAGGGACACGCTCGGCTGCATCGTGGCTGCCCTACGAGCGCGCAAAAATCGCGAGGAGCTTCAGGCAGCTGCGCAGAACGGACAAGCCGCCACTGATCTGACATCAGAGGGCGAAGCAGTGGCCCCTCCGTGGATGAAGCGCATCAAGCGAATCCAATCGGAAAGGAAGAGTGCGCCAGGCGGGGCCGTCGCACTACTCCGCGCAGGCCTCCAGCGGCGCGCGCCGCGACGCGTCTCTCGGCGTATATGCGCGTTCTTGCCCGGCGGCAAGCGTCCATTACGTCCCCTCGCCGATGGCGCCCCTGCCACACAGAAGCACGCGCGCTTGAAACTGAAAATGGGAAGCGTCGCCGTTAGCCGTTGTTCGACCGAGCGCGTATACAGGACGAGTCGCGCACTTAGCCGCGCGCACTAATCCGTTTAGGGCGCCGTTCTGCGCGGCCCGACGCCAGTGGGCGGCGCGCGCAAGGGCGCAATCACGTGATCGATATACAGCGGGGGGCTCTAATTCGATTGCGAATCCCCATCCAAATCACATTAGCCAGAGAAACGCTACGCACGCGCGTGCGACGCCGCCAGAGAGGCCTGCGGCGGACGCTGGAAAAGCGGGACCCACTATATATAGATATTCGCCTCTCAACATGTACGATTGGACAGGACCACGCGACGTTGGAGCAAAAGTCGTCGCAACCCCTGCTTCGCTTCGCGTGAATCCATGGCATTTCTGGCGCTTGAACATCACAAGACAACAGATGCATGCGTCCGTGCACTATACAGATCGGCAAGCTACACCTCGCCCGGATAAAGACGACGCACGAACCTCTTGAAGAAGTCGTGTGCGCCTGCACGCGCTGTACACCTCTGTCTGCCTCCCACGCAGAATAGACCGGGAGGCTGTTGCACGCTACAAGCGTGTTGTTATAATTTACAAGCACGAACAATCTAGCGCAGAAACATATAACGCGGCCAGCCGAAGCCTTCACACACCTCGCGAGTCCAATATGGTGCTTCGCAATTGCATAATAAAACTATGATAAACTAAAACGAACGAGTCGTCTCTCGATTCCATATTATAATACCGGAAGAGGACTAAGAGAACGCAAATGAAGATTTTTGAGCCTATATATGCGGTGGAGAATGTCCGCTAAAAGATAAGCGGATCGAAATAGTACAACTAAACAAGGACAACGCATCCAATCACAATTCTTTGGGTTTGCTTCTTTGTTACTGTTCAGATGAGCTGTTCCAGCTTACCTCGAAGATTAACCAACTGGATTTCATCAAGATGATGCCCGCTCCGAAATTCCCGCTTTAAGTGTCGACGAAAACTAGCTTATTGAGAGAATTATTAATGCCAGGCGCGATGAGAATATCCGAAGGTATGTCGCGCACGTGTGCGGAAGAAATTAATGTTACGCATGCGTGGAAAAGCAAAATGCGTGTGAGGTAAATGAAGGTGTCGTTGGGAGAAATTCTGTTATTCGTACACTCAATAATGTGCTGTTACAGGGGTGTCTCAGGCGTGTCAACATGAAAATTCGTAGGAATAAAGTGCGCTGTAGGATGAACACGCAGGATAAATTTAAGTACTCTAGGAGAACTGAGATACGGCGAATTATTAAAGTTTCGCGAATTGGTGTTTTCTTCCACTTCCACTTGCCGGATAAACAAAATATTCGTCTTGAGGGTAACGAATGGGCGAACGCCCTAGGTCGAGCGCTAATCAACCGAGCGGGGCAAGACCAATCGTCTCATCAATCCCCACCCTTTGCCTTCGTGCCCCTGCCATCCAACTGTATACTGCGACCGACTCGAGATCCAGCGACTCAACCACAGCATTTGTCCTCCCGCTCACAGAAATCTCAGCAAGGAAGATGCAGTAGCTCTCAGATTTATTGAGACCAACACATTTCCAAACTTACACAGATACAGTAAAATGTTCCCACATACATATCGCGGCATCTGCCCGTGGTGCGGCGACACACGCCGTACACTCTTTCACATCTCGTGGGTGTGCGGGGGCAAACCTCAACACTTAAAGACGCCTAGCACGTCATTTGAGCGGTGGGAGGTACAGCTGACCGGCGATACCCTGGCGGGACAAGAAGCTCTCGTCCAGCAAGTACGTCGCGCAGCCATGGCCAGTGGAGCCCTGGAATGAGGACACCACCCACTCGACCTCAAGAGCAACGACCTCGATGGTCCAATTAAATGTTTTCTCTCTCTCTCCAAACTATACTTGGCGTAAATATTATTACGTACACAATTGCATAGAAATACTTGCGCGGGGGGGGGGGGAGGGGGGGAGAATAACACGATGGAGAAACAAATAAGCGCCTCCTTGTCAGTGGCACCACCGGAAGCTTTGGACATGTATACTATATAGAATTTCTTTACGATCGGTCACTGAAGAGTACATATAGAAGTTCAGAAGTATCAAATGCGTGGAGCCGTTGAGGAGCTGCGAAAAGGTAGTGCAATAACGAGGAATGTCTTTTTACCGAGCAAACGCGCGTTCCACAGCCTCTTCGTCTCGAACTCTGCTTCGCTTGATGGAATTCGCGTTTCGATTCTGCAATCTCACAAAAGCCGCCTCGAGAGAACTGCTTCCTGACCTAGTCCGTATTTGCTGAAACACACATACGCAGCGAATTGAACGTACCCAAAAAGAAAGACACACATCGACGACGACGTGGACGCCGCCCGTGTCACGGTCAAAGTATCTTTCTTTTTGTGTGCATGTGTCCTATTCGCGGCAAATATGTCGTCCACAAAAACACGCCTAAGTTTTCTCACTGAACCCTGCACCCGTAACGAACACGTTCGTTTCTGGTGTGGGCGCGTATACGGTGAGCTTCTGTGAGCCATGACACCCTATAGGTGCACGGAGCATTACCGGATCGTCTGCAGGAAACGACCTGCTCGACGGCAGGATATTTTCCAACCAATGCCGTAAGTTCACAAAAGTAATAGTTAACGCCTACTGTCATTTCCCTTTCTTTCTACATACTTGAAAAGGAACAATAAACGAAAAAGGATAGCGAGAAAGAAAAAAAAAGCTGCTATAACACTTTCGCACAAGTAGTCGTCGAACAACGATATTACCAGATTACTGCAATGCTGTTCTGTACATGTTGAACAAGACCCCCTTTCATGCCAGCAAGCAGGTCCGGTGACGCATGCGCAAGGTCGACGGAATATCTCTGAGGAAAGTCGTCCGCGTTAGTCGCACGAACGAGTGCGCGTAAGAAGTCGGCGCTTGTAGCGAGAGCAATTAAGCCGTATAGCCAATGACACCAGAAAAAGCCACCAAAGGAGCTTTCGCACAAATACAACCAGCACAGCCCACAACCTGCTTTCGAGCCTGCAGGTGAACCTGTTCGTATGCGGTAAAGCTGCATACCAGATTATGGGAGAAGCGACCGAGAAAAGCAGAAGCTTATCAGCAAACTCAGGAAAACAAACAACAGAGTATTTAATTCTGGGAAGGCGCGCGCCATCACGCTGCTGTTTCTCGGGTGCCTTTGCCGGTCCGATCATCACAGACTTATACATCGGGGGGCTAAGTGCCACCGCTTAGGTCCCAAAAGTATACACCCGAACACGGTCGACGCTGGCCACTCGCGAAGGACAAGCGTGATGGAGGGCCGGCTGCATCTCCTCGCATGCGAGATCCCATGAGCGCGCTCCGCGTTTGTATGCATTTCCGATAAGTCAACCGTAAATTCGCCACGATGGAGCTCCTATCATTGCGATCGGATGACCGAGCGCGTCGGAAGACAAACGCTCTCCGATCGAGCGCGGAGACAAAGACTGAGACGGGCATGCCGAGAAGAGGACACACGTCTGTATATGTAGCTCCCTATACAAGAGCGAACGTTTCTGCGGGAATCGATGGAGTTTAGAATCTCGAAATTGCAAAAAGACAAAGAAGAAGAAGAAGATGAAGAAGAAGCGAAACCGTAGAGAAAGAGGGGGGAAATTAACGGACGAGGAGGCCGTTTGGCGTATGTATGTTTGGACGATTGGAGGAGACTTGCGCTCGCACGGACACTGCTACATCAGCGCTGCGGGGACAGCCTCGGAGTCGAGGGCTGCTGAAAAACGGCGCGGGCTCATCAGATAAAAAGACGACGAGGAGGAGGACTCAGTGTCCACGACGAAAGACTGACTGCACCTCCGGTGCAGTTGAGCTCAAAAAAGAAGAAAGAAAGAAAGAAAGAAAGAAAGAAAGAAAGAAAGAAAGAAAGAAAGAAAGAAATGGCGAACCGAGAGAGACAAGGCACGTCGTCCGCGCTATTCCTTCCCATGCATGAGCCGTGAGCCCTTATCGGGGCCCGGCATCCCGCTGCAGAGAAAAGTTCGCAGGGTCTTTCTTCGTCTGCTTCTTCCCCTTGTTAGTCTCGGCCTCATGAGCAGGAGAAGTATAGGCGCCGGTGCCTGCGCGACCACAGAATGCACTGCGGGAGGAAGGAGAAAAAGAAGGAGAGGGGGGCCGCGACGCCCAATCTGCGACTCTATCTCTCACCCCTGCATCGCCCCCTACTTGGTTGGGCGAAACAGAAACAACAGGGAATTGCGCGCGCGACGACCACCCGAATATTTTCTTGCCCATATGCCTTCTCTCTCCGCCTCCAAATAGCCCGAAAGAGGGGAAGCGTTTCTGTTCTCCCGGGGGGCACTTCTTAGTCTTGCGTAGAAATCGCGATGCCCGAGAGACGGGATCAGTTTACCTTGCTCTCGAATTCGGAAAGAAAAATCGCGCTTGAGAAGCGCAGTGAATCTTAACCGCGCGGCCGCTGGTTCATTACGTTCTGGTCAAGACGAACGCACCTCCCTCCCTTCCTCCCCTTCCCTCTCCTCCTCTTCCGGCAAGTATGGAAGCTCGCGATTATTCATTCGGGCCGGATATATGTCATGCGCCGGCAGCGAATCAATCATATATGGAACAGCGCAATGCGCAGTTTCTGTTTTGTCCGGCGTGAGAGTGTATAGGCGGGCTACCGGCTGCAAGTGCCAAAAGAAAGAAGGGCGAGCGAGAGAGAGAGCGAGAGAATCTGTATACATTGCGAAAGTAAGCGACCAATCTCAGCGAGTTCGCGAAGGTCGCGCAGCAGAAACCAATTTGCGCCCCCATACAGAAGATATCAGACGAGCGCCATAAAGCCTAAATGAGAGATGGTGTGAACTTCAGAAGCAACTTCAAGAGATGACAAACACCGACTATTGTTTTTCACTAAGCTGGAATGGTAAAAGAAAAAAAAAAGAACTCTGTGGTTTAATTTTTGAAACTGCGCAGTCGGACGCCACATGATGCCAAATAGTGCACAGCTCCGGATTAATTCAGACCATCTAGGGGTTCTTGAACATGCGCCAAAAGAGCGGCGGTGCATCAACATTTTTTTTTTCATTCCGTCCCCCATCAGTATACGGCCGACGAGGCAGGCAGTCGAACCCACTACCCCATGCATATATTACAATCCTGTCCCGAATATAATGAGCACGCTCTGAGTGATAGCGAGCGACTCTGGGAACCAAACCTAATGAGAAAGTTGGCGATATGGGTGCCAGCTTGCTCAAGCAATTAAAAAAAAAGACAGAGAGAAAACAATAATTCAAAATTATTTTTCAAAATTCAACAGGTTCTTTTTTTTTCCTGGCAAGTCTGTAGAGTATACAAACTGCCTGTTGACTTATGATCTCCCTGTTTTTGTCGGATAACGTCAACAGACTCTGCAAACATCCCACTCAGAAGTTTATGGGCCAACGGACTTAAATTTTTCGACCATCTGGGGTTCTTTAACGTGCACCTAAATCTAAGTACACGGGTGTTTTCGCATTTCGTCCCCATCGAAATGCGGCCGCCGCGGCCGGGATTCGATCCCGCGACCTCGTGCGCAGCAGCCAACGGACTTGTTAATAGACTTGTTAAAACGAGTCTGTCTGCAGAGAGTACACATGTAGATTTAACATAGTTAAAAGGATAAGCCCGTACGACGGCTGTGCATAAACTGTGCGCTGGGTCTTACTTTTCGCCTCTCCGTTAAATATATTTATAAGGTATACTGAGGACTACTGAGGACTACTATAATGTAAACTGCGTATAGGAACCCTGTATAGACGGCCTATATAAACGGTCGCGATCTCAATGAACTAAGCTCTTCCCAAAGGACGCACCTTCATGAACACGAGTATATAGACCTGCAAGTCTCCTATACACACGAGCTAACTCGTCTCGAGTCGGCATTCGATCGGTCAGCCAACAAATGCTGCGATTATACTATCTGCGCGGACGCCCGCTGCATGTCCATCTAAATATCTGCATACTGCCTGCCTGTATACACTGTCTCTCTCCGATGCCGCATCATCTCGACATGGTTATGAGGTCAACAGCGGAAGGACACACGTGGAGGGTCAAAGTCGCGCCCACGTGTAGCTGCGGGCAATTCTTCACGCGTCCAGTACAGTGCCGCACGGCTGCTGACAGCAGTGTCTCAAGTAAAATATTTCATGCGGCGGCGTCACACCGAGCACCTGTCGTCGCATTTTCAGACCTCAGTTGAGGAAGAACAGAAATCGCGAATAAAATAGTTTGACAGTCCGACCGCTATAGCTTATCGCTATACATGCGTTGAACTGCGCTCTCTTTGTAGTGTACGGCACGTTTTATGTTTTACAGTATGCTTTATGAGACAACTGCAGCTGTGACGCTATACAGTGGAACGGCCTCGCCAAGCACAGCCCGATTCACTTTAACGGTGACAGTAACAAAATACGGCATGGAAGAGCTTTGACAGGCAAAAAAAAAAAAAAAGGACGAACGCTGCCTTCCGTCTGGCGACTGAAAAATGCGTCCCGTTGCCGTTACACAGCCACTTGTTCGTATAAACGCGCGAGAGGCGCCGTTTAACGTACACGCGATTCTCTACATACGAGCTAGACGATCGCCAGCTGATTCGACGCTCTGCAAACAGGGCGTTACAGCGCAGCAACGAATGCGAGCGCAAAAGAATACGAGTTGACACGAGTTAAAAAGAATGGCGCGTCGGGATCGGCTATGAACGTATAAGCACCGCGATCACGAAGTGTTGCCCCTACAGCTCTGTAATCTCGAGTCGAACAGACTGCCCTCCGCAAACACGTCGATGTCTTAAAACCGGGCTGTATTGACGCAATCACCGCGTGCATGGGAAGAGATACTGACCGCTGCACTCGAGAGGGGTCGCCTTGTGGCAACGGAACCACTGCGGGTCCCCCCCCGCACACACCCAATGCCGCTTTGAACCTCGTCTCTCCCTCTCGCTACTCGCGTGAACCACTCCGTAATCGGCTTTCAACTAAGCGCGAGGCAGCGAAGTGGGATGGAAGGGGGGTTTGCTAATCGCCGCAGCTCCCGTATCCATTGCTTCCGGACAACGGGTGTGGTGTGGTGTGTTACGCGTCTTCTCCGTGCACACGGTTATGCGTCCACGACACGCAAGGTATACAACAGAGTGTGTCGTCGAGTTCCAGTTGAGCGTGCCTGCAGAAGTGAACGACGACCAAGGGGAACCATTAAACGTTTTGCTTAGAAATTAGAAGTTTGAACAGATGCGATGCACTTGGTGTCGCGCCAACGTCAAGTTATAGAGGCGATGACACTTACACCGTCTTTTCGCGAAGTGAGGGTCCCAATAGGTCTCTGAAGCGAAGTTTTACGGGCAAGGTCGAGAACAAAGTTGAAACCGTGGCATCCCGATGTATCTCGCTATATGGCGAATGCAAGCAAACCACTGAGCATATATACTTGGGCAAGGAGTATATATAGTCTAAGGCCGTGTTCCCTGGACTTCTGTTTTGGTTTGTTTTGTAACCTATGTGATGCTTCCCTGTGTCACTATAAACAGCGAATTTCTCGTATCTCACTTCTGGGCATACACAGACTGTAGCAGTCCATCATTAACTCCACGACTTACGTGTTAGCACAGCCCAGCCAAAGACATGTGCACACTTCTTTGGGTCACTACAACATCGTTCCTGGCGCACACGGGAAAAGAAGGGCGCTTCGTTAAATGTATACGATCTCACAATTTAAGTTACCACACTACATTTTCAGTGAGCGCCAAAATAACAACATTTGGCAGAAATAACCTGTAGCATTTCCAGCGACAGCGTCATTTTTGGAGCCACTGCCGGTATTAACAGCGCCATACTTCTTTACCCACTAAAACAAAACAAAAAGAACCTAGAAAATGTGAGCGCGTTTTAATGAATGCTTGCTGGAATGCGCGCCAGCGGTAGTCTTCGGCCTGAGTGCGAGTACTATATAAACAACAACTCCTTGTATTGTCCGTGCTATGAAAGTCGGAGTGAATTGTGAACAAGCACACCACGACTTAAACAAAATGCAGAATTGCACATACCATCTTATGCATATCAAACTAGAATAAACTGGACGAGATTGCAAGCTACAAGCACTAATGACTTCAATGAATCAAACACCAGATGAGTGTTACGGAATCCACCAACTGCGTACGTATCGAGGAAGCAAATGAAGATCGAATGCAATGCGATCGTATAAGCGTCTGTCCTCAAGTTAGGGGCAAGCTAAGATGTTCGAAAAAAAAAAAAACACAGGCACGGAAGGAATATGACGCTATAGACGCGGCATATTGTCGCAAAGGCGAGAATGGAAAAAGAAAAGCGTACTAGAAGGGGTGAAAACGACTCGTTCGCGGCCCCTGCGCAGCGTGAAGCTGCAGCCACACACGGAGGGCGACAGTGCGTGAAAGCCGCCGCCGCGGCGTGTTTGCACAAAGTTCAGGAGCCGCCTTTTGATGGAGCAGTGCAAACCGCTCTCAACGAGAACGCGCGTGCGCGCCTCCACCTCAAGGATCCACTCGACGCGGACGCAGCCCACGCCACCGGGAGCAGCACGCACACAACAACGCGCCCATTGTCGGCGAGCGGCCCGATCGAGCGAGCAATCGATACGGCTCTCTCAAAGAGAGGCGGAAACCGCAGTGAACAAGGTGTCGCTGGAACACCCTCGCTTTTCCTTTTTGTTCCTTTCTGGGTGCCGTTCGTCCTTTCCTCGCCTCGCCGGTTGCTGCATATACAGGACCACATACGCGAGTGCGATCGCGACAATGGAGGTGTTGCGAGGAGGCGCCACGGGGGTGAGACCGAGGAATGCTTTGGGTGCCCCCGATACCGCGCTTCTTCGCAGGCGTCGGAGCGTAATCGCTCAGCGTATACGCTCAAATTTCAAGCTGTAGTACACCTCCGCGCAAGATATAGAGACAGGGCGCGCTCGCGCGTTTTGTGGGTGAGACGTCGTATTCGGCGAGTAGGCGCAAAGCGCCGCCGATAAGGTGTTGACACCTTTTGGGAGTCGTATGTGCGTGGAGTGCACTTAGGTGACCCACCTATATAAAGTGCTTCAGCCGAGAGTTGAGAGATATACGTGCGGTCGAGGTCATTGTTGTCGAGAGCGCGGCGGAGAGGAGGAGAGAACAGCGAATAGCGTTGACGCTTGCGAAGTCGCCGAAGAAACATGTGTACATACGTAAATATCTACATGCGCACGCGCAGTTACTCCACTTGCCCTCATAGCTTGGAGAACCGCGCGCTCCCTGAAAGGCATTCCGCTCGACCGACCACCGATTCGCTGCCGCCCCGATCAGAACGATCGGAGCCGTCTGGCGGCAGAGGGAAAGATGACAAGACCCGACGACGGGGAAAAAAAAGAGGGGGCATGGTTTACGCGGATGAGTGATTTCGAAGACGCGCCGTCGTAGGGACAGCCAAAAACACCGCGATCCGGGGACGACGATGGAAAGCGAGAGAGGACAACGGGTGCTGTACACGGCAGAGAAGGGTCCATCAAACCATACGTCGATACAAACTGCGCGACAAGAAGGGACCCGAGGTAAGAAAGGGAAAAGGCGTAGAACGGAAACTACACATTTTGGCTCGCTGCTCGTTTGAGTACATTGTACAGTTGTACAAATCAGTCTACAAAATAAACAAATAAGCAACAATGCACATAACATGAAAGAGAGAAGGAGACTGATCAACGAATAGAAAGCACGGTGAGCAAACAGAAAAGATGGGAAGAGTCGAATAGCTTCTCCGGGTTTGTGAGCTTTTGAAAAAGGTTCCCCTCCCTTTTTCTTTTCCGAAATAAAATAGCAGGATACGTTGCACAGAAGCGTTCAAAATAAAAGAAAGCGAGGAAGGGGCGATAGCAAAACAAAAAGACGGGACAGGAGCCGCCTTATAGTCTTCTTGCGTCTATATGCCTACACCGACTACCGCTTGACTTTCCGCCAACAAGGAAAAGACACAGACACGTAGTATGCAGAGTACGCAGACACAGAGTATGCAGCGAGGCAGACTGTGTGCGCTGCAGCAGCTATAAAGCCCAGCATCTAGGGGACGGCCGGCCGAGGCCGGGAGACGGGCGGAACAAAAGCGGCCGCAGCGCATGCATGCATACGCACACCGGCGGGGCCCAAGGGGAAACCTAATCCTCCGGCAGCCCACCAGACGGCACGTCACTTTCATTACTTCGGCCTCGATGGTCGCCAAAGACCCGTCCGCGCGGAGGAGAGGGAGGCCCTGCGCTGCCGCAGCGTGCGGCGCATACATTCTCGCGGAGGATGGCGCCAGCGCTTCGCATTCGCAAGCTTTGTCGTCAGACTGGTCTTTGGCTTCCCTTTCTCTACGCGGTAGAAAGAGGGGAGGGAACATTACTTCGGGCGTGCTCGCTGCTGTGGACATAAAAAAATGTATGAACGCGGACTGGCGCTGCGAAGGGCAGGCGTTCTGGAAAACGACCCCCAGTACATATGCCTGTATAGTATGGTATACGTATACACTGACTGAATACTGAAGCCGACCAACCCATCCGAGGACATTCATAATCACAGAATAGATCGGTGTAGGTCTCCGAACAGAAAAATCTGAGTCGGCGCACCTATGTGCGAAGGAAAGATGAAAACTCCTTCGGTCGCATTTTCCCTCTCCTAAAAATCTGAGTCAAAGACGAACACAGCCAGTGATTGAGCCGCGTCTGTTTTAGCGAGCGATACTTTCCTGAATTTTCTTTTTTTTACTTTCATCATTCGCTAGTGGGCTAAGACCTGGCAGTCTAGGACCTCATGAGGCCACGCCTATCCGAAAGCAGACACGCGGGAGATAAGGAGACCGGAAGGAAGCCCTGCTCTCGTTCCGACAGCGGGTCCAAGTCCGGGCGAGCGCTTCCACCTGGAGATCGTCAAGTGCCCGGATAGGAGAGTAGACGAGGGGGAGTACGACACAACGCGCGCATCGTCGCCCTGTGCTTTAAGGCAGCTTCCGCGGGACCTCCACACCGGTCTGTAGCGCGTCGCGGAAGCACGCTCCGGTCCACTGACTGAGAACCGCA
Organism: Dermacentor variabilis; assembly: GCF_050947875.1. Classification (NCBI taxonomy): domain Eukaryota; kingdom Metazoa; phylum Arthropoda; class Arachnida; order Ixodida; family Ixodidae; genus Dermacentor; species Dermacentor variabilis. The sequence goes on along the minus strand of NC_134571.1, from coordinate 59,549,025 downwards.
GGGAGCCTTTACAAAAAAACTGTGCAGTGTCAGGTAAAGCTAATTCCGGTGTCAGCTAACTCGGTGCCCTATAGCTTGTCGCGTATAGTTGGCTATCGCTATATAGTCGCCGGTCCACGCGTGCATTCCTTGTAAAAGATGAACTCGAAACTCGCTGTGCCACCGCCAGTCAATCAGAGCTGGATGCGTGAATCCAGCTGTTTACGTCAGACAGCCGTATAGCGGTACGTTCTGTAACAGTGCGCGGTTTTGTCGCAGGCGCACGGCATACAGTATAGCTGCTTGCGACTTGCGGCCTCGCTACTGTCTCGACGAACCGTGGGTGCAGCCTGTATGTGTCTGTGCGCCACTGCAGGCAGTCGGGCCACGAGTTACATGGCCGCGCATGGCTCCCGTCTCGCCGATAACGGTCGCCCTAAGGAGGCTCATTCACAAGCGTGACGTACTTGCGCGAACGCGCCATGGACTCCCGCTCTCCGGAACGGACGAAGCCCTATATGGGAGGACCGTTCACGACGAGCCATGCATGCAGGCTGTAGAGATGCGCGTGCTCGAGAAGACTAGGGATGAGACGCGTGCAAACAAACAGGAGCATCGGACGAGACGACGCCGTTGCCGGCGAGGAACAGCTGTTTCCCACGCTTGCTTCGCAAGCGCGACAAGACGCGCCCGCGCGGTTCTGCTGCACGCTCCCACAAAACTGGCGCTTTTTCGCGATGCGCGAGTAGACAAGGAGCCCGGGGGCAGACCGCGACGGCGGTCGTAAAAAAGCTACTATATTTGATCTCCGACGATATGCTCGCACGTGCGCCAGCCGTGAACGCGCGCGCGCGCGCGCAGGATTTGCGAGAGCGTCTGGCCTACGCTGGCACTTCGGCAGACTATATAGGCGGCTGTGCATGCAACGAGAAGCTTCCGTCTCCTCGCTCTCTCTCTCTAACCGCGCAAAGTGCCCCGTACAGTTTACGACGTGGCAACGGACGCCTGCAGTTAAGTAATTGCGCGATATGCGCGCACTATATGGCTCTGGCGCACCGAGTGTATACGACTATAAGCCTGACGCGAACTTCGCTGTGTTCGCGGCGCAAAATGAGGGCACTATATATTGATAAAGCCGGTGCTTAAGCGCAGCTATAGTTTATGTGACTCGTGTCTTCTCCAGCTATAGGTATATAGTTTGAACGTGCACACGATGATAAGTAAGATAAATAACAGCCCGCTGAAATTAACAGCTCACAAGTTGCGACAGCAATTGTGAGCTATCGCAAACGGGTCTTCGCCATACTGTTCGTGCGCCCGGGGCAAAGCCCCGTACGACAAAAGCCCACCAACCCAAATTTGCGGTTACATAGAATTCAAATATATGTAGCGTAAATGACATCAGCAGGGAGCGACTTGTTTATGGTTTGGCTCGTGCTATATGCGTTTGTCAAAAACATCGCAGGAACAGATTGGGAAAAGGCAGATAGCGCGCGGAGGTTCTGCAATGTGACATGCGGTAAAAAGCCAGTCGAGACAAGCTAGGTGTATAGATTGAATGAGATTTGCTAGAGAATGAAATGGCAATATATTTCAGAAAATTTGTACAAGGTTAGCACAACATTAGAAATGAAAGTGTAAAGAGCTGGACACACTGAAACTATAGATTTGCACAAACATGCGCAACATTGAAGGGACTATTTCTATCCGCTGTTATTATCGACTGCTATGGACACTGACTTCGGCTCAGCATTCGCGGTAGTATAATAGTGAGTCCGAACTTAAATATTGGCGCGCGCGCACTCCACACACACACACACACACACACACACACACACACACACACACACACACACACACACACACACACACACACACACACACACACACACACACACACACACACACAAACACACACACACACACACACACACACACACACACACACACACACACACACACACACACACACACGCACACAGACACACACACACACACACACACACACACACACGCACACGCGCACACACGCGCGCGCACACACACACACACACACACACACACACACACACACACACACACACACACACACACACACACACACACACACACACACACACACACACACACACACACACACACAATAATAATAACGACAAAAATGCGTACTTTCTTTATTTGCGGATAGTCTGCGCAACCGTTTAAAATTACACATTTTACTAGCCCGTAAAAACACCTTCCCTTTTATAATAGAAATCAGAACACATTACAAAGTCCAGAAGCAAACTGATGGAAAATGATAATAAGCAGGAGGCCGAGACAGAAGCCTCCTGACCCTTTCCAACATATGTGCCTCATCAGCTTGACTTTTCGCCCCCAAGCAGAAGACGCAGAACACCGAAAAGCAGCGCTCGAAGACGGGACGATATGAGAAAGGAGTGCACAGACACTGAGCTAACACAGTAGTTCTATAGCGCAGTGTCTCTGTGCTCGTTTCTATCTAATAATAATAATATTTGGGGTTTTACGTGCCAAAACCACTTTCTGATTATGAGGCACGCCGTAGTGGAGGACTCCGGAAATTTTGACCACCTGGGGTTCTTTAACGTGCACCTAAATCTAAGCACACGGGTGTTTTCGCATTTCGCCCCCATCGAAATGCCTCGTTTCTATCTCGCCTCGCCTCGCCATCTAGCGCTGCTTTTCAGAGTTCTGCGTCCTCTGCTTGTGGGCGAAAAGACTTTATATGTAAGAGTATGCAGCGAGCTTTACCGCCCCAGGCAGCAGCTACACTCTAAGGAAAACCCCGGGGAAAACGGGAATATGTTAGTCCTAAAAAGGGCGCTTTCGTCCCTCAAGGGACTAACTGCATGAATATGCGTGCCGTGTGCAAATTTCGGAGAGTAAGTGCGCAAGTCCCTGGTCGAAAAGAGAGCAACGGGAGGACGAACGACAACAGTTACTCCCCACGCATGCACTCCGCTGTTTTCGTCCGTGTCGCGGAGTGATGCGGCGAAAACGGTATTGCCTATAAATCGTGAATAGTTCGAAGTTCGTGCACTGTCTATAGAACTACATGCAAAGCAGCACTTTGCCTCTTCGTGAGAAAATTGCGTGAAACTTAAAAGCTGGAATGTGAAGAGCCACGCCCATCGTGCGCACATCAAAAGTGAGCGATACACATTAAACGCGCAAGTCATTGATAGACTGCTGTATTTTCTTGGTCAACAGCACCTAAGTTCCTTCCGTTCCAAGGAGGTTACGAACTTCCCTGAAGCGATGGGTAGCTGAAACGGGACACGCTAAACGACAGAGAAATTGGCCTTCTCTGTCGTCTTGGGTGCCTCGTTTGAGCTCGCTACACGTATACATCGCGTAGTACCTCACTTCAAATCACCCTAAGAATAGTCGGGCAGGTTTCTTTTCGCAGTCGCTTATGGTTGCAAGTACACTCAACGTTAGACTCTCTCAGCATATCATGCACAAAATGCCGAGTCGCTTTTATATTGCCGCACCTACGTTCCGATGCTTATCCTTGTCTCAATATCCTGTCCTGTCAACGTAAACCTGGTGCAGTGAAGTGGATAGAGTACCTGGCATGTGAGCGCGAAGGCGTGAGTTCGAATCCTACTTACGGGCACTTTTTTTTTCTTCAGCTCAGCAATCATTTAATCAGGGTATAGATGTCTGACTCTATTAATTCCACCCTTGCGGAGCAAAGGAAAGAATGACCGTTACTCCCTTGAGGAGCATCGAAAATGGGCAACTGTTAGTCCTCGAAGGAGGACTAACAGTTGCGTAACCGCATGGGGAGTAACAATACATCCCCTCGCACTTACCCCCTAAGGGGAGGAATCGTTGTGGCAGGTCAGTTCCGCCCCTAAAGGAGTAACCTCAATACCCCATTTCCTCCTTTATGAAGAAAAGTTTCCATAAGGGTCGGACGTCGGAGGCTGAACAAAACAGGCCGCGCAACACATCTAGCGGCCGTGTACACAGTGTGCTTGAGAACGTAGACATAAATGCGGCCATGCAAGAGGCGTCAGCTGCGCACTGCGCCGTATAAACTCAAAAGCATCAAAGTTGGGAGCACACAAAGTTGGAGGCTCAACAGAGGCGCGTTCGCGCGAGCGCGTCGTCGTCGTCTTTCGGAAGTCGTCCATCAGCGGACCAACTCGGCGGGCAGGCAATTAGTACACCGGAGAGCGCGTATCGGGTGCTGACACGGCGACGTTCACGCTACCACGTGTGTGCAGATCCGGTCATTAGCGGACCGCTGCGCGCGGTGAGCGAAGCGCGGAGAGCGCACACCACGACAGTGCGGTGCACGACTGCATGGCGAAGCCCTACACTCACAGAAGAAAAGAAAGAAAAATGCCAAGGGGGATTTCTCTTCGGCTCACCGTGGTACCAAATTCGAATCCCTGCGAAGTAGCTCCGCGCTTGTGTTATGAGGCCGATTCAAATTAGGCTGCATGCGTTCTCGCCAGTTCTATAGGTTTACGCATGCCCGATCTGCATATACTTGTGCGCACTAGTGCGCCGTTTAAGTAAGGCGAAACCGCTGCAATACCTACGTGTTGCGACTACTTAGCTGGAAGCGGGCCCATTGACCTCTCCTCTCACATCGCAGCTTCTCGGCGGTGCGGGTGCAGGCTTCACCGCGCTGCACGGAACATCCTGGGGCGCGGAGACGGCGGAGTCGCGGCTGAGTAGTGCGTCGTTCATGCCACGACACCGCAACCCGAGCCGGCTTCTTCCGAAGCGCGTCCACACGCGTTCGGCGCCTCTTTCGGCCGACCCCGACCACGGTTCCCCTGCACATTTCAGCTTAACGCCGGTACATAGAGCCATGCACTATTCGCGGAACGGGCGCTCAACCGAATGAACTCGCGAGAAAGCACTTTGTCGAGTGGAAAAGAACAGCAGCAAAGTGTAAGACTCAAAGCGCAGCTGGCTCAACTCCGACCTGGTAGAAACCCTATACACACGCCGCAGCGTACAGTTGCATCGTCACCAATTAGCGACACTTAGCGGCGCGCTTTAGCATGCGCGTAAAGACTGGAGAGAGAGAGAGAGAGAGAGAGAGAGAGAGAGAGAGAGAGAGAGAGAGAGAGAGAGAGAATGGAGGGGGAGAGAAGAGCGTAGCGTTAGCAGCTCGCGAAGGCAGTTAGTCAAGCGCCAAACGTCGCTGAACCCAGAGGAAACAAAACGGAAGGAAAAAAAAAAGTAGAGAAGAAGCCATTCTATACTCGACCGCGTTTCGCCGCTGGACATCGGTGTCTGTGATGTCCTTGTAGCGAAACAACACCTTACCAGCGTTGGCCGTCTATTTTTTCTTTCGTCATTTTAAACTTAAGCACGACCTTGTAGGGCAAGGCCGAAGGCATGCGAGCATTCTCTGCCTCACGCAAACGTGCGACCCACATACTAGTCAGTGTTAGAGATACGACATCAATATAATATAGGGGTGGGCAAATATTGCAAATTTTCAAATAACGAATCGAATAGTGTCCAATTCGATTGGGTCTTCGAATCAAATAGTCCCTATTCGTAAATGCGACCCTTCTTCGAATACTTTTCGAATATTTCAAAACGGCAACTGCGCCCAATTATATATAATATCGGAGCAAAATTACGATAAATTTTCACCCCCGCGGGAACAGCATAGACATAAACATGAGAACATAGGTAGTGGAGCAAGCTACGTCGCTTAGGTAGCCATACTTTACAGACTACACAGCGATCATCGCACTCTCTTAAGAGTCCTGTGCATGCCAAGAAACTACTTGTTTGCTCCTAATGCTCCTAATGATCAATTAGTGATTTTAGTTAACATTGCTTCATAACGTACTAAGCAATGACAGAAAATTGCTAACTTTAATAATGAATTGTGATAACGGCTGTTCATTATTCGAAAACTATTCGTGAACTATTCGTTATTCGATTCGATCCACTCCTGGCACTATTCGATTGGTATTCGGTCTCAAAAATCACTATTCGCACTCCCCTATTATAATATAAGAACAGCATTTTGAAACCGCTAAAGTGGAGACGAAAGAACAGATAAGAATTTAGTATAACCTAATGTAAAACTGTAATCGCGAAGACAGTAGATCTAAATATATGATATGTCATTATGCGCTCACACAGACCGAGGAGCCGGTATGGCAATTGGATCGATCCACACAAAATGAGTGTTGGATCGAGTGTTGGATCGATCCACACAAAACAGACCAAAGTGCCACGGTAAGGAACGAAAGCGCATACGAATATACTCGTACTTCCAGTGCACATGCAATACATGGCCACGTCGAGAAAACGACCATAACTGTCCACAAGAATGCAGTTACATGTGCACAGAACCGTATACCCGCAGGGGCGCCCGGTCACGTGCAGATGTGGAGTTACAGTAACGCCTCGTCTCGCAGAGATTAAGAAGGCCCGAGCCGCGGTGCGCACGAAATCAGAAATTGGCTTCCACTAAGTAAGGACACGTCAAGTACACGTACATATGCTTCATCAAACCATCTCGTGGTTACAGGGAGAAAAATATAAAATTGGATAGTGGCAGGGGTAAACATGGCCCGAATTCATCAATTTTCGTTCAAGACATCTCGCCGTTGATCAAAGCGGCTATTATTTATAACAACCGCTTTATAGAGTGCGCGAACTCCTTTGTAAATACGTGCCCACGACCCAGCCGGGTCGTACACGGCAATCACGCAATCACGTCCGTCTGCTCGGGACGTTATAAACATAAACTTTCTCTCAAGCCTACACAGCACCTTCGGCGAACTGCTTCAAGAGCATTCGCCCCGAGTATAGACTGCAAGTGTTCCAACTGCGGAGTCAGCAAGCGATGTCAAAAGGAAGGACACCATGCATGCAGAGAAGCCACTTCAACGCTTTCATTACGACCACAAAACGATGCGCCGACGACCCTACGCATGACGCGCGAATGAAAAGTGCGGTGCACACACATCGCAGGTCGATTTCTCCGTTCACTTCGCTCATCTCCACTCCTTCGTACCAACCGAGAGACCTCAATGCTGATACCACGCCGCGTCACCAGGCCGGCGCCCGGCCAACGTTCAACGCGCCGAGAGCAAGAGCGCGCGGAGCAGTATTTATCGCTTCGCTCTGCCGTCCGTTACTCCGCGAAAAGCTCGTTTTTCGGGCAAAAAGTTTACGCCACCGAGGCACAAACAATCGCGGACTGCAGCTCGAGCAGCGAAGCCCGAGTACATATCCGCGGGTAATCGTCGGGGAGGAAGAAAGGAGGAGGGAGTGAAAGAGGCCGAATTCGGCACCGGGCCGTTCAACGCGCACCCCCCCCCCCCCTTCCGCCCCTCCAGCTCCGTCGATAATCGTCTTCCTGACAGAGCAGGGAGGGAAGGAGATGCCCCTCGTTGTCCGCTACGAGCGCGCTTCCGAGCGAGCACGGAAGACGCATCGGGCGTCGAGATAGGCAAGCCAGAAGGTTCGATGACAGTCCTAGCTCAGGCGCACTCTCGGCTCGCGCCGCCGTGTATTTACGGCTCTCTGGGGCGAAGCACCAGCCGTGTAGTATACGCACCGGGCGAGGCCCCGCGCAGGCACTGCTGCTGCTGCCTCGCTTGGCCGCGGGCGCCGGGGCCGACAGAAGCGGCGCGCGTGCAGTGCGAACTTGCCTATACACGCGGGCAACGCCGATCACATAAGGGGGAAAACGAACCACGAGGGCAGGCATCCCGCGACTTTGGTCCAGGACTGAAAGTAAGACGAAAACGCGACGCCCACGTGCTGAGCAATTGTGCGGAAGGCTCCTCATGCTTGATTATTTCGTCCGATGAGCTTTTCTGTACAGGTGAGATTGTCCAGTGTCTAGTCTAGTGGCTAGCGGATTTCCTATATATCATATATATTACATACACAGGCGCTTACATAATTGAGCACTTAATTGCGATGATCGTGCGGTGGAGGGACGAAAATATCGCGAGAGAACTTGCTTTAGAGCCCGGACGAGATGTAACTTCTTCGATAAGCGCGTTTACGCGGGCACCTTACACCGCGTTTATGTAGTTTACAAGTGTGTCGACAGAATACGATGTGTGCAGACTGCCGATTCACTGACATCCTCTATGGCAAGTGTTTCAGGTACTTATCATTTATCACACGAGGACTTTGGCGTGCATCACAAAGAAGTTCACCTATACGCTTTTGCGCATATAGTGAAGTGGCGTGCCTCACCGAAAGTGCCTCGAGATGCATATAACAGTGACGGAAGCGTCTGGGTCTGTGTTCACGAAAGAGGTTCTTAAGTTAGAACTGTTCGTATCGCGAAAATAGACCAGCCAATCGCGATAATAGGCACATAGTTATCGAAGCCGGCCGGCGAATGGTGTAATTGCCATCTTGTTTCTGTTGGTAGCAACACTGCAACACTCGCGCGCGCCCGCCCGCCCGCCCGCCAGCCCCCCCCCCCCCCCCCCCCCCCACACACACACACACACACACACACACACACACACACACACACAGACACACACACACACACACACACACACACACACACACACACACACACACACGCACACACAAACACACACACACACACACACACACAGCGTCGCGCATTTTGTTTTTTTTTAGACTTCCGACTTCGTTCCTGTTTGTTTTTATCAATGTCAGAGCAGCGGTTTTTGCTCTCTCTCTCTCATATATATATATATATATATATATATATATATATATATATATATATATATATATATATATATATATAGCGGCTTGGTTTTCGTCCGTGGGTAAGGCAGTAATGATTCTTGGATGATGTTTAATTTCTTTTATCAAACCGGAAGCTGTAATCGTGGAAGCTATATGTGCAGTAACGCCACCTCCGAAGCTGTGTCCTCAAATATGTCATGCGCTTCTTACATATTGCACGAACAAACAAGAAAGTGCTGAACGGCGATTGCGTTTGCTGTGTATGGGCCTATAAAGCTATAAAAACTGCGCCAGGATGACCTGGCCACAGGATTATACCTTCGCGGAGAGCGAGTGAGCCAACTATCAGCGTTGATTAAATTATGGAGTTTAAGTCCCAAACTGACGGGCTATGTGAGAGGCCAGCTGGTTCTTCAACGTGCACTCGAATCACGTGGTATACGCTAACGTTCTTGCGTTCCGTCCCTCTCGAAATGCGATCGGCGCTGCCGGGTATCGAACCTGCGGCCTCGTGCTCAGCAGCCGCCGCACGCCACATCCGCCCAGCAACCGCGCGGCGGGTGAATTCTGCGTTGCATTAACTCTTTCGTCACCACGTCTATAGAAATCGATCGATTCGATCGACAGTTTTTCTACGCGCTGTTTTGCGCTTTCTGTTGGAATTATTCTACTAGCAACATCATGCGCTCTCTGGCAACTGAACAACTGAAATTTAGATATATTTGCCAGATTTGACAATTCGTGGGAGATTTGGCGAGTCTGCAAAAAATAAAACTTCGACCAAAGGTATCGCTGAGATGAGCTTCCGGAGCTCCTGAGCTTCTACAATAAAAAGACTCAAAATATGCGCTTTGGTCAACTCGGTAAGATAATGTTTAAATGACAGCAGCATGCAGCGAAGGCACACAGGCGCAAGACACAGAAGTGCAAGACACAGAAGTATCAAGTGCAACTTTATCCACCCTCCCCTTGTTGCTTGCTTTTGTGCATATTCGCTTCGACAGCGCACGCACACATTATTACGAGCAATCCTTCCCGTCGTGTTTGGGTTTTCACCCACACAAGAGCACGCAGTCGATTACAGACCGACCTTTTACCAAAGCTTGGCTAGCTGTATATAAGCTCTTAAATTTTGAACACCGCCTGTGCTAGTGCCCTTATTCATTGCTGTACAATATTGTGCAACGTTCCACATTACTGTAAAGCGCTGTACAGGAACTGATCAATGCGCATGTGGAGGCTCCAGCGAAAGCTGAACGCACACTATACAATAGAGAGTTTTAGCCACGGTGTGGTTTTAGCCCAGCGGGTTTACGGCCAGCGGAGCGGAGCGGGCGAGCGGAGGCACGACTGCGCATGCGCACAACGCTGAGGCGGCCAGCGGTTTTACGGAGCAGCGTTTACGCCCGCGGGAAAGCACTCCCCAGCGGAGGGTATACGCAGCGCGCGAGCGTGCGTAAGCGCGCGCGGGCGTGTATGGGAAATGCAAGATGGCAGCCGCGAACATGAACGCCGGCAGTTTTGCATCGACGACGGCGACTGCGACGCTGACCCGTACATTAGTACTCAGTATATTATTAACAAATAATGTACTGAGAACATGTAATATATCTTTATTCAACATTTCTTGCATTATAAATGCAAGCGTAATTCAAATTCATTTCTCAGTAACTCCTATTCGGACCACTAGGTGGGGAAGCAGAGCGCCCCGCTCTCTCCGCTCGAGCGGGTGAGTGATCCGCCGGGCTAAAATACTTTTTTCGCGAGCCGCTCCGCTGGCGCAACGGTGGAGACCGCGAGCGGAGCGAAACGTAAACCCGCTGAGCTAAAACTCTCTAATCTCGCCTGTACAGAAAAGCTCATCGAACGAAATTATCAAGTATGAGGAGCCTTCTACATGCTCCCTGGCCTGACAACCATGTTTGGCGAGCCTAAAGAATGCATTAAAAGAACGTACCAGGTACATGCTGCAATTAGCAAAAACAAACGCTCCCTATACTATATATGATCATACCCGTTTTCACATTTGCGAAGCTACCGCTTTCCCGCATGGGTTCGCATCGCTAGAGCGAGTGTTCACGCCAACAGATCTTCATAATCATTTTTTTTGCGTGATCTAACTTACAAAAAATTGGGAACTAGGAATCAGATCTTGTATATTTCGGATGTATTTTACTCTCAGTACTTAAACTAAAAACTGCAAATTATTACTTTCATTTGTGCAATCCTTCAGGTGCTTCTTTGAGGTTTCACGTAAGAATTCTTAAAAATATTGTCTGAGCAATTACTGTACATTCATTCGAGACATCAGTGATAAGGCTATAATTGTATGCATCGCGGTATACGTTGCGACTACTACGTTTTGAAATAAAATGTTAGAACATAAAAATAAATTGCGTCAGAAAATGCGTGAATTACGACTTGCACACGAGCTGCAGACGTGATATCGCCGGCTTGTGACTGGAAAATACGAGAAAACATAAATCTATTACACGGAAACTGAAAGATAGTTCTTTTCCAGCTGCTGTTTGAGGTCTGTCTAAGTGGCCGCGGCAGCTAGGTGGCGGTACCGTTAGTACAGCATACATCCTGATTCTTGTAGGCCCTCCGCCTGGAGCGCAAGTGCGTTATTGAACGAACTGAATTCCTCAAAGTAAGATGTGTCAGAAAAATCGTAAAGTGCGACTTACACACAACCCTACAGACGTGATAGCACCAGATTGTAATTCGAATATACGAGAAAACATAATTCTGTTACGCGAAAACTCAAACACGAACCCCCTTTGCTAGATGCCGTTTTTTGGGGTTAGCACGTCACGAAAGATCCCCACCAACTAGAGGCTAGCAGCTTCGTTGTAAGACCACCGAAAATGAGCACTTTTCTCGCGGCAACGAAAGAGTTGATCACTTGGAAGACGCGACGTCGACTGACACATATATACGGGAATAAAAGCAATCAAATAAACACTAATAGGAAACGTACAAAGACAAGAAACCTCAACACATGCCACCGGTTGCATGTATACACATATCAGTATCACCATAATGTGTCGTTAAAACGGCCATTAACGTGCATGTTTACAACCTGCAAGACTCCATGCGCGGGCGGTCCACTTGAAACGTGCATACCGCGACGGGTTCGCTATACATTCTATCGTGTAAGGGCGCTTTTACGGCGCCGTAAATGGGCCTGCTGGGACACACGCAAATGTGGCTCAGAGAGGGGCGACATCGGAGATCAGCGTGCGGCCGGCTGCGTCATAAAACCACTGGCGGACGCGCCGGGCACTGCCGAAAACCGAACATAAAAAGAAAGAAAAAACGAATAAGATATTATGCGAGGCTGCTTTCGCGCTATATAGGTATATATGGTGGAGGAATAGCGGTGATGGCCGCGGCCAAGCGCTGTGTATTGCGATTGTGCCACACCGCGATAAGGATAAGTTTAGACAAATCCATGCATACCCTGCATGCTTGCAGCTCCCGAATAGATTAGACACTAAAACGTCAGAGTTCTCTCTAGTAATTGTATGAAGCTCAATAGGGGCGTACCGGTCTAAAGCAACCATCAACGCAGGCATGCCGTCTGTTATGTCACTGAAAATGTCGTGCCACCTACGTGGACTCCCTACGGGTGTCGGCATGTTTCAGTTCTATACAGACTCAGCGTCGGCGACACACGCTCACACCGTCGCTATATACAGCCAACGACAGTGTCGGCATATTTTAGTTCGATACACTAAAGGATGTGTTGCTCCTCTCCTAGCTAGCCAAAGTTGGTTCCCCACCCGACACCGGTCAATCACTCCCCTGAGCCAACGCATCGACACTCATCGCTCACTCACGCATCGCGCGATATAAACACGACAACAGTGATTTTTTTTTTTTTTTTTTAGTGACGTTCAACGCAACACGAGCGCGTGGCATCTGGCACAAGGACGCACGACATCACGCGCAAAACATTCGACGACTGTTACACCCTGCTTCCGTGGACCGTGCCTGCGGAAAACAGCGCGCGCGCCCCCGCCGCCCGGCCACGTGCGCACATACGCGCGTTCAAAGACGGTCGAAAGACAATGCGCGCATAATTTCGCCGCGGGGCAAACAGATCCCGCAAAAGATTGCCAAGCCGTCCCCCCGTATACGCGGCCAAGCTATAGCTGCCGTTCTTTTTTTTTTTCTCCACAAACGACCGACAGCGCAGCTGCCGCGGTGCCTCAAGGCACAAGCCGCGTCGCGCCGCCGCGGAGTCGCAGCTTCGCGTTCGCTGGCGCTCACGCGCGTTGCACGCCGCAACACCGCGGTCGCCGCCGGTGTTCGGCCAGCGTAAAGCCCCCTCTCTCTCCCCGTTCACCGCAGCCGGGTGGCCAGCGCCGCTACCACGCGGAAAATGGGCCGATAAATTCCTCTCGCGGAGACAGATGCGCGATACAATGGCTCCTTGTACGAGGCGGGCAGATGCGCTCGCCCGCGCGGACACCGGCGTCGCTGCAGGTCGAGCGCCGCGGCCGTACATCTCTGCGTATACGTATACGACAGCGGCGAGCACCGGGCTCACGTGCACGCAAGCAAGCAAGCGAACGTGCACAACAACCGCCGTTCGCCTAAACAACCTGGCGTACCGGTTCCTTTGCGCAGACATTGGAAGAGGTGCCGCGATTAAGTGCTCGGCTAGAAATAAGTATAATGAGGTTCCACATGTCGCTTCTCTGCTGCACGGGACGAAACAATTAAATGGTCTCCTTGTAACGAAACAACACGAAATCAGTTAACGAGGGAATATTTTCTTTTTTCACTCTGAGAAGTCTCTCTTCCTTCTGGCGGTGCGTAAAACATAACACCATCGACTACGAAGAGGAGTAGCACGTATGGAGTTGATCGTGCGGTCCTACATAATGGAACACTGAAGGAGAATGTTATGCTGAACTGTATGAGGTGATAGACTGCACCCGCCTCAGGACGTATACGAATTATTCGATGCTTCTCGTGTGTACAATAAGTCCTGACTGCACGCGCTGTGTGCGGTCTATATATATACATATATATACGGGACGCCAATATTGCGGGTGATGCAGCGCACATTTAGGCACACAACATGAACCGAAAGGAAGTCTCGTTTGTCCTGGCGATGGCCTTCACATCCGGCAAGGCTCACGAAGCAAATATCGGACAAGGTATCGGCAGAGGGAAGCAAAGGCAGCACGTCCCAGCTTTCTGGCCTTCGTCTCGAGCAGGCCATCTCCTATATAGGAGCTCCTTCCTGCGCCATTTCCTCGATTCTTCGCAGCTCGTTTTCGGACGCCTGCACTGTCGCCCGCCGCGACACGTACTCGAAGATGCGGCCACAGACTGAGCAAAGAGGCAAGCCAAGCACTTAAGCAGCGCAAAGTGTTTCCGGTATGTGCACGGCGCGAACTCGACCCGGCCTGGGGTTCTGCGGTTTAGTAGCCAGGATGGCGACGGACGTGCCTCGAAGAGACTCCCAGGATGGGAACTCTCCACATCCGCCAGAGACAGCCGAGGGGCGCACAACGGCCGCCAGAGCGAACCGCTCCTCCGCAGCCACTTGCGCCTTCCTCTCTGGCCCGTCTAAGCCCTTCCTCTGCAGACAGTCTTTATTCTGTTTAGTTGGCGAGGTAATCACGCGTCCTGGTGTGTCACGGCTGCCAAACAGCGCTGCATCGCAATCAGCGATAACACAGCCATCGCTCCGCCGGTACCTGACGTCGACGGCAGGCACCTCGGGCTCGACGACATAATATTGCAACCCGAGTCAGTCAATGGGCTGCTGACTGCAAATCAGCACAGCCGTCGGGGTGTTGTTCACTTATTTCAAAGAGCTTTGAAACGCTGTAGCGGTGTACACACCGGCCGCCGTCCAAGCTCGGAAAGCAGACTCGAGTGCCGGCGAAAGCACTTCAAGTCCAATTCGAAGCACTGTTCCTCATGAGTACCGCGGTGACCGCGCTCTCAGGGCACATTCAACGATGCCGTGATTTGGGCGAGTTGGTTGATCTTGACTGCTACTGTTCATAAAACAGCTTTGTAGAGACGAAGACCAAAATAACAAATACGACAGGACGGGCGGAAATTCTGACGAAAATTTCAGTCTGCACGATCAGCCTATATCGGCCCGCCAACATCCCTGGTTCGACGGATTGCCGCGCTGAGATCGATTTTTATTCGAGGCCAATCGACCAACATCCTCGCAGACAGTTTAGCAGCCGGTCGGTGTTTTAGAGACTACGCGAGTGTTAAAGCCACTTACGGGACCCCCTTCTCTTCCACGCATATGCTTCTACATACCGCTGCAACACCTCCCACAGAAACACGCGCGACAAGAGACTGCGTGTATAGCGATGCACCGCACGTCCTGCACGCGCCTGCCGGGCTCAAAATAAAGGGAACGCGCGTCGTGCAGTCGTCGTGTACGCACTCCCCCCCCCCCCCCCCCTTCACTTTCGGCTCTCACCCTCGCGCAGAAAAAGGAGCGGGGCGGGTCTCCGCGCGACCAGCTAAGAGTGGCGCACCGCGATGCCGCTGTGTGCAGCGCCAGCCTGATTTATGCGACCGGATATTCATCACTCGCGCCGCCGCCGCCGCCGCCGAGACCGCCGGGACCGACGCGCGCTAGAAGCGTCGCCATCGACGCCGGGCCTCCAAGACACACGGCGTCGCCAGCCGGGATGGCCCCCGTCTCTTCCCGCAGCGCTGCCGCCGACGCGAGAGATTTATACCGCGCGAATGGGCGCCCGGCGACACAGAGACGCTCGCGCACCCATGCATCCCACGGGGAGGCCAGTCGGCGCGCGAAAGCGCAGCGAATTTCGCGGGGGAGCGGGAGAGGCGACGGGCGGCTCGCACGATGTCAATGTAGCCAGCTCAATGAGCCCCCCTTAATCGCCAGTTTATATACACGTATAAGGGGTCCGCGAGATCGGAGCGGCGCGCGTGTCACTTGCGCTGTCTTTCGCCAGCCATAATCGGAGAAGATATACGCGCGCTGCCGCGCGTAAATACCGAAGAGGGAGGGGAGAAACCGCAGCCCACACTGACCGCACGCGCAAGCGCGATATCCTCGCTGCCTTTCTTGCTGCTCCTTCATTCGCCCTTCGAAACCGTGGGGGCAAATGTAGAGCCCCCACGGGTCGATAAGATAAATATCTAGGCATCTATCACTCCGAGGGTAAACAACATAATTCTCTGCGAAGCTTCGGCTTTTCTTTTTTCTTTCTTTCTTCTTTCGCATGCAGCGGAGGGCCTATGCGTGCAACGCACATATGACTCTGCAGTTGGCGTCCGCTCCTTGCACCGAGTTCGGCGCGAACGACAATGTTAACTGGTCGAATTTACAAGGCGGAAGCTTCCAAGGTTTATCACCCCCACCCCTCCCCGATGATTAGATAAGCGAAAATCTTGCGCCATATGTATAGCAATTACAAAGGCAGAAAATCACCGGCTTTTGTTTGTTAGAGATACAGCTATTATGCGATTAACATGCACATTCGGAGCTAAGCAACCCTTCAGAATGCTAGCAATGGTTTCGACATAACCTCCGTTCTTGTGGATATCGTTTGGCTATATGTTACACGTTTTGCTCAAATGGCAAGCGTATACATGCGCCATCTCCAGCTGTAGCACACGCCATACGCACACATCAATGTCAAATGCAGTGTCTACAGGCTTGCTCCATCGGCTTGTACAAAGCACGCGCCACTGCACACGATACGAGTATGTAACTATAGTAGAGCCTATACGATAAATAGTCCCGTCCCAACAAAATCAAATCAGGAACGCCCGTGTGGCACCTATGCACACGGCTAAAGGGCATGTCGTCTTAACGCGCGCCTTTACTATAGATACAGGTCTCTGCCTACATACAGCTCTTGCGTCGTGTCTCGCGAAGCGCAGGTGATTTTTTCTTTCGGTCAACGGCGTCACCTCAGCGACACCTCAGCGAGCTTGCATGCAATAGCACAATGTAGAGATTACCTTGCAATGGGCCAATTTATTTCGAACGGTACACTTCGCCTCCACGATCCTAATGAATGAATGCAATGGCACGATGCAACCAAGTACCTCCTTTTACGGCGAAGAGTCATCTTTGCCACGGAAAACGAGGAGAGCTGTAGGTGGCGGCGTGGCCGCGAAGTTGGCCCCACCGGATTATGGTTGGAGCGCGCGACTGACGCCGGAGTTACGAGGAGTATATATAGACGTCACGGTGCGGAGAGGATCACAAAACGAAACTTTGTCCACCGCCATCACGAAGATAGAAGCCAAGCCCAAAGGCAGCCGGACGCCCTAACCACCGGGCCACGGCGCAACCGGGCGAAGAGATTGCGCTATGCCAATCAGATCGTCTATAGCAAGTAAGAGTCGCAGAAATGTTTTGAGATAAATCAACAGCGGTCAGTGGGCCCCAAGTCGGCTCTTCGCCATTGTAGATGTCGCGAAGTGAGACAGAAATCCCTTTCCGAGAATTGTTTTTTTTTCCCCCTTAGTTCGCGTTCTCTCTCAATCTGATAACGAGGAACAGAGCTAGCGCACCACAGAAGGCAGGGACCGCACCCTCGAAGAAGAAGAAAAATGAAGCTCTCGCGTCGTCTTGTCTCGCGAAGCGCAGCTGGGCTTCTCTCTCGGTCAACCGCGTTTTCATCCCAGCCAACGCCGAGAGCATCCTCCGCACACACACACATATACATTCGTGTTCAGACCGCAGCATGCATTAAACATGCACGCGCCTCTGAACACCGATGGGAAGGAAGCTGGCGTGCAGAGGCTGCTGCCGCTTGTGGTGGTGTGGGTCGTGACGGTAGGGGGGGGGGGGGTGCACCGGCAGCAGCGGGGTTTTTTCGGAGAACGTCAGCGCACGCACGTGTACGCGGCAGCGCGCGAAGGCTTGAGCAGCGGTGTGCCACCACCCGACGATGCCAGCGCGCGCTGTCAAGTGCGGTCGCCTCTCCTTTGTGGTCGCGTGGCGCGCCGTCGCAACATCCGAGGCGCACGAGGGACACGCCCACCTGTGCGGGGCGAAGAAGGACAACACCAGCACCGGCTACCAGTTGCAGAGCATGTACATGGCGCGCGGGGATTAAAAAAAAGAAAGAGGCGACGTACGCAAATGCGCACGCCCCGCATGGAAGCTCCGCGGCTTGTCTAGACGCAACTTTTCTTTTTCTTCTTTTTGTCAATTGATATTTGCTGGATGTCACCGACTCTGCTGCTCGTAGATGCGCGTGTATGCATCGAGCTGTGCTTATTTTTTTTTTTTTTTTCGAAGTGTTCTCTGCAGGTTGAGGGAAGGTGTACAAAATAAGAAGCAGTGCGTAGGGAGTTAAAGAAGGCGAAGTGTCAAGGAGAGCGCTTTGTGCCACTTTGTGCACCGTGTAGGAGCTGTTCATGTATACAGCGAGAACAAATAGGGGTGACGGTGGTGAGAAAAGCGTGCCGCCTTTCTTTCGCGCGCGTTTCGGAAGGAATCACGAGGAGAAAAATTACAAACGATCAGTGAACACATGCAGGGTCGGAAGCTGCAAGGATTTGCAGTGCTTATACTTACTTGAACCGTGCAGAGAAAATCATGTATCGATGTTTAAGACAGGGCCATCGCCAGCTGATCAGGGACATAGTTGCGGCCTTGATAGTATAGCGCACGACTTATATATACATAAGAAAGGGCGCATACCTTTCCGTGGTGCTCGTCGAGGGTCAACTTATATGCGTTATCGCATCACAGGAATGGTGGACGACGATAAAGAAGACAGAAGTGATATAATTTGCGGTCTAGAAAAATGAGGAAAGAGAAATATATCGCTCTTAATTACGTGACAATGATTTGCTTAACGGGAGGTGCGATAAACGACACGTTTGGCGACGTGTGCTGACACATATTTTCGGCACTGGGTCCAGTTAGAGAACTATTAAACGCCCAATCTGAAAAGTCTCCACATGGGATTACCGCGACGTTCCGAAGAAGAATAATCGTTTCACGTACAGCTAAGCAAGGATACGGTGGGCGAAGCGGATGAAAAAGCGTAAAAACGTAAGCTCTTCTCGTCCGGAGTCGAGCACGACGCATCATCCGCAACACGCAGTGGCGCGCTGCATGGTGCGCGTGCCTCCGGTTTCGAGCGTTGAGAATCGATGGACGAGCGCGTCGTTTTCTTCTGTTTGTCTTAGGCTCGGCAAGACAGATCAGCAGGGAGGGAGTTTAAGAGGGGGGCGAGCGCCACGGAGGCCTTGACGCAACAAGAAGCTACTCGGCCCCGCAGGGTGGCAGCCAGGGTCACCGGCGAGCCAAAGTTTCCGCGCTCGGACACCAAGGCAGAAGGAGGAGAAGGAAGGCGCAATACGACGAGCCAGACCTGCGAGTCGTTTCTCCGCCTCGAAGAGAGTATCGAGCCGCCTTGCTTGGTTCGTTCGTTGCCTTCGAAGCGCCGCGTCGCCCAGTTGCGCAGCCAGCGCGCGCGCATCGGCGGCGGCAAGCAGCAGCAGAAGCGAACGGGAGTGAGCGAGTTCGAAGGCGACTCGGCGGCGGGGAATTCGTGCTCAGCGCATGCTGCCCCGGCGGAACGAGGGGTCAAGCGGACGGCTGGGGGGTATCGCTTTGGGGAAGGGGGGAGGCGAGCGAAGGGGGGGGGATCCAGTCGAGTGGGGTACCCGCAGCGATCGCGACGGGGGCTCTGCAAACATGGGCGTACTCCCGCTGAGCCCCCCTCTCGATCGGCTATACGGTGATGCCGGCCTCTGCAACCGTGCACTTCTCCCGGTCCGCGCGGACAGCGATCAGAGAGAGCGCGGGGCGCCTGGCTGGCAGTGTGTGTGCGTTAGCGTGCGCGTGCGTGCGTATGTGTGTGTACGTGGAGGGGCACCACAGAACAGTTTTGATAGCCGCGCTCCTGCGAGCCGATACAGAAAGGGAGAACGAGCGGGCGCGCGTGTGCGTGCGTGTCACGAGAGCATCTCGGCCAAGCTGGCAAGCGCACGCGTCACATAACGGGCTGCTAATTTGCCCCGCGAAGTGTCGCGTGGCGAGGGCCTTCTTGTTTGCGCCCTCGCCGCCGCCCTCCTGTCATTACAGCGCGCCGCTCGCATAGCGGTGCTGTTATTTCTGCTCTTCACGCGGCGCATGACGAGAAGGGAAGACGTTGCTGTAGGGTACGCTCAATCCGCACGGCCTTCCGCACGCGTGCTGAGGTGCGGAAGACTGCACGTGTCGCACAAATTTCGGTTTACGCTGTTCGTGCGGACCCAATGTAAAGTCAGTCATTTGGACATGTAACTTTTTCGAGGGTGGACACAAAGCTCCGAGCGAAGTTATGAACGCGGCTATATTGCATATATATGCCTTGGCAAAACTCCTACTTGTACAAGCGAGAATCTTCGAAGCGGCGATTAGATTAATTTCTCTGTCGAGTTGCGTTCGTACTTGGTTGCTATTGCTACGTCTGACAAGGCGTATAGTGCTGTGCAATGCTTGTGCGGTGCTTCCATTCACAAGGAATCCGGCTATTAAACGTCTGCACTGGAATAGCCGAGCAAGATAAGGAGGAGCAAATCAGCAAGGCAAGGGCATGGCTTCCCAAACCTGTTGGAGTTGGATAAATTGATCTCGAGCCTCTCATAATCGTATAGTACTGTGCAATGCTTGTGCGATGCTTCCACTCACAAGGAATCCGGCTATTAAACGTCTGCACTGGAACAGCCAAGAAAGATAAGGAGGAGCAAATCAGCAACACATGGGCATGGCTTCAGAAACCTGTTGGAGTTGGATACAATGACGTCGAGCCTCTCATAATTCCGGCCGTTACCTATATATGGACATCTCATGGAAAATGTGCAAGGGTTATAGTGCCTTAGGAGGCCAATTGACACTCGGCAAAACTTCAAGACAGCAAAATGAGCAGTGATTCTGTTCATGCTTCGACGATAGCGATGCACGAGTCTGGATCAACTGGCAAAATGTCGAACACTGTGTAGTTGCCACCGCCCCTCAGCTCGGATTCTTATACTCAACGTAAGTTTATTCAACACCGCGTCATTGGCTATCTGGAGACCGAAAATAAATAAATAAAAACACAATGCGGAGGCGTGATGCATATATGAACCACCATGATGATGACCATGTCTAGTGGCAACACATTTAAATCGGGGCGGCGACACAGTCATCCGGCTTCACCACATTTACCGCCATCCAGCATCCCGCACACCACCTATATCCTCTCTCCCTTCACCAAAACACAAATATTCACATTGTACAGATATCCTAAATTTTTTTTCCAGGAATACTCTATACGGCTCTCTTGGTTATCTCGACCGCTGACCGTTAAAGGTCCCATCGGCTTTGGATCCTAGCACTCATAATACAAGCGCCATATATCGTATAATGCGATGGCATGCGTGCGACCTGAGAGGCACGGGCGACAGTGCTCCCGCAATGAAAACATTAGTCCGATATATAATTGGAGGTCACAATAATCAAACCATGAACAAACCGGCATTTATACAGCCGGGTTTTTCCACGGTGTCCTCTGATGGAGGAACTCTCATTCCGTATACGTTCTCGAGCTATTAACTGAAGAACGAGCCATGCACACGATGAAAATGCTAAAAAGGGTGACAGACCAGTATTTCTTGAACTTGACTGTGTAACCACAATTTCTTTTTTTTTAATTTTGAGTAAGTACTGAAAAATTATACCATTGCCCTTTTAGTTTTTATAACAGCTCATCCTTACGAATGCTCCAATAAATATAACCAAGAAAAAAAATTACGTTCGCGGTAGAAATTGAACCTCCATTCAGTTCAGAATGGGGATGCTGTATTATTATAAGCCACATGGTGGCAGTGGTAGGGGTGTGTTGACCAAACTACGAGCGACTATCTGTAGGATTCTCCGTCACCTCGACGCCTTGATTCGAGCAAAAATGTTCGGCCGATACTATCATTATAGAGTCCTTTTTTTTTTCATCGAAAAAATATGCTATCAAGTACCGGTCGACCCTAGCTGACAGGCACATAATACGCAACCGTCAGAAAATACTTTCTTTACTCGACCTACAGGTCGAACTGTAAATGAAGAAGAAAAACAAGGAACACGGTGTTGCCTGCATTTATGAAGGTGCTCCTCTACTTTTAGTGAGAGCCTCAACTACACCCTGCCGCCTCACACGATGTGGCTTGCATTCATCCATCCACCGGATCGGCACAAAGTGTGATCATACATTTCGCAGAAGAGCCGCTCCGACATGCTGCGTTACAAATAAGAGAAGGCGAGTTATTTTATCTCTCACTATACTTCCTTTCAGTTAGTTAGCCAGTTTGGGCTTAATGGCACAAAGGCAACTAAGGCCATGCTGCGCCAGACACAAGACAAATGAAACGCAACGTTAGAGCAGGTAAACCTGCATTACATTATAGTTGGTGCAAATAACCAGTGTTTTCTAAAAAGTCGGAACAGGTTAGCAAATGGGACTCGGGGGTCATCTGTTAGAGGGTGTAATGGAGTGTGCAAATTATACAAGCTGTGTAAAAACCTCCGTCTCAGTGTGTCGATGTGTGGACATGTTATTAGGATGTGCATGACTGCAAGAGCTTCATTGCATTTTCGCAAGTTTGCGGGTTTTCTTTTCGGAGAAGGAAATTGTGCGTGAGATGTGTGTGTCCAATTCGAAGTCGACACAAGGTCACCTCGTATAGAACCGTTGCTGGTGACTGGATGATTTCCACTCGCCAATTACAGGTTTAATAAGATGTAGCTTGTAGCGTAAACGGTTGTCCCAATCGCGTTGCCATTTTGACGTCAAGGCCTTCCGAATCGCATTGACACTGTCTTTATATGGAAGTGCTGTACTTTGAATGTTTTTGTAAGCTGGGGGGCCATTGATGCGCATTTATCCGCTGCTTAGTTACCCAGTATCCCAACATGGCTTGGTACCCAGCAAAACCTAATTGATCTGCCATATTTGTTTGACGATAATGCGTTCAAAATATCGCCTAACAAGGGTTCACTTTGGGATTTCATGTGTAGAGCCTTCAGTACGCTTAATGAATCTGTGTATATGATAGTGTTTTAAAGTTTGTCAGCAATTATCTTTTGAACTACCGTCCATATTGCGTACACTTCGGCTGTGTAGACAGAGGCATGCTAAGATAGTCGAATACCTGTTTCACAATTTTCTGTTACGGCCCTACAACCACGTGTTTTTTTCGTTTTGGAGCCATCAGTATAAAATTCCATGTAATCTTTATACTTGTTTTGAAGAGCACAGAATTCTTGTATGATGTGTTCATGTGGTGTGTATCTTTTCTTTACATGTGTTAGTGTCCAGCCAGCTACCGGCGTGAAATCACACCACGGGGGCAAACGTTCTGGCTTTCTGGCAACCTGGAGGACTTCGCGGGGGATGTCATAATCCCGACAGTATTCCTCGTATCGCAGTATAAGCGGCCTAATCATGTTTGGTTTATTTGTATAATGTAAGCGTGAGCTGCACTGCGTGACGATGTTGTAGCATATGTGTTGTGGTGAGGATCGGATTCTGAGTATGTAGGAAAAAGTTAGTAGCGCTCTGCGATGCTGTAAAGGAGGCTCATTACATTCAACATGTAAGTTCTGGACAGGCGATGTTCTGTAAGCACCGCATGCCAGTCGTAGTCCTAGGTTATGAACTGGATCAAGTCGTCGGACGTAACATATTCTGGCTGAACCATATATGATGCTACCGTAGTCTAATATTCTACGCACCAAAGTGCGGTAGATGTGTAGCAGGCATTTACGGTCAGAGCCCCACCGTTTCAGGGAGAGGATATTTAGAATGTTAAGTGCATTGTTCGCTTTGATTTTAATACTATTGGTGTACGTGTGCGAGAAAGTTCAACTTTTTATCAAACAGAACACCCAGAAACTTGTGTTCTTGTTTTATCGGTAGTGTGGCTTCCTGTAGTTTAAGGATGGGATCTGGTTGTAGGCCTCTTATTTGCGTAAAGACAACACTAATAGTTTTTTCACTTGAGAAGCGAAAGCCGTTTTCAGATGTCCACTGCGTTAGTTTGTTTAATGTAATTTGAATTTGTCGTTCGCAAGTTGCCATGTTCGATGCCCGACACGCAATTTGTAGATCATCCACATATAAGGAATGCATTGCAGATGATGGAATTACATTATTGAGCGAGTTCATTTTCACGAGAAACAATGTTGTGCTTAATACGCATCCCCGAGGTACACCGTTTCTTGAATAAATACGCGAGACAGCACCGTTCCTAAACGCACTTGAAATGTTCGATCGGACATGAAATCAGCAAGACATTTAAGCATTCTACCGCGGATCCCTAAATCCGCTAAATCCCTTAAAATACCATACCTCCATGTTGTGTCGTACGCCTTTTCTAAATCAAAGAAACTACTTCCTTTCACTACCCTGGCATTGGTCAGCGGAATGGTCTAAAAGGGCTCAGCCGCTGGCTGTGCAAAAGGCAGAGAGCACAGCCTGCAGCATGTCAGGAAGAGGCGAACGAGTGGGGACGGACAAGCTGGCACGAGCTCTGCACTGAGAGGCTGCGCGTGCGGAAACATGTGAACTCTTCGCATGGCATAGTCGGAGACGCTCAGCTGCCTGCGGATGCTGGCGTGAGCGGAAAAGCACGATCTGCAGTGGAGTGAGGCTGTGTGCATACGTGTGTGGGTGAGAGGGTTGTCGGAAATGGGGGGGGGGGGAGGTTGAAATGTCGAGCGCAGAAAGAAGCGGAACGTTCCACTTTCTCGCGCAAAGGATTGGCACAGCAGCAAGGCAGTAATACGCCTTGTGGGCGTTTGCTATACTTGCAGCAAAGAAGAGGTGGGAACGAGGGGGGAGGGGGGGGGTCGGCTTATAGAAAGGGCTTGTAAATAGGCGTCGCTGGCAAACTTGGACGCTCCGCCCACCGAGATAGCACGTTCGTGCAAAAAAACTGCGGTAGGACGATCGCACGAGGGTTACCGGCCAACGGAAAAATTCTGAGCTAAGTAGGGTGGCGCGGTGCGTTTTTACTTTAAAAAATAATAATACTGAAGGATAGAGAGCAAGGGGTGGGGGTGGTTGTTGCGTAGGGGGGGAAGGGGCGTAGCGAACTACCCGCCCACCAGGTACACAACACTGCGACGACGCTTATGTGTGAAAGGAAAGCGTCACCGGCACTTGGGAGGCGGGGACGAGGATGCCAGCTGAGCCGGCAGTAGCAAACCTTGCATACATCCGAGCATCCCTAGGTTGACTGTCAGGTGGACATAAGCAGGCACCGCACCAGTGGAAATAATTTCCTCTGGCGAGGAGGTTCACGCTACAGACCAGAGGTTGGTATAACAGCCCTTTGTGTTAGCGACGTCGTGCGCTATGTACCCATGCAGCCATGTTCACGGCTCACGAACGCCTATCTCCAAGATAAGACAAGGGTTCACGCTCGTATAACAGTCGTAATTAACTCCACATCGAACGACGTTACCAGACGTTTGGGAGCCAGAAAGAAGCCGGTGATTCGGAGTTAGTAAACGATTTCACGCAATACGCTCGCTTCGCCACCAGATTGAGCGTATTAACAAAGTATAGACTACTTCCTGTCGACGGTGGCCGAAGACCCAAGTGATTTCGGCTAGCTGTACACTTGTGCGCCGTACACACAAGGGGCCACGATGCACTCAAACTCTTGTTTCAAAAATATATAATGTTGCATTGGAGTGGAAAATACGAGACTCCACACATACGCTCGAGATATCGCCTGACGGAGTTTTGACGTCGAGGGATACGCAGTACGCGGGGATGTATACCTGCAATCGCGTGATCGGGTGAGTTTTGTGACTGCTTGTCGCGCTCGAGAGATGACGCCGTAGTGAAGAAGAGCCTCTGGTTCCTATTCGAAAAAAGAGTTCTTAAGTTTACAACTGTACGTATACGTAAGAGAAGGCGCTGGCGAATTATATGTAGGACGTATTATATATGTTAGCGACGGTCGCCGGCCAGTGACAAAGAGCTCTTACAAAAGAAAAGCTGTTCGAATTCGCTCCCTCGTGCTTTTGTGGTCGATAGAAACGCGTAAGCCTCCCCAGGGAGCCGCGTATAGCATTTTTATCGCTTAGATGAAGCGCAGGACAGACAAGGGTTTTCTTGCACTGCCCGCTTTAAGCAGTGCTTTCATAGCTTGATGCTGTCTGTGACTTTCTCAACTGCTTGGCCATTTCGCTTGCGTTGTGGAGGCATGCAGCCTGACGCGATTGCCAAGGTTGAGTGCGGCAAGGCTGAAAGCATCTATGAGGTTGTATGTATACGGCGACATGTATAGGGTTTAAGTTGAGTGACAAGGCTGCAAGTATCAGCAAAGCATGGCACGAAAATACAGGGTGTTTCAGCGAATTCACTTTGAACAATCTTTAAGAGTTTCCTGTGGCAGATATCGTAATTCTAGTTCATGAGCTGGTCTACTCGAAGCGGCGGACAATACTTGCACAAAAAATTCAGATGTAAAATGACTAATTAATAAAAATTCATTAAGTTTTTAACTAATTACACTTATGGCCCACATTGCAATTTACAAATTCCAGCCGTGGAGTTCGCAAGGCGGATCCACTTGGAACGAATTTTCAAGATGACACCAGTTTCGAGATATAAATTCTCGAACTTCGCGGAGAAATGCATTGGCGTTCCAGTTAATTTGTTAACAAAACGTCGTTTCATGCACTGAAGTACACAAGTAACTGGAACGCCAATACACTTCGCAAATTTCGGGAATTTATATCTTGAAATTGGAATCGTCCTGAGAATTCGTTCCAAGCGGATCCGCCTTGAGAAGTCCGCTGTTAGAATTTGTAAATTGCAATATGGGATATGGGTCATGTGTGTATATATATATATATATATATATATATATATATATATATATATATATATATATATATATATATATATATCGGCGGTTCGACAGAGACAGAGGATGAAGGGCAAGCTGCTCCTGTTGATCTAATGCAAATAACCAGAGGCCGAAATCATAAAGCGTTTCGTTCGTATAAGTGCAGGCCGTTTGCCACTGGCTGCATTGGCTGGTCGCTTTCGATATGTCCAGTATCACGACTGGATAGCTTGTGCTCTTACGAAAAGAACAATTCTAGCGTAATAACTCTTCTTTATGAATACGGGTCCAATTCCCGAAGTTGTTCTTGACGGAAGTTGCACGGAGGGACATTGTAAAAAAGGGAGTTATACGAAAGGCAGTTGCAATCTAGGAATGAAGACGGTGTGGCCGACATGTATATAAAATGTAAGCATCATGATTGTACACTCCATATACGCTTTTATTCGTCATGGCGCCAGTCCAGCGTCGTCGCTTTGCAACCTTAACCGTCTGCTTTATATTACAACACATTATCACAAGACTGCGATGGTTGGTCGGTTAATTCGTGTTTAATGGCGCAAAGGCGACTATAAAGGCCATGCTGCGCCAGTCACAAGCAAAAGCAACGTTAAAACAGGTAAGCCTGCGTTGCATTATACTTGGTGTAAGTAACAAGTTGCCTCCAAAAAGTCGAACAAGCTAGTAAAATGGCACTAGCGAGTCATCTGCCAATAATAGGGCAGGGTGTAAAGGTATATGTAAATTATACAGGTTCAACACCGCGCGATGGGTATTCACACATGAACGATGAACACATGTGTGAACGATGTTCACACATGAACACATCGCTCATTTGAGCGCAAGGTCTGCGAAGAGCCCCGAGAGAAAGTATGGCGCATAGCGAAAGGAACAACGGCGGGTCCCATTACGGAATGAACCTGTGAACGACGAGTCGTACATTAACGAAGCGATGGACACGGAGGTTCACGCACACGACAACGCTTCTTACAACGTTGTCGCTAAATGTGCACGGAGGGTAACGCT
The DNA here is from genome assembly GCF_050947875.1 of Dermacentor variabilis. Lineage (NCBI taxonomy): Eukaryota > Metazoa > Arthropoda > Arachnida > Ixodida > Ixodidae > Dermacentor > Dermacentor variabilis. The sequence goes on along the minus strand of NC_134571.1, from coordinate 59,521,431 downwards.
GGTGCCACATAGCGTGAGTTGATTAAAACGCGTTCCGGCCGGGTGCCACATAAAGTGATGCATGTACCCCGTGTTCCGGGTCGAAAGATGACTCAAGTTTGCAAAATGCTCTGAGACCATAACTTGAGCAAGATGCAACAGTTACCCACGCCTTCCAAGCATACCACACGACACTACTTCTGTCCTCTTTGAAGGGATATAGGGACCGAGATAAACTCAACCCTCCAGTACCATTCGCATAACGTGTGTGTGGTGATACGATCTCGATCGAGTGAGGTGGGTCTTCACCGCAGGAATCAGGAAACGACGACGAAGCCGGGCATAGCGATGATGAAAAAAAAGAAAGTTGAAAAGATTGTATTCACTTCATTGGTACACGGTTGTGACTCTCATCCGAGAAGGGTTGACATACGGGCCAGTTGGTACATAGTTACAGGAGAAAGACCAGTCACAAAAGACAGAGGACAAGAAGAGATGTCCACACGTACCACAGCGACTGGACTATCAATTGAGTTTTATTAGAAACGGCATAGTCCTAGCAAGGGCAGCAGAGCATGCGCAACAGCAGCGTCACTAATCACAGAGCATTGAAGAGACAAGATTTGACATCTATCGTGACCGACCTAAAAAAGCAAATTCTTTTTTCAATTAAGCGCATCGAGGTTGTACTAATGCAGTCGTCACCTGATAAACTGAACAATGGGTAACAGCCACATTCGTTGCAATGGCGAGGCAAGTTTGCACCGTCATCGGACCCCTGCAGGGAAGAGTGGCGCTCACGCAGGCGGTCATTAATACATCGACCGCTTTGGCCTATGCAATATCTTTCGCATGTGAGAGGGAACTTATACACCACCCGTGCGACACATGCCGTGGAACGGTTTTCGTGCTGCGTTGTGCAAACGTGGTTCCTTGCCCTGCCTCGAGAAATGCGGGAGCACAGACCCGAAAGATTGCAAGGAGCGGAGAACACTACACTTACTCCCTGCTTGGCCGCAACCTTTTTGACGTTCCATGGCTCACTTTATGCACATATATACGGCATAACTTCGAGTTTTCTACGTTCAGTTGCCCCAACATCTGCCAGCTTCGTACGTTCTTTCTTAAGCCTCTGAAGCAGCGATTCGGCCACCGCGTTCAAAAGGGGCTGAGGGTACCCTGTGGCTTCCAAATGTTGGAATTGTATGTCAAAGCTACTTTTAATAGCCTGGTGACAGCTTTTTTCCCGGTGCATTGCCGGAACAATTCATTGCAATCCCCCCCCCCCTTTTTTTTATGCAATCTTTGAGTGTGCATAACCGAATGGTAAGAGAGCTTTCTTGCTTCTATAGGTGAAAAGATACTACGTACGAGTAGAAAGGAAGCATAGGGGCCCGACTGTTATTAGTCATATCATGAGAAGCCAACCAACAATGACACCAATGACAGCACAGGGGACATCATCTGCAGATCTTAACTAAAATAAAGAAACGATAAATAAAACGGAAGTTAAGGTGGATGAAAAACAACTTGCCGCAGGTGGGATACGAACCAATGTCTTCGCATTACGCGTGCGATGATTACCAACTGAGCTACCGTGGCGCCGCTTTCCCATTCACTTCCTTCCCAGCCCCAGTTGGCAGGATGACACCAGTTTCTAAATATTAATCGGCGAACTTTGCGAAGAAATACGTTGGCGGTCCAGTTACTTTTGTGCTTCAATGCATAGAACTGCGTTTTGTTAATAAATAAAGTGAGACGATAGTGCATTTTTACATCAAGTTTGATGGTGCATATATCGAAAATGTTGTCATCCACAGAATTTGTTCCAATTGGATGTTCCCTGCTATCTCCCAGGCTATAATTTATAATGCGCTGTAAAGTAATTAGCAAAAACATATTAAGTGAAATTTTGTTAATTATCCAATTATTCATTTTGACTTCTCGCCCAGATAATGTTCCCCTGTTTGGGCAATCCAGCTCAAAGATTATAAGTGCGTTATCTGCCACAGATAATTTTTTTTAATTACTGAAAGACTTCGCAGAAACACCCGGTGTATCTCTGAATATCGTGCCATCACCTGCTGCCACAGAGCTAAACCCAGACAATTATGGCAGACGTCTCACGAGAGCTCGCACCGTCAGTGATTCGAATACGTTCTGGCAGATGTAAGTAAATTTCTGGGCTCCCTATAATGAAGCAAGACAATATATCTCCGGTTGTTGTCTATACAACTTTTCGATTGAGTATATATAGATGCTTATCAGCGTTACCATACAAGAATGATATTGTTTGCGGTGGTGGAAAGCAATTTATGCTGAAAAAAAAAAGGCAACAATGTTCGCCACGAGGGCTCTTTATCACACAGCGAGTGAAACGTATTCCAAGCTCTTAATTCTATAGGCGCCGAGTGCCATCTGACCATAACGACAGGGACTTCTAGGGACGTGGCGATGACCCCGATCTGCATCTTCCTTTCAGTTCCATGGAGATAAAGTGCTTGCGAAAGCTGTTTTAAGTCGATGTGTGTAGGACTGTACAAGAGAAATACAGTGAGCAACCGTGATGAAGCGACACAGAAGCTTTTCACCCTGGTAGCGTTCAAAGAGGAAGCACGCTGTGTACACCACTGTATAAAAAATAAAAATAAACTCTAGAAAGCCCGAGCAACGAATTAGTAAAGAACACTATCCAAAGGAAGAAAAGGACCCCTCCAGATATAGCTTGTGCATTATGAATAGTCAGAAGCAGTCAGGAGTTGTGTGTAAATTTTTCAGGCTTTCTTCGATACACATGATATATTTCTCCTGACCCAGGCAGCTTACTGAATTTGTTGACGTGCCAAAAGAGGCAGGGGTGAAGTTTCCCGGATGTAAGGGTTCTGCACGAGCCACTGCTCGAAGTGTAGAACGCATACTTCTGCTTGCAAGGACAATCGCTTCCTCTTGGAGCGCACCGAATGATCATCTTATACGCTCCCTCACGTATAGGAAATTGTCGCTTCGTAAACAAAAGCTGCGGTGATACAGATCTGAAATTCTGTGTAACTGCTCGTAACGTGGAGCCCAGCTTTCTTCAGCAAGCAAGGTCAGTTGAATTTTCTTTAATCGTACTAATGTTCGATTTTTCTCGAGAGCTATACCTAAATAAAAAAAATTGCATATACCGTTTTTTTTTTTTTCTGCACTCTCCTCAAACATTTCGGCTCTTATACATGTTAACAGACATGTTTTCTTCTTTCTGCCATATAAACTGTGCGCAACGTCGAGACAGGTTTTCTACCCACGTACAGTGACTGCGGTGGTTGCCCATTTACCCCGAATAATATTATCCATAAATAAAATTGTGTGCAGTAAAACGTTGGTTAAATCCAACTGGATAAAACAATATTGTTCCCTTATACAATTACATTCCCTTATACTACAATGTATACTGACAACGAGCGCAGCTGTGGTACGTAGGGCATGTGCTTCAAGGTAATGATAAAATCTCGACAGGGTGAGGTGGGTCTTCACCGCAAGGATCAGGAAACGACGACGAAGCCAGGCATCGTGATGATGAAAAAGTAGAAAAGATTGTATTCACTTCATGGGTGCAGTTGTCAGATGGGAAGAGGACTACATGGAAGTGATTCTCAGCTGAGTCTCGAGCGGTTCTTATTGACACGTGGGCCAGCACGGCCCTAAATAACCTCTGGCGCTCCTGTCGTCGCTGCCGTCTTCTTCCGGAGCCTGTCTTTCCCTTTTGCCCATCCTTAGTGTCAGCTCGGTGAAAAGGGGTGACGTCGTCTTGACCTTTGGTTTCTGCTTCTATCCTTTTGTGTCAGCTCGTGGAAAACGAGGTGGCGTCGAATCAGAGGAGAGGGCAATTATGTTGACGTTGGGAAGCCCGTTTGAATGCTTCTCACACCTGACAGGTCGATCATAACATGTAACATGTAGGTCCGTATGCCAATATTACTTGACAACCTGTACGTGCAGAGAGGTCATTCACAAGCGCACCAGCCAGGAACTATACAACCTCTTCGATTTCTCTCTCTCCTTATTTTTTTTTTAAATTGTGGGCAATTTATAGTAGGTTCAAAGAAACGCACTCATATTTCGTGCGGGAAAAAAGAAAACTTGTTCGCCTGAGCGCCATTTGAATTCGGCTGATTTTAAAGCAAAGTATACATGATGTACGAGAAAAAAATCACACAAAAAAGAATCTTAATTCAGAGAAAGTGAAAATTCCGTGTCATTAACTTAGAAATATAGTACTTCCTTACGCACTCTTCTTCGCGATCGTAGGCCTCAACTTGATTTTTATGTGTGTATAGTGCGAGCAAAAAAGCAAATTGGGGCATTCCCGTGATTTTTAAAAACGAGAACTTCAGATTAATCCTAAGCTGCTCTGTTAACTATTCTAGGCAGTCTTGCGGCCAAACAATTAGCTGGAACATTTTTACATGCTACAACGATGAAATATTGGAAAACAATGATCTCAAAGCAATTTTGTCACGTGTTCGGCTGTAATTTCCACATTGAAGTGGTCCACCCAAAAATATGAAAAGTTGCGCATTTCATAAAAGACACCGACCAAGTTGTTTCAGAAAGCTTGTTCGGAGAAAGCTTGTTCGAGTGTAAAAACAACTTGAATTTGATCCTTAATCCATATACGGCGCCAATGAGTATAGCAGTGCTTCTTGGATGCAATACACGCCTTGGCGTGGCGGGAAACCTTATGTGCTGATCGAGAGCGTCTTTATCAGGGTGGCGTTGCAGAAGTGTCTACACTGCCGTCATAAGGAGCAGAAGGCCCCTGACAAGTGAACGAAGCGAAATAGTCGGGAGCACGAAGTACCTAATAAGCCATTTCAGCGAGCCGACGCTGTGCGGTAATAGCGTCACGACGTCCGCCAACCAACAGAAGCTTGGCTTCACTAAACCTCTTCTCATGGTGTACGACGGCAGTGTTCTATCTCTCTTTTTCGCCGTTCCTGCAAAGACAGCAGATGTTGTAGAAACGGGGATGCAATGCGGTCTTTGAATTCAATGCAGGCTGTTTCCGGTTATTATACGCGTGCACCGATGATGCTGATGCTGGCCCGCAATCAGAACGCGCCCGTTCTTGCTGCTCCTGCTCATTGGCAGACTTGGCGAATATGAATGCTGCATGCTGCCAGTGATCAACACGGAACCTTGGCATACGTCGACAGTTGACGCCGTATCACTTTTGAAGGAGCGACTGAAAGGGGCAAGGCCATTGACGAGACACGCGGTTGGCACGGATATCCCCAAGTAACAGACACAGCCAGCCCCAGGCAGCACTGACCAGCAGCCGGAGCCCTAGCCGAGGGCAGCGAACAGCAGAGCCCTATCGCGGCCGCGAAGTGGCGGCGGGAAGGCGTGCGAACCACGTCGCGCCGCGCTCAGCGCGCCAGGGGCAACGCCGGCCGTCCGGCGCGCGGCGCGGGCGGCGGAGGAGGAGGAGTGCGACCCCCGGCGGCTGTGCGCCAGCCACGGAGGCGGAGTCATGGGCGGAGCGGGCCGGTCGTTCGGGAGAGGCAGGCCTCGCCCGCGCCGAGATCGCTGCTGCCTCCCGCCGTCGCGTTCCATGTCGAAACGCAGCGCGACGAGCACGCCGGCCGGAGACGCACGAGAGGCAGCAGCAGCAGGAGCGTGAGTTCGTGGCTGCTTGCGGCCCCGCGGCCAGCAACACAGGAGCACCATGCTGGTTCCGTCGGACATGATGGGCGCCCAGTCCAAGCTCCTCTACCAGCTGAACAAGTTCTACGGCGAGCGCGTGCAGACGCGCAAGGCGGGCGTCGCCAAGACGCTGCGCGAGGTGTGCCGCGTCGTGCAGGACGTGCTCAAGGAGGTCGAGGTGCAGGAGCCGCGGTTCATCTCGTCGCTGAACGACTGCAACGGCCACTTCGAGGGCATGGAGGTAATATCGCCCACCGAGTTCGAGGCCGTGCTCTACCTGAACCAGATGGGCGTGTTCAACTTCGTGGACGACGGCACGCTGCCCGGCTGCGCCGTGCTCAAGCTGAGCGACGGCCGCAAGCGCTCCATGTCGCTCTGGGTGGAGTTCATCACCGCCTCCGGCTACCTCTCGGCGCGCAAGATCCGCTCGCGGTTCCAGACGCTCGTGGCGCAGGCGTGCGACAAGTGCAGCTACCGCGACAGCGTCAAGATGCTGGCCGACACGAGCGAGGTGCGGCTGCGGATCCGCGAGCGCTACGTGGTCCAGATCACGCCGGCATTCCGCTGCGCGGGACTCTGGCCCCGGTCGGCGGCCCACTGGCCCGTGGCGCACATACCGTGGCCGAACCCGAACCTGGTGGCCGAGGTGAAGGCCGAAGGGTTCGACCTGCTCTCCAAGGAGTGCGCCACCCTACAGGGCAAGCAGTCGTCCATGGAGGGCGACGCGTGGGTGCTATGCTTCCTCGACGCCGAGAACAGGCTCCTTTCCGGCGGCTGCCGCCGGCGCTGCCTGAGCGTGCTCAAGACTCTGCGCGACCGGCACCTGGACCTGCCGGGAAACCCGGTGTCCGCGTACCACCTCAAGACGCTGCTGCTCTACGAGTGCGAGAAGCACCCGCGCGAACTCGAGTGGGACGACGCGTGCCTCGGCGACCGGCTCAACGGCATCCTGCTGCAGCTCATCTCGTGCCTGCAGTGCCGCCGCTGCCCGCACTACTTCCTGCCCCACCTGGACCTCTTCAAGGGAAAGTCGGCCGGAGCGCTGGAGAACGCGGCCAAGCAGACGTGGAGGCTCACGCGCGAGCTGCTCACGAATCCCAGGTCGCTGGAGAAGCTCTGAACTGACGCTGCTGATATAAAGTGTACATTCAGGCGGCGCCGCATAGCGCCGTCGAATGAAGAGCCTGTGATCGTGCAACCCACCACTCCCCTGGTCAGCGCGCTCCCCACGGTGCGCCACTCAGGACTGTCTCCAACCTGCCGGACGCAGCGGTCCCCGACCGGTTTCGCGTTCTCAGACCCAAGCGCGGTGTCCGTGTGTCCCGGAGTGCGATGACCATACGGTTTCGTGTTGTTCAACGCAGTGTCTCCGCGTGTCCGCGGGTGGGCCATTAAAATGGAACGGTGGCCGTAGCGCGGCGTCAAGCGGCGCTGTGTGCGTGTGCTCCCCACCTCGCGACCAGCGAAACGGCAACGAATGGACCAAGACGACTGCAGGAAGGACATCGCGCTCTGTTCCAACCTTCAGAGTAGTCGCTCCGCACGCCCGCTGTAGGTATTTATTGTCGAAGTCGCATCCCTGTGCTATAGATGTATGTATAAACGTGGTCTCTCACCAGGCTAGTCCCGATAAGGCTCGATAGTTTTACCATGGTCACCGAGAGAGGCCGCATGTGTATACGCTGACTGTCTGTGTGTGACATTTCTGAGCTGTCCTCGATTTATACTTTTCGAAGACTGTCGTTCTTAGCAAAAATAAACGCAAGGACGATGCCATGCAATAGACGAGTCACTGCAGTGGGATATGTCCTTAATGATGTTACGACAGATGCTAGCGGCCGGACAGACTACGCAAGCACTGAAAACAAATCAAGAGTGAATCTAACATTTAGTTTTAAACGACTAATAGCATTGTCGTAGGCCGAAATATATGATGTAATTTATCCTATCCAGCCTTGCAATACTCTAGGAATAACTGCTGTTCCAGAAACAATTTGATGCGAAAATTCCTATAGTTCGTAGGCGCAGACAGCATGCACAGCTAGCTCAGTGTAACGTTGAACCTATTCTACATTGCAGAAAAACTACTTATAGAGCAATGCAGACAAATATACTAATTTGTATTCACCTTAAGTACATCGCCAGAAGAAGAAAAAAAAAACGTGCTTTTAGTTTACCATGCAGAAATCGGCAACGAAAAATGTTGGCCTTTCACTTACGACGAAACAAGAGCGAGACTGCAGCAGCAGCTATGGCTGCCACGCATCATTACACTTACATCTGTCGTAGCAGTGCGCTGTATAGATATACCGTCTAAACAATATGTAGTTCAACACCTGAGGCTATAGCTGGGCATGTTTACACCTGATACCGGTCAATCGTTTATCACTTGGCTTGTCCAGGCCGTCGACCTATACAAGCTGCCGAGAGCCTGTCAGTCACAGTCTAACATACTCAGAGCCCGTGTACTTACTTATACCAACACTGTCTGGATATATATATACAGCCGCTTCGCGACATGACAGCGTCATGTATGGGAATAGAAAATAGAACAGTGCGTCGCAGGCATGAAGCTCACGCGACAACCTTCCAATTTAGATGTGTCATTGTTTCGATGCGTATAGTATGTGCGAAGACTAATTTTCGTTGAACAAGAGGGACAAGGTGACTTCTTTCGTGTGTATATATATATATATATATATATATATATATATATATATATATATATATATATATATATATATATATATATATATATATATACACACACACACACACACACGTCTGGGAGGGTCACCCCTCTGAACGAGTTAATTGTAACTGAAGGCTTGGAGCTTTAAAATTGCCGTATATTATTAGCATTTCGCGCTCGACCTACTTACGTCAATTGTGCACTCAGGCCAAACTGCGTTCGCATGCGGGTGAACAGCGCAGCTGTTTTCCCGTTTAGCGAACTCTTTCGGAAGAAACAAGCATGCGAGTATGTCGCGTCTCCTTCAGAACGAACAATGAATGAATTACACAAACTTCACAGAATAACAAAAGTGGCGTCACAGCTTCTGGCCGAAACAGCATACTCCCTCCCGTTCATCTTCTGTTGCCTGTATTTCTGTTCACCTTCATGCCTGTTATTCGTTACTGCAGGATGTACAGCCGCGTTCATTGGTGCCATGGTATACAGCTCATTAAGCTAGAACGTGAATATTTTGTCCGACCACGTCTCTCTTGTCGTGCAAGCGTGCGTTCAAAGGCTAGGGAAAACAAAAGTGTGCAACAGCTTTTATTCTTTGTTGTCTTTACATGTATTTGTCGTGTTGGCATCTTTCAGACTTGTTGTGAAGAAAAAAAGAAACGCGAGAAAAAGAAATACTATATATAATGAAAAATAAAACTTGCTAGAATACGAATCCTCTGTTTTCATACGTCTGTGCCTTTTTAATTCCCATCACAAGCGCTTGTATCTTCGCGCTCGTGAATTTCACGAAGCGCATGCAGGCAAGGCAATAGGCCGTATATAATATCGACCGATCACTCACCGGGATGTCAATATCAGTGTGCGCCGATAGGTTATACATATGCACGCGGAAGCGGATGTGACAAATCAAATGATACAGTTCCCGTGCCAAGGTTATTAGCGTTGGAGTGACGGGTACAAGTGGCTCCTGTGAGTCATCGCGATATAGACGTGATGACATGCGAAAGTGAATGTATATATGCCTCTAAAGCGATATAGATAAAAAAAATACGGGTTCACCGCGAGCGAACTTACTACGATGGGCTTCGTATCAAGCGCAGAGTTCCGCACAGTGCATGTGTCGATGTTTGTCTGCACGATGCGACGGGAGAGACAGAGGTCATTCCACGCCATTTAGAGAAGCATTGCGGGGCTCCACGGTCGATAACGTTTACGTTGCCGCGTTCCCAACGTATGCGATTCAATGTGAAAGCCATGGCATGCAGCCACAGTCGGGCGCACATGCATGCACGAGAACCGATCTCTCAGTACGAAAATCTGAACATTAGGAGAAACTCATGGAGAAATAGAGAAACGAAGAAGAAAGCGTCACCCACGGGGGAAGGATATAACGATGCAACTCTGCGGCATTTTCTATTTATATGCAGCCTCAACAGTCAACGAATAGTCAGCGAATTGCCAGGGTAAACTTCATCAAGGGACTTTGACTAAGTCAAATGCCTCGTCTCTATTTTAGCCCGGGGAGAATATATATATATATATATATATATATATATATATATATATATATATATATATATATATATATATATATATATATATGTGTGTGTGTATATATATACCTCTATTTGTCGCCATACTTCTGAAGAAGTACTGCGTTGTTCAATCATTCGCTGAGACACTTGGAAACATTAATACGAAAGGGTTTGGGGGGGGGGGGGGGGAGCAGCCTCTTTACCATGTCGTAGAGCTGAAGCGCGACGGGTGGAAGCGACTGTGACATTCCTGATACGTGGTCACGTGCGCGAGCTATACTGATGCTACATTTATTTATGACTGTCACGACAAATGCACCAGAAAGCCACAGAGACCAGAGTCATATGCCAAGCGAAATTTGTAACTATATAGTAACTTTTTCTTATAGGGCCCATATTGCACATTATCTGTGTACGTTTCAGGGCTGACCGAGGCAAGAGCGATAAAAATTTTGAAATAGACGTTTTCTCGGAGAATCGTGAAAGAAAGCATACAACGCTTGTTACAGCTATATAGCTAGATTACAGTATACGTAGACGTCCCTCACAAAGAAAACATTCCAAGTGCAAGCCAAAATCAAGTTACGTGCCGTCCCAAAGAACGTAATATTCAACATAGAAGTAAGAAATGCCTCCATGGAACTTGCTATTCTAATGAAGAGCAATAACTAAGCGCTAAGGACGAAGCAAAATTCATATAGATATATTCAATCTCGTGTATAATTACGGTTAATACACTTTATGCGTAAGATTTATGAGGCTACCTCATCGCCTGGGTATGCATATATACATAGTGCAACAAAGTATAGCGCACTGGTAGAAGGCGAATGTATGCAAATGAACTGTGTGCTGAAGTGGACGGGAGAGGGGGGGTGTAGTGAATTCAACTTGGAAGCCCTCACGCCTACAGCTTCTCGCTACGGTCGTCTATTCATAATATAAAATAGAGCGCTTAGATCCCTCGCTGCTAAAATTATTAAAACATAACGCGTAGAATTACACATTATAATAACAATGCACATTTACGTACAGAGTGTGTGCAGGCGTCTAGAGGCGCAAGAACCTATAATCAGACACGATTTACACTGTCGTGAATGAATCAGCTTAATAGAGATAACATGAGCACAATATTTGGACAAGCACTTTTAATATACGAGTTTTCATTGGCTTGCATGCGATGCATATAACAGAACATGTCGTGTTCAGTTTAAACTGTACGGCAAAATTAAGGTTGACTACAAAACACAACCGGCAATTGTACAGTGGCATCAACAACGCGATTTCCTCTGTCTCCAGCTGTAAACAGCTCCTTTCAATAGCATTTCGATCCATAGCCAAATGCCACGCAGCCAAAATTTTCAGTAGCAACGACGCTGGATGAGGCTCCAACCTTGAAAGCATTTCCTTGTGCCCGAGGAAAGGTGTCAACGATGAGGAGATCGTGCCAGCAAAGCGCGCCGTGACCACAACCCACACGAAACACGAGCCAGCCATCTTGGATCGATAACAGCGGAGCATCCTCCCGCCTCGCCCGTCATGGCGCCTGGCACGCGGGCATATACGGTGGGGGGCGCCGGCTGAGTTAGGCAACGGCAGCGTGCGCAGAGCAAAAGCGCCATGCTTATACACCTCAAAAGTACAGATTACGCGAAAACGATTAAGCCGCATCGCTTTTAGAGGCTGCACATTTTTCTTACCTTATTAGACAGCTCCTCGATGCGTCTTAACCGAACATTCAGAGCGCACTCACACTGTGACGCAGCTGTTATTATCGACGCACTCGACAAAGCTAAGAAAAAGCATTTTTTTTTCCCGTTCTGTATTGTAGACAAAAGAAATACGTTCAAGACTATCTTTGCAAGCCTTGTGAGATGTTATCGTGCCCCTTTCGTTGACTGTATGTACGGTGCGACTCGCATCCTGATTCAAATATAGATACATCCATACCGGAGTATAGCTTGGTTGAGTTCGCCGTAACAAATTTAATCTGCAAGTGACACGCGATGTACCACAAGAAAATCAGGGTCCGCATTCACAAAACGTCACTTTGCAGAAAATCGTTTCCTGACTGGTCGGCTTTCGGGCGCCTGCCACTCATGACAGACATTATATAGCACGGCATAAAAAAGTCGATCCGCGCCGATATGGCTAATCGTGGACGGCACTTACATATTATAGGAGACGTTTTTTGTGAATGCCAGCCCTGGATGACTATAGCGTCATAAAGCTAAATCACAACACCACGCAGAAAGTAAAAATAAATGACGACACACTTTGATGCGCACGATTTGACACTGAATGAGCCACTCGATGTCAAGTGATCGGGCGCGCTGAACATGCTACACGCGCTCGTGTATAGCTTTGAACGTCCGGCCCCCTGCTGAATCGCGTCAATTCACAAATACTGCGACACTGCGAACGTGGAAACGGACACATACGCGCTCTCGTTTATCTCGGCCCACCCGCCACTCTATGTGTGCACGCTGACAGTACATTACATATGCATGCCATGCGTCCCCCAAAACCAACAACGTATCGGAGCTATCCAGCGATTGTGTATACCACGCATCAATGTGGTAAATCAGGGGAGCCTGTAGAACTTAAATGTAGAATACAGAGAAAGGAAGACGAAAACACAGAGCCAAAAACGCACAACACGCGGTTGACTATATATATCAACCTCAGTTCGTCGTCAGCTCAGAATGCAAGTTGCCGACTGTATTCTCCAATTTTGCACTGTGTTTTCTATATATATATATATATATATATATATATATATATATATATATATATATATATATATATATATATATATATATATATATATATATATATATATATATATATGGTGTTTCTGCGAGAAATTTATGCAATATTTTGAAAAGTGCCTGTGGCATGCAGACACCACAATTCTAGTCATTGAGCTGCTGCTCCACTCGAAGAGGTGGAGACATCACTCGCCCGAGAAATGGAAATGCATAATCGAATAATTATAAGAAATTGTTCATTTCTTTCTCACTTAATTAATTTACGGTATAAGTTGTAGATTGCGAATCGCAGCCAGTGAGTTTGCAAGGCACATCCACTTGGAGCGAGCACGAAGGATGGTACCGGTTTCGAGACATGCGCAGTCAAGCTTGAAGCAAAGATGCACTATTGCTCCACTTACTTTTTAAAGAAAACGCCATCTTATATGCATCGAAACACGAAAGTGAATGGGACGACGTCCATGTATTTCGTCGCCAAATTTTGGAATTAAAATCTCGAAACTGGTGACATTTTGAAAATTGGTTCTATGTGGATACGCCTTGGGAACTCACCGGCTAAGATTAGCAAATTGCAATATGTGCCATAAAGTAATTAGAAAGTTCATTAGTGATTTTCGTTAAATAGTCGAGTATGGATTTCGTTTTCTCGTGCATGCTCGCCTGTTTGGGAAATACAGCTCAAAGCTTTAAAATGCGCTATTTGCCACAAGTGAGCTTCACAAATTGGTCAAAGCCTTCGCAGAAACACCCGGTGTGTGCAGTTGCTATATAGATGTCTATGGATATCCTTGCGGCAACACCTAATATAACATAGAGCGATTACATATTTGGCGTGATACACGTGAGATAACGTGACAAAAAATATTTACAGTCTAAACTTGCGCGTAAAAAAAGAAAAAAACATCCCTAGTCTTTGTCCCGGACCGCTAAGAGGAAACAAAGCACATAAGTCGAATGCTCAAACGCTACCACGTGTACAAGTCACATCAACTATACAGACAGCACAAACTGTTTAAACCACCCCACGTTATTCACGCGTATACGCTAAACAGTTGTCGAAGCCAAAGACCGTCGCTACACACAGAGAACAAGCATGTGCGAGCAATGCGTATACAGCGCTGCCCTGCGCCGATATAACGTAGCGATTCCTTTCCTTCGATGATTGTTTTCCTTTCTTATCATTCAGCGTTCACGACCAGCATGTACATGTGATAACGAAGGCGGAGAACCATTCGGACCACTGACGAAGCTCGAAGAGGGATAGAATTGGAAGGGATCATGCTGCTATACTATACCGTGTGTTCCATGCTAACGTTAGCCAAGCTGTTGAACGAAAAAAAAAAAAGATTTAGAAAGCACGGAGTAAGAAAAATCATCAAGCCCACGAGGTTCGTTTGTCAGAGGTCCGACGACCGAACGCCAGGTATTTAAGATGGTCTCTTGCACCGTGTTTTTTAAATGTCTTTCTTTTTCTTTTTCGTTCAACCGCTTGGTTAGCATGCATTAGCTGGGACAACTTATATATGATCCCGGCCCATGCAGGTATCGCTGTCATGTGCTCCTGTCCGCGGTAGAATAACCCCTTATCGCAGACTGTCTCAAAAGTGCACTAGATATGAGCTATCCAATGATCGAAAACACGCACGTTCTGCGTCACTGTTGTAACACGCTACACATGCAAGGGACTCGAACGTCTTCGAAGATTTGGTGCAATCTGTTGGGACGAGCGTCTACTGCTTGGGCGCGGGAGTTGAATGTTTAACGGCCATGTAATGAGTGAGACTGCATGCGAGATCAGCGCGTTTAGGTGACGTCTATATACAGTTATAGCCGCGTGCAACCATTACGAGTACACTATTAATGCATTCTACTACAGCGATATAACCTATTTGGGTCGAAATCTGGAGGGGAAAAAAATATAGAGGAACTTGAAAGGCTATGGAGCGGAATATGGCAGACGTCAAAGACGCACGATAACTGCAATATGGATTATATATATAACAAATTCGGACGATAAGGAGTATGTGATTGGGCAGGTCATGTTGTGCCAAAAGCATGATGTGATTATGAGGCACGCCTTAGTGGGGGACTCCGGATGATTAATTTTAACCAGCATGGGCTTCTGTCACGTGCACCGAATGCATGGTACACGGGCGTTCTAGCATTTAGCCCCCACCGCACAAAAGATCACGGCCAGTCAATCAGAGGAGTGGAAAATGTACTATGCTACTGAAGTGGAGGAAGATGCTGTCCAGAGCGGCAAAATATTATAGTTGGCGTGTCGACTGACGAGATCAGGAAAGTTGCAGACATCGGTCACATCGATCTACCGGTCACCGGCCGTCGCGGTTATCACTTTCAGATGCGCGTTCATTGGTTAAGGCGGCGGACAGCACGAACCGTCGTTCCATAGGGTCGTTGCGCTGGACGTTACTCCACGCGAGAGAAGTGGCAAATATGCCCGGAAAAGATCGACCGAGAATAAGGCACTCGGCGCATATTGCTATATAGAGCCTCACGCTGCCGAAATATTCTGGGTTCGAATTCGCGAAGCTTTCCTTTCGTACAAGTGTTCAGTGCCGTAGGCCGGACACCTTCACTAATATGATATGTCCAGTATCAGCTGGATTGGCCGGTATTTCTTCTTAAGAACTATTTCAACGTAAGAGTATTTTTTCTGAATAAACGGGCCCCGTGGAACCCTTTCACCCACGGCGTGCCGCGCTGCCCATGCATGCGGGAGCATGCAGCTGTGAAACGCAAGATTCGAAAAATAAAAATCGAAACAAAAAAAATGCGCGTTCATCTTTTGCACAATAAAAGGCCGATGATCGTGATGTTCTCACGCAGTAAATGCGCAATTCAGACCGCGGCCCCGTCATCTATAAAACGAACAAGTCGCCGTCACTCGTCGTGACAACTTCCGGGGTGTTTGGCGTAAATGATAACGAATGGCCGCCTTTCATCTTCACACTTGCACTGAGCTCAGACCCAAATGAAGTTAAAAAAACAGTCTCTTTAAAAACGAACTATAGATATGATGAATTCAAAACGCTCGCAGTGCGCACAAAACGCCTGTACTTTCTTGCCACACGTTTACAGAGGGCGCGCACCTCACAGTATACTATGTAGTGAGACGAGAACTGCATGATAAGGGTTCGTGCAAAATAATGCTGCGCTGACGCATTATAATGGGCTGCTACGTACTGGTTGATAAAAAAAAAGAAAAAGAAAAAAAAAGGGGGCGGGGTGTTGATCAAGGACACAAGCACAAGAACGAGCGAACCCCCCCCCCCCCCCCCCATGCGAGGAACGTGTCTATATATATCACTCTTAAAATGTTATGCCCTTTAGGGAAAAATTGTAGCCTCACAACAACAGTCGCCATCCTTTCCTTTCATATTTCATCTCTGTAATGTTCTTTACTGTCTCGGATGCCATAGGAACATTGGGTATAGCATTTTCGACTAGATGCGCATACCAGGCACACGCCGCTATATATAGAGGAAGCAAAAACACGGACGATTACAATCGTCGTTTGCGGACTATACAGCAGATTGAACAGAAGTCCATGCACCGAGACCGAAATGCTCGAGGCACCACGAATTGTGGAAGGAAAAGGCGGGAGAGCGTGGACCTGGAAGACCAGAGGCGGTTGCTTAAAACAAACTTAATCGCAGATACGCGACAACGCAAGAAGCAGTATACCTTGGCCTGAGGCAGCGACAACACTTGCGACAAATAGTGTGCGCAGTAAAATCTCGCAGAAGCCTTGTGCTTCGTAATCCGCACCACGGACCACTTATAAGCGCGCACACGCAGCTCCTATCGTGAACGGCTATCGCAGTTTCCTCGCGATACAGTGCTTAAATTAGTGCAATGACGTCCGAGAAGTGAAACAACACGAAGGAGAGTTCAGCTCTGTTTTACACAAGATTTCCTTCACGCTGTACACAACGAAGGAACTGCAGTAAAACACGTTGTGGGGCTAGTTGGTGCATAGCTTTCAATAGAATAAGCGCCAAAATTGACGGCACACAAGAAGAAATACAGACAGGACAAGGCGCTTCCGAACGAACGCGACGGAAAGAACGAAAAAGAAAAAGACAACGTGCAGGGATGCATACGTCATTGCGGAACATGCACGAGATCACGCATGCATGCATGCATGAATGTATACGTTGGCTGCTGCTCACTATAATGAACAACACTGCGAACCGAGCACGCCCAATCCGCGTATATACCAAAACGGGCAACAGCTGCTGTGCATGCAGACTATATTTCTGGGACACAAGTGTTAAGCGCGCTTTCTGCACTTTTGCACACGATGCTCTGAAATTTGTGACCGACGACGCGCTGTTTCAAACAGACAGCATTGCCAAAATTTATGCGTTCAGGACGACGCTTGCTAGATGCCGAATTTTGGAAGCCAAATCACAGCAAAGTGCACTTTGGAGTCAAAGGAATAGAATGGAACCAAGAAAAAGCGTTAGCAGCGCAAACAGATTTAACAACATGCATATATATTGCAACCAGCTCAGACAGTAGCCCAGTGCCAACTGTGACACTTCGGAAGCGCTCGCGCGAAGGAAACACTTTTAGTGAAAAAAGAAAGAAAGAAAACGGCTCGAACTAGTTGTGTACGCGCATGCGGTCGTGATCAAAATTACAAACACCGAATTCATTTTTTTAAGCAAACATTATACACTCGTGATGTGTGAATTCGAACGTGACATCTTAATATGTAACAAGAAGCGTTCCCGTCCAACATTTCGTCTCATCGAACACACTTACGAGAGGACGTGTATATTGAGACTATATACGGCATCTTGAAGGCAATTTGGATGTCCCCTTCCGTATTGCTTGAGACGGTACAGCCACACATATAGTTACATTCGTTTTGAGTATATATACGTAGGGAATAGAGACACGGATTTATTATATGATTTACATGAGCTAAAACATTATGAAAAAAACACGAGGAACTACAGGAATGCAAAGAAAACGTATGAAATTAGGCACGCAAGACCTCCCGCGCATATAGAACTACGTCCTCGGCAGCGGGAAGACGAGACGGACCGTATACCAGAGGGTTGCACATGTTCGAGAAATATGTATTATGCATGCGCGGACGCAATCGCCGTTAGCGTCATTGGTAGAACTAACTGTAACGACAATCTTAATGTTTAGGACCGGTAGAGTGTATATATAGTATACACGAGGAAATCACGTTCATTCCGTATAGAGACGCGTGAGAATCGTTTACCGTCGGGCTTTCCTCATCGACATGTACGGGGCTTAAAATGCAGCGTTTGGGATAATTAATAGGCAACGTGCATCACAAGGCTCGCAGGAAGCACAACTCCTCGGCCATCAGAAGCGCACGCATTCGGACTGGTTGGTTCCATTACTTGATTGGAAACAGCGCAAAAGAACAGGACATGATAAAAAGGACAGCGCTCGTCGGTTTACCTAGTGTAGTTACTTGGCAAAGTTGTGCTTTTCCAAACAAAGAGCGCCCTCAATGAGGGTGTAGTGTATACAGAAAAGCACCGGTATGTAAAGAGTTAAACAGGGTGGCATGCAAGTAAATCTAGAAAGCAGGATGAATAATACACGCAATTACTTTCAACGTCTTGTTTGCTATCTGACGCTTTCAATGAGCACTTGCCTTGAACAAAAACTTCAACTAACCACCAGGTGCAAACTCAAGCTTTTTTTTTTTTTTGTAGTAGTTCTCATGAAATTCACAATCTCAATTGCGGATCCTAATCAAAGGGAGAGCCACTTCTTGCACGCACATTAGCTCACGCCAGCTGCTGCATCTTGCTCACTATACATGTAGTGACTCTAAACGTGCTCGGGATGATCAGCCATGCAGAGCTTCGTCGAAGGCCCCATCCTTGTACTACAAAAGTGACAAGGTCGGTACGCAGCGCTGTCATGAATTTTTTTTTCAGAGCTACCGCACGCGTGGCAAGCAAGGACTCTTGGCTGCCCGTACAGCGATTGAGACTCGTGTATATTGTACTCACAACGGACTACATACGCTCAACTAGAGGGGCTGAGAAGCTGCCTCACTTTCAGATATTACAAGGCGCCAAAATTGCAGCAATGGCCCATCTCAACACGATTCGTGGCAATGAACTGCGCCGGTGATTATAGCAGGACGATGTTAACAAAGACACTGAGAATACACATATCTGATGCAAATGAATCCACCGGATTCATGCACGGCAAACTCGAATAGCACGCTTGCCATTTAAACAGCGCAGCAAGAATCTATACGCCGAGTTTATCGTATACGCAAAGGAAAATTTTCAACATCATCAGGGATAATGGAACGATTTCTATTTCAATACCATTCCCTTTCGCGCTCCGCCTGTACGTCATCAACGGGATCGACCGGTCATGAACGGTGGGCGATAAGAAAGTAATAGAATCGAGCGAAAAGAATGCGCGAGTGCATTATATATCGCGGCCATGAAGTGTTTCCGTTCGCGGACTAAAAGGCGCTGAAAGATATCAGCAGATTGATCGGACGCGGACATGCACTGCTTGCATTGAGATAAGAGCCCCATGCACGGCGGCCCGTGAGGTCCTCGTCAGTCACGTATACCTGTCTATCCCTACAATAGAATAAAAACGAAAAAAAGAAAGCGTGAATCGACCCGCCCGCAATGCCAACCCTCTCGCCGTGCAATGTTGCACGCGTGAGGTTGTGTGCGCGCACACGCGCACACACACAGAAACAAGAGAGGCCTGCAGCAGCGTGCGGCGCGGCGGCACGACGCAGACAACTCGACGTATACACACTATGCACACGCGCGGGCGCTGCGGCTGGAAATCGATCCGGCGGCGCGCGCACGGGCGAAGAAGTGGCAGGGCGGGGTCAGGGCCCTCGCTCGCACCGCGGAGAGCGTCGCGCGGGCCGAGCTCCCACATACACTCGCGAACGAGATCGACGCCGCTGCCTACAAGCAGCCGCCGGTTTTCGCGCATGTGCAGGCCACGATTCAGTCGCTCCTCGGCTGCTGCTGCTGTTCGATAACCAAGCGCACGCGCAGTATATACATTCGCCCAAACGGAGTGAACGCACGGCTGTCGCTCGTTCCAAAGTCTAGTCGAAACAGCGCCGGTGCCGCCGGAAGAAGCTTGAACTCGAGCTGACGACGACGGTGAGGTGGTTACATACCTGAGATACAAAGATGTGAGTGTGTGTGTGTTTGCGCACGCGATGCATTACCAATTGTGCTATATACGGCGACGACTATCGAGCCGGCCACTTGGGTAGTTATTTTTACTGTAGATCTAACCATGGGAGTGTTAGCCAGATCCACTCAAACCCATGGTGGGCGGATGTGCAACGCCATTTTTCTTTTATTTTTGTCCGGTGGGGTCACGTAACACGTGAATTTAGGAAAGCAGCAACGACAGATGCTTGCACCGCTCCATGGTAAGCGGTGAACTAACTAGCGAAATCATCGTCTGGATCGGCGCTAAATTAAACATCCCAACTCGCACACTCGTGGGCGAACCGTGTCGCATGCGCGAGGCCAGGAGACATACTGTGCGGCGTGTCACGGCCAGTTATAACGAAGGACGTACAGAGGCGAGGAACTCGCGCGCCTAAGTGGAGATATAGTTTGGTGCCGACACGGCTGCCATTTTAAGGCAGACTGGTATGTTATCGGAAGCGAAAGAGACCTACAGATACGGCACGGGTCTCGGTGCAAAATGCACGAAGCAGAAACAAGGAAGACCGGCAGTAAACTTGTCACATATAAGGTTTCGGCTGTCTCGCCGATCCAGCTTAGCGGGGAGATCGACAGGTCGCTCGCCCAAATGAGGGACTCGAATTCTCAAGTTTGCGCTCTTTCCATTCGCCGTTCCCTTACCGCGGTTCGCTGTTGCTCCTATGCGCCTCTCCCATGTTTTGACATTCGCCGCTTATCTAAGTGCAGAGGACAGACTGCCACACAGATAGACGCCGCAAGTATAAGTTCAAAACAATCAAAAGAAAGCAAACACAGTCCACGGCCTCAAGGGACTCGACGCAAGTCGCCGCGCAATTCTCAGCCTGCACTGCCGGTCGGTCAGCTCCTGGCAACGCACGGACAGCCGCGATCAGAAGAAATAAAAAAAAAAAAAGAAAACGTAAGGACAGAAAGGAGGGCAGCCTAAACTGGCAAAGGGCGCACACCGCACCCGCCAAACGCACGGTCCGTCAGGTCTGCCCTCTTTTTCGTTATCTCATTTTCATCGCTGCCAGTTTGTCGCCGCTGTGCCGACGAAAGCGTGCGGCATGCAGCCAGCTCCCCCGCATGCCCCCTCTACCCCACCCCCTCCCGCTCTTTTTAAGAAACAGCATTTCTCTTCTCTCTCCCTTTCTCTGTTCTTTTTTTTTTTTTTTCTCGGAACGACGAGAGCTAGCGACAGAGGCGAAGAGAAGATAAGACGACGTCAGTCGCCTCCTGGAAAGCCGGCTCCACGGCACGGATCGCTCAAAGCCGCGCGCGGAGAGGTGCACTTCTGAGGCGCGGGCGGCCCACGCGCGGTATGCGCCATCGGGCGAAGAGGCATTACGGCTAAAGAAGGCGTCGCTCTGGTATCACATTCTCAACGTCGGCCTTCTTACACCGGCCGTCGGCCACGTAATGATGATGAGAGATCACCGAAGCTATAGCGGCAGCGAAAACTCGGTTAGTCCTACGTAGACCGATGGTTATCTTCCTCGAGCCAGTTCTGCAGCTGTCCGCCATGACCGAGACGGTTACCGTGCTCCTGGCAGGGTGGCACGCCGCATCTCTTCCTCTTGCACCGAACCGCCTGGCCATAGCGACAGCGCAGCAAACAATTTACGTTACGTAACAAGCGCAACGTGATACGAAACATCCAAGAGCCCCATAGCCGTGACCGCCAGAGCGTCGCCGGTATGCCGACGGCGGGGCAGGTGACACGTAACCGTACATATGCATAGAGAGCACCACGCGCGCACCTACATAACGCACACACACTCGCCGCCGGCTCCGTCACACGCCGGGAATTTATATGCGCGGTTCTCGCGGGATGTCCTCGCGTCGTCGAGGGCCTTGAGAGTGCCGCCTCGACTATAAACATCATCGGCCCGCGCCGCGACATCCGCCGAGGGGGCGGAGCGGCGCCTGCTTCTGCGGCGGCAGCCAATAGAGGAGAGACTGCCGCCCCCCGAAAGACAGACGTTCCCTGCGACACAGACGCAGTCGCACGTGGATGTTTCACGCACACGAAATGAGTACACGTAACGCCTACAAACGCCGCAGAGAAGGCGGCACAAAGGGTCCGAAACGGGAAAGACGCCAAGAAGTTTCTTTTTCTCTTCTTTTTTTCCCCCCCAACGAATCGCGACCTTTACGTCCTGCTGCTATTCTGGCTCCCGAATCAGACTTCGACTGCCCGGTGCCAGTATCAGGCAGGGCAGTCAGTAGCCATGTGGCTACCGCCAACGCCACGGAGGATCGGGCAGGTGTTCTTTTCGACAGATTTAGGACGCACGTTTAAAAGACTCAGCGGATGACAAATGCCCTCATACAACGCCGGGCACTTCAGGTAACCAGGGCGATGCCTTTAGAGGAGACGACCGTTCGGCGGCGCCACGCATCTGGTCAACAGCTGTCTTTCCACGTAAAGCGGACGCGCGTCACAACAAACCACAGCGAAAGGACGTTCGCCGCCGGCAGGTCGCGTTATATACCACGTCCGAGACATACAAGCACCGATGCTGAATTGACATGGAAACATCTCATTCTCTATACTATAGTGCAGCAACCACCGGAATGCACTTACACGCGTGCCATTATAACATAAATTTAAAGGCGAACAGGAAGATAACTGATCAGAACGCCTGTCATGCGTAAGTCTATGCCATGGAAATGTGACGTGCAATCGCTTTGTAGACGATTTCTAAGCATAAAGCAGTTAGAAGTGTACGTTTTGTGGTCCGAGTTAGGCCATTGTTACAAGTGCTGCAGGTGAACCACATTCTGGAGACGGAACAGCACATTGGAGTAGTTTAGGAATTCTTCGCGTTGGAATTGATGTTGGTATAGTACACACTTATAGGCACAAGCGCTAACCCGAGGTAACGTCGCAGCATCCCGCGAAACAAGGCTACAGCGACAACACAGCCTCCGTGGACTTCGGTTGTGTCGCAACAGCGAGGCGGGGAAGGGAAGTCTTCGCGGAAAGGCCTTGGCGCGGCGCGATTAATCAGCCAGGTGATCGCACAACACAGCGTGGGGCCTCGGCCGATGCCAGCAGCCACTCTTCAGCGGCGGAGGGGCCCCCCGTTCCGGAACAAAGAAAAAAAAAGGAAAGAAAGAAATTCTTCGACAACAAATCACCGACAACGGAGACACATACAGCATGCGCGCGCGCGCGCCGTGACACCCGCTTACTCAAGAAAACGAAATGACGACAGTCGTTCTTACATTAAAAAATAATAATAATAAACTGGGCGCGTGGAACCATGTACACAGGGTGTATACGGCGTATGCATATATAGACGTGGGCGTTGAGGCCCGCGGAACCAACCCTCAGCGGCGGCGGCGGCAGCAGCAGCAAGAAACAGTGGCGAGCCGCGGCCACGGTGCGGGAAGGCGTCGTTTGTGTTCGGCACGATGTGGACATCTGCGAGGGCACGAACGCGCGCCCGGCTCATCCGCTTCGCCTAATAAGAAATTCTAGACGACCTCCGCGCGAGGTTTCGCCGGCCGTTCGCGCAAGGAAGGTGGGGAGGGGGGGGGGGGGGAGAGACGCATATACCTTCCGCTTTGCTGTATAGCGATCCGTCTTGAGGGAAGCGCAGTCGGCTGGCTGTGTGCACTGAGAAACTCCCGATCGCTTCGAACGTCTATACGTGCTGGGACGCGCAAATCATTTTCCCCGTAATAGATCCCCGCGTCCGATTCAACTTTCCAACGCATCACTTTCCATTATGCGGCTCATGAAGACGCCCTCCGGAGCTGGGCTGCGCATGAGATTGCGCTGAACAGGCGGCAAGGCAATAGTTTTACAACAGAAGGATATATGTGTGCAAGAGCAAACGTAAAACGGGGGACAAAAAAAAAAAAGAAAAAGGAACGCTTCTTTTACGAATGCAACTATTCATAAGTTCGTTTCCCATAATACGCGGATCCATCAACGCCGCGAGGCAGCTATATTTCTTTCTTTATTTCGTTTCTGCAACAAGCAGAGGAGCGGCATGCCAATATACGGGATTGCGACGCAACGAAGTAATTAATGTGGAATAGAATAAAGGGAACTTTCTTTATTTTGTTCACCACCGAACCGTACTTGGTATTTACACTTCCACGAGGACTAACTAATGGGCTAGTTGGTTTCTGGTAACTGTCGCCCAAGTACTGATAACATGAAAATGCGGCGTCGATGCTTCAGCGCCGTGTCTCAAAGTCTCGCTTTCTTTCTTCTTTTTTCTTTCTTCCTGTCTCCGTCCTTTGCGCTGCCGCCAAACATACGCCTGATGGATTCGTCAACGAATCACCAAAGCACCAAACCCTGTCGCTTTTGTGCACATGCATGTATAGCATTTAAGGTATACCCATCTTTCCACCAACTACACCCGAGGCATTTACAAGGGGCAATAAACAACCACTTACTACCACTGAAGCAGAGACGCAAATACTGCACACACACAGGCGAGCCGCCGTTGGGTATGCGCAAGTCGACGAGTACACCACCACCCTGTCGAGTTACCGGGGAGCCGGATCGACCCTGCGAGCACTGCACACCCCCGGGCCTTCCGCGCACGTGTCCTGTCAGAGCGCCGCGCCACCGACGCGCCCTCCTGTGTTTTTTTGGCCCCGCGCCTGACAACGGCACGTGCATCCCGCAGAGTCGCACACGAGCGACGCCAGGGCCGGGACACGACGACGTCGTGGCGGTAAAACCGCAGTCACGCGCCCGGTATAAGGCCCGCAATTGTCGTTCCCATGGCCAGCTGAAAAGAGCCACGTGATTCCCCACCGGAGCGCATGCACAAGCCGAGCCGCTCACGCCCGCGAGAGAAACGCGTTTTGTGCTGCGCTAAAGTGGGAGGAATTTCCCTTATGCATCTGCGGATTTGCAAAATGATGCGCAATACCCGTCACGCTTCCAGCTCGAACAGCCAGTTGGCCACTATACATTTCTTCGCAAGACGAAAGGCCCGGGGGAACGTAGAGACTTGAGGCGAAACGCTTACGCGAGTTGTTATAGAAATTCCGTCGCAATTCTATTGAGTATTTATTGCCTTCTACACAACTTCTGTTGAGTTCCAATTGAATGGCGAGCATACTGTTTAGTTAGGAAAACAGCCAGTGGGCGAACGAGGGATGGCTGCTGAAGCCGGAAACTTTTCCTCGCCAGGGCCATGACGATGACAAGCGCGCCTTGCCGAGACACTGGCTCCACGCAGGCTAAAATTTCCTTTATTCGTTCTGACGAACAGCGCGACAAAACAAGAGAGGAGGAAAAAGAAAAAAAAAAACGCGACACGAGCTATTCTTCCATCAGTATATGGAATACCAGCTCGCCAAGCATTCACTGCTTCGAACCCTCGTTCGTGCAGTGTCTAATACTACTACGGCTGCATTTTAACGCGAAGAAAATAAGGAAAAAAGAAACGCAATTAGATGCACCGCGCGCTACAGGGCTGCCGAGCCAGATGTACAGAAATGTTCACGGACCACGGGATCTCAGATAACGTTCAATAACACCACAATGTTGTTCACATGTACTGGTAGAGGCTGTAAATGCGAATACTAAGCTGCGTTGTGAGGCTGCGCAGATATTCAGCTTCTTTTCTGAAATTTTGTAAAATTTTTTGCCCGAGTGTACGTGAAAGCCGCGGCACAGTGTTGACGCGCAGCGACTGCGTTTTCCACGCAGCCGCGCGGCACGCTGTATATCCGCGGAAGACGTCGAACAAATGTGATTCGTTCCTCGTGGCCACCATATCTTCGCGTCCCGTATATAGCCGGCCTCCTATCGGCTTGTCCCAAGGTGCACGAGCTAACGCGGAAGTGCCTGCAACAGGAAAGCTGCCACGGGACGTCTTCGTTCTCGCGTGTCTCCGTTCGTAAACGACGAAAAGGTATATACGTTGACATACCGACAGCGGTAAACGCCACTTCGACAGTAAACAACAACAACAATTGTTGTCCATACGTCGTTAACCTATTTCTCCAAACATTCTCACAAGCGCTATCTGCACTTCATCAATACAAAACCGAACACAACTACTGAATATAGTATACAGTATAACTGACTATAGTCGAGTACAGCTTAAGAAGGCAGGAGAGGCCCCTCCCAGATGACGAAGATGGAAGCGCGGCAGCCGTTTGCCTCCGCGAATAAAGAAATAGTCCCGCTGACGCGACTCGGCCCACTTCGAAACGCTTTATAGTTCGAAGCGCAGGCTGGTCATATTCTCGGTTGGCGGGGTCACCGGCCGTCCGGCGTGCATTTATAGGTACGTATATATAGGCGTTTAGACCTTATACAAACGGGGGTCTTTCATTTCGTTCTCGTGGGCACGGGGCCATAGCACTCGACAATCGAACACATGACCTTGTTTGTGCTCAGCAGCGGCACCGCGGCCAGTATCAGCTGTCGTTTACCAGCCGCAAGAAACGAGAAAAAGAAAGTAACAGCATTATTTCTTTCATGCCCATCGGAGCAAATGCAGTTTTGATAAAGCAATAACGTTCAGACTCTCGGCTTCTCTGGAACTCACACAGAACGTGCACCCTAGAGGGTACGTGGTAAAGATCCACCAAAGGGTGAAACTCAGTCAATACCGCGTTCGAGACACATACTTCGCATAGACACATACACATACATTCGCATAGACACATGCACACATGACAAAAGTTAGTCACTCACACACACATTACACAAATAACAGAGAGAGAGAGAGAGAGAGAGAGAGAGAGAGAGAGAGAGAGAGAGAGAGAGAGAGAAGTATAAATGAAAATATGAGAAGAGTCATACCCCAGCCACATGAGGCATTTTCGACCGCGATCGAGCCCGATCGGGATCAAATTCTCCTTTGTGCAAACTGCAGAAGGGAACTACTAATCGCAATCGAGGAATTCGATCTCGATCAGGCTTGATCGCGATCGAAAGTCACCCGTATGGCTGGGGTACCACGAAAAGCGTTCGCATTACGTGCTTCAACATGAGCGTTTATACATACACAGCAGCCATACGCCAAGCGCAGGGCTGCCAGAACTGTGCATGCGAAACAAATAGAAACGTTCAGACCAGTGTACATGTGTATACATGTTAATAGTCAAGTGTTTAGCGAAAACTCGTCTGGCGAGGAAACATATTGGTGCCAAGAAAACATGCACTCGCCAAGAATAAAAGAAAAATAAAGAATAGACATTTCGGGCCCTGTACGGGGCGCGCCAATGCTTATAACTTCATTGTGATCTGGGTCTGTTCTTTATTTTTCTTTTATTCTTGGAGAGTGCACATTTTCTTGGCACCAACGTGTATACACGATTCCAGCACCTAACTAACATATATTAATTCTAGATAAGAGCTACATAACTCAGCCAAAGTCATGCACGATAGTCTATAAGTTCCAAATAAATCGTTACTCCGTCCTGACTATGCCCTGACTTGTGCGAAATCCGCGGGGCGCACATAAACTAAGAGCCGCATTTCTAAAGAAGGTGATGAGATGACGATATCAATACATCCTACCGTTGTACAGTCAACCTATTATTAAACCGTGAGGAGGGCTAACCTTTCTTCTGTGTCTGTTGCCAACAATTTTGACGATAACTTTGTATAAAATTAGCATGCGTGGATGATTTATGTTGATGGCACAGCACTATTAAAACTATGAAGCGCGAACACACAAAGGCAAAGTGATAATACGAAATAGCACAGTCGATTCGTCACTGTGCCTTTACGCTTTAATTACAACAGTCTCCGCATGAACTGTTTCGGCGCACGTAGCAATGCAGCAAGACATGATCGAAGACTATAGAGACGTACAAAGCAAAAAAAAAAGAAAGGAAATAGAAAATGAGAGCGAGAGAACACGAAGAGACTGGAGAATGGGGGCGAGACCTTCGCAGCACATCAAAAAAAGAGACTCAAGCCATCAACCATACATCCCTGTGTACCATTCCGTTCGCAACGCACCACAGTTGGGCGCACGAGTTTGCAACGAGACGGAAACTACGGCGTCGTTCAATAACGTTCCGAAACCGCACAGCGGGTTATACGAGGGACGCCGCAGTGGAGAGCTCTGGATTAATTTTGGCCACTTGGAGCTCCGTAACAGTGCACCTAAATCCGCACACCACGAGCGTTCTCCCCACTCCGCTCGCGTCGAAATGCGGCCGCGCTGCGGCCAATCGAATCGGGGACGTCGTTGCTGAGCAGCCGAACCATCACGTAGCCGCCGAGCCACCGCGAGAAAGCGCGGGAGCCGCGGCTCGATGCGGTCGAGCTCAATGCTGAAGCGGCTCGACGCTGCCGCCACCACCTCGTTAGCATATTCGATTGGGCGCGGACGGCGGCGTGCGAGCGTCCGGCTCATAACGATTGTATGTGTGTATACGTTTCCCCGTGTGGGCGCAGCGCCGCGCGCGGCACCGCGTGCTGCCGACTCACACACACACACACACACACACACACACACACACACACACGTATCTCTGCCGACGGGTGCGTTCTCGCTGACCGGATCGACGCCGCGGCGACATACAACATTCACGAGAGCATAAAACGTACATACACGCGTGGAGACCACGCCCAATCTATACGAAGTTCGTGTGCAACAGCACTCGGCACGGGATATGCGGAAGCTATACCGGTGCAATAGACGAAGTGAGGAAGGTTATACGGGCACAAACGAACAAAAAAACAGAACAGTACCTCGCCCTTGTGCAGCATAATTAATCAATGCGCAATCGAATTGTAAGAAGCAGGAATAAGGAATCATATAGCATACTGATTAAACGTCGTTACAACAGGTAAAGAATGCAGTAGAATAAAGTATGACCGACGGCCAATATAAAGGTCACACAAATCAGAAAGAGACTAAAGTAAAAGGAAGCAGGAGATAAGAGGGAAACAAAGGAGTGGCAATATACAAAGCAGCAGTAAAATAGAGAAGGAATGCTGCGGTGGCGAATCGAGTCAGGGAGAACGGTACCTTTGGGAAGCCGGTGGGTTTCACGTAAAGCAACCCATTCAGTTCAGGTACCCTGCAGCGAGCACTGCGTCCGTAGAGCGACCGGCGGAAAAGCACAAAGCGACGACGTGTTTTTAAGCAAGCAGCTTGCCCTATACGAAAACCGTTCACAATGTACAGCCTGTAGAATTTCTGACAAATTAATCTTACCAAAATCACTCCGCAGCACCATATATGGCAACATATATAACAAGCTCATTTACTGTGCTGCGCTAATGTTTGTAACTCCGCGCTGTAAATTCACGTTGATAACACTGCGTTTTTTCACAGGACGTGCATCGGTTCGCTATACACTTGTTGCCAGTAATACAATATAAAGAAACACGAATGCTGACAAGCATAAATGAGCAAACAAACACAACTCAACGTCAGCGACACGAACACATGCATGTTTGGAGAACGACAGCAGCCCAGCGAGCTAAAAACAGAAAAAACAAAAACAAAGTCGAAATGCACTTTTAAGCTGTTACCTAGTCGTGAAGCGGATGAAAATGTTAGCGTTCAAAATGACAGAATGACAATTATTGTTCTGTACATATAAAGAAAATATATACCGATAACAATGCAGCTACACAGACGGGCGCGTATCGGCGCTTCTGAAATAGCCGATTAAGGTTGCTTATACCAAACCAGTGAGATTTATAAGCGCGCTTTGCGCAGCCCGGTATAGGCGGCGTGGTCGACATTTATAGACGCCCCACTGTGTCACACACTATACCGCTTCACCACGCACGGACTTCTTGACCACACGCACCAGCAAACACTTCCACCCACGGTGGCGCTCTACTAAACCGACATCGCCGGGAAGGAAGATGCTCGTCATCCTTCTAGAGAATTTCCGCGGGCGACTGGTAATGCAGCTCACATTAGACACCACTGTGTACACGGCCCTTCAACACATATCTCCATAGTGTTCGCCTGTTTCAAACACCACGACGGCTGAAAGACCTTGGTCGGTACCCGCGGTGCGAACCAAAACAACGAGTGCTCCGACTCGGTCTCGCAGCGACGCAGTGAGTCGCGTTCATCGTTACATAAGCGAGCGCGTGCCAGACTGCGACACGTGATAATGCGCATTCGACACACACGACGCGATTAGATTCAGCGCTGCCCTTCCACCAGAAATCGAAGGGAAGCACCGCACAAGGAACGACACTATAGCAAAAAAATAATAAGAGAGGGCCATATAAACATGGCGAAGAAGACGAAGAAGAAGCAGCAGTGGCGCGGCTCCATATACAATAACATCGAGCGTTGTGTATATACTAAGTGCTCGCTTAGCAGCAGCCATTCTAAATAACGGCGGTGTGTGCGGTGGTGGGGTTGGAGCGTGCAGTCTGCATCACGCATCGCGCGCGGGGTCCGACGTCTTTTCTCTGCCGCAGTTTGTGTGCGCGCCGCAACAGCAGCGCCGGCCGGCTCGGCGAGCGGAATGGGTCCCGGTCACGCACTCTCGAGAGTCGCGTGCGCGCTGGCCGAACCGCGCGAGAGGGACTCCCGCGGCCGGAGTGCTTGCTGCTGTACGCGTTCGCTCTCGTCGCACTGACGTGCGAGAGAGTATAGTATATATGGTGCGCTACCGGCGCGCGCGCTCTCACTTGCGTGGGCGCGGGGGCACCCGCTCACCGTCGGCAACGCTGAAGTGGAGGGAACGGCGCGGCGCCCACGTAACGATGACGCACACGCATCAACTCGCCACTCTTGTCCACGGCATCTACTAGTACAGGCAGCTGAGTGGAAACGCTTGCACAAATCGAGCGAATTCAGCCCTGTGTCTATTAAGGAGGATAAAAAGACGAAAAAAAGAAAAAGAACCCCTTCAGAATAGACAACGCGCATTGTGAAGGGAAGACGCGTTCGCAAACTCGTTAAGAGAACGATGCTGCGGGTCAGATTCCTACGCCCATGTGTATAGGTAGCTTAGCAATATCAAGCTCGCCGCTACCAGCACTTGCGGAATTACGGCCCCTATATACAGGGTGTTTCAGCTAACTTTAGCTGGAGTTTAAAGATATGCCGATGCACTCCAAGAAAACGCGACCAAATGCATGTTGCTCATTTTTGTACGTAGTGTGTCACGCTATTTTTGGTACTTTGCTTAATTAGATAATTAGTCAAGATTAATTAACCAACTTCTGAAGCCCCGAAGCTAGGAAAAAATTCAAATTAGGAAGTTGCAGAGCGGTTTGCAAAACGTCCGAATAAACAGTTTCTATCGTTCTACATATTAGGTGTTAGTGTTTTTCCGCTTACTGCATCTGCCCGCGAAAAAAAAAAATAACATACCACGTGACGTGCCCGCTTGCGCGTCGTGACTGCAGCGCTCTCAATCTGTCCGCGTACATACTGTTTAGAACCGCCTGCTGAGGTACCAACATGCAAAGTTTTGCCAGCCAGTTGCGACAGCGGCGTCGACTTTTCCTGGAAGGCCACCGCCGTCCTCTAGCCAAACGGCGTCACTAAGTCTACTGTGTGCGGAGGACAATGCGCAGCGTCCGCGAATCTGCGTCGCGGAATTACCGAGATGAGTTCGACGAACCAGGCTTTGTGACTGAACACGCCACCGCCGAAGTGGTCTGCCGTGAGCGGGGGAGTTCCCGAGGGAACGCATTTGGCGGCAACGTCGCACGCGCCTTTCAAGACGCAAGACAACGGAGAACCGGCGGCCACGCTGCGGGGGTCAGCTCGGGGAATATGATGCGCCTTCCCTGACGTAAGCACCGAGTTCTGCGAAGACCGTCTGACCTCGGTGGGGACCGTGAACCTGTGCGGAAGTGTGTGTGTGTAAGCCCTCCCGCAAAAAGGCGGCTCGTCTACGATGACTGGTCGAACGTTTCCCTCACCAAGGGATCGAGGGAGGACCGAGTGTTTATAAACCACTGTTGTGCGGCAGCTCAGTGTAATCTCTCTCGCAGTCATGCTAGACTGATGAACTGCAACGTCCTTATGTAGATACTGTAAATAAACCCGTATTCCTCGTTCTCGATGAGAAGCAGTCCTTCCCTTCAACGTCCTCAGCGTGTATAAGTTGGACGACGGCATAGGCCAGCTACCATCTAGTTCATGCCCGACTCCAATCTTGACAACTGGTTACGAGCGGTGGGATTGACCTCTCCCAATCCTTACAATATACGAACATAATAGCATCGAGCAGGGCGTGCTGCCGCTTAAAAGGCGACGTACAGGGCAGTGATGAATGCGTTGGCTGTGCGATTTACGCCAGCGATGTGCTTCCTTCGCGGCAGTTGATGATAGCGATAAGCAGACATAGCAGCAGCACACCCGGGTAAATGCTATGTTCATTTGTGCGCGGAACGCCTGGGAGCAGTGCAATCACGACGCGCAAGCGGGCATGTCACGTGGCGTTTTTTACAGCGAAAGCTGTATATGACTAACCTACCATAGTTTTTTGGGCGTCTCGCAACAGAAACGGACTTAGCGATTTCTAACGAACTCATACGAGTGCAGTGCGGCGCCGCAGATGTCAAAATGCGGAACAGATCAGAACGCTCACCGTGAACCATAGCGTGACGTCAAGGTTATCGCGGTATATAAGCAGGAGAGGTATCGACGCTAAAAACAGATGCGTTATCGATGGGGCGGACACGTATAGTTCGCACACCCGAAGAACAGCATGCGTACGAGGAGCGCCGGAGAGAACGGCAACGAGAATGTAAACGCGCCGGCGCGAAACGACCACCGACGGAGAGAGAGAGAGAGAGAGAAACAATTTTATTGACCAAGGGGTTCGGACACGTAGGTCCCAGGGTCCCTGCACGACCCCACTGCGAAGAACGTTCCCGCGATGCTGAACGAAAACGACAATCGCGAGCCCGGGCACCTCCGAACGAGCAACGAAATCAGACTCGCAACACAAAGCATGACAATCATTCCACTCTGTGAAGATGGAATGGCAGCGAAAGCACTTTGCTTTTTGTTTGAGGGCTTTGACTGTCGTCAGCTTTCGCTGCCATTCCATCTTCACAGAGTGGAGTGTTCGTCATTTCTTTTTTAAATTTCGCGGGCATCCGCAGTAAGCTGAAGAAACTAATATTAAATAGATAGAAAGATAGAAACTGTTTAATCGGACGTTTTGCAAACAGCTTTGTAACTTTGTAATTGGAATTTTTTCCTAGCTTCCTTGCTTCATAATTTCGTTAATTAATCTTGACTAATTATATGATTAAGCAAAATACAAAATATAGCGTGACAAACTACATAAAAAAGTGAGCAACGTTGCATTTGGTCGCGTCGTCTTAAAGTGCATCGGCATATATTTAAACTCTGGCTAAAGTTAGCTGAAACACCCGGTATATATAGTCATCGAAAACAACACGCTGTTTTATCTCTGCTGAAACTCCTAACCACTATACTGACAGAGACGCTTAGTGGAGCAGTTTATTGCACAGCATGTGCCCGCTAGAAAGCATATGTCGCTGACGCAAGCATAGCAGGCCCAGCATCCTGTTACTACCCAGCTGTTGTCGCTCGCCTCTCACGAGGAACTGGAAGACATGCCAGTTGGCACTGCTTTCGTTCGCTTTTCCCATAAAGAACTTTCCCTAAAAAATTAAAAATAAAGAACGACAGGGGAGCGAAAGGGGTGTCAGCGTAACTGCTGAGACACGTGGATCGAAGCCCGACCGAATACACCAACACGCGTGTTGAATGTTCATGCGTACGCGTCGTCTAGACTGCCACGTTTTTCTCCGTTGTAGACGCGTATACGAACGCCGCTGGAACGGTCCCTGCGGGCATACGTTTAAGAAAATTGCCTAAACACGCGTAGGTTCCGCAAAATACTATCTACCGCACCCGCACAATAATCTCGCTCTGTGTTTTCCATCCCAGCGTAAACTAATCTGGGCCATGTTTTATAAACACTGGCATTAATCAACATGGAAACTAAGCACGCATTAAGTTATGCGAGCCATGTGTCGAAAGGACGCAGCTCACTCCTGAACACGGTGTAACCGTGCTGCTGAGCTAGCTAGCTTTGGTATCTTTCTTTTTTTTTTTTTGTTAGTGTAACATGCTCTTATGATATACGTATAGAGTGCGAAATGAACATCCCTATTTTTAACTGAAGCTGAAGACCTGTGTGAATGGAGCAAAAAGTAAAAGAGCGATATATATATATATATATATATATATATATATATATATATATATATATATATATATATATATATATATATATATATATATATATATATATATATACACACACACTGACGAGCTATTTTGTAAACTTTAGTTGCCTGCATTGCTCCCGCGCGCGTAACGGTGCATGCATCACACTACTTTGCCAATTTTCAACAGGACAAACCGCGGCGCCAGAATTCAGCGCTATACGATTCACAAATCGCAGCGCTGAAATTGGGAACCGCGACCTCTCACAGTCACGTGAACGGAATGAAATTATGGGGCTTTACGCGCCAAAACCACGACTTGATTTTGAGGCACGCTATAATGGTGGACTCCGGATTAGTTTTGACCACCTCAGTTTTTTTTTAAAGTGCACCCAATGCACGGTTCACGGGTGTTCTTGCATTTCGCCATAATCGAAACGCGGCCGCCGCGGCCGGGATTCGATCCCGCGACCTCCTGCTTATAGCAGCGCAACGCCATTACCACTAAGCAACCATGGCGGGTCTCACAGTCACCTGTCCCCCCTCCCACCCCCCTTCTAGTAATAGGAACAGTAACAATTAAATTGGTTCCAAGAAACCGTAGTGGCAGAACACACACACATTTATGCCTCGCAAAAAAAAAAAAAAAGTTCTGCGGGACTAAATGTTCAACTGGAAACCTGCTTGTAGAAAAATTTACACGTCGGGTTATAATTACACACGCCAGGAGTAACCTGTGCTTAAAAGCGAATACGTGTTCCCTCTCATGTTGCTCACGACTGCGTAAGTGTAAGACCTGCCCTTTTTCAATATACGTTGTATTGATATGAGCCTGAGGAGCTCAATTAGTTAGATTTAGGTGCACGTTAAAGAACCCCAGGTGGTCTAAATATCCGCAGTCCCCCACTACGGCGTGCCTCATAATCAGAAAGGGGTTTTGGCACGTAAAGCCGCATAATTTAATTTTTTATAGCTCAATTAGTATGGCGATCCATGCACCACATTTACAGCGAACGCGCATGCTCGTGAAATGGGCGAGACACAGCGCATGCGTATATACGTGTCCGCTCTCACATACCGGTGCCACCTCGTATAGTATACACGCGCGAGCCGACCGCCAAACAGAGGGCGGCGACCGTACATACGCGCGGGACGCCAACGTCCGATCGAACACCCAAACACATCGGTGTCAAGCGCTCCCGGAAGCAGCAGCAACACCAAAACGAGGAGGCGAGGCGAGTCTCCTACAGACTCGAAGGAAAAAAATAAACTAATAAAAACGGCTAAACGAACCGCTCGCGGCAAGGACTCATCGCCGGTGGCTTCTCTCTGCAATATTCATCGCCAAAAGCGGTCCCGCACAGTCTGTGCACACTTTAAGGGCAGCGCGGACGCGTGCTGCTGCCGTCGTTACACGGGGACGCCTCTCTCCCCAGGGACGACGCAGAAGAGGGCGGCGGCCCCCGTAATAGATTTCCGAGTGGCCTTCTTTTTCCTCTCCCCGACAAAAGCGCAGCCAGCATACAGCTAGCCGCAGGGTCTCGCACAACATGTCCATTAGCGAGATGACGGCACCAGGGGAGGGAGTCGGTACACAGGGGAGGACATGTAAGGGGGGAGGGGAGAGAGTTGCGCAAAACGGGGGAGAGCAACGCACTATACGAGAACACGCACGCGCGGCGATGACGAGGACGACGGCGAAACGACGGCGAGCGCTCGTCCTGGGACTCGCCCGCCGTCCATGCACGGGCGGATCGAAAAACCTCTTCAGGCGCCACCAGGAAGCAAGCGGTAACACCAGGAAGTATAAACGCCACGTTACACGACAGCCTCGTGGAGACAATTCGTCAGCTTAGTAAGATCGAGGGGCCAGGATTTCGAGGTAAGGTACAGTATCTTCTTTTTCCTCTCAGTTCAGGAAAGAAGCCTCTAAATGATTGGAAAACACCGAGGTGGTCACACGTATAAATGCATAAAGCCATTATAAATTCTATACGCTATAATGCCGAAGTTTCTAGGATGCGAAGTCTTTTTTTCCCCACATCCCGCACACAGTAAGCTTTTCACGGCGATTGTATATTTACTAGCCACAACCGGATGGGGCATTCGAACGTCGATCATTAAGTATATTTAACCAATAGCTAGAGTTGGGCTTCACCCACAGCTGCGGAGTTAGGCGGAGCAAACAGAAGTGCAAGTGAAAGAGTAGACATCTGTACTGGTTGTCCAATCGGTTCAAGAAACTTAATTATCAGCAAAGTATAGTATCATAACACATAGATGAAATACAAGGGCGCTGTAGTATGCAAGGACTATACGATAAAACTATACATCTGGCTTTGGCATCATTGCAGAACTAAATTGACTCAGACTTTTTATGCAGAGAACCTTAAAACAAGCTGTGTATAAAGAGTCGTTTTTTTTCTAACGAGAATGTTCTCATAATACATTCTTTCACTATGAATTAAGTCTCTTGGAAGAATAGGAGAAGTATATGCAGTTTCACTGTTTTTTCTTTAGCTGCACCAAAATTTTAATATTAGGAAAATATAAATCACGGTAACGTTATGTTTACCATTCGAGTGTACGGATAAGCAGCCTCTAGGTACACAGCAATTTCCGCAATTACATGCGTAATTACCTAAGTTACGGTAACTAACTTTCTAATTATCAACAATAGGTGACTACAGCAAATGAGTACTTTGGGGCCCGTCCTTGACGTTACCTATCCCAACGATTAAATTTTGAATAGCGGATTTCATGTGGGAGCTACGCGAACGATTAGTTCCCCTTGGCAGGCTCCTTGAAACCGAAACTGGTTGGAAAAGGAGCGTCTGTGCCGTCGATGTCGCCTCCCCCCCCCCTCCCCCGCCTTTCGTCACGTCTCCGAGGTCACCGCCGGTCCGGCCCGCGAGCAGCTTGCGTTGTCTCGTTGCTGTCTGCGGCATTCGTCTAGCGCTTCAATGCCAGCAGTCCGCGAAATTCACTTCGTCATTCCGTTGGGCCCCTGAAACGGCATTTCGTCGATTGAAGTGGACACACGACGCCCAAAGG
The DNA here is from genome assembly GCF_050947875.1 of Dermacentor variabilis. Classification (NCBI taxonomy): domain Eukaryota; kingdom Metazoa; phylum Arthropoda; class Arachnida; order Ixodida; family Ixodidae; genus Dermacentor; species Dermacentor variabilis. Next base: position 59,484,325 of record NC_134571.1, on the reverse strand, counting down.
AACGACGAAGTAAATTTGGCGGACTGCCGGCGTTTAGGCACTAGACCAATGCCGCAGACAGCAACGAGATAACGCAAGCTGCTTGAGGGCCGGACCGGCGGTGACCTCGGAGACGTGACGAAAGGCGGGGGGGGGGGGGGCGACATCGACTGCACAGACGCTCCTTTTCCAACCAGTTTCGGTTTCAAGGAGCCTGCCAAGGGGAACTAATCGTTCGCGTAGCTCCCACATGAAATCCGCTATTCAAAATTTAATCGTTGGGTCGAGGAGGGGCCCCAAAGTACTCATTTGCTGCAGCCACCTATTAATGATAATTAGAAAGTTAATTACCATAACTTCGCTAACTACGCACGTAACTACGGCAATTTGCTATGTATCTACAGGCCACCAATCTGTACACTCGAATGGTAAACATAACATTACCATGATTTATATTCTTCTAATTTAAAAAAAATTGGTGCAGCTAAAACAAAAGAACACCTTGTATACCCACAGTATCTTCTGGCACCGTGGGAGGTGAGAAATATATGTAGTGGGCAATCTCAAACTAAGGACATGCCAATGCTGGCCCGAAAGATATACGGTTTCCGATTCTGGACAGATTCTGATCTCCCGTAAATTGAGCCGAAACCCAGATTCAGGCTGGACTGTCTCGTGCGAACTGAAATGACGCACTTGCAGTTGCCTATACATAAGCAAGCAGTACCAGAAATGCCACTGAAGTAACGCTGAACGCCAGTACACAAAATCGGCAAGCGCGCAGGTGCGAGCACTCCTGTATCGTTACCTATAGATATATGGCTTCGAAGCAGTTGGTCGCGCTTGACAGAGACACGCTCGACGGCTGACTTGCCGTACGCAACCTGGGGCATGTGCTTTTGTGCAACACTTGCGCAAGGTCGGCGAAGCAGCGAATATGCGCTGCTGGTGTACCGTTGGCACAACTTGACGGAAAATCGGTATAACGAAGCAACCACTTTACTTTTCACATCCTCGTCATACGGATGTATGTACAGTCGTGGGTAACCTTGCCGACATTTTTCCTATCGTGGACCTATAGTGTTGCAAAGCTGGGAGTTTTGCAAATTGTTAGTGAGAACTAAGACGATCTGCGTAGAAAGATGAAACGTGCAATAGCGTATAAAAGCGGTCGCGTTAAGGCAGCCCGCTCGAGCGTCAACAGGCGGCTGGTTGTTGTTCAAACGGAATTGTTTTCAAAATTCTTTCCCCCCTCGCACTGACACAGGAAACGGTGGAGTTCATAAAGCTTGACGATCACCAAGTATGTAAGCAACAGCAAGAATGCTTGATTTTTCCTATAATGGCCGTGAGAAACACGCATGACTTGCGTCCGTTACAATAACAGAACACTTCGTATTAACATCACGTAAGTGGCAGACACCAAAAGACCCCCTTGAAGAGAGAGAGATATATATAGAGAGAGAGAGATCATAGCGTCAGCAAGCGATCTTAAGGCGGCATTCCCACTTACACCTATCAGTAATTCCGGAGCAGAAGGCGCTGGTCCACAGTATAGCTTGCGGACTAGCTCGCAGTGAATGGAAGCGTTCAGTTCACTTTTGGCGTATTGCTGCCGGCCTTAGCGGACTACGGGACGCCAAACGAAACTTAAAAAAAAAAGATGTTTTGATGAAGTCTGGGCAGGTATACAACTGAATTTATACACCGCCAATTACGGAATTCAAGCCCGACCTTAGACTGCCCGATCGTCGCCTCGCAAGATTTCGGCTCCGAAAGTATACATCGGACAGCCGCATCCATGCCGATCTCCGCTGGTGCGTCCATATCTTGCACCGGTTGTCAGAGGGTGTTCTTATAGTATTACAACAAAGCGCAGCTCACAACGTCCGTTGGCCTCTCCTCCCGTGTTTCGCAAGGGCTCCCGAAGAATCGCGCGGGAGAAAAAGACACCGACGGCGGCGCCGTTGCTGAGTGCAGGGAAGGACGCGTCACCGAGCGCCCATGCACGTGTCACTCATCTCGCACCTGCACGCATGCAGCGAAGGCAGGCGCTGTGCTCGTCTTTCAGCGCACCGTCACGTCATGCCGGCCGCTGTTGTGGCTGTGCGTATATATATATAGGTGTCGGGAGTGAAAGGCGCGGCGCCGACGGACAGGGGCCCCGAGAATAACACGCATCAACGTCTCTCGGTCTCAACTCAACAGGAGACCTTCCCTGGTTAGGAAACTCCTGTATCCCTCCTCGGCGTCGCGAAAGAAGAGAGAGAGCGAAAAAAAATAAAAGGAAACTTAGGGTTAGCGGCCAAGACTTTCCTGCAACGGGATACATACCCAAAGCAGCGCTGGATCCCCGCGCAATAAATAAAGCCGGGAGACTTCCTCGCGGTGGATAGGTGAAACTCCTTCGTGACGTTATAAGGCGGTGCTATCGATCGGGCCCGAGGCCCCACCATTGGCTGGCCCACGCCCGCCGTCTGGAGACATATCCTTGCCGACCCCCTCTCACTCGGCCCGGGGGTTCATCCTCCTCTCCAAATCCGCGCGAAGCGGACGACGAGCGCGGCAGCGTACAAGGCGCTGAGTCGTGCTCCCTAAAGGACTGCAGAAAATAGCGCCTCTTCCTCCTCGCAATCGCACTCTCTCGCGGCAGCGTACGACAAATGCGAGTGTCTCGCAGGGACGAAGCGAACGGAGGGCTAATCGGGCTTCGGTGACGCGGGGAAGGCGCGCGTAGTCTCTGCAGCGCCGTCCCGGACAAAGAACGGCGGATATAGGGCGGTATCAAAGTCCGCCCAGAGAAGCTTCTCGTTTATCTCCCGCAAGGCTAATCCTCGTCACGTTACGTCTTTAGTTTCTGTTCTGATAGGAAATGCGCATAGAGTACTGACGGACGGTGTGGTTTTTCTCTCTCATTTAGCTGCCGAGACGCTAACGCAAAGGCAAGTACGGATCAGGTATTAATTTAGCGTTCGGAGTCAACAGCTTGAGCACAAGATTTCTTACACCACGTGCTAAAAAAAAAAGCTGCAATACAGTGCACTCCATGATCCTTAGGAACACGCATTCTTCCCTAATAAATCTTTGTTTACCTTACATATTATTTTATACGCTGTTTTACTTTATTATGAACTGTTAAAGCTGTGTTCAATGAATTGTGTTTATCTCGTATGCCACTTCTCGCCATGAGTTCATCTACACACAGTCCGCTTGCCATAGGCTGACAGTGTTCCGTTATACGCTAGTACATGCGCTAGGATGTGTACCGCATGCATATATATTAAATGGCAGATTATATGCCTATCGAAATAAGCAAATACATTTATTCAGGGCGATGTTTCACTGCAGTGAACACAGCAAATTATACCGTCATGGCGTTGCTCTTACCGCACTCAATTCAAAACAGGTCACGAACCGTGCCCTAAACCAGCGATTTTCCTTTACCCGCATCCCTGGGGTGGGGGGGTGGGAGGGGGCGAATGACGAATATGCACCGATAACGTCGGCTATTGGGCGTTCTTTGTCGGCAGGGCCAGCAGAAGCAGATTCGTTATGTAAAGTCACGTTCAAAAGCCTCGTATAACCACTGAGGCGACAACAAAAAATATTTTTTTTTTCTTCGCAGCCTATGCATGCGGGCTGACATCAAGTGGTACAGCCTACGTACGCCTGTTCTACCACGATGCAATGCACTGAGGTAATTCTCCGTTGGACGGCTGCTAGAAAAAAAAAACAGATTTTTGATGACGCCGTAGTCTCTACACTTTCGCTGCCGACTGTACAAAAGTGTCGTTGTCCGACTGTTTGGAAATGAACGTCGTGAGATTCTATCCCTTAATCGGTCCCTGTTCGCGGCAAATCGCTGCAAATTTACGTGGCGTGAAATGATGCGCAAATGCAACGCGTTCCCACACACAAATGTCGCAAAGCAAAAAAACCGCGTATTAACCCTGTAATGCCGTACGCATCATTTCTGCTAGGCAGAGTTTGATTCCTACAACTTCATATTTAAGCGCGGGAAGCTTTCCACATAGCCTATTGTAGCGTTTCTGATACGCTAGAGCAAGTTTTCAGTTGTAGATAGTTCATCAAGCAAATTGCTAATTATTTGATTACTATACTAGTTTCGTTTTTTTTTTTTCAAGGAGCATTTCGTCGATTCTTTTTGCACAAAAGATACTCTCTGTGCCAGAAATAAAGGCGAACAAGTTGTTCCAATTTTCCTTGATGTGAAACTGTGTTCGGACTTGATACGGTGCCCAAGTCATAAGCGAATTAGGGATACGACGCATCTTTCCGCGCAATCGGCACAAGCTGGAATGTGGTGCGTCGTTCGTGCTAGCTCGGGTCAAGAAAACGGCCGTGTATTGGCCAGGGCCAAAAGAAAGCTTTCCAAAACAATTAAGTTACGCACTCACTGTTTGCTCGCAAGGCTATAGGGGCTACTCTTGGCACGAAGCTGCAGCAGAAATGAAGATGGCTTGTCAAGGACGCCGCCTGTCACTTTGCATAGGCTCGCCGACAACAATCAACGACTTGCCAGGAGACCACATACGTCCAAAACCAAGCCGGACTAGTTCCTTCCGAAAGTGTTCTCGCCAAAAATGAGCCGGCGACATCTTCCATAATTGATGATACAATGACAGCAAAGACGTTTCCTGTCAGTGTATATCAAACGGAACCCACTTGTAAGCAACAGCTAATCATAAACAACAAACTACGCAGCTCTTATCAAAAACAAAAAAAAAACGCGCACGAAGAATTAAGTCAGCACGAGAGACTGCAAATCAAAGAAGGACGCCGCGCCACGGTCTGCAACACGCAACCGCTGTACACCGCGGAGAGCGTCGACGCGCAAACCGAGTGAATCTCCGCGCGCGTTCACCGCCGCCAGGGATCTCTCGTAGGAAGCCTCCGCACGCAACGCGGGTACGTCGCCGTGCGAAGGCGTCGCCTTCAGTTTCCCCTGCACCGCCGGGCGACACGCGCTTCAGCCGCCACCGGGCTGCGGATTAACCCGCGCCAGAGAGCGCGTGGCTATTACGGGCCGATGGACGACGCGTTGCCTTCGCGAGACACGACGTATAAACGCAACGCCCGGCTTACATCACCCTCGAGTAACGAGGAAACAAAGAGGGCGCATACGCCGCCGCCGGCAGAGAAGCGAGCGGCACGCGCTATGCGGGAGAGGGGCGTGATTGGCGGGGAAGGGGGGAGGGCAGTGAAGAATAGCGAGGGACAGAACCCCACGACGCCTGCCGTCACGCGCCAAGAGAGTCGCGTGCAGAGAGTGAAGAGGAGGCCGATCGGAAATCGCGCCCCTCCACGCACTTTGACGTCGCCCCCGACCAGCAACCTCCCCCACTCTCCTTCCTGACCCTCTCAACCAAACACAGCTCGAGTATAATCTCCCGAGCAGGTGCTTTCGGGAACTTCTCCCCCGCCCCGCTCGTAATCCGCCCTTAATGCGACTTAATCCGCTCGGGAAGAGGCTGGCGCGTATGGGGACACGGGATCAATATTCACTGGGCAAGGCGAGGAGAGTTGTTTTAGGGAGACATAAACCTCACTCGTCCCCCGCCACCGACTAAATCACCCCGCTTCCACGGAACCCCCCATGTGCACCTCTCTCAATTTGTCTTTTATTTAAAACGGAGACTGGGCAGAGCGCCTCTGACTCAGGCGGACAAGTGGTCGTAGTCTGGTCCCAGCACGTAGCAGAGCAAAAAACAAGCCGCGCTCTAAGGCGAGATCAAAATATGATTGGATAAACAAAAAATTACGCGAGCTCACGCGCTGGATTAAAGGTTCGGTACTCAGGACTCGGCACAACACGATTTCGATGTAGCTTCTTTCAGTGGCAATAAGAAAAACATCTATTTTCTTTGAAGTTTGTGCGCTCGTAAACAGGCTTTTTTGAAATCACAAGAGAACCGATCCTGTTCTCAAATAAAACAGAAAGTAGACCACAGAAAACGAAACTCGTTTGAACGCGAGCACGAGCCTCATACTATAAGACAACGTTTCCGAAGTCTGGCTTTTCTGCAATAAGACGTTTCGTGAGGTAAAGCGCACTTTACAAAACAACAAAAAACATTTTTAATGTAAAATAAATGGTGCTATTTAACATTCCTAAACTGTAAAACCGTGTTAGGAGGGACACCATATTAGAGAGCTTAGCATTAATTTTGATGACATGGAGTTTTCTCCAACGTGCACGGTCCGCGAGCGTTCTTGCAGTCCGCTCCCATCGAGATAGGCCGGCAACCGAACCTGCGAAATCGTGCTCCACAGGGCAACGCCGTGTAGTCACGGAGCCGTCGCGGCAGTAAAATTATTTTCTTTTGACCTATTCGAAACGTGGGAGGCCAAGCTAACCCTCGGGGACCTGGAAGACCAACGACAACTCGTCGCCAGGGCCAAGAGGGCAGTCGAAGCCAGAGGGTTCCTGGACCTTCCCACCTTAGGGTGATCCCCGTCCTCGCTCGGGACACTGTTTCGTACAATAAACGTTTCTTTCTCTCTCTCTCTTTACTACCACGAGAAGTTGACTCATTTCGATTTTGTACGTAGGTTCAAGCGATTTTGAAAATTTTTATAAGATGTTCTTAACCGGGCTGTCTAATAACGCGTTCTTCATTTAACATGCGCTATGCTATTATAAGCCACGGAAGGGGAGGAATGAATGCGAGCGCCTGCGTCCGGTCGTCATTTCATACAAGCTTAGCAAGAGCAAAATCTGGTGCTGCGTCTCCGTCGGTTCCCGTCGGTTTGGTTCGGCTGATTCCTTCGCGGGCGACGCGACTACGGGTGCGCGTACTTTCTTTTTCCACGCCATAGTACGTGCAGTCACGACACACTACTAAAGCTTTTTACCGCGCGAGTTAAGCTACAGCCATAAACGCCACACCCGTTGTATAAGGCACGGCGAACTTACAAAAGAGTAAGTTTCCTTTTCGTAAACGCCGATAATGAGCCGACAAAATAATCGCCACTACCGACAGCAGCGCCATATCATCTCCATGACACTGAAGCCTGTATAAAATCGGAAAACATGTTGAATTCCGGGGTTTTACCTGCCAAAACCACGATTTGATTGTGAGACACGCCGTGGTGGAGGATTCTATATTACATTCGAACCCCGAGGGGATCTTTAACGTGCCCCCAATGCAAGGGACACGGGCGTTTTTGCACTTCGGCCCCATCTAAACGCGGCCGCCGCGGGCGGGTCGAGAAAACATTTAAAAATATGCGCAGTTGCTTGAACCAGTCGCGTGCATACGCGAAGGTACGAGATAATTAGAGATCCGAGCAGAAGAAAACTACAACTCACAGAGGCCCGGAAGCGAATCTGTATGGCAGAGCGCTCGATTCAACGAATTCCGATCCGAATGCTATCGTTCCCATAGCGGTTAAACGCAATAAGTTTCCCTTATAGACGGCTTCACTCGCGTGATAACAGCGGTGAGAGAGCGGCCCCAAGGAACTTCCGGTCACGGGCCTCATCAGTCTGCTGCGCCGGAACACAAAGCGCGTTTTTAAGTTCTTCCACTGTGCGGAAAGTCTATTTTTAAGTTTTGAGATAAAAGACATGCGCATTACGCCTTAATATTAATACATAAGATTTCTCGTACAACTTGCGGCAATGCTGACTAGTAAAAGTGTCGTTATGCACAGAGGAAAAGTGTCGAAAATCTGCGGGCTTAGATTTTAACGCACTGCTCCTACTTGATATAGCGGTCAATGCTTTTCTTGCTCGCTAGATTTAGCGGGCTACGTCGGTGAAAAAAACCGGAAGTCGTACAGCGCCAATGTTTGTAAACAGTGAAAGGGTCGATAGTAAGCTAGAATGAAACACATGGCGCATCAATAGATGAGAGGCAAAGGAGGATCACAGTGAGTCACATTTAAAAAGGGTTATGGAAAGCAAAACGCTTCAGAAGGCCCGCTGCCCGCTTCGGTGACTGAAGCATCTGAGGTGACAATCAAAAGATGTGGTGTGCTTGGTTCCAAAAAGAATGTCCAAGCATTAACACGATTTTCAACGTAAACTAGCGTGCGACTGCCGTATGCAAGCACAAACGCTCGCGGAGATCGAAACCGAGACGCCTTATTGTTTTTTCTTGTGAGAAAATCCAGGACACCAAACCTTAAGAACCCCATGAATGTCCCATTAATGATCAAACGAGACAATTCTCTTATGCACTATGTGGAATAAAAGGACACGATCGTTGCGTTTAGACACGAAGTGTAATTACAGTGTTTACACAAGTTGAACAGGAAACAGTCCATTATGGACTGTGTGCCTTCCATTTGCTTTTCTTTATTTCTTTTCCTTCTATCTGGGGCTATATGGCGGGAGTATTTGCTTGCTCATTTTACCTCTTTACTACGGCTATTGGAGGGACACGAAACGTGCGACACAACACACTGCAACCACGCGGCATCAACAAGAGAGCAGCCTCGGTTGAGTCTGGTTTCTCAAATGAGACTTCCCATGTGAATATATATAACGGAAGCCCAAAGAGCATTCCATTCCGTGACAAGAACTTGCGAGTATTGCCGGGATTACGAAGCCCCCTCTACCAGTTGCGACAGAGTTTGGAATAATGGGACTATTTTTATTCTACAGACTTCCGCTGAACTACGTTGGCTAACAACCAGGCGATCTTGGTGTTTCTTAAAGCTAAACCAATGCACACGACCGCCAGGAAGCACGCCGAGTCATCTCGCGAGTCATCTCGCAGAGGGAAGAGCCGGGAGAGACGAGCCCCGGCCGACAGATGCGCGCCGATCGAACTTGGGGGGCAGACGCGCGCCGCATCACCTGCCAAGCGCGACCAATCATGGCGGCTGGACGCGCGCCACCGCCGGCGCGTGAAAGCGAAGCAGCGCCCTCCCCGGAGAAAGAATGCGTCACCAGCCAGACGAGATGAGGAAGAGAACGAACGTGAGGAAACGGGGAGAACGACCACGGACACATGCGTATAAACTTCAAACACCAAAAAGGGTGGCAACTCGTTGCCTCCCAAGAGGTAAGAGCAGTCTACATTAAGCCCGACGGAATAAAAACGCTGGTAGTATAGTGCACGTCATCGGTACTTCTATGCCTCACCGAAGACCCGCACTAATAAGGACGCCGAGATACAATGCGTCGGAACTAAGTTTAGAGCATCCTGTGCTATCATACGTCGATATTTGTTGCAAGTGCTTTCAGTGGGGGACTGGGAAGTCCGGCCACAGAGACACTAACACCATGTCGTGACAAGTCACACGGCCATGACTACCCCGGGCATCATCATCATCATCATCATCATCATCATCATCATCATCATCATCATCATCATCATCATCATCCAGCTTTATATAAAGCCCACTGCAGGACGAAGGCCTCTCCCAGCGAACTCCAACTGCCCCTGTCTGGCGGCAGTTGACTCCATCTTATGCCTGCAAATTTCCTGATTTCAACGCACTGCATAGTTCTCTGTCATCCTCGACTGCACTTTCCTCCCCTTGACACCCATTTCGAAATTTTTATAGATCCCCGGTTTTCTGCTCTACGCATTACGTGGTCTGCCCAACTTCATTGCTTGTTAATCTCAACTAGAATATCGCCTATCTCCGTTTGCCCTCTGACCCACACCGCTGCCTTCCTGTCTCATCGCTCGTTGCACAGTCCATATAGCTTCTTCCCAAGCTTCTTTATTAACCTATAAAGTTCCTGCCCCATATGTTACTATACCAGTACAACGCAATGAATGTACTTTTTAAAGATAACGGTAATCTGCCGGCCTTGACGTGGGCGTGCCTGCTGTATGCGCTTTAACCAATTTTTACTTTTCCGCAGATTTGCTTCTCATGATCCGGCTTCCGTGTGACTAATTGGCCCAGATAAACGTGCTCTTGGACAAATTCTACAGGCTGGCAACCAATCACGAATTCTCCTTCTCTTGCCAAGCTGTTGAAAATTACACTAGTTTTCTACATATTGAAACCTACTTCGATATTTTCTAGGTCGCCAATCGTTTGTTGCAAGTGAAATGATTGAGAGCCTTCGCCGAGGTTTAAGAGTCTAAACGTAACAACGTAAACGGAAGTTTAAACGTAACAACAGCGATGTAACTGTCGCGCAGGTATCTATGCGACTTCCCCCTCTACCTTTTCTTACTTCTTGAAGGGAAGAGTCGTGCAACACACACACACACACACACACACACACACACACACACACACACACACACACACACACACACACACACACACACACACACACACACACACACACACACACACACACACACACACACACACACACACACACACACACACACACACACACACACACACACACACACACACACACACACACACACACACACACACACACACACACACACACACATGTTTCTAGAGCATCATGATTGAGTATACAGCATCACAAATAGACACCACCAGCGACGCTTTTCACATCTTTCACAGTAATACGTCGATGGTATGCCAGAACGGTCTAAACTGCGCATACGCACAGCACGTTTGCCTATGCCGAATGGCGTCCTCCCATCGGGATTGTGTCACCGACACTGCAGCTCCACGCGCTAAGCCACCGGCCGCCATGCTCGGAGGTGTACCGAGGAAGCGCATACAAGTACAGCTAATGACACAGAGCGTACCGAGGTCTATGCGCTCGTAATAAGCGACGGTCGCGAAAGAAAACACAAGATCAGCCAGTGCGAGCGTAACGCACGTATATACCTATGCGAGGGCGCGGTGACTCTTCGCCATGAGCGCGGAAGCAATCCTGGTTGCTCCCTGCGCTAACACGTGTTCAGAACGGGACACCTAGTTTACATAAGTGGCCGAGGGAGGACGTTAATGCCCCGCGCGATCCATTTAATGATAAACTGCCCCGCTTATTACAAGGTTGGGCAACTATATTCGATGAAGTCAGCCACTGCAGGGACATCCACGCGTCGCCGACGCGGAGATCGTGCGCATCCGGGAACAGCAAGAAGCGACGACCGCGTACACTGCCTGTACTGGAAAGCGAATAGACCATGTATACACTCGTGCGCACCTAAGCGACATACACGCTTGCGTATAGCACATTTTGGCATGTACAGGTGCGAAAAAGAAATTTACGCCGTTTCGACATTTTCGTAGCCTTTTCTTTTTCACGTGTTTGTGCTGCTACATCGGGCCGCACAACCGAGCGAGGCGGAGCGACTGTCGAAACGTTGCAATGTCCCACTCGCACATGGCCACCTTCTGCGTCATGACGCATACACTTCCTAAGAAGCGAAGCCAGAAGTGCTTCGTTGAAAAACTATTATAGCAAATTATTCAGGTTAGCAAGAATTATTTTTCTAGGCTTTTCATGTTTAGAACCTTCATTCAATGCAAAAAAAAACTAAAAGAAAGATGTTACGTCGGTAGTTTTAAAAAAAACGATTCTGGAATATCCCCGCTCGACAGCGTGCCATCGAAGCAGGAAGGGAAGGGGGAAGATAAAGAGGAACAAGCTGCCCCTCTTTACAAGCTTGCGCACTGTAAACCGCGGCAGGACCTTCATTTTGTGCGCACCCTGGATAACAGGTCTCGAGAGCGAGCGCAAAGGGGGGCGAACCTGCACCAAACAATCGACCACCACGGACTCCCGCGTACAAGTTGACAAAAGTAATCAGAGGAGGACATTAGAGACGACATTTTTATGCTAATCAGCCACGCGATATGGCCCCAGCAGAGCGAGGCATTAACATCGTAAGAATAATAACGACAGCAACGAGAGCAAGAAAAATTTACCCGAAGAAAGAAAGCACATCCTGCCTCATCTCGGGTCCGCGCACGAAATCTGGCGTCGTGGGCTGCAACGCACGCAGGTCCCTCGGCGCGCGCGCACGGTAAGAAAGCCGATTAACGAGAAGGCATCGCTTAGAGCACGCTCGAGGGTGGGGGGGGGCAGTGTAGGGGGGGAGGTAAAGTGGGTGGGAGATCTCATGACCGCGTGGCGCGCACACATACGCACACACATGAGTCGGGCCGTAGCTCATGAAGACGTGGTTGTTGCGAATGAGAGGCGAAATGAGAAGTTAAAGAAAAAAAAAATTGAACCTCAGGTGGGGAAGGAGGCGGCTCGGGGAGGAATCACGCCGAACGAAGCAAGCAGAGAGAAAACCATTAGAGGGTCAAGCGAGGCACTACAGGCCGGCAACAGCAGCAGGAGATGAGTACCGGAGATAGGAAGAAGAACCCACGGGCGCATAGTATACTATACTCTATACGGCGAGCGTATACAGACCCCCCCCCCCTCTCTCTATTTTATTTTCGTGGCGAGCGGTATTATCATTATACCTGGCTCAGTTGGCGAGAGGAGCAACTCGTTTGCGCTTTTAATTAAGCGCGGCGTCCCAATTAATGCAGCTCCGGTCTATATTGGAGCTCGGCGTCAATTTAGCCGGGCATTTATCATGGCTGCTAATCAACGAGGAAGCAAGCAAGCGAGCATGCACTCTTGTTGCGCCACCGAACCCGGCCGGGGCAGTTCTTGTGGGCACGGACTATACGTACGACGCACCGAACGCGCCGAAAGAAAGCAAGAGCCGATGATACACCACGGGCCCGCGCGCGTCAACACACGCACATGCACGCACGCGTGCGCGACACGAAACATGCTTGCACCGATCTTCGTCGCCAATGCAAGAGGGAAAGGGTCCGCTGGACCTTTATTAAGGAGAAATTTCACTTAGGCCCTGCGCGCTGAAATGTCGCCGCGGACTCGCCAAGAGCACCTGCAAGCAGGGTCGCGTCGAGGGAGCATGCAAGGTCGGGTGCGTTCGAAGACGGGCTATAGGCCTATAGAAGGGCGGAGCGGCATGCAGGCTTATGTAACACGCGCGCAGCTCGTTTGAAGTGATGCGCAGGATGAATGGCCCATTGTGGTTGCAACGAAGCTTGGCAGCGCGGTGGGCGTTTCGGCTACACTGCGGATCACGTTTCACTCAACGCTGCACGCGTGTTTCTCTCGCAACACGTGACTGCACGCTAAACAAGCTAAACACGCTAAACACACACACACACACACACACACACACACACACACACACACACACACACACACACACACACACACACACACACACACACACACACACACACACACACACACACACACACACACACACACACAAACGTGATCATGCACCATGGGAAGAAATATCAAGGGCGAGCTGACGTGAGAACATGCAATTCCAGCGCAATTTAGCCGCCAGGAAAGCGTAATAAAACTGAGCAATTAGCCGGAAGAGGATAACAAGTTTTGTGCAAAAAAAGAAGAAGAGAGAAAAGCAGTAACCACATTACTCTCCCTTCACACCGCCAAAGAAAGGCCGCAAAATTTAATTTCATTGCATATACCGACGTATATTGCCGCTCAGGGGTTCTGAGTGACTTTCATAACAACGGCTGCCGCTGTCGATCGCACACAGTGCAGGTTGCGACGGTGCTGCGCCTTCCACCAAGCGAACAACACGCCATGTGTCATCGAGATCGTTCGGTACATATCGTCAGATTTCGTTTCATTTCCTTCCAGAGTTTATTTCCAACTCGACGCTGAATTCGTGGGACAGCAATTATTGACGTATACATGCAAGGGATCGCTTACGACCGCAGTACGCATCAAACAGCGTGTGTAGGACTATACTGAACTGAAAGCTTCACCGAGTCTTTCAATCGATCAGTACGGTCGACTTAACGAGCTTCGCGGGGCAGACATCTGTGCGTCCCGTACGTCGCCGACAGACCGCAAAAGTGGACCAGCCTCTGAACGCAGCGAAGTCGTTTGGGTTCATAACCCGGGGCCGTTTCGCACACGACAACGTGACTCACCCACAAGAAACTACGAGCACCAAAGTTAAAAACGCCCGCCCAGTCAAAGAACATGGAACGTGACGACGTGCGCTTTCTTCACGGCGTGTCCACTGCACACACGAGGCGGGCTCGCGTGCAGAGCGAGGCGGAGCTGGGATATCCATCCTGTCGGCGTAGCATTTCTCTCTTTCCACGCAGTGAACAAAGCGAAACAACACAAACTCGTCGCCGCATATACCCCCTTTTTTTTTCTTTCACCAGCAAGCAAGAACATGCGCGCACACCTTGGGGCGAGACTCGGAACGTAAAGGAAGGGAGAAAAGGGAGGGGAGGCGACGCCGTAATTGAAAGAGTCTCGAGACGGGCCACCCCGGAGATGAGGAAGCCATTTGTTAATTGGCTCCCGCGAAGAGAACGGCGCGCGTCCTCCAGCACCGCCGACCGCCGCCGCTGCCACCCCTCCCAGATGCTGGGCGCGCAGTGTGTGTACACAGGCCTCGACGGGGCGATCGCTCTTCGCTTCCTTCTCGCCGCGATCCTGCGCGGGGACTCGGTTTCCCGCGGCGTCAGGGCCGGCTTCGGCTGGCTCCTCTAGGCAGAGAGCTCGTCTTGCGCACCGTCCGGTTCGAGAAGGTATAAACATATATGCGCTGCCCGGCGAAAACCGTGCAGTGAATAAGCGGGGGAAATGTTTACCGGTAGAAGTCGATTATAAAAATGAGGATAGACTGTATCCGTACGAGTGGAACCAACTATAGCGTTACTAAAGCCAGCTGCGCGTGTATACGGTCGTGAGTAGCTTTTTGTTGCGTCTAATCATTCATTTCAGGTGTACAGCCCACCTTTAATTAGTGTTGTGGACAAGCGGCCAATTATGAAGGTGCAGGCAGGGACATCAGAATGAAGCGTTTCTTGAAGATCGAAGTCGAGAGGATAAATGTTGCGTACACGCCCACTTCGGAAATCTTGTGGAGCCTGGTGTCAGCCAACCAGGTATCGATCTGATTATATATCTCCTGTATACTATGACAACCGTAGCTATACATGACCAACAGCCTTGGCGTTTTGAGCCGTGACGTCACACTGATGGACCGACAGACTATAGAATGAAATGGACACAATGAAAAGAGCAAGCTGCGGTGCCAATAGCGTTCGTGTTTTCGTCGATTCCGCCATGCCTGCCAGCGTCGGGTCACTTCCGTAACACTTTCTGCAAGCGAAAAAAAACAACAACAACAACAACAACTCGGGCCTTAGGTGCCAAAACCGCGACTTGATCATGAGTCGCGGCACATAGTGGACGATTCATCATCAATTTTGACCACGTGGGGTTCTTTAAGGTACACCGAGAAGTACAGGGGTGTTTTTCTTTCTTTTTTTGCATTTCGCAAGATTGCCCCCTCTATACCCTTTGAAATGCGGCCACCGCGGCAGCTGGATCGAACCCGCGACAAGCTTCGAGCTCAGCAGCGCAATATGCACGCGGATGCAAGCAAGCGCCTGACCCCGCGGTTATATAAGTGGCGTGTGGTTTAGGGGCACTGACCAACTTTACCTAGCGCCCCCACAAGACTCCACAAGGCTGCACCGATTTAGTAACGCAGAAAGTGGAGCCGGAAGGTTCCGCGGCTGCGTGGTGCGCCAGGGCGGAGAGGGAGAGCTTCGCGCTAGCCAGTCATTGAGCGCTCCTATGGGCCTCGAAATGAAGCGCGCGAGCAGAGTAGTAAAACTCATCTCTCGTCGCATCGGAACATTATTCTTCCGTGGCGGGACAGAGAGCGCGTCTCTCTCTCTCCCTCTCTCTCAGCACCATTTCTTTCTTTAAAATTTTCTAGTACACTACGTCACGCGCACCGTGGCTGTCTATAGGTAAACATGAAGATGGGGAGAAGGACTACACGCCATTCCTCTCCTAAACGGAGCAGCACCTCTTCTCATCGCTACACTATAGTCGCTTCGTTTTTTTAATGTCGCGCACCCCAGGAGCGGCGCCGGCTGGCCGGCCAGCCGGGCGGCCGCCGCAGCGCCAGCACAGGTCACCGAAGGCTTTCCGCTATGCACCTTCATGCAGTCCCTCCGTCCCAGCGGGCGCAAACAAATGCTCCTGCGCGGAGACGCCAGGGACGACCGCGATAGAAGGCTCGCAGTGGAAAGAAGTATGACTTTTCCCGCGGATCCTGCGCGAGCCCACCGATGTTCGTTCTCTTTCTTTCTTTTTTTTTCGTTTGAATTCGGCAGCGCCGAGTGAAGTATATGCGCTGTTCTAATGCGCGTGCAGCGGTTTGCACAAGCGCGCCTCCTGGCAAACTCCGGGTTGCGACGCCGTCCCGCGCGTCACCTTACAGCGAGACTATACACTCGCTGTTGCGGTAAAAGTGCGTAATATTACTGCGAGTATAGGGCTGCAACTGGGACAATATGTGGTTGTGCATTGACTCGTATTTAAACGAGGTGTTTCACACACACGTAATAACGGGACACGCGCCACACACAGCGCGATGAAATACACGTGAGAGTGTAGTTACGTCACTCCCTGCTTCGTACGCTGCAGTTGCCACCTCCCGGCAACTGCAGCGTAAGTATATATATATATATATATATATATATATATATATATATATATATATATATCGAGAAACGTTTGCGGCGAACGCTTGCACAAAGGTGAGCTTTCTGGTTCTTTTTTTTTCTTTCCCCCGCCCGACCGGCACCGCCGCTGCTACGGGTGGTAGAAATGCGGCGCGCCGCTCTGTGATTGGTTGACACGTTCCGTTCCGCTCACGGTCAACTCGCTCAACGCCGCTTACGCCATGATCGCGACGCAACGGGGCCCTAAAGGCTATCGCTTTAAAACTCGACACTAATCGCGTGCTCCATTCCGGCATACGCAACGTTGGTGATCCCATTCCGGGAAGTCGCATGTTACGACACCGATTCGAACTTGCATGTATTGCCGCGTGATTTTCTTGCGGAAGTGCTGCAATTTTATCCAAAAAGTAATCTTGTGCAACGCGTTACAACAGGCGAAGACACGAATATCCAAGCAGCCCGAAACTACAGGCTCACGGGAATATCGAGACGAAGTGAACAACAGAGGTCAAACAACGGATGTCACAGGCTGGAGCTTACATCTCGTCGAGACAACGGCCTTCTATGAATGGCGATGCGGACAAGGCGTCGCCACAAATAAATGACTAAAGCATAACTGCGAGTCGGCCTAGTTGGAACATATTCATATTTATACTTTTTGTGCGCAAACAAACAGGGACGAAGAATAGGGGCAACACAAGGACGAGCGCTTTCTAACAACTGGTTTCATTTTTGAAGAACTACTTACTTAAATACCCACAGAACTGCGCGATCTAGAGAACAGAGCACGCCTACAGCGCATATGATATATGGTTGTTGTACCAAATGATTGTTACTTAGAAAAAGCTTTCCTAGCGGTGAACAAGTGCTTTAAGAAATGTGATGTGAATGTAGAAAACGTTAAAAAGAAAGCGGTGGAGCTATTGAAAAAATGTGACCAAGATAAGCTTGCGTCACGTGTAAAGAACTCAAAAGGAATGAAATTGGAGATATTTTTTACGGCAAAAACCCACAAGCAAGCAATTCCGTTTAGGCCAATTGTGTCCGAGAGAGGGTGTTGGCAAGTTCTGGTCGCGGAGTTCTTGCAAAAAATGTTGAATTCCCTAGAAGTGCAGGATCCGTACATATTGAAAAACTCTGAAGGCCTTGTGAATTGTTTGGCATTAGATAGTACAAGCTGCAGCTGGGGATTCAGCATAGATGTTCAAGATCTTTACTATTCCTTACCGCAAGGGCCCCTGATGTGCAGTGTTAAAGATTGCATAACAAATGAGAATGACGAGGTGTCATTCCGCAATACGTGCGGCATGGCAGTTGAATCCTTTCTTGAACTTCTGCATTTTTATTTAGCGAATACACATGTAGGGTTCTGTGGTGAAACGTATATACAGGCAAGGGGTGTCTGCATCGGGTCAAAGGTAGCTCCCATCCTAAGTAGCATTTTTTTTGGGAAGCATAGACAGAGAGTTGGCCAAAGATTTAGAAGGTGTAGTAAGTAAGGTATACAGATATGTCGATGACTACTTGATTTTAGGTTGTCCTGTAGACAAGGGTGCTTTCAGAAATAGGGTGGTAGAAGCCTTCAATTCTCTGGGAAAGGGCTTAACATTTACTTCGGAAGTACCGGTAGAGAATAAGCTACAGTTTCTTGATGTCAAGTTAACATTCCTACCGGAACATGTGTGTTGGTCTTTCTCACCCCGAGCTGGAAAACCGCTAATGAACTATGCATCAAACCATTCCAGGCTTGTGAAAAATGGAATAGTCATTTCGTGTTTCCGGTCAGCGTTGTTGAAGTCATGTCACCACACTGTAAGGATTGCATTTTTTGAGCAAGTTGACAGGTTGAGAAAGGCTGGGTACCCGCTCGCTGTGATGCTGGCGACGTGTGCTAGACTAATGAAAGAACTTAACAAGGATAAAGGACAATGCACAAAGAATCAAAGGCAGAAGGATGGAGATTCCAATGTTTCAGTGATTCCGTATGTGCACGGCCTTTCACACAGACTTAACAAGGTGGCTGGTAGTTATGAAGTAAAAGTGGTATTTTCGGCAAAAAACAAAATAGGCAGTGTGTGTTCCAAGGTTAAAAAGAAGTTCGAAAGTAAGGATGATGTACAGAAAGAATGCACTGTTAAACATCCGCGCAAGAACCAATTTGTTGCTTGCGCGAAGAACGTTGTTTACCAGATTCCTATGACGTGTGGTCATGTGTACGTAGGGCAGACTGGGAGATGCATTAACACTAGGTTAAGGGAGTACCTGTCTAGCCTGAAAGGTCGCCCTAGTACGCATTTGGCAATGCATTGCCAAGAACATGGTTGCTCCCCTTGTGTTACTAGCACAGACATTTTGTACAGGCATAGGAATCAAACCGCTAGGGAAATCGTGGAAGCATACTGGATTGAAAAACAAAAAGAAAAATGCATCAGCCATCCTTCTGTTTCATTGTTAGATAAAGAAAATTCGCTTCTATCATCACATCTTTAACGCATGTTATTGTAAGTGGTTGTTTTTATGCACTTTGCTGTTTTTAGTATGACTGGGTGGCTTTTGTCCACGCCTTCTTTTTATCACAAGTGTTGTATGTAATATTGACGGTGCTCTTTTGACTTGATCGCGCAGATCAGCGGGTATCATATGCGCTGTAGGCGTGCTCTGTTCTCTAGATCGCGCAGTTCTGTGGGTATTTAAGTAAGTAGTTCTTCAAAAATGAAACCAGTTGTTAGAAAGCGCTCGTCCTTGTGTTGCCCCTATTCTTCGTCCCTGTTTGTTTGCGCACAAAAAGTATAAATATGTAAATGACTAAGCTGTTTATGCGGACTCTGTGCCGGCGGTGTCGGACCTCGCTAAAAAGGGGCCACGTGACCTAGCGGGAGAGGAAAAGAAGAGCTCATCAGGGAGAAAGGGGTTCGAGTGACCCCTTCCCGTCCTCTGAGAATGCTATATTATACGCGAATCTTATACGGGTGTCACACGCTGCATTTCCGGCGATCGAGCCAGATCGGCATCGAATTTAATGTCATGCTGGCGGTTTGCGGCCAACGAACAGTGCCCAACGATTGAAACGCAAAGAAAAAAGAAAGAACCACTGGGAGAACGGAAAAGAAAAGAAAAGCACTCCTAAAGCATGGTCACCACGCGAAGCACGCGAAAGCGAAAATGAGGTGAAAGAATGGCGAAACAAAAGATTTACAATACAGGCTGCTTCCGAAGTTTGACTTGCATGGTGCAACACTCGGTGTAACTAACACAGCTTCGCTGTTCGACCATCTTCACGGACTGGAAGGGGCGGCGATTCTTTGTTCTTCTTGAAAGCGCGTCGACAATGTGATACCCCTGGCTTATACCAAGGCAAAACGTTCGCGAACGCTTCCTCGAGAGGCTGCTCAGAGAGTCCGCCAACTCGCCCCGTGTGGAGACACGCAGATTGGGCGGCTGCGCCCGGTTGCGCCACTGAATTTGCATCGCAAATCTAACAACACCAGTCGGCATACAGTCGCATAACTGAATTGTAGTAAAATTTTTTTTCGTTGTTCGGGGGGGGGGGGGAGGACCCCCACGGGGGGGAGCGGGGGTCCGAGCGTGGGCAGAACCCCCCGAGGCAGTGCGTACTCCAGCAACACGGACATGACCTGCTAGACCCCGCGGTACATAAGCTCTGTCTATCCTACTGGATGATGCGCCGAGACGCCATGTCTAAACATACGTGCTTTCGTGAAGCAGTTCATACGCGCTATAAGAAGAGCGAACTGCTGCGCCAGACGACCCAGCTCCATATTCCCTATGGCGTTTCAGTTCGGCCTGGCCCTGCCGGAGCACTGGACAAGTGCGTCCGAATCGAGCACACAATTAAAATCGCCCAAAAGAATTACCCGACGTGAATCTAAAAAATATACCCCCGAGAACTTGAAAAAATAATGGAATTTATAGACGGTGCCGGGCCACGAAGACACAGGAATCTGAGGCGCAGAGTGTAAAATACGCAGTCGAACGCCAGCACGCGTCCAAGCTCGTCGAAGGGTACATGGCAGTCGCGCCACACGTGTGTCCCGCCGTGTATAGCGCCACCAGCAAAGTGCTAGCTTTTGCTCCAAGGCAGTCTCCGCCCGCAGGGGTTGAAGTTTGACTTAGATTGTGCTATATGTATAAAACGGCTTGAATCGGTGCAACAAAACACATGCACCCATGCACATGTGCGTTTACGCTGCATGGTTCGTGTCCCTCGACTTTCGACCTCGCTGTAGCTGAAACCGCCCGCTGAATTTTCGCAACGGTCAGCGCACGGCGAGTCGGCGAAGGATGGGCGTCTCACCTGCCAGTATACCTTCGCGATTTCTCAGCAACATACGCCAACATATGGGAAATAGGGAAATTACGAACATAAAGCGCACCTCTCTTATCAACAGCAAAATATTATTTTATTAACGTCATAGCGTTAAGAGGAAGCTTTAGCTCGGGCCCAACTCCGACGCGGCCCATTCAAATAAAAGCGTTTTTATGAGATAACCCCTGGACGATTTTAATGAAATTTGTTGCATTTGAGAGAGAAAGCTAAATTATAGTGACTGTTGGAAGCGGAATTTTAATTTAGGGCTTAAATTTTGTTAAAAAGATTTTCAAAAATTCAGAAGTTTGAAAGAAATAGAAGCACGAAGTTTACAAACTAATAGCTCTGCATCAAGAACAGATATCGTGGTTCTGTAAAAGGCATCCATTAGATCATTCAAAGCGGACTAATTTGATATGTCATATTACATCTTACGTAAATTCGTTACGTTGTTTACGAGGGTTCTGCAAAAGTTGTAATTACATATTAATAAATTTTTTAGATTCATGTGTAAGATGTCACATTTTTCCGCTTTAGATGCATGTGCTATCAGATACAATTCACTAAATTGCGATATAATTTTTTCTTGCTGAGTTACCGAGTTGTAAACTTGATAGTGTCGCCTTCTGAAAATTTGCGATTTTTGCCAATCTTTAATAAAGAATTGACGTCCTAAATAGGAAATTCGACACCAACAGTCACTAGATCTTAAGTTTTTCTTTTGAATGCAACAAACCCCGTCAAATTTGGAGCAGTGGTTGCCGAGAAAAACAAATTCTCCTTTTACATGTATTTAGATAGGAGCACCCGAGCTAAAGCTTCCTCTTAAGGGCCCCGTGTAGCAGAGAATCCGGCGTCGGTGTTCGCATAAGAAAAATCATCCCGACCCACGCATCCTGATCCACGCATCCTGATCCACGCAGGCCCTCCGCGTGGCGCATAGGCGTTACTGAACTAAATGAATTTCTCGAAGTGAAATGCTTCAGAAAATTCGTAAAGCAAGACTTACACACAACTTACAGACATGATAGCGTCGTATCTTAATCTGAATATACGAGAAAAACACAATTCTATTACACGGAAACTCAAACAAAAACCTCTTTTCGAGCTGCCTAGATCTGTATAACGGTTACAAAAGCTGCAGTTGCAGGGAAGCGTGAGAAGCAGTCAGGGATCTCTTTAATGCTATCGTGTCCCACTCTTAAAAGCGAAGCTTAAGCGTCCTCCAACTTTTTGTTCATATTCCTAAACACGACGGTCATATATGCATGGCAATGGAAGTTGGTATAGGGCACGTAGGCTGACGACGAGCCGAGTACGTTTGATTCCCTCTGCCACCGTCACCAGGAATAACAGCAACCACGGATGTCAGAAACAAAGCATGTTCTCCATTAATCCAGCAAGCAAGGCTTGACGGCAAGTACTGAAAGAGTGAGTGGATACCAAAGTTACCTTTGTGCATGACTTGCCGTTCAGAGCGGCGCAATGCGAAGTCTGTCACCTCACACGGAATACTGGCCGTTTTGCAGGCACGACAACATACGCCCGACTACTCATGCAAGTTCTCAATCGCTCCCTTCCCTATAACCTACACGCTCTTCCCATTTTTTTTTGAAATTTGTTCCACTGCAAGATCGAGACCCGCAAGAGTGACGCCAGGTTCGCGGACAGAGCAGCGAGCGTTGCCTTCCACAACCGATCACGCTTTGCGGTTCAAGTATTTAATGAAACAACATGATAACCCTATTAGTGCACTTGAACTGATCCAGAATAACGCCCACATGTTTCATACAAGCCAATTATTTTAGTAAATCCAGCATAACAGCAACGAAAGCCAGTTTAGCGTTGTCTCAGTCATCGCTACGCAGAAAAGTTTTTCGCTTATGCTACCTTCAGAAAGACTACCATCATCATCATCATCTACACGCTGAGCTCATTCCTCCACCTACATACCTTTCATCGCGGGCTGACCACATAAGTAAAGTAGGGTGTGCTACCTCTCGCACCAAACATATTTCTACTCTTTCATACCGAACACCGCAAGAGACTGGTGCCACCTTCCTACCAATCTTGTTTCCGTCACGGATCATGTTTTGTTCAGATAATCCTTATTTGAATTTTTTCATTGTAACTAACTGTGCCATACTGAGACTCAATTTGTTTGTATCACGCTGTTTTTTTGTTGTTATTTCTTGTGTTCTGCCTTAATAGTTTTTGTATTACTGTTTATATTGTATAACTTTGCATACTTTACCGTTCCTTTGTAACCACTCCCCTCTACGACGCATTTGCGTTTGAGGATATTTGGAATAAATGAATAAATAAGTACATGACAAACGTGTAATGAGGCACTGGAGCGAGCGCTCTACGAAGCGCGCTCTGGCGCTCTAGAACGATCACAAGACATGGCCTCCGCGACCTCAGAGGCCGCGCTCTGACGCAGCGGTGCACTGGGCACAGGGACACGTGCATTTGCATGACTGCACTCCTAATGGCCTGACACAAGCTGCTCTATGCATCAATGCCGCATTATACTGAAACAGAATACAACGTAACACACAGAGCGAGCCCGGCAAGTATACAATGACAGATGTGGAGAGGCCTCAATTGTGCCGCGCTCTCATTCCTGCTATACCTACGTGCACAGAGTACGGGCCGTTGGCGGAAACCACGACGGTGGCCCGAGTTATGGTTGCTATAGAACAAAACGTTGCCACGATACGCGGTGAACGCCACGGAGCGCTCCGCTCTCCGGTTTATTATCATCTTCAAAGTCGTTCATCCTCCGCGTAGTTCGTTCAGACCGCCCGCGCTCCAAAACGCTGCGCTCGCAAGCATGCGAAGCTCGCCGAGAAGGAAACGAGACAGGAACAGATTAGAGTCATCCAAGCGGGGCTCGAGGCGTGGCCGCGTAGAGTAACGATACGAGGGAACCCGACCCACGGGCCCGGGCCACCGAAAGAGAGTCAGAGGTATATAGGGCCCCGTGCATATGAGCGCCCATGCAAACGCACAGTTGCGAGGGCGCCCGTGCCTTGCATGCATGCGCGCCCCATCAAGGAAAAAAAAAAAAAAAACGCATCCATCACGGACGAGTGTACACAACTTCTCATCAACTTCACGTCACGTCGAGCCGTGACCCGGGCAGCCTTTATTCTATTTTCTCCGCGCGGACTGCGCGCCCGCACCCGAGCCGCCGTCTCGCGCGTATCGCTCGCGCAATCGCGGCGATCCACTTCATCAGCGACAGCAGCGCCGACGCCGCCTCAAAAACGCACGCGCGCGGCGCGCGGAGGGAGCGTAGATGGATGCAGGGCCTCCTCCGTCTTCCGTTTGCTGGGGGAGGTCTCTCCCATCACACGCTACATACTATACAGTCCACACCGTGGTATCCATAGAAGTCCGAAGCGTTGCCTGGAGCCTGCACTGCACTGCTTTCATATACGCGCACGCGCGCTCCACAACGCAGGGTGTGCATGTAGCGCGCGTATAGTGCGTTATAGTGCGTGCGAATGCTCCGCTCCTATGCTCCCATACATCGAGGATATACCGCCACGTACCGCGCGTGGAATCCGTTGCAAGAGCCTCGCGAAAGGAAACACCGCGCACGTTGCGTCTTATACTTAAGCCGCGCTGTTAACCTAAGAAGTCCCGGTTATGTTCCTGATCTAAGTGGTCAACCTAAAAGCAGTAATTATTGCAGTACAGCTGCTTTAAGTGCGCGTGCCGATGGGGTGAAGTTTTCCTTGAAACTGAGCGCAACTGCAGTAAGCTCTAAACCTATGTGCAGCCTCATATGTCTCCGTAACTATTCTTTATTTATATTTACGTACTGTCAATCCCAATACGGATTACAACAGGAGGGAAGAAAAAAAGATAGGGATTTAGTACAAGGCTAAGAATAAAACATTATACTACCAAATGTCGCCCAATTTGCGGCTGTAAAGACTTATTCACACTAGGCCAACACGACACCGATTTCGGTCTGCCAAATGTCGGCAACAGCGTTTTTTCCTTCGTGTCGGCGCCAATTAATTGTCACACTGTACCGATGCCGAGCTTTCCGCCAACTGTCGGCAGACTGTCGGCGTCGGTACAGTGTGACATAGAGGCGCCGACACGAAGTAAAAAACGCTGTCGCCGACAGTCGGCAGACCGAAATCGGTGTCGTGTTGGCCTAGTGTGAATGAGCCTTAAGGCACAAACTCTACAAAAGTAAACTGCACAGACAAAATGACAAAGGCAATTCACTTATATGAGGACAAAGACAAAAAAAATATATAACATTGTTTTAAAAATTGCGAGGTTAGCAAATCGCTTTCAATTAGTTTAGAGAAACGGGCTCAAGATGTGCTACTGGTAATGGCGAGGATCAGGTTATTCTATTCTCTGATTTCCAGGGGAAAAAACTAGGATTTGCGGGCATCTGTGTGGAATTATTTGTAAGAAGCAAGGATATGGCAGTGTTTCTGGCGGGTAGTTCTTACTGTGGATTGCTTAATATAACGGGACTTGTCTATATTTAGGTAGCTGTGTAATAGTTGGTACATTACCTTTAAGCGTGCCGATTTCGCCCGGCTTTTTTATGCTTAGTAATCCAGCCTTCTTAAGCAGTTCTGTGGGCGAATCTGTTCGGTTAAATTTGTTAAAGATTTCTCTAAGCGCGTTCCTTTGAACTCCTTCGAGCTTGTTGGTTAGTTTTATTATGTACGGAAACCAAGCAGTGTTTGCGTACGTAATGATGGGTCTCATAAGTGTGTTATAGGCCAGTAACTTTGCGCCTGGTGGTGCTAGCTGTAATCATCTTTTTAGAAAAAGCAGTCTTTTTAGTGCAGATGATGTGATGTATTCAATATGAGAATCCCATCGTAAGTCTTGTGACAATGTGACACCTAGGTATTTGCGCTCCTTAACTTTAGAGAGGTTAATTGAATTAATGGTATAATTAAAGTTGGATGAGTGCTTTTTTCTAGTGATGGATAACAGAGCGGACTTTTTTTCATCGATGTGAATTTGCCAACCACTGCACTACAGTGAAACTGCCTCTAAGGCGGTATTTAAGGTGATGTGGTCATCATGATAATTTATTTTTTTGTACGTAATGCAGTCGTGTGCAGACAGCCTGCATTCGGTGCACATATGGAGGCGGATCGTTCACAAAAAGTAAGAATAATACTGGAGCCAAAACACTACGCTGCGGTACGCCAGAGGTCACCGGTACGACCAAGGATTTCACACAATTGAGTTTTACGAATTGCGATCTGTGAGGAAGTTCGTGATTCAGTCAATAACTTGTCCCCTGCCCAGGGTAGATTTAAGTTTCAGAGGAAGTTTGTTATGCGACACCCGTTCGAAAGCTTTAGAAAAATCCAGCAGAATGAGATCGATTTGTTTTCGATAATCGATGCTTGAGGAGACGTGATGGACCAATTCTATAACATGGGTTACCGTAGATGCATGCTCTGGCGGAAACCGCGTTGAAAAGGAGATAAAATGTTATGTTATTCAAGGTGATTTGTTTTAGGATTATTTGCTCGATCAGTCTGCCAACTGTAAACTGCACGAGTATTAAATGAGGCATCGAAGACAGGAGGGAGGTGGGTTGGGCAGCCGCATTACTGGCAATATACTGTGCCACCGCGTCCATCCCAAATGCGCGAGAAATACTTTTGCGCCATTCTTCTTGCAAAAACAAAAAATGAAACAAAAAATGCATTTATTATTGTTATTCGCCGCATGCCGTCACTATAGCGGCAGCAGACAAAGAAGATAACCTCTTGCGATATGAATTCCGAGCACTTCGGTTGGAGACACAGCGCTACGTAAAATGCGATAAAAGTCATTGCAAAGACTACGTAGAAATGCTGGGCGAACCACGCAATACTAAAGAAGTTGCTACTACAGATTCGGAAATGGCCCCAAATAAAGACGCACATACTATAAATACGGGGTATACCATTAACTCAAGGTCAAATGAAATCGAAGCATGATCCCGAAAGCAAGCTTCTCTACAACGGTGCACAAATTGCTTCACCATTTCTTTTTTTTTTAATTCTTGAACTAATAGCTACAGAGGTGTCTCAAAAACCTACTTAACCGTCTTTTTTTCTTTATTTCCCACTACAGTCGACCAATAAAAATAATATTGCGTCAAACACGCATCCAATTCCCCTTTTTGTGGTAAGTAGTTCCCTGACTCCTCCTTGGCCTGAAGAAGTTCAAAGTGATTCAAACCTCGGTGAAAATAGGTACACTGATATATAACGGTGCGCAAGGTAAGAAAGAAAAAAAGAAGGAGAGAGGGTTGGTAGGCTTGCCGGTGCGCCTCAAGCGCACGGGCGCACAGCTAGAGCGTTTGTCAAAAGCATCGGTACTCCGCACACGTGACCAGAGCTACGTGTATGTTGTCGGGCCATGCACTGTGAGGGCCAAAAATATCGAGAGGGTCATTACTCCTAACTCTTCTGAAAGACGGAGCTCTGTATAGGCGTGCTGCAGGTTATCCTGAGACAAGGCCAGGCGAGAGCTCCTGTCCACTGCGGAGTGGCTCAGAAACTTTTGACAAAGAGAGCACACGACGTTGAGCCGATCGGTGCGAGCACACCGCAGCCGAAGGCGCAGGGGGCGAGAACAGTCCGGACCACGTGACGGCAAGAGCGAGCATGAAGTCAGGGAACGCGGATGCGGCGCGCGCGTGCTCGCGATGTGGTGGGCGTCTGCGCGCTCCATCGTCCACGCAGACGTCGTCGCCGCCGAGCTACAGCAAGGATGACTGTATACAAACACAAGAGGGGGAGAGGAGGGGGGGTTGGGGGCGAACCAGTGGAGGCGCACCGGGAGACAAGGCGAGCGAGCGTGCCCCATTCTTCATGCTCCGTCTTCTCGTTGTTGACCTGCCCTCCCTACGCCACCGCTCACCTTTCTGCCACCCGTGGTGGGGGTACACGGAGTGCTTCCCTCGTATACCGCTCCATGACGCGAGCGGCCACGAGCGGAACTTCAACTGGGCAGAGAGCCACTTTCGATTCCCGCGCCTCTGTCCGCCAAAGATGTGTGCGGATCTGAGCTAACTCTTCGCATGGAGGAAAAAAAAAGGGGGGGGGGGACGTGCCCCAAAGTGATTATTACAGCAGTACAGAAGCACCTCTTCATACACTATACCCACAGGGTATTTCACAAATTCATAATTCGACCGTATCCTGTCTACATGACGAGCTGAATAGGTCGAACGCGACATCACTGGCTGAGTTTTCCTCTCCAACAATCGTTCCTATACAGGCGTTTCGTGTAAGGTGCACGTCCGGTGGTTAGTGCCCACCCCGCACGCCACGGTTAAGATATGACGGACACAAACACGAAAGTCGAGACGTGGCGGCGCACAGAGTATGGTGGCAGCATAACCGCGTGTTCTGCTTGTGTTCGCGGCATTTACACTGGTCGCATTCCGTACACGCATCAGAATTCTATATATTTTGTTTATTGGTTCACTCGGGGAAAAAAAAAGTCAGCATTCTTAGTCTATATGCAAATGCTACGCGCGCGCCTGAGTTCCTACAGCAGAAATCATTTACGTACGATTCGTCTCAAAACCGACAGCCTGCACAACGAGCGCGAAGATAAACAACACCGAATTGACTCGTAACCGAAATCATTCGGCACGTCGCGGGACGCTGTCGCGAGACCATCGGTGGCGACCCCCGAAGTATGAAGAGGCCCGCCGTGAAATGGGTTTTCCGGGCGTGCGCTCGTTAGTCATCCGACCTACGTGCGCGCTTACTCCGCTTCAGCGCGGGGCACGGGTCAAGCGCGCTCGAGTTGCGGAATGCGGCGCAGCGGGCAACCCGACGGACGTCGCGCACCGGACGGATGTCCGACGTCGAAGGCGGCGCCAGCCTCACAGATAGGTACTCGCTATAGCCTCTCGGCCTGCGCACACAACTACGTACGTGGTCCTGCGGCGTCGGAAGAGCAACGTATTGATTAATGGTCCGCAGGCGGACCCCGCTTTCCATGCAAGGATGCTCCCGCTGCACCTTATGTATTCCAGCGCGTACACACACACAACAGCATTCTACCCGACGACCAAACGGCGGCAGCTATATACAGCCTCTGGCGAGTCGTGCCCTCAAGATGCCACCCACAGACGCGTAGGTCGAGGATTGTGTTTCCACGCTTGCGTCAGTCGTGCTTGTCTTCAAGTAATCGCTCTCTACCTCTATCACCACAAATATCACATTTTATTTATTTATTTATTTATTTATTTATTTATTTATTTATTTATTTATTTATGCACACTCCAGCCCTGTTTGGGTTGTAGCCGGCTATGTGCAGCTGTTGGAATATATGGCGGAGAATCGCCCGAAAGAGACTTGGCTGCGGCGTGGGTGGGGTGAAACTTCCGAAGCCGAGACGCGCAACCCGTATTAACGACAATTTACACACAGCCTCCTCCTAGCTTTTTCTCCCTCGACGCGCCTGAGAGGGGGGGGGGGGGGAGCTTGGGACGCACAGAAGGAAACTCGCAGTAAGTACACAGAAGGAGACAGGGCGACAGAGAATGGAGAACGGGGTGGAGGAGGGAGTGTCCGGCCCAAACCGGACCACCACCGCAGAACGCCAGCGGTGTACGGCGCTCGGTGGCCGCAGCGCTCCGTGATCGGCCGTGACAACGGGCGCTTAGGGCGTCAGGCGCCCATCACGAGCGAAACGATAGGAAAGGAGGAGGCCAGGCGCCCGCACCTCCCGCCGACCGCTCCAGCTCCGAGCGGGGCGCAGCAGTCAATCACCCGCGTAACGCGGGTGAAGAGCAACAGGAACCGCCACCGCAGCGAGCATGTGCGAGTGTGGCGCATGCGAAACGGCGCGCACTCGGCCGGGCAGCATCGCACGAAGTGGACCGGCAGTCGCCGCCCCTCCCCGCGCGCGATGTACCGCGAAAGGAGCAAGCAAGCGAGAGCGCATGCAGACCGCTCGCGCACGTGCACCGGGTGACGCCACCGAAGCGCGGCGGTGCCGCTGATTACACGTATCGCCTCCAAAGCAAACTCGGCGCCAGAAGACGGCTGCTCCTCAGAGGTGTGCTGCGTACGCGCGCCGCCTCCATCTCTGGAACAGGACTCGTGTCACAGTCAGCGCCGGGCGAGTAACAGTGCAGTCCGCGAGGCGGAAGTTGAATGCAGCGCGGATAGAAAATGGCCGCGCAGTCCAGTCCAGTCAGAAGGTCGATTCCGGTCAAATTGGTATCAACGCGTTGGCACGTGACGGCGAAGTAGCGGCGCAATGAAAGGGCATGTGAAGATAAAGAAATTGATACGTGCATGAGCACGCAAACACAAATTTCGTCGAATCACAAAGGGGTGCAGAGTTACCGCTGAGTGTAGTCTCTAAATAGTCTTTGGCACAGAGGCAGCACATGCATATTTGAAGAAATGAGTCCATGCATGAGTACGCCAACGAAAACTTAGTCCAAACACAAAAGGGTGCAGAGATGGAAGTCATTGCTGAGTGTAGTCTAAATAGTGACGCTTAGCACAAAGGCAACATATGCATATTTAAAGAAATGGATACATGTATGAGCACGCCAACGAAAATTTCGTCCAAACACAAAGAGTTGCAGAGATGTAAGTTATTGCTGAGTGTAGTCCCAATAGTGACAGCACAAAGGCCAGCACATGCATATTCACCAAGAATCTAAGCTACATATAGGTCTCAGCCTCACCCTCGTACCCTTACGTCTAGAAAGAAGCCTGTCGTCGCGCAATGAAAGGAAAATATCCTCAAGAACGAGTGCAGATATATAGTAACGTCGAAAGCAACAATGGCCACCTGCTTTGGCCTCGCTGAGACTGGCGGTATCCCAAATAAAAATAAAATACGGTTGCCACTCGCATTCGTCGTTCTGCACGTGAACCAGCGTTATCATCACCAGAACGGTAACCAGGAATTACGCATTTTCGGCAGGGGCTTAGCGGAGACAACGGCAGCCATATGGAAATATTCAATCACTTCTTGCGCGCGGATCAAGCAGATCACTGTCGTAATTGTACAAACATATTATATATTTTGACATTACTTATAATAACACATATATAAGTTGCGCTAAACAGTATATCACGTCGGCGATAATTCCACTGGTTGTCAGAATCCGTTAACCCTTCCCCTGGTTACGGCCTTGATCACTGCTTTGGATATAATTAATAAGCAGGGTATTTGGATCGGACTGCTGGTACGATCTGTTGGGAACTCGGCGCTGACGCCCGTGGTTGTACCTGGGTCGCAAGCCCCAAGGGTAGCGTTGGCCTGGCGGCCTGGGGTACAACTGCAAGCATCCGAAGGTCCCGGCAAAGCATGAGTCGACTGGTAACAACGAAACAACTTGTTTATTTTAACATCGCAAAGAGTTGGCGGTCAGGTTTGACCGAAGTAGAGAGACGGGAGAGCACTTCACTCAACGGAAGAAATCGGAGCCCTCCTCTGGCGTCCGGGGGCAGCTGTTTTTATACTCTCGCAGTTGAGGGCAAGAAGGAACCCCTCAAAAGACGAGCACGTGAATGTACAATGGGCTAATGGTGACGCACACTGTCGTAGCGATGCCGTAGCACCATGTCGTGGCGCTGCGCACGATCTCGTAGCACCTGGTCGTGGCGCTGCGCAGCACACTGTCGTGGCGCTGCGCAGCATACTGTCGTGGCGCTGCGCAGCACACTGTCGTGGCGCTGCCGGTCGGACACAATGACTGTAACGAGAAGATGGTCCCTGCTTTGGCATCGCCTGTTTCGGGCACAATGACTGGAACGAGATCCCTGCTTTGGCATCGCCTGTTTCGGGCCCAATAACTGGAAGGAGATCCCTGCTTTGGCCTCGCCTGTTTCGGGCACAATGACTGGAACGAAATCCCTAGGCGGTCGCATCGCCGCAGACGCGCCTGGAAACACCTGGCGATGAGTGTTGCGGTGACGACGATCGGGCCAAAATGTCCGCCGCCCCGCCGCCGTCGCGCCGGCAAAACCACATGTCGCAGGCGAAACGCAACAGACCGCCCCGCCGGGGAAAGGAGATCCCGATGGACAGGGGACTGCATCCGCTGTCCGGAGGGATGTCGCTCGATGATGCGCATAACCGAAGTCGGGCGTCCCTTGACGTTTCTTGAGCGCAGCGCACAGAGAAGGCCTCGTTCTCTCGTTCAGGTTCGCACGGGACACTGCAAAGTGACTTCGGGAGAGTTCACATTTTTGTTCTCGTTCCCGGCAAGCGTTAGAACTACGCTGAAAACTCAACCGCTCAGTCAGCAAGCACGGCACAACCCTCACTAAGCCCTGCCAGGCTCTTTCCCCTTTTTATACCACTGCCTAGTTCCTTACAGTAGTCTAGCATCACTCAGAACGCGTCCACAAATTGAAAAATTGCACTAGCAAGCATATCATCACTTTGAAACACTAAACAAAAGCAATATGTTAAAAAAATCCTGCCTCAGGAAGAAAAACATCAGTAACAAACAATTTTGAGGCTGATTCCTACGTTAGGGGCTTCGACTTAAGCCATCGGCGTTACCGTTGAGACTCCCCTTTTTGTAACGCACCTCAAAGGAATATTGTTGTAAAGCGAGGCTCCAGCGCAGGAGGCGGCCATTTTTGGGAGAGATGGTCTGCAGCCATTGGAGAGGGCAGTGATCTGTCTCAATGATAAACCTCGAGCCGGCTAGATAGCATGACAATTTCTGAACGGCCCACACGAGACATGCACACTCTTTCTCGGTGGCGCTATACGCCTGCTCACGACTGGTCAGCTTACGACTAGCATACAGGACGGGGTGTTCTACTCCTCCATTTTCCCGTTGGCACAGTACAACGCCCATGCCTCGCTCACTAGCATCGCACTGAACAATGAACCCTTTTGTATAGTCTGGCGATCGTAGCACAGGCTGGCTTGTTAGGGCACTCTTTAGGGCGCTAAAAGCTCTTTCCTTTGTCTCGTCCCAGACGACTGTTTGAGGCTCTGTCTTTCTTAGAGCATCCGTCAGGGGAGCCGCGATATCAGAGTACCTAGGGATGTACCTCTGATAGTAGCCGGCGACACCCAAGAACGACCGAATATCGGTCTTTGTGCGCGGTTGCGGAAAGTCTCGCACAGCGGCCACTTTTATTTCAGAGGGGCGGCGACGACCCTGACCAATCACGTGACCGAGGTAGACAACCTCGGCCTGTGCTAACTGGCACTTAGGAGCCTTGACTGTCAAGCCCGCTTCGCGCAGGCGGGTTAGCACTGCCCGCAAGTGTGTCATATGCTCAGACCAGGATGCGGAGAATATCGCTACGTCGTCTAGATACGGTAAAGCGAATTCTTGCTGTCCCCGCAACACTTTATCCATGAGACTTGAAAAACAGTATGGCGCGTTCTTCAAACCAAAACTCAACACTTTAGGACGGAATGTTCCCATTGGTGAAATGAACGCCGCATACCTACTAGCCTCTTCTGTAAGTGGAACCTGCCAATAACCCCTGACAAGATCTAGGGTGGAAATAAACTGAGCGCTACTAACTTTCTCAAGGCGCTCCTCGATGTTAGGGATCGGATAAATTTGATCCTTAGTGATGGAATTAAGCCTGCGGTAGTCGACGCAAGGACGAGGTTCCTTGCCCGGTACCTCAACTAAAATCAAAGGGGAGGTATAATCACTCTCACCTGCCTCAATAACACCGAGCTGTAGCATTTTCTTTACCTCAGCCTCCATAATATCGCTCTGGCGGGGTGACACCCGATACGCCTTGGATCGTACTGGCTCTGTGGAGGTAAGTTCTATATCATGAGTAAGTACAGAAGTCCTACCAGGCCTCTCAGAGAACAGACTTTGAAACTCTTGTAATAGCTGGTGTAGTTCGGTTTTCTGCTCAGGCGACAGCGGTGCTTTACTGATAAGGTCACTAATGACTTGACCGGTGTCTTCCCTGTTCGTCACTGAGCCTAGTCCCGGAAGCTCGACCGGAAGCTCTTCAGGAACGTTTACCATCATGCACACCACTGCTTCCCTTTGTCTATAAGGTTTGAGCAGATTACAGTGGTAAACTTGCTGTGCTTTCCGCTTTCCTGGCAGACTTACCACGTAGTTAACGTCCGACAGTTTCTGAACAATTCGCGCTGGGCCCTCCCACTGCACGTCTAGTTTGTTGTTTAGCGATGTGCGCAATATCATGACCTCATCGCCAACCTCAAAACGACGGGCCCTGGCTGTCCGATCATAATAAACCTTGGCCCTCTGCTGGGCCTTTGTCATTGCTTCACCTGACAACTCCTGTGCCCTTCTTAAGCGTTCGAGGAGCTTAAGCACGTACTCCACCACGACTGGGTCGTCGCCCCTACCTTCCCATGATTCTCGAAGCATGCGAAGCGGAGATCGAAGCGAGCGACCGTACACCAGTTCAGCTGGCGAAAACCCCGTAGCCGCATGCGGCGCGGTCCTTAAAGCAAACATCACCCCAGGCAGACACAGCTCCCAGTCAGTTTGATGTTCAAAACACAAGGCTCTCAACACGCGCTTCATGACGGAGTGGAGCTTCTCAACGGAATTCGACTGTGGGTGGTACACTGAGCTGTGTAGCAGCTTTACCCCACACCTTTCGAGAAAAGTTGTCGTCAAAGCGCTAGTAAACACTGTGCCCTGATCTGATTGAATTTCTGCAGGAAAACCAACTCGCGCAAATATGGACAGTAGTGCATTAACTATCTCAACTGAGCTGAGTTCTTTAAGCGGCACTGCTTCAGGGAACTTTGTCGCTGGGCAGATCACAGTCAAAATGTGTCTGTACCCCGTGGCTGTTACCGGCAGAGGTCCCACTGTATCAATAACGAGCCGTCTAAAAGGCTCCGTAATGATAGGTACCAATTTCAACGGCGCCCTCGATTTGTCCCCTGGTTTGCCCACCCGCTGACAAGTGTCACATGTCCTCACGAAATGGTCTGCGTCCCGAAAGCACCCTGGCCAATAGTACTCTTGCAAGAGACGGTCCTTAGTTTTCTTAACTCCTAGGTGTCCGGACCACGAACCCCCATGTGACAAGCGCAACAGATCCTGACGATAGCATTGAGGCACGACCAGCTGATCGAACTCCACTCCTCGGCGGTCTAGATACTTCCGGTACAGGACTCCACCTCTTTCCACAAAACGCGCAGTTTTCCTGGCGATACCTTCTTTGACATTGCAGCGCACGTTTTCCAGGCTGCCATCCTTTTTTTGCTCGGCTATCAAAGCCGTCCGGCTGACTTTTAGCAACCTATCAAGTCCGTCTGACGTAGGCGCGATGAGCAAATCAGTAGATAGCTCTTCTAACTTTCCCGCGTCGGGATTTTCCTCTCCAGTATCTGGCGCCTTCAACGCTACAGACTCAATTTTATTCTGTTCGGGCGTGCTCTGAATATCAGCTTGCTGCGCCTCTGACCCTTTTTCGTTGTTTGATAACGTCGGCCCCGCAAGTACCGCCTTTGCAGCGAGCTCCCGAACCTTCGATCTGGTTAAGGCCTGAACACTAGCTTCACCAAACAAAAGCCCCTTCTCGCGCAGGAGGTGATCGGACCTGTTTGAAAATAGGTACGGGTACTGGGGTGGCAGCATAGATGACACTGCCGCCTCCGTCTCAAGCGCTCCGAAAGGTCCTTCAATAAGCACTTTTGCTACCGGCAGACACACGCTATGAGCTTCCACGGCTTGCTTGATCCACGCGCACTCGCCCGTGAACATATGGGGTTCTACGTAAGACGGGTGAACTACATCCATCGTAGCTGCGGAATCGCGAAGCACTCGGCACTCTTTCCCGTTTACGAGGAGGTCTCGCATGTAAGGCTCAAGAAGCTTCATGTTCTCGTCAGTGCTGCCTATTGAAAAAAACACAACTTTTGGTGTTGTTTCCGGACACTGCGCCGAAAAGTGACCCGGCTTCTGGCACGTATAACAAACGCCCGCTCGCCTCATCTCGAACCGCTTTCTGCGTTCGGCTTCGGCTGCCGTCTCTTTACGTTTGGTCGGATTGCTTTCACTCGCATCCTCACTACGCGTGTCCCCCTTAAATCTCATGGGCGTGAACCTTGGCCTCTCAGACTTGGAGCCAAATTCACCCTTTTGACCGTCCTTAGCTCCGCGAGCTCGACGCGTCACAAACTCCTCGGCTAGCTCAGCGGCTCTAGCCACCGTACTCACGTCTGGCCTATCCAAGACCCAGTATCGCACGTTCTCCGGTAACCGACTATAAAACTGTTCTAGCCCGAAACACTGCAGAACTTTATCGTGGTCACCAAACGCTTTCTCTTCTTTGAGCCACTCCTGCATGTTCGACATAAGCCTATACGCAAACTCTGTATATGACTCACTTTTGCCTTTCTCATTTTCCCGAAACTTCCGACGGAACGCTTCCGCAGACAGCCGGTACTTTTTTAGCAGACTCGATTTTACTTTGTCGAAATCCTCTGCTTCCTCTCTATCCAAGCGAGCGACTACGTCGGCCGCCTCGCCGGGTAACAAAGTGAGCAAGCGCTGTGGCCACGTTTCCCGAGAGAACCCCTGCTTCTCGCACGTTCGCTCAAAGTTAACCAGGAACAAACCAATGTCCTCTCCAAGCTTAAACGGCCGCATCAGGTCAGTCATTTTGAACAATACGCGTTCTCCTGCACCGTGTGCCTGACTTCCATTACGAGCGCGTTCCATCTCTACCTCGAGACGCTTCATTTCCAAAGCGTGTTCGCGCTCTTCTTTTTCTTTCTGCTCTTTAAGTTCGCGCTCCTGTCTTTTTGACCTCTCCTCAATAGTCTCAAGGCATTCCGACAGCTCGTCATCCTCAGCCTCTAACTCAAGAATAGCCGTTATCAGTTCCGGTTTTCTTAGTTTGTCTGAGACATCCAGACCCAACTCTCTTGCAAGCTCCAACAATTTCGGTTTGCGCAACGACTTCAAATCCATGGCTGCTCTGAATGCTGCTTTCTCTACTGCTTACTATTGTCTTGCCGCAAACTAACCCGGCAGCAACGACAACCACAATTACCAGCTCTGTTTCTGACACTAACAAAAAGCCTGGCAAAGCTCAGTAGAAGAAAGTCCCGCACTCACCAAACCTCGCAGGCAGGAATTCCGCGCAGTCGTTCCGCTGCAGGCAACCAGTCGTCACACAGGGCTCGTTGCACTGCTCCCGGATCGTCGTTGAGCTGCTCAGCATACTGTCAACTGCATCTCTTTGCTGCTGGCCTCCGTTGTCGTGATCTCGCCGCTGGCAGACAGTTGTTTGAAGTCGTAGGCGATCTCACCGCTGGCAACCAGATATTTGGATCGGACTGCTGGTACGATCTGTTGGGAACTCGGCGCTGACGCCCGTGGTTGTACCTGGGTCGCAAGCCCCAAGGGTAGCGTTGGCCTGGCGGCCTGGGGTACAACTGCAAGCATCCGAAGGTCCCGGCAAAGCATGAGTCGACTGGTAACAACGAAACAACTTGTTTATTTTAACATCGCAAAGAGTTGGCGGTCAGGTTTGACCGAAGTAGAGAGACGGGAGAGCACTTCACTCAACGGAAGAAATCGGAGCCCTCCTCTGGCGTCCGGGGGCAGCTGTTTTTATACTCTCGCAGTTGAGGGCAAGAAGGAACCCCTCAAAAGACGAGCACGTGAATGTACAATGGGCTAATGGTGACGCACACTGTCGTAGCGATGCCGTAGCACCATGTCGTGGCGCTGCGCACGATCTCGTAGCACCTGGTCGTGGCGCTGCGCAGCACACTGTCGTGGCGCTGCGCAGCATACTGTCGTGGCGCTGCGCAGCACACTGTCGTGGCGCTGCCGGTCGGACACAATGACTGTAACGAGAAGATGGTCCCTGCTTTGGCATCGCCTGTTTCGGGCACAATGACTGGAACGAGATCCCTGCTTTGGCATCGCCTGTTTCGGGCCCAATAACTGGAAGGAGATCCCTGCTTTGGCCTCGCCTGTTTCGGGCACAATGACTGGAACGAAATCCCTAGGCGGTCGCATCGCCGCAGACGCGCCTGGAAACACCTGGCGATGAGTGTTGCGGTGACGACGATCGGGCCAAAATGTCCGCCGCCCCGCCGCCGTCGCGCCGGCAAAACCACATGTCGCAGGCGAAACGCAACAAGGGCCAAGCCGAGAGTCTAGCACTGATAACACGGTTCTCAGAGAGAGAGAAAGAAAAGAAGATTCCACGCAGTGGGTATCGATGTTATGCGAAATATATTACCGGTTATATCCAGCGCCCATTTGGTGTTCTTCAAAGCGTGTTGAACTAACGTGTCGTGTAAGGGTGTGGGGTGAGTAACGACGACAATATGACGGTGACGGCACGGCGTTCTTATTTCTTTCCCCACTATGGTGAGGAAACGCAACAACACGTTCCGTTACGAGCTGGATCGATGCCGAAGGCGTTACAAAAATATCGCACAACGTCTATACGCAGCGTTAGCTGCTACTATAGGGAAGGGCTGCCTGGGGAATGCGGGTCGATCCCAATTACAGTGGTGCTGCAACACAGCATTTCAAAGCGCTAACTGCTGCGAGCAGAGAGTGGGAGAAGCTGGCACCGCTCCGCTTGTCCATGGTTACTCGACGTGAAACACGCGAGAGACATTGGTGTGTCTGTGGTCGAAAACTGGCGTGCAAGGTGCCGCGTTTCTTCCAGAAAGATCGCCTTCGTGCGTGGCGTTCGCTGCCAGTGTTTCCCGGTGAACATAACGGTTACATAAGCTGCAGTTGTCGGCAAGCGTGAGAACCAGTCAGGGATCTTTGAATGCTATCGCGTTCCACTCTTAAAGGCGAAGCTTCAGCGCTCTCCATTATTTCCTCCCTTGAGGAGACCCGAAACAATGCGAGCAGGAAACTGTACATACCGCAAAGTTTCCGAGTGAGCCCCAAAGAATGCTTCACTGTAAAACGAGAAAGTGGCCAGCAATATTATTTTTTTTCTCGAATATACCTTTGTTTCCAGATTGTCCGTCCTTACTAGTCAATCTGTGTGGCGAAATTAGCTGAAGCTCGCTTGCGCTTACCGGGCTAGAGTTCATTCGCATCCCATGAAGGTCTAAAGCTCATTCCTGCAGTGTTTTTTCCCTGACTGACAGACGCTATAGATTTGCGCACACCGTACCGGGCGAGTGTGTCCGTTTCCCTCCGGCACTATACACTGTGTTCTACCTTGGGTCACTCACGGGTATAATGGTCCAACAAACTCTGCAAGGTTACTATCGCCGTAGGCTCACCTTGTTTGCTTGCGAAAATACTCCGCGGCTATGGTGTTGGGCTGCTGAGCACGAGGTCGCGTGATCGAATCCCGGCTACGGCGGCCGCATTTCAATGGGGGCGAAATGCGAAAACACCCGTGCACTTAGATTTAGGTGCACGTTAAAGATCCCCAGGTGGTCGAAATTTTCGGAGTCCTCTACTACGGCGTGCCTCGTAATCAGAAAGTGGTTTTGGCACGTAAAACCCCATAATTTATATACTCCGCGGCATCAGCCCGAGAAATAGCATGTAGCAAGGCATGTATGCAAACCATGAACGGCCCTAACCACACGTTTCAAGCCGACTGCTGTACTAGGGCAGTACTACAGTCTCGCATTAGCTACGCGTGGAGAAAGCGGGTAAGACCGCGAACCTTAGTAGCTTATTTCTTGTGGCTGCGCCTTCATTTTGAAGTCCGTTGGAGAATAGCCGGTGATGAGTGGTCGAGCTTTTGAACGTCGAAGAGATCTCGTAGATTTGCGATGTTGAATATATATATATATATATATATATATATATATATATATATATATATATATATATATATATCAACGCCATACACTAGCCCCGCGTGTATGCCGCGCCTCCAGACCACATTTATTTAATAAAATGAGTACGCTCTCTTCGAATTAAGCCTTGCAATACGCACGCACACACGCACACACGCAAAGTACAAACAAACAAACAAGCGCAAGCAAGAAAGCTCGTTCATTCGAAAACGCGGCGACAGCTACGGAAGTCAACCACAAGGCCACGACACTCGGAGTACCGTCTACAGGCTGCTCGTGCCAAACACACCGTGCTACACTCGGTATATCGGTTATTTTAGCAGTGCATGCAAGTTATCGCGACAGGAGCACGAATCGCCTGGCCTGCCGAACTCGAACAACACTCCGAAGGCGGCGTCAATCATATCATCGCCACGGCGACGGACGCACAGAGCGGACGCCGCCGAGCTGTTGAGCACCGGCTGCCGTCCACCCGGGCGCCGCATGACGGACAAACGGACGCCTCGGCCGAGCGACGCGCGATGCGGGCGGCGGCTGTCGGACGGGCCAGTCAACGCCGTCGCCCTCCTCCTCCCGAACCTACTCGCTACGGCACCCCCCAGCCTTCGGCACTCCCGTCTCAGCTCGCCCCTCGCTGTCAGATGTCTTTTCCAGAGAGTATCCTCGCCTCGTTAGCTGTAGTCGAGGAAGCTGGACGTGCTAATACTGTCAGCACGCCTTTCTCCCTCCACCGACTTCCATGCTCCACGAGATGCGCGGGAGCAGACGTTTCGCAGTGTGGAGTTAACACTTAGACGGGAGTGCGGTGTCCACATCAGTCTGGTCATCTGCTTTGGCTAGCTATTTGCTTCTATTTTTTTCACTGCGTCGATTTGGATAGGCCCTGACGTCATTCTCCGCGATGCGCTTCTGCTTACGGGGCAGGTCCTCCTCCCCTGTGTGGAAACCGAGTGCGCGTCCGCGCTCTGCGCTGTCAAGACGGCGCTGCCAAGGCGGCGAGCACACCACGTGAGAGAGAGAGAGAAAACGCCCCGTCTCGGGCGTTTTGTTTACACGCACGAGCGCGCTTCACCAAATCAACCGCTGACCAAGGCCGTGACGGCTCTCCTGTCGCCACGCCAATGGTAGCAACGCTATTTGAGCGTCGAAGGGCATACCATTGCTCTTTGTTAGGTAAATGAAGCCTAAAATTAAGCTCATCTGCATCAGCACTATAACCTGCTTGGGCACGACGTTTCTAAAGCAACATTTTCTTCCTTTCCTTCTTTTCTTTTTTTCGGCGTAGTCCTACGCGCAGTATTTGAACGGTAAACGTAGGAAGTGGCAGCGTACTTAAATATTAGTGCGGACGAAGATTCATACACGGCGCGCCGAAAACTCCTTTTTGCAGGACTAACCGGTAGTGATATATTTAACACCCTGCTGGTACAAACTACGCTTGCGCTCTTGAAACAGTTGCAGGCTTTGAGGTGTATATTTGTCCCAGAACAATAATCATCATCTGCCTCGCTTGCGTTCCCTTTCTTGAAAACTCAGCGCTCGCTACTTTCCTGTCGAGAATGCTGTGTCACGCTGATAACGCGCAAGCCGTTCGTGACTTGGACGTACCGGGCTCGTAGCGTTAAAAGGAAAAACGAAAATGCCATTATCGTTGTGGGACAAGATGAGCCCTAAAGGGTGTAAATATTTTAAAGAGCATGAGCCCACGGAGAGTGAACGCCAGTCTATCACGGTGTACAAAAACTCCCGAGAACGAGGTTGGGTACGGAGCACGCACTTACTCCTGCAAAAGGAGTCGCCAATACTCCTGTTTGTTCTTGAGCAGTTTCGCACCACGGACAGTTGTTCACAAAAGTTTACGAGACAGGGGAGTTGAGAAAAAAAGTGGATTCCCGCGAATACTTGACACAGTGATTCGTTATGTTAGAAGCATCATGCCTTA
Organism: Dermacentor variabilis; assembly: GCF_050947875.1. Taxonomy (NCBI): domain Eukaryota; kingdom Metazoa; phylum Arthropoda; class Arachnida; order Ixodida; family Ixodidae; genus Dermacentor; species Dermacentor variabilis. The sequence continues at coordinate 59,442,848 of NC_134571.1, read as the reverse complement.
ACAGAGCAGAAGTTCACATTTGTCGTAGAAACCGTGTCCCGCAAACTTTTGCGATCGACCAGTACTTCGATGGGCGCCGTAGAGGACGGCCTTGGAAAACTTGCGGTCACACAGTTCGGCTGCGTTCGACTCCAGCTTGGGTTCGCGGAAACAAAAATCGAGTCTGCAATCTCGTCTTCAACACAGAATGGCCCAAACCACAGGAACTACCGCGGCGCGTGACACCGGGTCACCGACCGTGCGCTTCCACAGCATCGCGGCGATCGACGAACGTGCGCCCAGGAAGCACGTGTGCTTACTGCGAGCGCAAAAGACAAGCGCCGTCGTCCGACACGACGCCGTAGCCGCGCAGACCACACGCGCGTGCGCGTCGCTCCAGACGCCGCCCGTGACGGGTCGGACAGGTCCGGCGTGACTGCGCGGGTAGCACGCGGTTGACCAAACGCGGCGCGCCGAGGATGATACTGCACGCAATCGTGCTGCATTGAATTGCGGCGATGATTCGGTGCAGCGCAGAGAAGTGCTGACCCTGTGGTCTGCCCGGCAGAGGAACGAAGCCCGACAAGCCACGGTAACACTATACATCGTAAAATTGTGTTAACGTGGGCCTGCCGGCGCATGGCTTTACAAAACTGTTTGGTGTGCTTTTAAATTCCTTTGCCAATTGTCGGCCATATTTGCGCTCGTCTGCTGCTGCTCCTTGTTTCCTTTTTTTTTTTTTGGTGCGCTGCTTTTCTCAACCAAAATGTGTCAGCTTACTGTCCAACAATGTAAACAAAAAAGAAGAAAACAGAGTAAGTGAGCCTCACATCTTTCGTGGTGCCTTGATACCCAATTGGGTACCTTGTCTTTAGTTTCTGTCGAAATAACTCGGGATTGATTACACAAAATTTTCATCCCGTATATAAAAGCGGATGCATGCAGAACTCAATGAAAGTTGGGTAAGCCCGTTATCGCCATGAGATTTTGTGAAAAACTGGCATCAATTTTATCTAGACCGGTGCATTCTCATAAACAGGAAAATCACCTGTGAAGTGCGTTTCCAATACTGCGAGTTAACGTGAAAATCCAGGAAGCAGCATCGACATGCAAACCCACCATGAAATGCCACAACTTCATCTCTGTGCTTAAGACGATGAGACAATGAGAACTGTTTTTATACCAAGTAACATGAGGAGACAGCTACTTTTGATACTTACATGAAGATGCTACCTTCAGCATCTAACCGAGGTAGTTAAACAATGCAATGGGTTTTTTGCATTCATAATGTACCGTTCGGTACTAAGAACTGACTTGAATTACACCCGTCAGCTACCTTCGGGTCTGAGGCGGATGTAACGGCCATCTTGAACACAATATTTTGGAAAACTCAATCTGAGTTGTGTGCTGACTGCTGCATGAGCAGCCAAAGCTTCTCCAATGCACGACACCCAGGTGCGAAAAAGGAAACAGGAAATGCAAAGGCAAAAAACGCAATGGACATCCAAATGATGTCCCTCACAACTGGTAGCACACAACTCTAAAATGGCTGATATAGTAAAGCGACTTGATTTTGATACGGTTAGGTATGTTACGGTTATACAGTGCGCAGAGACAATGAACGGAGTATCACTCCGTTCATTTATCATTTGCCCGTGGCCCATACAAGCCGTACTAGATAGTTAGCCACTAGGCACTAGCCTTCTCTTATTTGTCTTCTTCCATTCCTGCCTACTTTGCTAAAGCAGTACAATGTTACCATGCATTAACGATGCACGGAACAAAAACATGCACTTTTTTTAGGAAGACAGCACCCTCAGTGATGCACGGAATCAGTGGAGCGTGATAGATTTCACTAGAATTCCACGCAGCACATCGGAATGAAACACACGTGCTAACACATATACTGACCCCCCTGTTTCTGCATGCAGATGTGCCAACTGTTGCCATCTGAATGCGGTTCCAATCAGCGGGACAAGAATCGCTAACATTGAAAGGCGTTCTTGTCCTTAGTCTTAGTTTTGCACATGTGGAGGAAGGTGAAGTTGGTACCGTATTGACTCGAATCTAACGCGCACTTTTTTCCCGACAGAACGGGTCCGAAAATTGCGTGCTCATTAGAATCGAGTACGACCCTGAATCTGCGTTACCACCACCTTCCTCCATGGTCACCACACACGTATCGGCATTTCAAAATGGCCGCCTCGTTCGCGCTTTGACCCCAGCTGCCGTAGCTTTCTCCATGCGCTGTAGTACGTGTGCTTAGAAAATGCTTCCTTTTACTCAGGTTATTGCACCGTCTGTCTTCCTGTTTTCTGCGTTCGTTCTATCAGCATGGAAGTGCCAACTGCAAGGACATGCCGAGTTCATCACGATGTCGCAATTAAAAGGAAAGCGATCACGTGTGCGGAGTCGGACGGAAGTCGGGCCGCATCACGGGTGTTCGGGGCTCCCGAAACTTGCGTGCAGGGCTGGCGCAAACAGAAGAGGCATTCTACAGCGGCGGCTGCTATATACGTATTGCGCAGCCGCGCGGCCCCTATCTTGAAAGCGATCTGCGACGGAGACGAGAGTCTATGCATGTAGGATGATGTAGGTCTACCGCACTGCGTTCTCGTCGCTTAGTTCGCGTCCAAGCGAGAGGCCGCACTAAACTCAGTTCCCTCGCTCCTGCTACCGCACTTCCTCACTCCTGCGTTTAGTTTCCGCGGTCATTGAGTGAGACGTGTTCATGTTTGCTTGTGCGCGCGTGACACCATGCTTGTTAATTTAGTTAGTAAGCGAATGTTTAAAAGTTCACATGGCCGATAAAACTACTATCCTTACTTTTCGTATAGCTGTCTGCTAATTTCCTATCGTAATAGATGCTTCGCCTTTCAGGCAAAACTGCGACTTTTTTTTTAATTTATCGCAACATTAGTGCACTGGGAGTACATCTTTTGTTTTTTTCCAAATTAAATAAAGTTGTGTTTCTGTATGAAAGAATGAGGTGCGCGGTACTGTAAAGGACTTTTTTTTTCTTTTTGGTCACGGAAAACGGGTGCGCGTTACAATCGAGGGCGCGTTAGAAACGAGTAAATACGGTATGCCAATGGAAACTGTTTGTATACGTATGTAATATGCAAATGATATGGGCAAGTGAGCAGCGCAAGCAGATTATGGTGCACATTATCACTGATATGCTATTGCTGGTAGTCTGCACATGTTTTATCACTGTTAACATTCTTCTCACCTTAGAGTGGCCTTTGTCACTATTTCTTCCCTTTTCTTTTACATTACTGCTATCTATTTCAATTTGCTGTCTGCTGTAATAGCTTCACTTTGGTGTATGTATACTCCCTTTACTGTACACCTGTACACCCCCATAGTACTGATATGTTTATAAGCAAGTACCACACTAATTAGGTAAATGCTTCAAGCTGCCACTACTACCCCTTCTTTTTTTTTACAAAATACCAGTGGAGTAAAAAAATAGAGTCAATGTTAGTTGATTTACTGCCATAGGAATCTAATGTATAATGTGAATTCACACACAGCAAAAGAAAAGATGGTTTAACTTTTCAAGAGTATGGTCAAAAGTGATACATGTTAATCATGCATATGAAACATATGCATGCTTCAGAACCTTCTCTGCTTCTGTATCTGAGCAGAGACCAGAACTAAAGCTCTGTTTTCTCAGCTAGCACACATAAGCCATGGATAAGCCCACGGCATGCAAACCCT